>NC_047088.1:60531785-61177723 GCF_902459505.1 Geotrypetes seraphini
TTTCATGAGTCTCTGGTTGCACTTCCTTCTGACTGTGCATCCAATCTTTCTTTCTTCCTCCTGTATGCTTCCTCTCCTCCATACCTCATCCCAACCAACATCTCTCTCGCTGTCCCTCCATGAGTCCAACTTTTTCTTCCTCTCTCCCTGCCCCTCCCCTTTCTTTTTTTAAATCTCTCTCTGCCCCCTTCATTCTTTCTTTCTGCCCCCCCTTTCTCTCTTGTCTCTATCTAGAGAAGGCAGCACTGTTACTTGGTCAGTGGAGGAACAGCATCCTGTTTAGTTTCAAGCATGAAGCTCTGTGTCTTTCTTTCTTTCTCTCTCCCTGCCCCCCCCCCACAAGCCACTGTCTTTCTTTCTCTCTTCCTGCCCCCCCCCCCCCACCAAGCTGCCATTGGCTGGCCCGGAACTTCTGGGAACACTTGTGTAGTGGCTGCACAGGCCTGGCTTTTGCAAGTCAGGGAAGCAGGGAGAATGCAAAGGCAACGCGAGTCTATCGCAGAGCCCAGGATGGGTTCCGCGATTGACTTGTGTTGCCCTTGCGATCTACTGGTCGATCACGATCGACCTTTTGGGCACCCTTGCTTTAGGGTTTCAACAAATAGTACAGATGTCACTTGTGCAGCCAGGCCATGTGCTAGATTTGATCTTTCTTCCTAGGGACCTAGATTCTGGGAATGAGTCTCAGCTAAAAATTGTACTTATAGTATGGTCAGAGCACTATTGCCTTAGTTTTAAGGTTTCATGCTTTGAAAGTTTGAAGTGAAAGGATTATTATACCTTGGTATGATATACAATTGCTTGCTGAGGAATGGACTCCCTATTTGAAGGTACTGAAGAGTTAGATATAGAAGTTACAGTTTGCCCGTGGAATGTCTCTCTAAGGGTCACTTTAGACATCAGGGCACCTGAGAACGAGGCTGTAATATTCATAAGACAAATTATTATCGTGGTATAATGATGTTTACATAAATGAAGAGAAGCTGAGATTCAGAAGAGCAGGTTGTGATTCAGAAAGACCAGAGTATAGTAATTTGAGTGAGGGCAGGCCGTGGAGCCAGGTAATAGACGCTACATACTCAGCAAATGATAGAGCAAACATGGTCCATTTTTAAGGACACAGTCACCGAGGCACAAAATCTCTATATACCGCGTATCAAAAAGGGATCCAAGAGGAAAAAGAACTAGGAACCGGCATGGCTCACTGTAGCGGTGAAGGAAGCGATCAGAGACAAGAAAACTTCATTTAAGGAATGGAAAAGATCAAAAATGGACGAAAACTAGAAAAAGCACAAACAACATCAAAGCAGGTGCCATAAGGCAGTAAGAGGGGTCAAAAGAGACTATGAGAAAAAAATAGCCAAGGAGGCAAAAAACTTCAAGCCGTTCTTTCGATATATTAAGGGGAAACGACCCGCGAAGGAAGTGGTGGGACCGTTGGATGACTATGGAATAAAGGGAGTGCTAAAGGAGGACAAAGCCATTGCTGACAAACTGAACACATTTTTTGCATCTGTATTTACCTAAGAGGACAGGCTATATGCTGACAGACTATACACAGGAAACAAAGACAGGAAATTGACAAGAGTTTGACAGTCAGTCTAGAAGAGGTATGCAAGCAGATTGATAGGCTTAAAAATGATAAATCCCCCAGACCGGATGGCATCCATCCAAGGGTAATCAAGGAACTGAAAGGGGTTATAGCTGAATTGCTTCAACTAATAGCCAATCTGTCAATCAAAATGGAAGGATTCCGGAAGACTGGAAAATGGAGAATGTTATGCCGATCTTCAAGAAAGGTTTGAGGAGAGATCCGGCAAACTACAGACTAGTGAGTCTTACCTCGGTATTGGGAAAAATGGTAGAGGTGCTGATAAAAGACCGTATCATTAATCACCTTGATGGACACAATCTGATAAGGACCAGCCAGCACGACTTCAGCAAAGGAAGATTTTACTTGACGAACTTGCTGCACTTGTTTGAGGGAATAAACAGGCAGATAGACAAGGGTGACCCGGTTGACATTGTATATCTGGATTTTCAGAAGGCATTCAACAAGGTCCCGCATGAATGACTACTTCAAAAAATTGTGAGCCATGGAATCGAGGGTGAAACACTCACGTGGATTAAAAACTGGTTAGTGGATGGGAAATAGAGAGTGTGGGTAAATGGACAATACTCCGACTGGAAAATTGTCATGAGTAGAGTTCCGCAGGGTTTGGTGCTTGGACCCATGCTCTTCAACATATTTATAAACGACATGGAAATTGGTATGAAGACTGAGGTGATTAAATTTGCAGACAATATGAAGTTATTCAGAGTATTGAAGACACAGAAGTATTGTGAAGACTTGCAACGTGACATAAACATACTCGAGAAATGGGCCGCGACATGGCAAATGAGGTTTAATGTGGATAAGTGTAAGGTGATGCATGTCGGTAACAAAAATCTTATACACGAATACAGGAGGTCCGGTGCAGTACTTGGAGAGACCCCCCAGGAAAGAGACTTGGGATTACTGTTCGACAAGTCAATGCACGGTGGTGGCAAAAAGGGCAAACAAAATGCTAGGAATGATTAAGAAGGGGACTACAAACAGATCAGAAAAGGTTATCATGTTGCTGTACTGGGCCATGGTACGCCCCCACCTGGAATACAGTACTGTCCAGCACTAGTCGCCGTATATGAAGAAGGACACAGTACTTCTCGAAAGGGTCCAGAGAAGAGCAACTGAAATGGTTAAGGGGTTGGAGGAGTTGCCGTACAATGAGAGATTAGAGAAACTTGGCCTCTTATCCCTTGAAAAGAGGAGACTGAGAGGGGACATGATCAAAACATTCAAGATAATGAAAGGAATAGACTTAGTGGATAAAAACAGGTTGTTCACCCTCTCCAAGGTAGAGAGAATGAAAGAGCACTCTCTAAAGTTAAAAGGGGATAGATTCTGTACAAACGTAAGGAAGTTCTTCTTTACCCAGAGAGTGGTAGAAAACTGGAACGCTCTTCTGGAGGCTGTTATAGGGGAAAACACTGTCCAGGGATTCAAGACAAAGTTAGACAAGTTCCTGCTGAACCAGAATGTTTGCAGATAAGGCTAGACTCAGTTAGGGCACTGGTCTTTGACCTAAGGGCCGCCGCGGGAGTGGACTGCTGGGCATGATGGACCACTGGTCTGACCCAGCAGCAACAATTCTTATGTTCTTATGTTCTAAATAATATTTATTAAAGGTGTCTGGTAAGGGTTCCTGTTCACAGGGAAGGAGCATACAATACTCAAAGCTATTTCAGTAAACATAACACTAGCCTTGGATGCCCTGTTTGTTCAGGACCACAGCATACATAGAAACATAGAAAGATGACGGCAGAAAAGGGCTACAGCCCATCAAGTCTGCCTACTCTACTGTCCCACCCTGCCCACTCTACTGTCCCACCCGTGAATACGTGAATATCTCTCAGCTCAGCAGCAACTCTCACTGGTCTTTGGTCTGGTTCCTGGGTCCAGGCTTACCAGCACAGTCTCTAGGAGGTACATGTCTGGCTTGCAGTCGGCCAGTTCAAGTATAAATTCTTCAGAGTTCCAACTTGAATGTGACCTACCTGAACATACTGGTTGCAGTTTCTCAGCTCCAGGATAGAGGCATCCAAAGTGAGCATCACTGTCTCCCCCTGGGCCTACTTAATCTAGTCTTGGCCTAGTCCTTTTATACTTCCTGGACTTTTATACTTTTTACATGCCTTCATGACTCCACCCCTCATGGGTCACTTCCCCTTTTGGCAGGAATAGTTTTTTTCTTTTTAATATGGAAATAATGAAAGTGAAATAGTGAAGTAGGATACAACTTATATTATGCCTAGGAAAAAAACCTATAGTACATTGTCTGAAGCTCTGATCTAGAAAATTACACAGTTGAGAAGGCTTGAAGAAATGGCAAACAACTTCTAAGAGTACATTATTCACCTAAGAGTACATTTACAAGGAAAACAGAGCTGAAATTTAGCCACCAAAGACAGAACTTCTTGCTTCATAAGTAAAAATGTCTTCCTTCTTTCCTGGGTCAAACAAGTTACATGGGGGAATATTTGTACTCTCACCAGCTCTGCAATAAAATCTCAATAAGGTCTCTTTAACTTGACAAAATGCAAAGAATACTAATAAAATCATTTTATATATTTCTTCTTGAAATGCTTCAAGGAGGACTATCACATTTAAATTCTCCATAGGTGTAACTACCTTTCTTAAGACATCTACATCTAATGTTTCAGTACCTTTTTGCTGTAGACAGATGGTAATAATAAATTAACTGAATAAGTAGTATGCCTGCATCCAGGTATTAAAAAAAAAAAAAAAAACCTGGGAGAAATCTCACAAGGAGATCCAATTTTCAAGATGGGAAAATTTAATATACAAATAATTAACACAGTTTTCTATATTTTCTATTTTAATTATCTTGCAACAAAGTTGTGTACCTTTAATCTGCAGAGTTGAATGTTCCAAATCAGAAGATTTATCTTATAGAGAGGTTCTATGTTCTTCCATTTCTTTAAGTTGTGTCGAGTTTCTCATCATGGCAGAGACAAAATGAATGCATACCTTATAGAATGATTCAAGTGCTGTACAAATAGATCCTAAGGTGATCTCTGATGATTTCAGTAAAGATGGAATTAGGACACAACCAACTGGAACCACTTCATCATTTGAATCCAGCTCTGGCCATGTGCTGCACAGACACTGGAGCTAGACTGGGTGAAGTTAAACAAGGAATTGCTGAAGCCATAGTTACTCTGGGAGATACCATTTCCAGGGTAGATATTTCCAGCTGTGATCCCAAATGAGGCCTGGCAAGAGCTGTGCCTCCAATTCAGGCTGTGTCTCCATACTCACGCGAGCAGCTACCCCAGCCTGATCTGCTCCTGACTCACTGTGAATTCCTAGAAGAGAACCAGGTTTGCATGGGCTGAATATTACTTCACCCTTGCACTCGGGACTCTTCTCCTCCCTGTTTTTTTGCTGGTATGCCCACTATTCATGCCAAGCTTGTGTAGGATGTAATTGAAGTTTGTCTCAGTGACTGGGTCTTCAATTCAGGGCCAGGAAGTACCCTGAGCTTCCCCTTATGCTTCAGCATATCCTCAGGCAACACAATCCAGGCAAGAAGACCTACACAACCATTCCATTCCAGCACCTAGGAATAGGGTTTTTTAAGGTAGCCCTGACATTATGAGGGAGTATTCTTAAGAGAAAGTAGCAGCATCCTATAGACTCCTTCAAAAAGAGGTTGAATTTGACTTTTAGCCTTGGGCATGTCACTTAACCCTTCACTGCCTCAGGTACAAACTTAAATTATAAGCCCTATGGGATAGGAAAATACCTTTTGTACATGCATTCAATACATTAAGAAAAGAGCTTAGACAGGAAGTTCTAGATTCTATAAATGACTCTTATAGTTAGGTGCCTAGATGGGTACACCTAGCCAATCTAGGCATTAACTTAATCATTTAAAAGGATTAATTGGTGCAAATAGTTAGTAATTAATTTGTAATTGACATTAATTGCATTTAATTAGATGGTAGACATTTACCACTTTGAGGTAGGTGCCTAATCTAAGGTGCCTACCAGGAAGTAGATGTGGTTAGTGGGCAGATCATGTTCTTCATGTAGGTGTCTGTTTTGGATTTAGGTATACTCATTTTTTTTTTTTACTTGAAATTTTATTACGTTTTTGTAGGGTACAAAAAGGAAAAAGGCACACTCATTAAGACCATAAAAACCCAGGCATATAAATAGGGTGAACATAAGATGCCTACTGATGCTTAAGCCCACTTTAGGCGCTGAAAATTATAATTCTATAACTTTTATAGAATTTAGCTTAGTCCAAAAAATATTATTGGAAACAAACCCCTTTAGATGGTAAATCCTGGGATTCTTATATGTAGACATTGGAAGAATATAACTAGAATCTCAGCAGTACATAATTCATATTATCATGCCAAAATAAGCCCTTGAGATGTATTTCAGATAGATCATTAATAAAGAATACAAAGTTTTACATAATGCCAATTTTTTATTTTTATTATTATTTTTATATTATGAACATTTGCAAATTTTGGGTGAAAAAGTTAAAGCCACAATGTTTTGTTTTGTTTTTTTAATGATCAAACAGTTCCTGATGTTGGCCAGATTGTTATTGATTCTGTCTAGAACACTTTTAAAAACCCTTTGAGGCTGATATTCAGCACTGTTTAGCCTGTTGGAAATGACTCCTGAAGCTAGATGCACTAAAAGGATTGGTAAGACCGTGTGGGTCTGCACCAATCTGATTTTTTGGCCAATTTAATAAGAGCTACTGATGCACTAAAAAATTTGCATGCATATGATTCATGCAGATGTTCGTCATATTCTATTCTTGTGAGAGCGACTATCACACATGTGTAGAGCCGGTAAGGAAAGCCAAACTGTTGCGAGGCAGGGGAAGCCCTGAGAGCAGCCTCCTACCACTCAGCTGTTTGGGACAGGAAACTTTTCTTTTTTTTAATGGGCACAGATGCTGTGCGTGTTATACATGCACAATATCTGCCCCATTTAAAAAAAATAAAAAAAAACCATCCCCCCTCCTTGTCGATGATGGCCCTCCCCATGACCGGCACCATAAACTGAATTGACCCCACCCCTCTGCAAAATAAAGTTGTCAGGAAGAATGACTACTTCTTCTTGCTGTGCCAACATCAACGCCCCCCCTTCTTCCCTCCCCCCCGTGAAAGAAAATTGGTAGGAAGAATGCCCACTTCCTCCTGCCATTCTGATCCTACCCCCTACTAAAGAAAATTGGCAGGAGGAATGCCCACTTCCTCCTGCCATGATGATGCTAACCCCCCCCATGAAAGAAATTGGCAGGAGGGACGCCCACTCCCTTCTGCCAACAGAGGCCCTCCAAACATCCCCCCCAAAAAAACATCAGGAGGGCAACAGATGCTCCCCTAAACCCCCAATACCTTTTAGGGAAGCACATTTCCTCCTCCTTCATGGTCTGCCAATCCTAAATGGTGGGACTTTCCTCCTCAGTGCATCATGTGATGCACGGGGAGGGTCTCAAGGCCCTGATTGGCTCAGACACCTAAGCCTACCATTTAGGATCAGCAGACCTTGAAGGAGGAGGGACCGTGCTTCCATCCTCCTTCCAATGCTAAAAGATAGGGTGGTTGGGGTTTCAGGGTAGCATCTGGTGGCAAGAGGGAATATGCATCCCACCTGCCATTGTTTGGTAGGAAGGGGAAGGGATGGTTGAGGGGTCTTCCGTTGGCAGGAAGGAGTCTGCTTCTTCCTGCCAATTTTCTTTCATGGGGGGAGGGGTGTCGGCACGGCAGGAAGAAGTGGGCATTCATCCTGCCATTTTCACTGCCATGGTAGGGTGCTGGTTCATGGGTAGGGCCGTCATTGGCAGGGGGGGTGCTATTTTCTTTTTTTTTTTTTTTGTAATGGGGCAGATATAATGCATGTGTAAAATGCAGAACATCTGTGCCCATTAAAAGAAAAAGGTTAGACAAGTAAGCGACTGGTCTTGACCAGTCATTTTTTTGAGGATTGTTAAAAGCGATCACCAGCATACAATAAAAACCTCTAGAGCAACTTGTGTGTGTGTGTGGGGGGGGGGGGGGGTTGAGGGGTGTGAGCAAATAATTTTATTCCCATTGCCTGACAGAGGAATCTAACTGTGTGATCAAAGCTTGTTTGTTCTTTAGCTCTGCTTTCACACTCACCTGTTATGCTTCTCAAAGGAGTTGCTATCTGGGCAATGCAAAGCCTAAGGCCTACCACTAGTAGCAAGGTCCTCTGCAATAGCTCATTACACAGCCATCTGGATATCATTGCGTGTGTGCAAGGCAAAGAACTGAAAAGCTATGCATCAGGCTATACTAATTTATGAACTTTTCTGGTCCTCTGGATTTGATCCCATCCTGCGCCATCCCAAATAACATCATTCAGACTAAGAACATAAGAACATAAGCCGTGTCTCTGCTGGGTCAGACCTGAGATCCATCATGCCCAGCAGTCCACTCACGCGGTGGCCCATCAGGTCCAGGACCTGTATACTAGCCCTCTATCTATATCCTTCTATCCCCTTTTCCTTCAGAAAATTGTCAAATCCCTTCTTGAACTCCAATACCGTACCCTGTCCAATCACTCCCTCTGGAAGCACGTTCCAGGTGTCCACCACCCGTTGGGTGAAGAAGAACTTCCTAGCATTGGTTCTGAATCTGTCTCCTTTTAATTTTTCAGAATGCCCTCTCATTCTTGTAGTTGTCGAAAGTTTGAAGAATCTGTCCCTCTCCACTTTCTCTATGCCCTTCGTGATCTCATAAGTCTCTATCATATCCCCTCTAAGTCTCCGCTTCTCCAGCGAAAAAAGCTCCAGTCTCTCTAATCTTTCAGCGCATGAAAGGTTTTCCATACCTTTTATCAAATGCGTCGCTCTAAGTTTCCAAGTTTATTAAATATTTGATTAATCGCTTATTAACATTCTAAGCGATGTACAAAGTATAAAATATTAAATTACAATAGTTGAAGGGAAACAGACAATGTAAATACGACTGACAAGACAAATTAATGATACAGAAGGAAGGGAGTAGGTAAAGAAATACAATTTTAAAAAATAGTAAAGGAAACATATAAGGGCAAAACAGCATTAGGGAGGGGGAAGAAATAAAAAAACAGAAAGTTTAAAGCATAAGGCTTAGTAGAAAACCCTAATCTAGTCCTACATTCTAGTTATATTAGCTATCAAATGCATCTTTAAAAAGAAAGCATTTTAGTTTGCTCTTAAATCTCTCCAAACCTGATTCTTCTTGTATATAAATTGGAAGTAGTGTTTGAGGGGCTGTAACAGAAAAAATAGAATATCGCCGTGTATTTATAGTTTAAGAGAAGGAACTGTCAAAAGATGCTGGTCAATGGATCTAAGTGATCTAGAGGGAGTATAGGGAATCAATACTCTATAAATAAAAGAAGGTGATTGTATAGAAGAGATTTAAAAGTTAATAGACTGAACCCTCTCGAGTATCGCCATATCCTTCTGTAGGTACGGCGACCAATATTGGACGAAGTACTCCAGATGCGGGTGCACCATCGCCCGATACAACAGCAGGATCTTTCATTCTGCTTGTAATACCCTTCTTGATTATTCCTATCATTCTAATTGCTTTCTTAGCAGCCACTGTGCATTTTGCCGATGGCTTCATTGTCATGTCCACTATTACCCCCAAGTCCCTTTCTTGGGAACTCTCACTCAGTAACAGCCTTCCCATTGTGTAGTTGTACCTCGGGTTTCTGTTTCCTACGTGTAAGACTTTGCATTTCTCTACATTGAACTTCATCTGCCATCTCGTCACCTACTCCCCTAGTTTGTTTAGGTCCCTTTGTAAATCTTCGCAGTCCTCTTTAGTCCTAGCTCTAACTATAGGCAATTAATGGAGTTTTTGTGTCTCCTCCCAATTCTTTGTTTCCTATGGCATAATCTACTTTTGTACAAGCACCACATTCCCCATGTGCAATGTTACAATTTGTAAGTTATTTGCAATACATATACAACAGGACTTAAATTGGAAGTTCATTTTTAACAAGATGAGATAAATATTATATATTATCTACAGGTATGTATACAGCAGAGTCTCACTTATTTGACCTTTGCTTATTTGACATTTTGGATTATCCAAATTTCCTAGGTAACATCACAACATTGTTAGTAAGATGCCTGTAGATTTCTTTTCTTTTTTAGTGTTTTATTTAGTTAAAAGGCAGCAGTGCTAGGTAAGATTTTTGGACATATTAAATAGAGAATGACACGGTGAAAAAATTGGTCCCCGTCACCGCCCCGTCCCCGTCTCACCATCCTCTGCACCGCCCCGTCACCGCCATTCCCTTCCCCGCCCCGTCACCGCCACTGCCACCCCATTCACCGCCCCCGTCACCGTCACCGCCTGCATATATAAAAGCCCTCAAACGGGTACGATTTTAAATACTTTTCTTTATTTACGTATAAAGGAAACATTCTTTAAAACTTTAAAAACTTAGTTAAATATTAGTTAATAACTATACAAAAACAAACACGACATGTACTTTTAATGCTTACAATGTTAGCCTACATGGTAAGTAGACGCGGCCGCTGTACCTAATCGCGGCAAATCGTGGTACCAAAATCGTGTACCTAATCGCGGTCACTATGCTAATCGTGATTAGCATAGTGACCGCGGCTACGGCTGCAAGTCTCCCCTCCCCCCAGCGATCACGGCAGGAGGGCACCCAACCCCTCCTGTAGACCCCCCCAACGGCCCTCCCGACAATCGCAGCAGAAGGGTACCCAACCCCTCCTGCCGGTCCTCCCATGGCCTCCCCTAAGATCGCCGGCAGGAGGGTACCCAACCCCTCCTGCTGGACCCCCCCCAACGAACCCTCCCACCCCGGAACCCCCTTAGTCTTACTTTCCAAGTTGGACCGGACGGCTCCTCACAACGTATGGCCAGCAGGCTTGCCTCCGTCCAAATGAGGCGGGCCCGCCCCTACCCTGCCCAACCCACAGGATCCTAGGGCCTGATTGGTCTAGGCACCTAAAGCCACTCCCGCTATAGGAGGGGCCTTAGGTGCTTGGGCCAATCAGGCCCGAGGATCCTGTGGGTTAGGCAGGGGGGGGGGGGGGGGGGGCCCGCCTCATTTGGACGGAGGCAGGCCTGCTGGCCAGACGAGCGAGGAGCTGTCCGGTCCAACTTGGAAAGTAAGACTAAGGGTGGTGTTTCGGGATGGCGGGGTTTGTTGGGGGAGGGTCCGGCAGGAGGGGTTGGGCACCCTCCTATTGGCGATATAGGGGGCCGTTGGGGGGGCCGGCAGGAGGGGTTGGGGCACCCTCCTACCAGTGATCATAGGGGGGCTGTTGGGGAGCTGGCAGGAGGGGTTGGATATCCTCCTGCTTGCGTATCGTCGGGAGGGCCGTTGGGGGGGGGGTTGGGGTAGGCAGGAGGGGATGGGGTACCCTCCTGCCGCGATCGTTGGGGAGGGCTGGTTCTGTCGGCATGAAGGGCTGAGCACCTTCCTGCCGGCGATCGTCGGGGGGGGGGGCAGGTTCTATTGGCAGGAAGGGTTGATCTGACAAATGAGGAGCCAGTATATTGGGGGGCGGAGTCAATGCGGCAACGTGCAGGTGAAAACACAGGTAAATAGCGGTTCCTAGAAGGGGGGACATTGGCCTGCGGGGACAAATCTATTCACCGTTTTTGCGGGCGGTGAAAGGATTTGTCCCCGCGTCTGCGGCGATTTGCTAATGAGGTCACCATAACCCGCAGCCAAACCGCAGCCATGCAGCGGTTCGCTGCGGGGATCGCTCCCCGTGTCATTCTCTAATATTAAACTTGTAGACTCTTGTTACTGCTTCCTCTTTTGAAATGTACATTCAATATGCCTCTCTATTATCCCTCATCTACTTTTTTCCAACCTTTTGATTACATTGGCCAACACTAATTTTGGTGCTTCAAATGCTAGACCTGTATCTAAGAGCTCCTTTTACTAAGGTGCGCTAGCATTTTTAGCGTGCGCTGCATTGCCGTGCACGCTAACCCTGCACTACGCGCCATAGAACTAACACCAGCTCAATGCTGGTGTTAGCATCTAACGCACGCTAAAAACCGCTAGCGCAGCTTAGTAAAAGGAGCCCTAAGTATATTTGACCTACTGTTGTCAAAAATGGCACCAGTTTTCTCCTATTATCTCTAGTTTTTGAGATACAGAACATGTGCCATATACCACTCTTTACTCTGCTCGCCCATTAAAAAAAAAAAAAAATCAGGATATTTTAATGTAGTATTTACATTAATGTATTTTAAGCATGAAGGAAGCATATTAAAAATTTAAATAAAAGTGTACAATATGAAAATCTACTTATTTCATACCAAAAACACAAGTTTATGATACAAACTTTCCAGTCATTTGACACATAAGAAGCTCCTTTAGTAAGACTTCTGAGAGTGGGATATGCCAGGACAATCCCACATCAGATTCCAACAATAGTGTGCCATTATGTATTCATCCCATCTTCCTTGGTATCTGGCTTCCATTTTTTTAATGTCTTGGTGAAATCTTTCACCTTGCTCTTCACTTAAGTCACCAAGGTTCTCTGGAAAGCGATCTAAGTGACTGTACAGATAATGGACGTTAAGACTCATGTTTACAGCCAAGCCTGTTGAAATGAAAGAGCATATCCTCTACTAATTGTGTGCAGTCTGCCTTCTTGTTGCCAAGAAAGCTTTTCACAATAAGAACAAATGAAGACCAGGCACATGATTCGATTTAATTTATTGATGCTATAAGGACTCAAAGAAAGGCATCAACAAATACTGTAAGCAAACAAAAGCAAATAACACCAAAAAGTGTACAAGCCTACAGAACTAGGACTAAATATTCTTTATTTTCAAATACCTGATACTGCCAGTGTTTTGGCCAAAGTCCTGCTGTCTGCCTGGGGAGTGAGGAGGGAGAGGCCAGGGCCTGCCTGCTGCCTGTCTGGGAGGGAGAGGCTAGGGCTTGCCTGCCCGCCCTGCCAAATTAAAAATAGGGAGGGAGGAGGGAGAGGCCAGGGCTTTCCTGCTGCCTGCCTGGGGGGGGGGGGAGAGGCCTGCCTACCCACCTACCTGCCCTGTCCCCTGTCCCTACCTGCCTATCTGCCCTGTCCCTATCAGATACTAGGCCTGCCTGCCCTGTGCATGTCCCTACCTGCCCTGTCCTGGCCTACCACAAGACCACTAGAGGGGGGACAGGGTAAAGAGCCTGGCAGGGAGGGGGGATGGGGTGAAGAGCTTGGCAAGGCATGTGGGGTTGAGTTCAGAGCCTGGCAGGGAGAATTTTGTTCAGAATATTTTTTTTCTTGTTTTCCTCCTCTAAATCTAGGGTGCGTCTTATAGTCAGGTGTTTCAAATGGAGTGAAAAATGCAGTATATATACATACAAATCCAATCGTCTATGATAGTATAACTACTATTGTCTCCTGCTTAGAGGCTAACTTTAGATCAAGAGATTATTATACGTTTAAAAGCATGTCTGCTCCGTTATATTGTATGATATCAGAAGTGGAAACTACAGATCTCAAGTGTTCACGGTCAATTACCAGAACTAATCTTGGTATATTGACTTTTCTAGTGAACTATCATTGATCTAAGTATATCCACTTTTTTCTTTTTGTTTTGTTTTTTGTATATATATATATACTGTTGTCCTTTATGTTCAATAATATGGTTTAATGCTTAGCTCAGTTTTTACTTGTCGCCCGACTGGCGGACATTGTCTTATTTTGCCGTCCGACTGGCTGACTTTAGTCCACCTGACGGAAGATCTCCGTTTCGCTCTTGTTTCTTACTAAGAGCTTCTTCAGAATTGAGCTATATGTTGTACAAATTTTTTGTTTGAGTAAACTCCAGTGGTTTTCCACTGATATTATACCTTTTAGTGGTTTTTAAGTCCCCGGTGCGTTGCTTAGGCTGGTTTTTAACAGCGTTCTATGTCATATCCACCATCCCTTACCGGTAAGGGACGGCAGTAAGGGTCGGCTGATATGACATAGGCAAGCAGGAGACAATAGTATATATACATACATACATACAATAAATGGCAAAAATTATATTTGCTTTCAATTTAACTAAAAAATAATAATCTGAAGTCTAAGGAAATGTTTCAAAACTAAATCTCTGTGATGAACTTGTTGTCAATTCCATTAAAAAAAAATAACTTGAGGAAGGCTAGTTAGAACGAAAGAGACATCTTATGAGGGGAAGAAGGGAACATTCTGAACAAGACAATATAAATCATATCTTCATGTGAAATGAGCTAAAACATAAGGGATTTCTTTTTATTTGAAAATGGATGAAATGAGTAGCAAAAACATTTTTATAAAATTGAAAAGTCTGAACTTGTAGTTCCACATAATCTGCGAAGATAAAAAGAAAATATATTAATTGAAAAAAATGTGGAATTTTGGATTTCACTGTTCTTTGTGTAATTTCATGGTCTGAGAATGACAGTATGTTTTCTTCTTAAGTAATTATATCTAATACACATTCAAAGATGTCATAAATTCTAAGATTTTCCCATGTGAATGAAATATTGTTGCTAATGGGATTTGCATTGTGTCAGTTTTGGCATTGAGACTTTTAGTTGTTTATTTAAAGGTAGATTCTATCTAAGTAGGAATAGTAAGTTTAAAAATCTTTTTTTATAATTTATAACTTTTTATTGAAGGAATCAAATAAATATACAATAAGATGTTCATTACAATTATATTCATAATACTAATTTTTCATACATATTTCTATCATTCCTCCAAAATATATTTCCATATTACCTATTTCATACCTCTATACATTCCCCCTATTCCCATCCCCCTTACTCATCCCTCTTTCCACCTTCCCTACCTCCTTTTCCCCCTTTCATACCCACCATTGTTTGTATTTCAATTATAACATTGTAATTAATGAATTAAGCAAATATACAATTTCAAGTATTTCTATACATATTACTATCATCCCTCCCATTCCCTCCCCTCCCCAAGAATGAGAGGTGACAAATTACCAGGTGTTGAAATGTAATGAATGTTTCCAAAGCTTCAATATAAAATATTAAGAATCATACTTCGTGATCCAGAGGAAAGATTTTGAATATATGGGTCCCAAATTTTCAAAAAGAGACGAGTTCATCTAGGAAATGTACAAACCTCCCAAACCTCAAATAAAATTAAACGATGGAATTGGTTCCTCCACTGCCAAAAACTAGGAGGATCTTTCTGTAACCAATATTGCAAAATGCATTTATGACCAATCATACATGCCTTTTGAAATAATATGCTTCTTCCTTGTCCAAAGACCCCACAAGCAGCAGCTTTACCTTGGAGATTCCACTAATTGACTATTCCATAATGAACCTAAAAATAATAGGATGGCAGACCAGAATGATTTAATAAGAGGACATTGCCACAATGCATGAGAAAGTATCTGGATCCTTCTCACATTTGATACAAATAGGAGAATTAACTAATCCTGCATTTAATGTTTGTATCTGTGAGAAATATGCCCTATGCAAAATTCTATACAACATTCCTCTCCAAACAATACCTTAATAATTTTAGGCAAACAATGAATAGCTTGACTAAAATCTTGAAGTGATATTTGAGTCCCCAATTCATCACACCATTTTTGTATAATGCTATCATATGTTCTACTTGAAATTAAACACCACCACCACTTATGTAACAAAGATACAGAGATAGGAACTTCATTCCTCCTGCCATGGGAGGGTGCTGGTTCGTGGGTAGGGCCGTCATTGGCAGGGGGAGTGCTATTTCTTTCTTTTTATTTTTTTCTAATGAGGCAGATATTGTGCATATGTAACATGCAGAGTATCTGTGCCCATTAAAAGAAAAAGGTTAGACAAGTAAGCGACTGGTCTTGACCAGTCACTTTTTTATGCATTGCACTCAGAGTTGCCATGCTGTCAAATGAACCCTGCATGTCCTTACATCCGATGCAAAGGCCACAAACTTTTAAACTCTAAAGAGATAGCCAGTCTATTTCCCTGTTAAGACCCCCCAGGTTCTACTGTCTTCCATTCAAATATAAATCTCTGTTTTTTTTCCTTAGTGAAATATTATATTCTCTCCTTGCTTCTACTTGTTGCAAAACAATAAACTTCAGATCATCCAATCTCTCTAATGATGTGTCCAGGGGTCCTTAGCTTTCTGTAAACAAATATTACTTAGATGTTCATCAATACATTGTTTACTAGGGCATTTTAGTGTACCCTATATATAATATGCCAATGGGCACGGACAGTAAATCAAACATATCACTTGACTTGTAAAACAATCTGTATACACTCAATATTGAAATACTTGATCTGTATGTGGATTTACTATATTATCCACTTCAAGAGAGTATTGTCAGTAAATGTATTTACCACATTTATGATGATCCCCTAAGGATTGACTAGGAGTCCTCACTTGAGAGCTAGTCATTAACGCCATCAAATTCCTATCATGAGTGAATGCAAACTGCGGGGGCTGCTGAAGAGGAGAATGCAATGTCAGAATAGCCCCTTGTTTTAAAATCACTTGACTGATCCTCATAGCTTGTCAGGAATAAGGCAAAATACAAGTAATGGCCTTATTAGAATCTTTCTGCTTTTGGTAAAATAACCATTCTCTCTGTGCATAAACCTTCTTCACCACCTTCTCTGGGTACTGCTGCTGTAAAAAGCATGGTGTCATCCTATTGGAGTTCTGATGAAAATCATAATCTTAAAAATTGATCAATTGTCTTAGGGCTCCTTTTACGAAAGTGCGCTAGTAGTTTTAGCGCGTGCTACAATGCCGCGGGGGCTAGACGCTAACGCCTCCATAGAGCTTCTGTTAGTATTTTCCGGTAGCACGGGGATAGTGCGCGCAGCATTGTAGCGTGCACTAAAAACACTAGCGCGCCTTTGTAAAAGGAGCCCTTAGAGTCCGAGGGTGGCTATTTTTGTAATATAGAGTAGTGTTCCAGTCCATCAGTATCCAATACAAGGAAGTAACAAAGTCAACATCCCTAATCTCAATAGTCATATCCAAAAAATGAACAATATTAGATGCTACAATAGCATGAAAATGTATATTAAGATCACATCTATTCAAATAAGATAAAAATTCTGTAACCCAATCTCATTTCCATTCCATATCATGAAAATATCATCTATAAAATGCTTCCATCTAGATACATTGAGATTCAAATGAGGTCATATACTGTATAGACATGCCACTGATGGGACCCATAGGGGCAAATTTTATAAAGGACACCTAACTATATAGACGTGCTTAGATTCATTGGCATCGCTTAGCACAATTCTCTATTGTGTGTCTATGCATAATAGAATTGCACTTAGCGTTGTGCTGCTGGACATCTAAACGATGCTTTTAGGCATCCGTTATAGAATTTACTCCATAGTGGCCCCCATCACTCTGGCCCTCTTTTACAAAGGTGTGCTAAGTGTTTAGTGTGGCGTTTAGCGCATGCTAAATCAACACATGTGCTAACACGCTAATGCATCCATAGGATAACATGCATGTGTTAGCGTTTAGCGTGAGCTAATATTTAGTGCACGCTAAAAAGCATAGTGCACCTTTGCAAAAAAGGGGGGTATGTCTATTATCGGCAAATAAAATTGTTCCTTGAAAGAGAAATAATTATATTGTATGACCAGTTCAGACATAGCATTCAAACATCTCAGCGCATCCTATCAGTTTCTTCATCTTTCAAATACCAATCTATTACCTCTAAAGTTCCACATTGGGGGATATTAATGTTTAAGGCAACTACATCCATTGTCCTCTAATTTGCAAGTAACACCAGACTCCAAAGTGTTTGTAATAATGTATTAAATGCAAAGAGTCCTCTTACGTTACGAAGGAGCTCTCGATACAATGGGATCCAAGTGAAAATCCACAAATCGGGACAATGGTTCAAGTAGAGCTCCTCTTATGGAGAGAATGGGACTACTGTTTTGCAGGACATCATATACTTTTGGGATTCTATTATGAGCATTTATGTGCTGATGTTTTAATAAATATATGCTGCTTATTACTCCAACTTTTTCTTGATGAGATAGATTTTGGTACTGATGCCTGTGATTGAGTAGGAAAAACATGTTTTGGCCAATATTTGTATTGAGATACTATTTGTGATTGTTATTTTAGAGGACCGTTGCACGTGTATAGTGTGTGGTATGGGTGAGTTTGAATCGATCTGAGTATGTGTTTATTTAATTTGCTGTATAGTCCCTGCTGCGCAGTTGTGTATGTCCAAACATTTAAATCTACAGTATAATCTTGACTGAAAAGGCTGGGCTGTTCTCCCTGGAGAAGCGGAGACTCAGAGGAGATATGATAGAGACCTTCAAGATCCTGAGGGGCATCGAAAAGGTTGACAAGGACAGATTTTTCAATTTGAAAGAAACCACAAGAACAAGGGGACACTCGATGAAATTGAAGGGGGACAGGTTTAGAACAAACGCAAGGAAATTTTTTTTCACACAGAGGGTGGTGGTACACATGGAACACCCTTCCGGAAGCCGTGATAGGAAATAACACAGTACAGGGTTTCAAGGAAGACCTGGATAGGTTCCTGGAGGACAAAGGGATTGAGGGTACAGATAAGAGCAGTGGAAGGTTTAGAGATAAGTGTAGAGGTAGGTATAAAATTAGTCAGGGACTGCTGCTCAGGCAATATGCCTGATGGGTGCCGCCGCGTGAGCGGACCGCTGGGCAGGATGGACCTCTGGTCTGCCCCGGCGGAGGCGACTACTTATGTTCTTATGTCTAATTACACTCCATTGTGAATGTTTATTTGTAGACCGTTCTGAGCTACTGGGAGGACGGGATAAAAATCTAAATAAATAAATAAATATTTCATGGTAGTACATTATGTTTATGTATTTGTAGGACATAAAAAAATTAATGCTTTATGTATGAAAAATTGAGAACAGCTTTTGTTGTAATATAGAAGGGTACAGTATTAATTGAATACAAAACTGCAACACACATTCAGTGCTTTTAAACATGAATTAATAAATACAAAATAATTAATTAATTAATTAAAGCAGCACTAGCACTCCTAGGCATCCTTGATCATTCTAACTCTAATTAATTAGAATATCTTCTCATTTTTGTGTTTGTTTTCCTTGTTAACTTCCATAAGGTTTAATGCTCATTTGACCCTGCTATTGATTTTTGTTTTTCAACTTACAATGCCTTTAGAAGTTATGTTCTGTTAGGACTTGTTTAAACATCAAGTCATCTGCTTTGTGTCCTTTTTTTGGACACTTCCCTCAGATGTACTGATTATATCAACTTCTACTGCAAGAAGAATTGGGTTCAATTCAGTCACATTTTTATTAGCCTTCTGGAGGATAAAATTGTTTTTAAAAAAATTGTCTGATATATTTGGAAAAATGGTTATTTGGTCGTACACCTTAAAAATAAAAAAAATTCACAACATGCAGGAAATGTAGCCATAAATACTTCCCAACTCTTACTACAGACTTGACACCAAATATCAGATATTCTAGAAACATACACGCAGTTAGTTGCCTTTTGTAAATGTCATAACTAATATATTTTTTTATTTTTACGGGGAATACACAGAGGTAAAATCTATATATATAAAATCGGAGGTATGTATGTGTGTATATGTGTGTATGTGCCGGCGATCACGCAAAAACGGCTTGACCGATTTGAACGGAAACTTGGTATGCAGATCCCTCAACTACCTGGGGTGATATGTTCTGGGGGTCTCGCAGCCCACCTGCACACGTGGGCGGAGCTACAAACAGAACATCAGATTTTCACCTATTCATGTCAATGGAAAAAAATGTAAAAAGCTGCTATTCTCACAGTAATTCCAACTACCTGGGGTGATATGTTCTGGGGGTCTCGCGGCCCACCTGCACACGTGGGCAGAGCTACAAACAGAACATCAGATTTCACCCATTCATGTCAATGGAAAAAAAGTAAAACGCTGCCATTCTCACAGTAATTCAAAAACGGCTGACCGATTTGAACGAAACTTGGTATGCAGATCCCTCACTACCTGGGGTGATATGTTCTGGGGGTCTCGCGGCCCACCTGCACACATGGGGCGGAGCTACAAACAGAAAATCTGATTTCACCCATTCAAATCAATGGAAAAAATGTAAAAAGCTGATGGGACCGATTTGAACGAAACTTGGTATGCAGATCCCTCACTACCTGGGGTGATATGTTCTGGGGGTCTCGCGGCCCACCTGCACATGTGGGCGGAGCTACAAACAGAAAATCTGATTTCACCCATTCAAGTCAATGGAAAAAAATGTAAAAAGCTGTGGGACCGATTTGAACGAAACTTGGTATGCAGATCCCTCATTACCTGGGTGATATGTTCTGGGGGTCTCGCGGCCCACCTGCACACGTGGGCGGAGCTACAAACAGAACATCAGATTTCACCCATTCAGTCAATGGAAAAAATGTAAACAGCTGCCATTCTCACAGTAAATCTAAAACGGCTTGACCGATTTGAACGAAACTTGGTATGCAGATCCCTCACTAACTGGGGTGATATGTTCTGGGGGTCTCTTCACCCAAGAATTTATATGTTCTTGCTCCTGGAGGTGAAACTAAAAATGTGTTTATAATCAAGTTTTGTGTTAGTTGTATTGTATTCATTTTGTCAAATATTTCACATTATAATTTGAATATTGTACTTTTTATAAAGCTGTAAAAAAAATAATTTCATTCACCACTATAAAGTATCTTTATTTGAATCCATTTACAGTGTTATTGCTATAATTAAATACCCGTGCAACGCCGGGGCATCAGCTAGTATAATTATATTTAGGGTCACTCCTTCAGCACTGCTAGTAAACTTTAGTCCTTATTTAGTTTTTTTTTTTCTCTCTTGTCTTCCCCATTCCTGTACAGTTCTCAGAACATGCCAATCCAGTCTCGATTTCAAAATATCAACAATGAATATGCATGAGAAATATTTGCATGCATTGCCTTCATTGTACTTTTAAATTAATAGGAGAAATTTTTTTTTTTCACTCTGAGAATAGTTAAGCGCTGGAACGCATTGCCAGAGGTTGTGGTAAAAGGAACATTTTCAAAAAAAGGAAGTCTAAGTCCAACCTGGATGTTTCCCATTAAATGTCTAAAGTCAGAAGTACAGAAACATCCATTTTTGAAAGCTTTAGACTTCCAAAAATATAGGCTTTTTTTTTATAATAGTCTATTTGAACATCTAGACTGACAGGATGCCCAAACCTTAGGACCCCTAACTTTATACCTCATTTTCAAATAAAGTCCAAGTCAAAAATGTTCAAATCCATTGTGATGGACTGGCCTCATAGACATGCCAACACAGCAGTGGGACACCTTAGAGGACAATGCTGTGAACTTCACATAAAGAGTGCCAGAAGTACATCTCACCATACACCCCTTATAATTTACGGCAGGGATCTCAAAGTCCCTCCTTGAGGGCCACAATCCAGTTGGGTTTTCAGGATTTCCCCAATGAATATGCATTGAAACCAGTGCATGCACATAGATCTCATGCATATTCATTGGGGAAATCCTGAAAACCCGACTGGATTGCAGCCCTCAAGGAGGGACTTTGAGACCCCTAATTTACGGTGAGCTCTCCAAAATTCCTCCAAAACCTACTAGACTAGTGGTTCTCAACCCTGTCCTAGGGGACCCCCCCAGCCAGTCGGGTTTTCAAGATATCCCTAATGAATATGCATGAGAGAGATTTGCATACCTGTCACTTCCATTATATGCAAATCTCTCTCATGAATATTCATTAGGTATATCTTGAAAACCCGACTGGCTGGGGGATCCCTTAGGACAGGGTTGAGAACCATTGTACTAAACTACTTGTCTACCACCCCAGTAGCCCTCATGACTACAGGTGGCAGCTATATATGGCAGTAGAGTAGGATTTTGATGGGGTTTAGAGGGCTCACATTGTCCACCATAAATGTAGTGGTTAGAGTGTCTTATGGCCTGGGTCTTCCTTTCTAAGGTTCACAAGCCCATCTATCAGGCTATTTAAGACACATGTGTGATGTTCTACTAGGGCAGGGGTAGGGAACTCCGGTCCTCGAGAGCCATATTCCAGTCGTGTTTTCAGGATTTCCCCAATGAATATGCATGAAGATCTAGTTGCATGCACTGCTTTCAATTCATATTCATTGGGGAAATCCTGAAAACCTGACTGGAATACGGCTCTTGAGGACCGGAGTTCCCTACCCCTGTACTAGGGTTTCCTATACCAAGTTCAAACAATTTAATTGAATAATGAGACAATTAGAATAAATAATTGTGCCCTATCAATTACTGTTGCTAATTGGCTTCAATTAAAATGTAGGAACATGGCTTTAAAAAAAGGGAATGTTGCCAGGGAAGGATTATGGATGGATCGGGGAATTCCTTCAATTTATGTGCACTGTTATATAATAACGGGAATTTATGCCTAATTTAGGCATGATAATTTATACCAAGTTTCAATTGGTGTAAATGTTCATACCTAAACTTAGTCGAGGTTCCAATATAAGTGCTATTCTTTAAATGGCAATTAACTGTGAAAGCCATTTATAGAATAGTGCTAAATGTTATTTTGTTGGTACTGAATTTTAGGCACCCTCTATTTTAATTTAGTCCTAGTAGGGTAAAGTGGAATAGTATCTGGACACAATGACAGGGATAGCCCTGTCATGCCGGAAGAAACCCTGCAGTGCTCTAAAAATATCCCTAAACCTGATCCTAGAAGCAGGCAGGTTAGGGAAACTGCCCTGCAGAATATATCCCCAGTGAAAGGCAGTCCAAAAGTAACCCGATTATACTTGCCTAGTTCTAGTGTAGGGAATGCTAAAGGCAAAGAACTACAAGTATCAGTAGGCACCAGGCCGATGATAGCAAAACCCACAAAGGGATTAGCTCTTGTAATCAGCTCTGCTGGGGGCAGGGCCAGTCAGCAGGGAAGCTATACAGGCTCATTAGCAAAGCACCAGAGAACCACAGGGGGTCCTAGAGCCAATCAGCACAGGGCTAGAGAAAAGGGCATGATCTCTAGGCCATAGAGGCAACCACCAACCTTCAGCCTGCTTGAACCCTTGGAAAGAGGCAGACCGGTGCTATCCAGGGGAAAGAAGCTAACATTTCCCACAGGCAATAGGGAGAAACTCTCAGCACCCAAGCTTGTAAGCACTCTTATGAAGGTAACAATATTTTTGATATAGAAATGCCAGAAGAAATGTGCACAATTGATTATGAAATGGAGCCTGATAGATCCTGTTGGCCTGAAGACATGGGAAAACCATATGCTGTGTTGATAAGGTGGAACTGCCTAACAAACGCTAAGGATAGAGGAGTGAAGAATCACTGCTTCTACTTAAATTATGGGAACAGAAGAGTGGGAAGCACTACTTCTGACAGTGTACAAAGCACAGGAATACTGTGAGGAAACCAGGCGGAGCAGTCCCAGCTGGTTCCAGGACTTTGATGTGGAAAGTTTGATTTTTCTTTGTTTGAAATAAAGACTGGCAGAGCATAGTTTGCTGCAAGCACATGTTTTGATTGTAGAATTGCACAACTGTTGAAATCTGGTAGGACTAACAGGCTGTTTAGCCACCAGAGCAAGTTTGTGTTTTGTTTTTTTCATTTCCCCAAAGTATAAGCCAGAAAATAAAGAAATCATAATTCACAGTACGCATCTTTGCTGGAACAGTCTTTATTTGATGTAGACACCCCTCTAACCTCCATGCCTCGCTCAACCACTTGGCTGAGGCTTGGATGACCCAGGTGAAGAATCTGGCTGATTCAGTCCAGATCTTACCCAGTCACAACACTAAGAAAAGAGGTGAAAAAAACCAACTTCTGGAATAGAGAAACCCAACCAAAATTACATTCCCTTAGTCCAATGTTCTAGCAAACTGTACATCCTGTGCTATCAAACTGCATTTCTAGGCATACAATTTTAGTCTAATACCATTACAGGCATTAATGGAAAATGCTAGTAATTTAATTTTACTGTGAGCTTCCACTGGAGCCAGTGCAAATTCTTTAACAAAGGGAATACTCCATTCCATGTGCATTCTCTAGGGTGGGCCTAATCTCAGCATTCTGTATCATTTGCATCTCATACAAAAGCTTTTTTGGCAGCCTGTCATGAAAAGTTATAATAATCTAGATGCATACACACTGGAGAGAGCTCTTTCATGTTATTCTGATCTAAATATGATTTTAGTTGTTGTACTAGACATCATTTGGTGAAGGCATTTTGAGGGATTTATTTTAATATACAAATCAAAATTGATTCCTGAAGCCGCAGCCTAATTTTGTCCAGCAATTGCCCTGTTAATTCTGTATCTTAACTCACTGTTCTTTTTCCTTGAACAACCCTTTTTTCTTAATGGGCAAAGACAAGAATTGACTGACACATGTTGAGCACTGCATTTTCTTGAATTTTTTTTCTGAGTCCTAGGGCAGCTTAGGAATTTCATATGAGATATTTATATTTGCAGGCATAGAGGGGCATAATCAAAACATACATCTAGGTCTGATTTGGACATAGGGTGCTAGTTGCCCAAAGTTGGCAGGGCACAAATGTCCATTCTTGAAAAATAAGTCTAACGTATGCTTTTTTTTTTTCAAAAATCGTCCATCTGTACATCCAGGCGTTTGATCGTCCAGACCACCACCATGTCTGTCTTTATACCACATTCTCGTTCAAATATTCACCCACATCTCAAATGCCTTTTGGACACGTGAGGGGCCAGCAAGGTGATAGACTGGCCACTCAGACACGGCAACAGAGCAGTGGGGCATCTTACACTGCTGTGAACTTCACAAAAAGGGTGCCACATAAATATCTCACCAGAACTCCCTTATAGGTTATGGTGAGCCCCCCCAACCCAATATACCCACCTGTCTACAACCCCAATAGCCCTTATGGCTGCAGATGGTACCTATATGGTAATACAGTAGGGTTGGGGGGGGTTGGGGGGCTCACATGTTCCACCATGAATGTAGTGGTTAGAGTGGCTTATGGGCCTGGGTCCTCCTCTCTATAGTTCACTAATGCCACTAGTATGTGGCAGAATCCAGAAGTAGCATGATTTCATGTTACCTAACCCCAGAGATAACAGTAGCTTTCCCCAGGATTTATAAATTTTCCTACAGGAATTTATCCATATATATATATTTTAAACCCATCTACCCTGACTGCTTTTACCACACCTTTTGGTGATGAATTCCAGAGCTTGTGCAGCTTGATAAAATGTGTGTGTGGGGGGGGAGGGGGGCTGGTAAATGTCATAATATGTAACTTCGAATTGTGTTTACTGATTTTACTTTACTCAGGATTTTTTAGACCTCTATCATATTTTCCAAACCGAAAAGCCCTAACTTATTTTGCCTTTCTTTATATCCCTTAAATCATTTAGGTCACCCATCTTTATACCTTTCTTAATTCTGCTCAGAGGCATAGCTGTGGCAGGGTGTGTGAAATGGAAGCTGCCATTTCCCAAATGGATTTTGAATAAAACAGCACCTAAGCTAATTGGCCCTTCAACCTTCTGCCTATTTTATAAAAGGTTTGTTCCCCCTGACATCAAAACCAGACTATGCTTCTGTTTCTGCCATACTTATATCTTAATGCCTCTGTACTATGGAATAATACAGAGGCATTAAGATATTCTTTGTTTTATTGTTTTATTCCTTTACAAATATATTTATATATATTAGGGGGGGGGGGCTGGTTGAGCAGAGGATGTCAATATATTATCCACAATGACACCTAAATCTTTTCCCTGCAATTTCTCAAAGTCCACATGTGATTTAACAACTTTAATTAGTTTTCTGTCATCTGAAAATTTGCTCACTTTTACTTGTTCCCATTTCTACATCATTTATTAATATGTTAAAATGCAGTACTGATCCCTGTAGCACTCCAATATTCATCTTCCACACCTAAGAACATAAGTACATAAGCAGTGCCTCCGCTGGGTCAGACCAGAGGTCCATCATGCCCAGCAGTCCGCTCACGCGGCAGCCCATCAGGTCCAGGACCTGTGTAGTAATCCTCTATCTATACCTTTATATCCCCTTTTCCTTCAGAAAATTGTCCAATCCCTTCTCGAACCTCAATACCGTACTCTGTCCTATCACACCCTCTGGAAGAATTGACCAATTAACTCTATCCTCTGGCTACAGTCACAACCTTATCACATCATTTTGCCTCCTAGAAATACACCGGCTGATATTCAGAGAGATTTAAGCAGACAGGGGAGGCTCTGAACAGGGCAGTGCCATTATCATCGCTGACTGCTAATCGGTTGAGATCTGTTTAAGCTATGGCGAGAAGCACCGCATGATTTAGCTCCATGTTATCTGGGGCTAATTTAGTCAACTATGATCAGCATTTATTAAAAAAACCCCAAAAAACCACTGACCATTACCAGCTGAATATATACCCTAACTAGTTCTCAAACCACAACAGAACATTGCCTCCTATTTTGCAATTTTTTAATTTCCTCAAGAATCTCTCATGAGAAATTTTAGCCCCAATTCTATAAACAGTAACCCCCTCTTTTACAAAGTTATGCTATGCTTTTTAGCGCGCACAAAAAGCTAACGCGTGCATGTTATCCTATGGACGCGTTAGCAGTTAGCACACATGTTGACTTAGCACACACTAAATGCGTGCTAAAACGCTTAGCACACCTTTGTAAAAGAGGGCCCATATCTCTCTGTAGCAAATACCCCTACCATAGCACCCCCAAATAGCAAACTCCTCTCACTTGCTCAACACCAAGCACCCATCCCTTAATCCAATAAATGACCCCAAGACATTATCCAACCACATGGTTTCCATCCACCCAAAGAAATCCTCCTCCCATGGCCCTAATTCAATTAAAAGGTCTTCCTCCAGCAGCCCCTCATCCCTCCGATGACAACTCTGCCTTATTAGAGGTCCCTGGGATCTAGTGGGATGGGGTAATGCCAACTTTGCTGCTGAAGCCTCTAGTGATATCACAGTATTTTTTTAGATATGTAGGCCTTTAGTTTAGAAGGACATCCACATGTAAATAGCAGTATTTCAATGTATAGAGAGGTCCAGATATTTGATTGTTATTTCAGAACAGGGGTCATTCATACCCAGGTAAACTGAATATGTATAAATGTCAGAGGGTTGTAGGCAGAACAGGGAAAGAGAGTGATCTTTGTTAGTCAATAATACAGATGTGGATTCCCTATTTCACAAAGGGAATTCATGTTTTGTATTGAGAAATACTGACAGTGGTGATATATAAGAACTTGCTGCAAGGGTAGTTTTAAATGCTGATATTGGGTGGGGGGAGGGGGCTTACAGTAGTAATTCTCCCTAATGAATCTCTCATCTGGATATCTTCTCATCTCCCTTTGAACCCTCTCCCCTTGCAATGCACAGACACCCATATATGGAAGCATGAATCCAAATAAAAATACTGTGACATTATAAGCTTAGGTCTTAGTGGCCATTTTGAAGGGCTAGAAGCACGTAGAAAGAGCAAGTGGACATTAATTCATCCAAACTACCACCAAAAACTCTTAGTAAGCCAAGTGTTGAAGTTGGACATGAGGTATTGGGAGATTTGCTGTAGGGTTGTATGTTGACTGGTAAAGTTACTGATCAGGAACTTATGGAAGATTTACTTCAATATTATGTTGTGCATTGTCCATAGGTTGCATTGCCCATAGGCTATAGTCTAAAAAATAGGTCAGAACAAATAAGACTGGAGAATATTTTTTATTCTTTTCAAAATTGTACTATGAGCTAAATTGTATGAGGGGCTGTGTATTATGAAAGTTGCTTAATTAGAAGCCCATAGCAACAAGATGGGTTCGATGGGACTGGGTGAAACATTAACCGCATGGGTTAGGGACTGGCTCAGAGGGTAGTGGTAAACGGTACCCTCTCCGATACGACGGAGGTG
Organism: Geotrypetes seraphini; assembly: GCF_902459505.1. Taxonomy (NCBI): domain Eukaryota; kingdom Metazoa; phylum Chordata; class Amphibia; order Gymnophiona; family Dermophiidae; genus Geotrypetes; species Geotrypetes seraphini. The sequence goes on from NC_047088.1 coordinate 60,559,348, forward strand.
ATCAGCGGAGTGCCGCAGGGCTCGGGCTTGGGCCCGATCCTATTTAACATCTTCGTAAGAGACTTGGCTGAGGGGCTTTGAGGTAAAATTACATTATTCGCCGATGACGCCAAACTATGCAACATGGTAGGCAACCGCACAACAGATGAAAGCACAGTGCCCGACCAAAGCTCAATGCCCAACAGTATGACGCAGGACCTACTCCTGCTGGAGCATTGGTCAAAGACTTGGCAATTAAGTTTCAATGCCAAAAAATGCAAGGTCATTCACCTTGGCGACAAAAATCCATGCAGGACTTACACCCTAAATGGTGAGATCCTAGCAAGGACTGTAGCAGAACGTGACTTGGGGTGATCATTAGCAAAGACATGAAGACTGCCAATCAAGTGGAGAAAGCTTCATCCAGGGCTAGACAAATCATGGGCTGTATCCATAGAAGTTTCGTCAGCCATAAGCCCGAGGTCATAATGCCGTTGTACAGATCCATGGTGATACCCCATCTGGAATACTGTGTACAATTCTGGAGGCCGCATTATCAAAAAGATGTGCGGAGAGTTGAGTCGGTTCAGCGAATGGCCACCAGGATGGTCTCAGGACTCAAGGATCTCCCATACGAGGAATGACTAGGTAAGTTGCAGCTTAGAGAATGACACGGGGAAAAAACCTGTCCCCGTCACCGCCCCGTCCCCGGACCACCATCCTCTGCACCGCCCCATCACCGCCGTTCCCTTCACCGCCCCGTCACCATCACCACCATCCCATTCACCGCCCCGTCACCACCACTGCCATCCCATTCACTGCCCCGTCACCGTCCCCGCTGCATCCATATAAGCCTTAGTACTGTAATATTTAGCTTATTCCTTTCTTATAAATCAAAGTTCCTGCTGCTGAACTAGAGAAAGAGATGTTCAGCTGGCAGGGCTTTGTTTATAAATTTTTATCAATACAACTAATATACTATTTTATCCTAAAGCAAAAAAATAAATAAATAAATATAATTTTTTTTTTACCTTTGTTGTCTGGTTTCTGCTTTCCATATCTTCTCATTCATTCCTTCCATCCACTGTGTGTCTTCTCTCTGCGTCTTCCATTTGCTGTTACTGTGCCTCTCCCTTCACCCCCCCCCCCCCAATTGGTCTAGCACCCATCTTCTTCCCTCCGCTCCCCCATAGTCTGGCATCTGTCTTCTTCCCACTCTGTCTTCCACATTTCCCTTCGGGGTCTGTTCCTCTCCACCCTCCTTCAATGTCTGTCCTATTCCTTTCCACCACCACCCTTCCCTCCCTCTTTTACCATCTGTTCCTTTCTACCACCCTTCAGCTCCTCTCGCGTGGCCTATCTATCTACCTTCCTCCCTCTTATTTTCATGGCACGTTACAATGTAATTTGTGCAAGCCACTGGAGCCTGCGAGCTTAGTCCCCTGTCCCATCCCCACAAACCATCTCGCTTCTGTGCTCCTATTTTCTCCATTTCTAATATCTCCCCTATGTATCTGCCATTGCCCCCCCCGTGTCCATATACCATCCCCATGGCATGTCCCCTTTATGTCTCTGTCCCTATGCCCCATGCACATAATTTCCCCTCTTTTCTGTTACCTTCCTGTGTCCAGATTTCCCCTATCTTCCTCTTCCATACCAGTGTGTCTCTTCTTTTCAACCCCATCTAGCTTTTTTCCCTCTTTCTTCCCCCCTCCCCCCCCTGCTTCTAGCATCTGGCTCACCTGCCTGTCCTTCCCTTTCTTTCCTGCTGTGGGTTTTTCTTTCCATCTTCATCCCCTTGGCCCAGAATCCTTTTCCCTTTCACTCTCTCCTTCCAGTTTGAGCCGGGAACACGGGCGATCGCACGTTCCCGCAGCCCCCACCCGCCTGCCCAATCGATCCTAGTGTTTAGCCAGCTCTCTCCCTTCTCCTCACCTTAGTTTGCAGGCTTTCTTTTTCGGCGACCTGCATGCTTTCCCAAAGAGCTGCGCACGCGCGGCTGCTCAGTGTTCAATCTTCTGCTCTGTTGCAACTTCCTGTTTCCGGTTTGCGTCAGAGCAGAAGATCGAAACTGAGCAGCAGCGGAGTGCACGGCTCTTTGATAGCGTGCGGGTTGCCGAAAAGAAAACCTACAAACTAAGGTGAGGAGAAGGGAGAGAGCTGGCTAATCACTTAGGATCGATTGGGCAGGCGGGTGTGGGCTGCGGGGAACCGCGCGAATCCTTCATGCCTCACTGTGGGGACAAGACCATTCACCGCTCCACGGGGCGGTGAATGGCCTTGTCCCCACAGCGACTGCTAGTTTTCGTTCCCCGTTTTTGGCGGGTTACCCGCGGCTAACGCGGTGGCCGCGGGTAAACCGCCACTGTGTCATTCTCTATTGCAGCTGTACTCACTCGAGGAACACAGAGAGAGGGGAGACATGATCAAGATGTTCAAATATGTCACAAGCCATATCGAGGTGGAAGAGGATCCTTAAAGGGCCCACGGCAGCAAGAGGGCATCCGTTTGAAAATCAGGGGTGGGAAATTTCATGGCGACACCAGAAAATATTTCTTCACCGAAAGGGTGGTTGATCACTGAAATAATCTTCCACAACAGGTAATTGAGGCAAGCAGCGTGCCAGATTTTAAGAAAAGATGGGATTGGCATGTGGGCTCTCTTCATGGAGTAGTTAGGGGTGGGCCATTAGTGTGGGCAGACTAGATGGGCCGTGGCCTTTTTCTGCCGTCATGTTCGATGTTTCTATTCACCTAAAGTTGTAAATAAAGCACATAAATAATATACCTATGGCTTGAATCATATATGGAAAAGGGTAAATTTATGAGTTGCTGGTCCTCAGCACAGATCCATGGGTTTTCTAATATAACATCAAAATATCTTGGTTTTATGCATAATATTTTATGGAAGAGATTTCTAGATCCTGCAGGCATAAATTCAGAACACTGAATAAACTTTCAATTTGATTCTGATGTATCTGTACAATTCACTTCTCTTATTATCATCCAAAAGCATCTCAGCTTTTCATTTTTAGAAATCATTTTTTCAAAGATACACAAAGAAAATAATGAAATACTTCTAAGGCAAACTTCTGTGTATGAGTCTATACTGTATGTGTGTGTGTGTGTGTGTGTGTATGTTAGTGAATATTTATATAAATATCTAATATTCATCTAGGTATCTACCATCTATATTTATCTATCTACTGTATATCCACTTATATCTCTCTTCTTGCTTGCCTCTTTCTCTCTCTCTATGTGAATACATAAACATACCCAAATATACAATAGTTTGACCATAGCAGCATTTTCATATTTATTTGAAAGATGGATTTTGAAGATGAAAAGGCAAAAGGTGAAATTGAATGATAAGAGATACGAATTTACAGATGCATCAGTATCAAATTGAAAGGTTATGCACCATTAGAGTTTTATAACTACAGGATCTACAAAGCTCTTCCTTAGAATATCATGTGTAAAAAACAAGCTCTCCCCTATCCCACCCTCAATATTTTGCTGATGACAGTAAGCATTTTTTAATGCCCACCACTGGTGTTATTCCCAGATTAATCAATGCAGGTCTTGTTTGGACTTCAGCACTGAATATTCACAGGGTTTTGTTTTTTTTTTTTTTGAGCCGTCTAACATGGATCAGTATTCAGTCCTTGACTGCATATGCCAAAGCACTTAAAGATAGGCCTGCTATTTACTTATGCTGACAATAGGCATTTTACCCGACTCTGCTCCCGAAATACCCATCTGCTTTTGAATTCAGTGCTAACTGGTCTTTTTCAGCAGAGATAACCAGTTAAGTACCACTGAAAATGAATGGATAGCCACAAACAAGTGATTCAACTAGCTATGGTCATATCCAGCCAGTTAAATCATTTTTCATATTGACTGGAATAAAATTTGAAATTACACTATAACAGCTTTCTTTGTTCTATTTGTTCTCCTCTTCTTCCTTTTTTTTTTTTCCTGTTAGTGACTGTCTTGTTTTGTTTTGGTTTGGTATGATTTAAGTGAGGGTTTTTTTTACCGTGGTTCTTTTTAATTGTAAATCACTTAGAAATGTTTATAAGCGTTTTATCAAATTTTAAATAAAACTTGGAAACTTGGATGATCTCAGAAAATATACAGTTCTGTAAATAGATAAGAAAGATACTTACTTCCCAGGAACAATCTTGCTACTATATCTGGGTCATTTGAATCTTACTTATATATTTAGATAAAAGGTCTATCTAAAAATACATTACAAAAATCCAGTATACCTAAAAACAAATCTTGCTTAACAGTCCTTAAGGTCTTCAAATATAAATGCAGTTCTATTTACCCAATCATTTTTAATTTCCAAAAGTCCAGTTTTGTGACATTTGCAATATGTCCATGTCCAATTCCTCCAATAACCTAACTGAATCTACCTGGAGAGGGTGCAGAGATGAGCAACGAAGCTAGTAAAAGATATGGAGAACTGAGCTACAAAGAACGACTTAGAAAACTGGGGCTGTTCTCCCTTGAGAAGAGGAGACCGCAAGGGGATCTGATTGAGACTTTCAAGATACTAAAAGGAATCGACAAATAGAGCAGGAAAAAAGTTATTTACGATGTCAAATGTGACCTAGGACAAGAGGTCATGGACTGAAGCTGAGGGGGACAAGCCCAGGACAAATGCCAGGAAGTTCTGCTTCCACAAGTGAGTGGTGGACACCTGAAATGCTCTCCCAGTGGAGGTTGCTGTGGAACCCACCATTCTAGGATTTAAGAGCAAGTTAGATGCACATCTCCTCACAAGATGCACAGAAGGATATGGGTGACTAAGGATTCGCCAGGTTACACCTGGCTGGCCTCCGCGTGGGCGGATCGCTGGACTTGATGGACCTAAGGTCTGATCCGGAAATGGCAGTTCTTATGTTCTTACCTATAGTAAATCTTCAGATCTCGTATTAGGGAGGACTGGAAGGGAATACTGCAGCCTACAAACCATTAGTGATTAATCATTCCTATATTGTATCTAAACACTTGGGGCTCCTTTTACAAAGCCGCATTAGCATTTTAACGTGCATAATAGCTTGCGCTAAACTGCCTGCCATGCTAGACACTAATGCCAACATTGAGTTGGCGTTAGCTCTAGCCGTGTAGCGAAGGTGTAGCGCGTGCTAAAAAGCTGTGTGCGCAAAAACCGCTAATGCGGCTTTGTAAAAGAAGCCCTTAGACACACAAAGTACCTTTCTATTTCTATACAAATGCAGGATGACTCCAGATTACAATTGCTCTACCAAGTAGATTACATCCATTGCATACTATTCTACATTTCTCCCAGAAAATGACTAGAACCTGAACACAGTTCTCAGACATCATCTGAAGAACTACAGTACAATATGACTCTCTTTTCATCATAGGAGACCTCAGCCTCTACCTAGATTCAACCTTAAACTCTCAAATCCTGAAACTCTTCAACCTCTTAAAAGAGCTAGACCTCAAATCCATGTTGCAGGGGTTCAGTTGCAGGAGTGAGTGGGCATCCCTCCTGCTTGGGGATTTTGCAGGGGGGTTGTTTCCCAGCCATGGTCGTTACCGCAGCCACTCAGCAGATTGCGGCAGGGAGATTTCCTTGCCACTATCAGCTCAGTCTTCATGTCTATTTGAAATGTAGACCCAACATTTTGCTGGCCTACATTTCAGGTATCTATTGTGGCCCTAGGGAGACACCTAGGGCTGCTTAAGCTCACCCAAGGCCACTTCTGGGTGAAACCATGCCCACACCCAGCCATGAGCAAGCTTAAGTGTCCCGACACATCTCCCTGCACCCGCAAAAGGCACCTACAGTGTAGGCAACCTGCCTCATTGTTGTTTTTTTTTTTTTTTATAGAAAATGTGCATCCCAATTGGCTGGTTAGACAGCAGTAAGACACCTACCACTGCCTACAATCATGACACTATTTATAGAATTTGCCCCCAAATGTATATCATCTACATAAACCTGATAATATATCTATAGGTCCTCCAATACCTGCCCTAATGATGCAATATAAATATTAAATAGGGCCTATAAAGTAGACCCCTGTGGCACTCCTTATTTCACCTTACTGAAGATAATCTCCTTCCGCTCTTTAGCAAAAAATTATGATCACTCAGTAAAAATGGAACCATCTTAACACTATATCCCCACATCTCCCATCTGCAACTTATGTAGCAAAATTGTTAAATCTACAGTGTGAAGGTAGTTGACACATCCAACACTTACAAAATGTCTTCCATATGTATAAACATCACAAAGCACATCTAGTGTAGATATCATAAGTGTTTCAACCCCATGTCCCTTTCCAAACCCATACTGATGTTTATCTAACCAATTCTTCTTGTCTACAAACTCTTCCAAAGCTCCTAATACCACTCACTCAATATTTTTAGAAACCACTAGCATAACTGAAATTGGTCTTTAATTACCCATGTTCCCTGTATTAAAATATTGCTTTTCAACAGTGTCTTCAAAGTTGCAATTTTACAGCTATCCAGGACAACTCCCAGTTTGAAGTGATTTATTTTCAATTTATCACTAACTTCGCAAGTGCTGATAAAACAAGGTTCAAACCCTGATCTCGTTGGAGTCAATTTACATGCTACAGGATTTTACTATTTCTTCAGTCACCTCCTCTAAATTCAACCAGCCACCCACATTATCTTCCATATCATTTACAAATTAATCCATCATATATTCTTCATCATTACCAACTTATCTATTTTTTTTTCATTCAATTACATTACATGATCATCAGGTTCCAAACCCACATCTATTCCAACATAACCTTTAACTAAAAATCAAATCATATGAAATACCTCCTACATATGCATAACCATCTGAATCTTATTTTTGAAAAAATGTATTCCTCTCTCCCTCACATATTCATATATAGTCCTTCAATTTAATATGATAATACTCAAAATCAACCACATCACAGTTCTCTGCCACATCCTTTCACTCTGTTATAATTCCTGCCTCATCTGTCTAAGGTGTACAGATATCCATGGCTTCCAGTTTATTGAATTGAATTCAAATGTGCCAACGAAAATATTTAAAATTATATATGGGATTTTTTTCTCCATTGGTCGCTCTTCCATTTAATTCTCAGCAACCTCTATATTCCAGGAGAATTCATACATATAAACCTTGCCTCCCTTCTATAAGGGAATTAAAGCTTTAGGTAAGATCTGTTGATCTTTTGCAAAAATCTGGATAATCTTCCTGCTGAAATTAGACTTCTTCCTTCTTTACCAACTTTTCAGAAAACGTTAAAAACTTTTCTATTTCAGAAATTCTTAACAAAGGGCTCCTTTTACTAAGGTGTGCTAGTGTTTTTAGCGCACACAGGTGTGGTAGATTCAAGGTAATGTTAGAAAATTCTACTTTTATGGAGAGGGTGGTGAATGCCTGGAATGCGCTCCCGAGAGAGGTGGTGGAGAGTAAAACTGTGACTGAGTTGAAAGAAGCGTGGGATGAACACAGAGGATCTAGGAATCAGAAAATAATATACAAAAATTGAACTAAGGCCAGTACTGGGCAGACCTTGCACGGTCTGTGTCTGTAATGGCTGTTTGGTGGAGGATGGGCCTGGGGAGGGCTAATGGCTGGGAGGGTTAGATGGGCTGGAGTAGGGTTTTAACGGAGATTTCGGCAGTTGGGAACCCAAGCACAGTACCAGGTAGAGCTTTGGATTTCTTGCCCAGTAAATAGCTAAGAAGAAAAAAAAATTCAATTGAATCAGGTTGGGCAGATTGGATGGACCATTCGGGTCTTTTATCTGCCATCATCTACTATGTTACTATGTTATTACCGTGCGCTATGCGGCTAGAGCTAACACCAGTTCAATGCTGCATTAGCATCTTAGCATGCGCAGCAATGTAGCATGCGCTATTCCGCGTGATAATGCCCTAACGCAGCTTCGTAAAAAGAGCCCATACTCTTCAATATAAATAAGGATAATAAATAATGTGCTTTAATATCTTGTTTTTCCTTGTCCTAATAATATTTTGTAAAACGAATTGAGCCTCATTGTTGGGAAGAATTGGTATCTAAGATCAAGGATTAGATTGGATTGGATTAAGTTTATAGAATAGCATGAGAATAGGGTCATTCCATGCCAAGTGGTCTAATGATCCCACTGCAATAGTCACTGAGCTAGACCCACTTGTCTGGCTGGATCCTGGCAGCAATGTGCACAGCGATGAATAAGTGTCATTTTTAGCTGCTTGTAAAATTTACTACTACTAATATTAATTTATTTTATAGCACTATCAGACATATGCAGTGCTGTGCAGAGTTACAAAGAAGACAGTCTCTGCTCGAAAGAACTTACAATATAAACAGACAAGACAAACAGGATGTCATGGATTATAGTTAAGGAGAATGATTAATCTGCTGGCTGGGTTGGAGAGTAGTATGGAGTAGGGTTATGGATTGAAGGCTATATCAAAAAGGTGAGATTTCAGTCTGCTTTTAACAAGGGAAGGGGATTAGTGGACAAGCTCAGATAATTTATTCCAGGCATAGGGGGCAGCTAAATAAAAAGGAGCAAAGTCTGGAATTGGCAGTGGAGGAGAAGGGTACAGCTAAGAGCAGCTTATCTGAGGAATGGAGTTCTCTGGGAGGTGTTTAAGGAGAGATATTCAGGGGCAGCAGAATGAAAACACTTTTAGGTCAGCAATAGGAGCTTGAACTGTATGTGAAGGTGGATAGGAGCCAGTGATGTGATTTAAGGAGAGGGGTGACATGTGTAGTGAGGTTGGTAGAAGATGAGTCATGCAGCAGAGTTTTGCACAGATTTCAGGGGGGAGAGGTGGCACTGCGGGAGACCAGTTAGAAGTAGATTGCAGTAATCTAAGTGTGAGGTTACGAGAGTGAGGACAAGGGTGGCCACGTCATGAAGAGCAAATAGGTCTGAGGGATTGTGCCCTGAGGAAACCCAAACAGGGTGAACATGTTGGGCGACTCTGTCCCTCTTTGCTAACTACCCAAGTTAAGTAATCTGCACTTTATAATCTATTTAACTTATTTAACTTATTGATAATACATAAAGACAGTATTGCATACACTTCATCAATAACCAGGGACCCGATGACGATAGGGGGGCATAAAGCCAAAAGTTATGAAAGTTTATTGAACTTTTGGTGGCACCTCTGAGGGCCTGGAAAATTTACCTGATAACTATATTGGCATAGAAGGCATTGAGGGGAGGTTACACCATACCATCCCTCCCCTGTGATACAGAATTTATCCTTTTATAGAGAATTCACATATTTAAAGCCTCATATAGAAATTGGATACCGTGTTTCCCCCATTATGGACCTCCTCCTTTAGTAAGACACCCCCCTTTTTTTTCCCCACCTGGGAAATATAAGGCCCCCCCCCAAAATAAGGCACTATTTGGCAAGCATGTCTTGGCGATCCAGAGTACTGGTACAGTACCGTATGCGTGGTCACACAACTTCCTGCTTCCGCTGTCCAGGAAACAAGCCCAGGAACAGCCTCTGTACACCAAGAGCGGAGATGAACTTACAGGTACCCACTCAATGTTAAAAGCAGCCGGCAAGCTCTTTTCTACCTCCTCCTCAAGTCATCTAATCCTGGCTTTAGGCAGCTGCGCCCTGTAGTTCATTTTCTGCGTAGTTCGTTTACGTACCTTTCATTGCTATGTACTACTGGTATTTACTTGTAGTGATACCGTACATAGTGATGCTGCCATCTAGTGTTTTAAAAGAAAACTGCAAACTCTGTATCTGATCTGTACGGTATGTGGAGGATGCTGTTTTCTAACAGATTTGAAAGCTGATTTCAAGTTCAAACTTTACAAGTGTACATTTACCGTGTTACAGACACATTTCCAAAAACAGTTAGCTTGCCATGTAAAAGGTAATAAAAATTGGCATGCAAATCCTTTTAAACCAGATTGTTAACTGTAAAATCAAAAATCTGGTTTAAAGGATTTGCATGCCAATTTTATTTACCTTTTACATGGCAAGCTAACGTTTTTCTCTCCATACTGTTAAGATGGTAACCGCCCATCCCCCTGATTCTCTTGTGCCATTTTGATTCCCTCCTCTGATGCCCTCTGTATCATTTTAAAAGATCACCCCCCCCCCACCCAGGATACCCTAGTGCCATTTTTTATTCTTTTACCCTTAGGCATGGCCACAAAAAGAAAAAGCTACTCTGTGGAGTACAAGAGGAGAATCGTGGAAGATTCTTGGGGCCAAAATCTTGCTGCTTTCTGCCAAAGAAAAAATGTTGAATATACGATTGCTCCGCAAGTGGCGAGCAGAGTATGGTAAACTAGTATGAACAAGTGGGAAAAGGGAAATTCTAACAAACGCAAGTGTGGATCAGGTCCGGAACCAATATTTTCTGAGCTGGAAGATCTGATCTATGAATGGGTTGTTGACAGGAGAACAAAGGCTTTGGTTGTGAATAGGGCTCATATTACATTACATTAGGGATTTCTATTCCGCCATTACCTTGCGGTTCAAGGCGGATTACAAAAGGTTAGTTTAACAAAAAAACAGAGTTACAATGATTTGCTAGAGAGGTAAGTTGTAGATCTTATCAACATTTAGCCGGTTTGTTGAGGGTGAGGTGGTTTGTAAAGAGTTAATAGGGTGGTCATAGTGGAAGTTCTTTTGTTCTTATTAGTGCAGTAGTGGGTAGATCAAATGTCAGTTTTAGAGTTACTAAACGGTCGTGATGTTATTGCTGCTTCAGGAATTTCTTGAAAGTTGTGGTTTTTATTTCTTTTCTGAACGTCCTATAGTCTGGGGTGGTCATCAAGAGGTTTGGAGATCTGGTTGTCTAGCCTTGCGGCTTGGGTGGCTAGGAGGCCGTCGTGTAGTTTTGTTCTTTTTATTTCCTTGATTGGGGGGGGTATGAATGGGGCGTGCGTTTTTCTTTGTCTTGTAGTGGGTGCTTGGATGAGGCGATTGTTCAAGTATGATGGGCTGTCTCCGTGTAGGGTTTTGAATAATATGCAGTAGAATTTGAATTGGATTCTTTCTTGGATTGGAAGCCAATGTGAGTTGATGAAGGCTTCAGTGATGTGGTCATGTTTTTTCAGTGAGGTAGATGAGTCTCAAAGCTGTATTTTGGATTGTTTGGAGTTGTCTAATTGTAGTTGCAGGGCAAGGAAGGAAGAGGATGTTGCAGTAGTCCAATATCCCTAGTATTAGGGATTGGACTATAAGTTGGAATTGTGTTCTTTCAAGAATTTTCGGACTTGTCTCAGATTTCTCATGATTGCGAATGATTTCTGAATTGTTTTATTTATTTGCGGTTGCATAGTGCAGCATCTGTCTATGGTCATGCCAAGTAGTTTTATGGTGGTTTGGATGGGATATTTGATTGCGTTTATGTCTAAATTGGTTGAGGTTTGGATCTTGTCATTTTCGAGAAGGATGATTTTGGTTTTATCTTGGTTGTGTTTCAGTTTGTGATTTTTCATCCAGGTTGTGACTGTTTCAAGTGTTTGGTGAAGTTTGTCTGTCATGGTAGGTTTAGAATGATCGAATGGGATGAGGATGGTGATGTCATCAGCATAACTATAGGTGGTTATGCCCATATTGTCCAGATGCGTTCCTAGAGAAGCAGTGTAGAGATTGAAGAGGGTGGGGGATAGTGGAGATCCTTGTGGTACGCCGCAGGGGTTTGACCAGGATTCTGACTTTTCTTTGTTTGATTTTACGCTGTAGGTTCTGAGTTTTAGGAATCCTTCAAACCAAGAGTATACTTTATCTGAGATGCCTATTGCGTCTAAGATCTGTAGAAGGATGTTGTGATCCACTAAGTCGAATGCCCTTGCAATGGTGCCACAGTTTAACATAGCCTCTGAAAATTTCAAAGCATCACAACACTGGCTGGATAATTTCCTTCAGAGAAGTGAATTGTCTTTAAGAAGATCCACGACACTTGTTTAGGCTGGAAGATGCTCAAGTGATTAAGCGAGCACTTGCATTCAAGTCCTTTATTGATGAGATTGACTTCTCTAAATACAAGCTTTCCACATGATTGCTATGGATGAAACTGCAGTGTTTATGGGCCAATCATCTCAAACAACAATTGAACAGCGGGGGTGCCTCCTCAGTGTACATTCCCTCCACTGCTTATGAAGTGCACGTGTGACCTGTATTTTGGCAATTCGTCTGGATGGCACTAAAGTCCTACCTCTAATAATTTCTAAGGGCAAGAAGGAAAAGATTGAACGTGTTTCAGGAATTTTTGTCCTTGAACCTGAAAAAGCCTGGGCCACACAAGCTGTTATAAGAAAGTGGGTAGATTTAATGCTGCCACTTGTTATGCGAGGAGGTCAAAGAGGTCTGCTAGTCTGGGATGCAGCTAGCACTCACCGTGCTAAAGATATGAAGTCATTTCTTCATGAAAGAAAAATAGATCAAATAATAATTCCTGCGGGAATGATGGCCTATCTCCAGACCCTTGATATTGCAATCAACAAGCCATTCAAGGACAATCTGCGCATGGAAATTAATGACTACATTGAAAATAGAATGGAGAGAATCAGTGTGGAAACTTTGTGAAACCTAAACTGCAAGAGGTTGTGACTTGGGTGAAGAATTCATGGGATAAAATCACTGACAGTTGCATTGACACATGCATTACGAGCAGGCTACCTTGATAAGAAGTACTCATTTGAGGACACTGCTATTGCTAAACATGAGAGATTTGGTCCACTGATGTGAAAGAAATGGAGTCCCAAGTAATTGACCTGGAACCTCCGGGTGTGAGTTATTATGATGATGTTCCAGAAGATGATGACTTGATTGTCATTGATTAAATGTGTAAATGTATCATACTGTAAACTGTTATACAGTAAATGTTTTTCTGGTTTGTGATACAGTTTTTTCTGGTTTGTGATACAGCTTTTCTGGTTTGTGATGACCTGTACCATATACAGGTAATAAATGTCTTTTTTTCAGCAATAAATGTGTACTGTATTCTTCTTCATGGAAAAATAAGACATCCCCCTGAAAATAAGACCTTGTGCATATTTTGGAGTTTTTAAAAATATAAGACAGTGTCATATATTCGGGGAAACAGGGTAGCTAACCTGGCATTTTGGACTGCACAAAAGGCACTCCTTATTATGTCAAGATAGCTAAGAGCATACAGCACTGAATATTGGCTGTACTGGCATAATGTTCTGCCAGAAATCCAGATGTTTAATTCAGGTGCACAGATAACTACAAGCACTCACTATCTATGCCTATTTTTGCCCACAGTGGTTAGTGCTGTCAAAAATACTAATCGTTGCATGCTGAATATCCACTCAATTAAAAATAATTTAAACTAGCATTAAAAGTTATGCACAAAATCTATGAAGCAAAATGTAAGATCAGACTACATGGCTGCATCTGTCAATAGGGCAAAAACTTGAAATATGCAAAATGCCTTATTAAAAAACAGTAAATCTGACAGACCTGTCAAGTTTCCTATTGGATTGGCAAATAATAAAGTTGAGCCTTTTGATTGATGTCACATTGCCAAAGAGGAGATGGGCGGCTTTATTGAAGCTGTGCTGTATAGACATAGTAAGCATAAATTCTTATTATGGTTGAACACAAGGTCAAAGCATGTCTGCTGACACTTTTCAACTCTTAGATCATCAGAATACAGAATTAAGGAGTGGAGGTAAAATGTTGGACCTTCTAAACAGCAACCGGGGATGGGTTTAGCTGTATCGAAGTGATAACCCTTTATATGCAAGCAAATACATTTCAACAGCAAATATATCTCCCTCCCCCCCCCCCCCACACACACACCATTTACTAAGTTGTGGTAGAAATTTCTATCACGGCCCAGAGAACTAAATGCTCTGATGCTCAAAAGGAAATAAGTGGGAAGTGGAAATTATTGAATAAACTGCCTTTTTTAAATAATGTTTCAGCAGAATTTTGTTTACATATTGCAAGAAGAAAAATCCCAAACATGTAAGCATAATGAAAGAAAAAAAAATTGTGCACAATCCACACATGATCCACTAATCACCTAAATTCACAGCAACTATAATTTCACAAGCCCAGTGGGAGAAGGAGCAAAGAATGCAAATATATAAAAAGGCGATGCCTTATATTCACATTCTTTCTTTGAAGAATTAATCCTACTTAACACCTGAAGACCAACCTACTATTAAAAACATTGTGATATTGCCGATTCTACTTACTGTTTTCAAGCTTAACTCTAAAATATAGACATGGAGGTGCATAATCAAAAAATACATCTAAGTCCGTTATGGGCCTAAGTGGCTAGTAGCCCAAAGTCAGTAGTGTCTAAAGTCTGTTCTTCAAAAATATGTCCAATATATATATATATATATATATTTTTTTTTTTTTTTTGGAGAATCGTCTAATTATACGTCAAACTGTTTGATCATCAAGACCGCTAAGTCGTCTATCTTTATACCCCATTCTCGTCCAAAAATTTGTCCAAGTCAAAAACACCAAGAACAAGACCTTTTGGATGTGGAAGGTGCCACATCTGGACACCCAGATATGACAACACAGTAGTGGGGCACCTTACAGGCACTGCTGCAAACTTCACAAACAGGGTGCCACATAAATATCTCACCAGAACTCCCTTATAGGTCATGGTGAGCCCCCCCAAAACCTACTAGACCCACATGTCTACAACCCAGTAGCATAGACTACTTAAGCCACCTCTGTGCTGCTCTACAAGGTTTTCCTATGCCAGGTGCTGATGTTTTGGAGGCAGGTATGTACATTTTATTCCGATTTTTATGGTGTTATAGTGGGGTCAGTGATCACTGGGGCAGTGTGTGGGGTCTGTACTTTGTTTCTGCAGTGGTTATCTGGTCACCTTAGATACCTTCTGGGCACTTAGACCTGATTTTACATTGCCTAAGTCACAACGTACAAGTTCTGTCCAGGCAGTCTTGTTAAACTTTTGGTTATACTTGTAGTATGACTAAGGCCCTCTTTTACTAAGGTGCATTAAGCGTTTTAGCATGTGCTAACCTCTAATACGTCCATAGGATAACATGCATGCGTTAGCATTTAGTGTGTGTTTAGCGCGAAATAATATTTAGCGTGCGCTAAAAACTATAGCGCACCTTAGTAAAAGAGGGGGTAAGTCTAGCTCAGCTCACATCCTGCCCAAATCCCACCTCACTACTCCTCCTAAAATTGCTCCTTTCAGCTCTGGGCGTACAACAGCACTGAAAAGGCCTAAGCTGTTTATAGATACATCTAAACCCGTTTCGATTATTGGCACTTGGATGACTTGTCTTTTTGATCATCCAAGTGCCGATTTAGGTGGGATTTTAGGCATATTTCCATTTTGATTATGAGCCCCCTAGAATCTAAGAATATCTTATACAAGTAATGGAAATAGATACAGTAAGTAAATAGTAATTTTATAATAATAACACATATAAAATGGGAGAGTACAGGGGAGGGGGTCACGCCTTCATCCCTTCAGTGGTCATTTGGTCTTTGGGCATTTTTTTGGCATTTATTCATTGAGGTCTAGACCCAAATGTCTAAATTGTGCCCTGGACAGTTTTCTAAGATGTGTGATTATTGTAGTAAATTGTCCAAATGTTATGTCCACCCTAGTTCCATCTAAACCATGCTTCTAACCTCCCCCCCATCCCCGATATTTAGATGAAATGCAGACAAGCACAATAGAATCCATGTAGAAAATAAGTTTCAAAAATAGTGAATTGAAATAGTTAATAGTGAATTGAAAGAGTTTGACAAGAAAAATGTTCATCTGCCCCTTTATGACATATTTTGGATGTTTTTCTTTTTTGAAATAAACCCCATACTATACTTAATCCTTTTTACTTAAAAAAAAGGTGGATGTTTGTAAAAAAAACAAAAAAAAAACCTTTGGGTCCCTTTTATCAAGCTGCACTAGAGGTTTTTACCCTCTGAGCATTTACCTTGCCCTCCCACACTGAGGCCTAGATTCACTAAAGTTCAGCGATCTGTGGGTGATCCGTGGCCGAGTCTTACCGGGTGACCGATTCACTACAGCGTCTTAATGCAAATGAAGTGATCGGACGCACACTCCTTAGCGACCCCACGGATCGCTGCAGAGCGATCCAGACGCATGCGCAGACCATCCTCTTTGCCTGTAGATGCGATCCGCGGCATGCGCCTGCTCCCCGCACAAGCTTGAGGTCAAAACGAAAGGGGGAGGGATGGTTGCACTTGCTGGCCTCACGAGAATCAATGGAACAGAACACGCCATGCAGCCAGACTGGAACAACACAGAAAGAATACACCATAGTGCAGCCCCCGCTTTAAACCCACGGGTTAAAACCACGGGCTCACAGGTAGGCAGGCGGCAGAGAGCAGGGCACTTTTTGCACAAGGGAGATGTTTTATTTTGATGGTTTTATTTTTGATGCTGGGATTTTCAGAGTGGCAGAGAGCAGGGCAGTCGGCAATGGATTGTGAGCGACTAGTCCTCAGCAGTCGCTTCTTTTTGGCTCGGCAAGAGCAATTGGTGTTTCATCGTCTGTTTAGTGAATCGCTGCCTTCCTACTTATGCATGCCATTTCCCCTCATTTGCATATGCGGATTGGTTCGGGTGTGGATCGGATCGGGAAGAAGGTTAGTGAATCGGGTCGGGGTCGGAGAAGGCTCGCAAATTGGTCGGGACACGATCGGTGAGCTTAGTGAATCCAGCCCTTAAAACCTCTAGCTCAGCTTGATAAAAATGGTGGGGGGGGAGGTGTTATTTGATAGTTAAATTGGACCGATGAGGAATTGTGATGCTGGCATAAGAGATACAGCTATCGTGACTCACTTTCTGATGGTTCCTCCAAAAAATCTTGTTTGAGAGCTATCTTTTTTGGTGGATTTATTATACTGATAGTTCATTTAGCTTTAGCTTCATTATAAACCACATATACTGTAGTTTCAATGTGTTCTTTATAAATGGACTTACAAAAGGTACTTTATGAATACCTCACATACCCCCCCATTTTGTAAAATGGGGGTGGGGGTGGTTAAAAAGACACATCTTATAAAGCATGCATAAACATTTCAGGCCTGCCTCTGCTCCAACTCAAATTATACTTTAGGGACACCTATGTTCAAATTGCAGAAACTCGGGAGCAGATTATCTTTGTACATGTTTTCTATGAATGCATGTGGGTATACTATGTTTTAGAAACCCTTTTCTGCAGGTAAAATACATTTTATTACATGGAAAAAAGCTTCATAGCATTACCTACCTCCATAACCTGTGATAAAATACTTATATCTTCTGTTCAACAAGGTGGGATTTTTTTTGTTGTCCTTGGTGTTGAGGTTCTTAAACATTTAGAAAGAGAGACAGCGCGCCTGCACAATTTACAGTTGCATAATTATAGCAATGTAGTATAATTGCATAATTACAGTAATACTGCACAGTTTATTGTGATGTGTTGTACTAGGGCTATTGCACAAGAGTTGGAGACCACAAAATGTTATAAAAATAGGCTTTTTTTTTTTCTTCCTAACTCTAAATGTATGACCATACCCGAATCCCTAGTGTGGCTGTTTTTATGTGAAATTGCAGTTAAGAACACCTGTAAAATGTAGACGTTTTGCTGTTTCAGTGCAATAGAGTGACAGCGGGCTTGTCAACTTAACATTAAAGATCAATACTGATCAACCTTTGTATATTCATAGAGCCTGTTTAGCAGTGAAGCAAGGCAGAAAGTCATTACTGGAATGATATATTCTTTTAACCTTTCACAGTATGTTCTAGTTGCATTTCCTGTATTATCTTCATTATTTGAACATTTTTAGATGTTGTGAAATTAGCTACAAGTCAACTTGAAACATGGAGAAAAATAATCGCAAATGATGGAAGACTTTATTCGTTTTATAAAAGTATCCTATTTACTTTAGGGACACTTTAAGGCTCCTTTTACCAAGGTGCGCTATGTGTTTTAGTGCACACTAAATATATGCGCACACTAACCACATGCTAAATGCTAACGTGTACGTGTTAGTCTATGGACGGAATTAGCGGTTAGCACGCACGTATATTTAGCGTGTGCCAAAACGAAAAGCATACCTTAGTAAAAACAGGGGGTAAGTTTCATTAGTTAATGCGGTGGACAGTAGTGCAGTCCTGCACTACTGCATTTTGCATTTGAAGGGCAGCAATGGTGGTAAAAATCCTGCTTTAGCTGTCTAACATGGGAGTGAGCAGGAACTGGACAAAACATGGACAGCCAGAGAAGTAGCTGGCTGTGACAGCATGCAGGTCTGAACTATGCTCTAGCTATCATGACTACAAATAATACAGCCCAACTTAATGCCACCTCAAGAGCAAGTGGTGGTACCCTGAATTTCACCAGACCTGTCACATTTCTGATTTTTTTCTCAGGCCTTTAACCCCCAATCAAATAAACTGGACCTCAACTCACCTATCACAAAGCTAGTTTTTGCCTTTTGATCCTATCACTTCAAATCTCTTAAGCTACCCCCTTCAGACTTTGACCACCCTATAGCACTCTAAGGGCTCCTTTTACTAAGGTGTGTTAGGGCCTTAACATGCGGAATAGCGTGCGCTAAATTACCCTGCATGCTAGACTTTAATGCCAGCATTGAGCTGGCGTTATTCTAGAAGCGTACCGCGCTGTTTAGCATGCAGTAATTTTGTACGTGCAGTAAAAACACTAGCACACCTTAGTAAAGGAGCCCTAAGTTAACCCCTCCTTCAAGCCCCAGTTCACTAGCCTGGCCCTTGGACGGAAAACCTCAATTCCCAGATCTCTCCTCTTTCTCAAAAAAAAAAAAATAATAATAATAATTACAAAAATAAAAAATGTATATATATTGTATGCACACACACTCACTGGGGGCATCATTATGTGTGAAAGTACTCATAATCCCGGGCAGCAACATTCCCCTTCTGCTACTGTTGGATCATTGCTGTCCTCCAAAATCATGCCTACCTGGGGGTCATTGTGCCTTATATTCCAGCATCTTTATGGCTTTCTAACAGCAAGGAAATATTAGAAAATTTATATATTTGAAAGAAACAATATACAGTGTTGGATGACAAGAAAGAGGAGTACTTCAAAGTCACTGACACATTTATCAGAAGCGCTTTCTTTTTAACAAAGTAAAGATTAATTGAAAATGAATTATTTCTGTGATATTATTCAGAGTAAATATTTTATAGACTGCAATATAAATCAAACTATTTAAAAATGCTAATTTTTTTTTTTTTTTTTTTTAAACAAAACTTTTAACAAAGAATAATAGTAATAAATT
Organism: Geotrypetes seraphini; assembly: GCF_902459505.1. Lineage (NCBI taxonomy): Eukaryota > Metazoa > Chordata > Amphibia > Gymnophiona > Dermophiidae > Geotrypetes > Geotrypetes seraphini. Next base: position 60,578,625 of record NC_047088.1, read on the forward strand.
AATCCCTCTGGCAGTACCACATGGTAGGAATTGAATAGCATTTACACTCACCCCCTCTTCTACGAAACCGCGCTAGCGGTTTTTAGCGCAAAAAGCCGCACTGAATGGTTTGCGCTGCTCCCGACCCTCATAGGAACTCAATGAGCGTTGGAAGCAGCATGGCTCTCTGCGCTAAAAACTGCTAGCATGGTTTCATAGACGAGGGGGGGGGGTCAGCATTTTTATGGAAAATGTGTACTGGAAACCTCTGATCAATCTCTGATTTAAATATACATGTATGAGGATATATGCTTTGAACAAGAAATAAATGAAGAATTATGAGACTTCATGGAGACTTCTTAGCCCATCCAGTCCCCTTTTAGACTCAAATCATCCCAAGATTTCCCATGAGCCTATGATCGATTCCATTCATCAACTAGTTAATGAAGCTGTTAAACAGCATTCCGTATATAAAAACAGAAAAAAAAAGAGAATCAAATTTAAATCAAGAGAAGATGGCTGCCGCTTGCTGCTGCTGAGTGTACGCTTACGAGTGTCTTGCTTATCTTCGGAAAAATGCCTAAGAGAAGGGGAAGAAGCGTCGGTGGTGCCTCCCGATGCTCGGAGACCCCTCTGCCTGCAGTGGATGCCATTTTTAGGCGTCTTTTGAGTGAGCAGGTTTCATCGGGGAATCGCCCGCTGGGAGCGCCGGCAGAGAGTAGTGCCGCGGCGAACTCCCTTGGGCTAGAAGTCTCTCTGAGCCCCGACGTAAGGTCACCGCCCCTGCAGCCGTTGCCGCTGGGAGCAAGCTCACCGCGAGAGGAGAGCACGCCGGAGGAGGAAGTGTTTTCCTCTCGAGAGGCCAGCATGTCGGAGGGCTTGCAATTGAAGACAGCTGAAAGTGAATTACTCCTTTTAGAAAAACCGGCGGTAGGAACAACTCCAGCTAAAGGGGATCAAGGCTCCGGAGAGGTAAAACAGCCGAGTGAACATTTATTAATGACACAAGCAATTTTTGTTTCTCCTGTTAGACCTTCTGAAGTCACTCTAGACTCTCTCTGGGTCTTAGTGTCCAATTTTGGAAATGCCCTCAACTTACAGGTAAAAAATTTGGACAAAGAAATACAAATCCAAAAAGAAGAGATAAAAACTTTAAAGGAAGAGACTGTATCACTGAAATTAGATATCCAAGAAGAAAAGAAGAATTTAAAAACAATTAAGAGTAACCAAGATTTATTTGTTAAAGATAATACGATTATGAAGAGAAAATTGGAAGCTTTAGATAACAATATTCGGATTAATAATTTGCGTTTAATTAACTTTCCTAAAGTATTATCAATTTCTCCACGAGATATGATAAAGCAATACTTTCTGGAAATTCTTAAAATACCTGAAAATGCCTTACCACCTCTTACAAAGGTTTACTATTTACCTATAAGAAATCAGGATCCTCAAAAGAAAGAAGATGAAGGAATACCACAGAAAGAACCCTTGGACGTTTCCACTTTGTTAGAGCAATCAGATAGAGAATTGGCTATTCCAGCCACTCTCTTATTGACTGTGGCTTTGGCCCCAGACAAGGATTTGATTCTTAAACTTTTCTTTAAAAATAGGGCCAAGGACTTTTTGGGTTTTCATATCCAGATATTTCCTGATGTCTCGAGAGAGACTCAGAAGAGAAGAAGGGAATTCTTAATGTTAAAACCAGGAGTGACTCAAATAGGGGGTTTATTTTTTCTTAGGTATCCTTGTAAATGTGTCATAAGATATCGTTCCTTGAAATATGTATTTGTAGATCCAGCTCACTTGACTGCTTTCCTTTCTGCGAAACGTCTTGAGTCTGTAGAACCATCTGTACCATTGTGATAATAATTAGCTCACTTCTCAGTAGTAGTTTAAGTGATTTTTCTTTAAAATGTTTTACTTTAATTTAATTTCTACTCTTATCGTTAATCTTGGATCCTAATTTGAGGACTAGTGTGTGATTAAGTTAGGATGTTTAGTTAAGTTTATTATTTTTGAATTACTTTCAGGTTTGAGAGTAAATAATATTATTATGTTTTCTTGATCTCACTTTCTGTACAAGATGATATGCTTGATAATAAATGTGTAAATTTTATAAATAAATTAAAAAAAAAAAGAGAAAATTGCCCTTAGAGAATTACAGCAAATGAAGTATATAGTAGTTAAACAGTTTCAAAAGGACAAGCATATTGTTGTCTTGTATACAAATAATCATAGCAAATAAGTGTACTGTCAATTATATTATGATGTCTGTTTCAATATATCAATACCACCAATAATGATAGAAGAAATGGTAAAAGACATCACAATGGAATTTGTAATAGCGCGAGCTAAACCGCCAGATGCGCTAGCTGCTACCGCCTCCTCTTGAGCATGCGATAGTTTTTGGCCAGCGCAGGGGTTAGCGCGTGATGAAAAGTTACGTGCGTTAACCCTGCTAGCGTGGCTTGATAAAAGGAGCCCTAAGTGAATTACGTTATGCGGTTCTGATCAAGGTAATTTTACTTCATGGTGGTGATTTGTTTCAGTCTCTACTTTACAAAGAGCAAAAGTTAATTTTCAATTGGCAAACAGTAGAGCCAAGAGGCCTCAACCATGAAGTTGAATGGCCCGCTAAAATAAGTTAGAACCTTATCGAATCACAGTTTGGGCTGTGAAATTGGCATTAATGGATAGGCCCGTTAATGGTCATATTATTAGGAGCCTTTACATTGAGAAGGAGCCCTGCGGTGGTCACTCATACATATGATTTTCCTAAGCTAGAACTCTCAACCAGAGAATTAAATCAGAAATATCATCAGGTAAAGTGATTTAAAACCAAATTTAAATTGGAAAAAATGTTAGTTGATTGGGTTTATAGTTTTAAATGAACTGAACTAGTGAAATGTAATTTGGAAAGTTTATAAATGTAACTGTTTTAGTATTCACGATTCAAACCTCCCTGATGATGAACTAAACTGAATCTCAGCTGGAGTTTGAAGACCAATTGAACTATGTGAAACATATGAATTAAGCACAGCTTGAGTTTGACTCCTTTTTTGCACAAGAATACACTTTGCACTTTACATTTGCACTTTATGATTGTAGTCATTGTAGTAATAGTGGTTATCTAATCATTTTAGAAATAAATTGTAAGGATAGAGGAAAATATTTAGAAAATTAAATTTATGAAATTAAATACATTCTGTATATATAATTTTATAAAGTGAATGTTAAGAAGTTTGTTAGTGCTCAGTGCTCAGATCTTTATGCCAAATGTTAGTACTTAGTAGATATCACCATACACAATAGTACACTGGGGGGAGAGTGTGGCGCAGTGGTTAAAGCTACAGCCTCAGCACCCTGAGGTTGTGGGTTCAAACCCACGCTGCTCCTTGTGACCCTGGGCAAGTCACTTAATCTCCCCATTGCCCCAGATATGTTAGATAGATTGTGAGCCCGCCAGGACAGACAGGGAAAACTGCTTGAGTACCTGAATAAATGCATGTAAACCGTTCTGAGCTCCCCTGGGAGAACGGTATAGAAAAATCAAATAAATAGAAATACTAATGCATTGTGCTGAAACCTTCTCAATTAATAGAGCTCAATGTATACCACTATCCATATAGCAGCTGCAGATGTAAGAGAATTTTGTATGGACCTTCAGAATGTAACCAGGCATTTTATACTCCAGGCTACTAAGGTCTCCATCAGTCCAATATTTTATTGAAACTTATCCATTTTATTTTTTATTCAAGCTTTTATAACTTTTCAACTTTTCTAAATTTTCTTAAAACTTTTTATGTGAGTGAAACAGCTATTTAGCTCATAGTAGATTATCATCTACACTACCTCTCCCAACATGCATGTTTCAAATGAAACTTTCTTCAGGGTCGAGGAGAACTAAAGGGATGATAAAATAAAATCAAGTATCAATCTTTCATATCTCTTATTGTCAAAGAGCTTCTAAAGTTCATACAAAAATCAGATAGGACTCAGAGGTAGAGAAATTAATCCTACACCCATTGTGGCAGGCTTTATCTATAGAGGGCAATCCATTAGAAAGCATGGAAAGTGTATCAGAGGTAAAACCCCATTGAAAATAGCAAAAACAGTAAAAACAAAGATGTAAAATGGATGCTTACCAGATCAGAGAGCTGAAATCCATGGTCTAATATGGCCGCGGTTTAGAATTAGCAGATTTTATCTCAACTGGTCCATCCACATTCCAGCGTGGATGCGTCAACATTAGATTGCAAGGCAAAGAAAAATTAGACCAGTGTTGGCCACGTCACAGGACATAGCTAATGGAGTCAGTATCCTAGCAATCCAGATAAAGAGAATCGCAAAAACCGGCCAAAGTCCTGAAACCGAAAGAGTTTGAATACTCAGCTCAAATTACAGAGAGCCACTCGAATTTCTTCATTGAGCCCATCAGGTACCAATGCTTTAAGCCTAAATATCCATTTTTGTTCCTTAATGGCTAAAGCTTTTTGATAGTTTCCTCCCTCCCACCTAATCAATACAGAGTCAAGAATTCTCCATCTGATGTCAAACCATTTATGGCCCATCAGTTGCCAGTGCCTTACAAGTGGAGCTGTGTCTCGATCAGTTCGTACTCTAGATTTGTGTTCATTGAGGCGGACCTTTATAGATCGAGTAGTCTGCCACACATAGATTTTATCACAGGGATGTTCTATAAGATAAATTACATACAAAGAGTCACATGTAGTAGAGGCATAGATGTAATATTTATTTCCTGTATTAGGGTGCCTCCAACAATCACCAGTCATGGCTGATGTACACCACTGGCATCTCCCACAAATATTGTGGGTACCTCTAGAATCCGTCTTCAGAGTGTTACTTTTCACCATTTCTGCAATCAGTGGCGTACCTAGGGTATGTGGCACCCGGGGCCCATCATTTTTTGACACCCCCCCATCTATATGAAAAATATGATTTTTAGTAACAATCCACATATCGCACAACAAGAGTATACCTAGGAAAAGGCAACATCTTAAACACTGCAGTGAGCACTAGAACACCAACACATACATTGTAAAACTAAACAAGCCAGATCCCGCACAGTCAATTGATCCTGTAGTCAATGCCAACTGAAAACTATGTTCTTTTCATACACACAGAACAGAGATACACCCTCGCCCAATATGGAATAATCACAAACTAAAAATAGAAATATGTAGACAAAAGTTAAACTGAACCGCCAAGAAACCAGACCCTGGATACAATGCAACACCACAAAAACAGTAACACATGTCCTCTAATACAGTGTTTTTCAACCGCTGTTCCGCGGCACACTAGTGTGCCGCGAGATGTTGCCTGGTGTGCCGTACGGTCAGGGCTGCCATCAGGACAGTACCACCAGTCCTGCATTCAGGGGCCCGGAGCTGACAGGGGGCCCGGGCTCCCCCAGGGTCCTAGGGAGAGGGGCGGTCCGCCCTATGTGGACAGGAGAGAGCTGGACAGGGAACCCGCGGAGTTCAATACATCTCGAGCCGCGAGGCTCGTCTTCTGTTCCTGCCTGCCCTGCAGCTAACATATAGCCGATCGCAAGTGTTCCCCGATGTCAGCGCTGACGTCAGAGGGAGGGCTTAAGCAAAGCCTGCCCTCCGACGTCAGCGCTGACGTCGGAGAATACTTCCGTTCGGCTATTTGTGCGCGGCAGGGCAGGCAGGAAGCAGAAGACAAGCCTCGCGGCTTGAGCTTCGTTTTGCTGAGAAAGTTGCAAAGATGGGCTGGGAGGCAAACACGGAACACAAAAGGGGGGAGGGAGTGCGTTTTGGACACAAGGCATGAACTTGGGAGAGAGGGAGGGAAAGAGATGCTGAGGTGGGGGAGGGAATGCGTTTTTGGACACAGAAGGCATGGACTTGGGAGAGAGGAAGGGAGGGAAAGAGATGCTGAGGTGGGGGAGGGAATTTGTTTTTGGACACAGAAGGCATGGACTTGGGAGAGAGGAAGGGAGGGAAAGAGATGCTGAGGTGGGGGAGGGAATGCGTTTTTGGACACAGAAGAAATGGACTGGGGAGAGAGGAAGGGAGGGAAAGAGATGCTGAGGTGGGGGAGGGAATGCGTTTTTGGACACAGAAGGCATGGACTTGGGAGAGAGGAAGGGAGGGAAAGATGCTGAGGTGGGAGAGGGAATGTGTTTTTGGACACAGAAGAAATGGACTTGGGAGAGAGGAAGGGAGGGAAAGAGATGCTGAGGTGGGGGAGGGAATGAGTGTGTGGACACAAGGCATGGACTTGGGAGAGAGGAAGGGAGGGAAAGAGATGGTTGTGTACACGGGGAATAGAAGAAAGGAGAATTTTTGGTCATAGGGAGGGAGTGAGGTACAGATAGTGGCATACCAGGGTGGGGGGGGGCGGTCTGCCCCACCCCGGGTTTACGTCCCAAGGGGGTGCACAGCTGGCCACCCTCCAGTGTTGTCCCTAGGCCGGCAAACTGTGGCTCTTTAGCCACTTGAGTGCCACCGCCGCCATCAGGAACAGGCCGGCGCCAAGTTCTCCCTGCTTTTCCCTGTGGGGCCGGCCAACTCTCGCCACTCGCGTCAATTCTGACGTCGTAGAGGACATTCTGGGCCAGCCAATCGCTGCCTGGCTGGCCTAGAACGTCCTCTCCGACGTTAGATTTGACGACGGGTGGCGAGAGTTGGTCGGCCCCGCAGGGAAGAGAAGCAGGGAGAACTTGGCGCCGGCCTGTTCCCGATGGCGGCGGTGGCACTCAAGTGAATTACTTTATATATAGTCAATATAGGCACAGAGTTAAATTTTTTAACATTTTCTAATGGTGGTGTGCCTCGTGATTTTTTTCATGAAACAAGTGTGCCTTTGCCCAAAAAAGGTTGAAAAACACTGCTCTAATACATTGCAAAATATAAAGACAGTAGATGTAAATTTGAAAAAACTGATACATAACAATCACCACTTTACAAATTAACAAATAAAAATAAAACAAATAATGAGAAATAAAAAAATACCATTACTAATCCCCATAAGCTCGGTCCCCATCCCCGCAAACCACCTGATTCCATCCACACAAGCCTTGAATTGTTTATATTAAAGTATAAAAAGAAACAATATTCTGTACAATTGTCAATTTATAAATCAGCGTCTTCTCCCCACTCTCTCTTCCCCATTTCCCTTCAGCGTCCTCAGCCCACTTTCCTTCAGCGCACGCACATAAAAACAAGCAAGTAATTTTATATCATTTTCATTCTATTCATTCATAGCAATTAAAGTCTAAATAACGCCAGTCACATAACAAAACATGATTTTACAAAATTAATTCCCTGCACAATCAAGCCTGCAAGGATTACTAGATGTCTTTCAGCAGCTCCCCTCCCTCCCTCCCCCTTACCTTTGTGGCCAAGTCAAAATGATCTACCAACAATAAAATTTTAAAAACACAAAGCACGCTGTACGCAGAGAAAATGTTAATTATCATTTATATTCCACGGGTTTTCAAAGAGGTCAAGGCAGATGACTTTATGCAATGTCACTTCAGTAACAACTATACAAAAATAGACAAATATTCCCCCTCCCTTTTTACTAAACCACGATAGTGGTTTTTAGCACAGGAAGCTGCACTGAATGCCCCACGCTGCTCTCGACGCTCATAGGCTCCCTGCACTAAAAAACGCTATTGTGGTTTAGTAAAAGGGGGACATAGTGCAAAATATAGACAGCAGATATAAATTCTCAAACGGACACATTTTGATCACTAAATTGAAAATAAAATCATTTTTTCTACCTTTGGTAATTTCATCAGTCTCTGGTTGCACTTTCTTCTTCTGACTGTGCATCCAATATTTCTTCCCTTCTTTCAGCCTTCTGTATGCTTCCTCTCCTCCAGACCTCATTCCCTCCCCAAACTTTTTCTTTGTTTCACCCTGCCCCCTTCTTTCTTTTTCTCTCTCTCCATACCCCCTTTCTTTCTGTATGTCTGTTTTTCTCTCTCTCTCCGTGCCCCATTTCTTTCTTTGTTTCACCCTGCCCCCTTCTTTCTTTTTCTCTCCATGCCCTCTTTCGTTCTGTATGTCTGTCTTTCTCTCTCTCTCCATGCCCCATTTTTCTTTGTTTCACCCTGCCCCCTTTCTTTCTTTCTGGCTCCCTATCCCCCCTTTCTTTCTTTTTTTTTCCCTGCCCTCCCCTATGCCACCACCATTGGGAAAATGCTGCCACCGCCTCTGGGGAATAGGCTGCCACTCCCGCCATCGGGAACAGGCCGGTGCCAAGTTTGCCCTGCTTCTCTTCCCCGCAGGGCCGACCAACTCTCGCCACACGATATCAATCCTAACGTCGGAGAGGACGTTCTGGGCCAGCCAGGCAGCGATTGGCTGGCCCAGAATGTCCTTTCCAACGTCAGAATTGTCACGGGTGGTGAGAGTTGGTCGGCCCCACAGGGAAAAGCAGGGAGAACTTGGCGCCGGCCTGTTCCCAAAGGCGGCGGTGGCACTCAAGTGGTTAAAGAGACGCAGTTTTCCGGCCTAGGGAGAACATTGGAGGGTGGCCAGCTGTGCACCCCGTTGGGGCGTAAACCCGGGGCGGACTGCCCCCACCCCCCCCCCCCCCCCACCTTGGTATGCCACTGTCTGTACCTCCCTCCCTCCCTATGACCAAAAATTCTCCTTTCTTCTATTCCCCGTGTACACAACCATCTCTTTCTCTCCCTTCCTCTCTCCCAAGTCCATGCCTTCTGTGTCCACAAACACATTCCCTCCCCCACCTCAGCATTTCTTTCCTTCCCTTCCTCTCTTCCAAGTTCATGCCTTCTGTGTCCAAAAAACCATTCCGTCCCCCAGCTCAGCATCTCTTTCCCTCCCTTCCTCTCTCCCAAGTTCATGCCTTGTGTCCAAAACGCACTCCCTCCCTCCTTTTGTGTTCTGCGTTTGCCTCCCAGCCCATCTTAGCAACTTTCTCAGCAAAATGGAGCTCGAGCCTCGAGGCTTGTCTTCTATTTCCTGCCTGTTCTGCTGCACACACATAGCCGACCGTAAGTCTTTCCTGATGTCAGCGCTGACGTTGGAGGGCAGGCTTTGCTTAAGCCCTCCCTCCAACGTCAGCGCTGACATCGGGGAAACTTCCGATCAGCTATATGTGAGCAGCAGGGCAGGTAGGAGCAGAAGACGAGCCTCGCAGCTCGAGTTATATTTAACCCCGCGGGTCCCCTGTCGTCCCCATTCAGCTCTCTCCTGTGCACCCCCTTGGGGCATACACCCCCCCCCCCCCCCCCCCCCCCCAGGTACGCCACTGTCTCCAATATTTCTTCTACGTTTATAAGCAAACATTGGCATTTCAGTAAAATAATGCCATTCTGGCAACATACCAGTGTTTCCTGATCACAGTATTGATTTTGGATGAAAGGGGGGTATATTTTTGAACAAAAATCATTCCTGGGTTGTTGTTCTCTTCATGATAACTTAATAACAATTCCCGTTGGGCAAATTTAGCACGGATATAGGCTTTGCATACTACTTCTTTCGGATACCCCCGTTGGTAACATCTAGTCTTCATAATGTTGGCCTGAACTTTAAATTCCTCAAAGGAGGAGCAGATTCTTTGTAAACGCAAAAAACTGACTGATTGGCAAGCTGTCTTTTAACCGATAAGGATGAAAACTATGGTATCGCAGAAAGCTATTTCTATTAGTATCCTTCTGATACAGTGTGGTCTTAAACTTACTCCCATCTTTCTGGATCATAATGTCCAAGAAGGCAATTTCTTTTGTATTGAGGGTAGCAGAAAATTTTATATTCAGATCCAACTGGTTAAGCAAATCAATAAAGGAACCCAATTCATTTAGAGATGCAGTCCATATGAAAAAAATCTTCTCCATATTACCACATTCTGAAACAATGTTGATCCATAAATATATTTCTCTTTCATATCTGCCATATACAATGTCAACAATCGAAGGCGCTACTGAAGCCCCCATCGCTATTCCATGGACTTGCTGAAAAAAATTCATCATTAAACCAAAAATAGTCCTTTGTTAGTACCATCTCTGCTAAATTCATCAAAAATTCTGAAGATATTCTAGGATGTATAGACTTTTGACTGAAAATTTCCTCCAAAAGAGTTAATGCTCGCTCAGCTGAGATCATAGTGTACAGTGAAGCTACATCCAATGTAATCAATATCCAATCATCTCCCACATTGATTATTGAAGATAGTACTCGTAACATGTGAGTTGTGTCCTTGATGTAAGAGCGGACTTTGCTCACTTCTTCTCGCAGAAAAATGTCCATAAACTTAGATAAAGGTTCCAATACAGAATTCCTCATTGAAACAATAGGACAACCAGGTGTGTGTGTGTGTGTGTGTGTGTGTGTGGGTGGGTGGGTGGGGGGGGGGGTTATATTAGATCTTTGTGAATTTTTGGTAGGAAATTATATTTTTGGGGGTTCTGGGATGCTTTTCCCTCAAATACTCATATTCCTTGCGTGTAATCATATTGTTTTTTTAGTCTTGGTGTTCAAAATTGCCTCTATTTCACTTTTAATGCCCTCAATAGGGTTATCTACATGCAACAACTTTACAGAATAGTGCCTAGTAAGGTGTGTATACAATCCAAATTGTTGCTAATTAGCACCAATGATTGATTATTAGCACTCAATTATTGATACTAATTGGCACTTTATTCAATTAAATTACATGGAAAAATTGGAAAATACACCTGAATTTGCATGAATAACTTTGAGCACCTAAGTTTTAAGTTAGGTGCTGCTAAGCACAATTCTGTAATGGATGCCTAAGTGTGTTTGACTTGCAATAGGCACCTAAATTTAGGCATCTATATTTTTTTAGGTGTCCATTACAGAATCTGGCCCTAAGTGCTGATATTCAATGGCCATCTTGCATTGAATATTGTGCTTAGCTGGTCAAGGGCTATTTAACCGTCCAGAAGCCATTCCTGGCTGGTTAAGTAGTGCTGAATATCAGGCAGTCAGAGTTGTTTTTTTTTCCCCAGTGTAGACCTTTTTGTGTTGTGGGGTCATTTTAAAGTGCACATTAATGATTTATTTGTGAGAACCCGATTTAGCATTCCTGAATGGTCTTAGCTGCACTGAGCTTTTCTGAAACCATCTATTTATCATGATCATTATTGCTTCTGAGGTCAGTATTCTGCTAATGCAAAAAATCTTACAGATCACCTGTCACTGCAAGAGTGTTAGTATCTATGGTAACCTACCAGTTCTGACGATTTATCACTGCCAGTGCAAACAAATAGTCTAGGAAGAAAAGAATTAATGTCAAATTGATATGCAAACATCACTTCTGAGTGAAATAGAATATGTGACAGGCAGCAAAGAAAAAAAAAACAAAAAAAACGGTAAGAACTTCCAAGATTTCTGGAGGGGAAGTTTTTATGACAGGTATGCGTCTTTTTTTTTTTTTTTTTTTTTTTTGAGGAAATTTTATTAGCTTTGTTGAATATTTTAACAATAAAGCACAGTGGGTATTACTTGCTCTTTCCATTATCGTGCCTTGCATAGGTTGTGTAGTATGATAAGATAAAGAAAGTGCCTTTAACACTAACAACTGACAAAAAAAATTTTGGTTCCCTGGTGCCATATTCCTAATGTAACTGAATTCTAAACATAACTATGAAAGATGAAAGTGTAACAGAGAAGAAATTGAACCATAGAATGTCAGAAGATAAAAATCATACTCCTCATTTGATCTGCCCATTTCATCTTCTGTCTCAGTTAACACAGATCCTATTCTCTCATTGGTACTTCCATCCTTTCCCTCCATACCTGAGATCTCCTGTTCTTGTTCCCTATGTTCTTAAAAATGACATACATTTGTCTCCATCACTTCCCATAGAAGATCCATTTTCTCTCTCACCTGTCTCTGAAGAAATATTTCTCAGGTTGTATCTCGCCCTTTCATCTTCATCCTCTGCCCCATTTTTATTGACCTTTCCTTGATTTGACAAAGGCCTTCCCTCCTCTGTAATAGCTCCTTTGAACTATTTTAAAGTGTCTATCATAATTCCTTTTGTCGGAGTAAAAAACCATAAAAGTTTGTGTTTGTGGGGGGGAGGGGGATTAGGACTTGTAATACTGCCTTTTTTGTAGTGTTTACAATCACACTCAAAGTGGTTTACATACAGGTACTTCAAGCATTTTGCCTATCTGTCCCAGTTGGCTCACAATCTATCTAATGTACCTGGGCAGTGGAGGATTAAGTGGCTTGCCCAAGGAGCAGAATAGGGCTTGAACCCACACTATCAGGGTGCTGAGGCTATAGCTCTAACCACTATGCCACACTCTCCTCTGCATAGAGCTGTCTCTAAATCTACTTCTGCCCTTACTAAGGATGTGTAGTGTCACAAGCCCGATTCCAATGCCGGCCTTGTGCCAGTAAAGACCCTTAAAAACAGCCCCTGAAACTAGTCCGGGCTAACCACTTTGTCCCTGTTAGGCAAGAACAGGTCCAGGAAGCACAGGCTGTGTTCAGACCTGCTTTAGAACATAGCCTGGTGAAAACTGGGCAGGGCCCCTTTAAATCCTCCATTTTGTAAGAGGCTGGCTAAACAGGGCAGAAGGCAGCCTCAGCTGAAAGGAGTCCAGCCCCTGAGTAGAACTGGGCGGGGCACAGCAGCCTTAGAACACTTGGAGAGCTGGCTGTCCAGGAGGAGGAGGAAGGAAAGAAAGGAAGTTCCCAGGTGGAAGGAACCTCCACCTTCTCCTGAGCCCACAGATGTGGAAATGTTTGACCCAGAGTCAGACCAGCAAGCACAGGAGACCCAGGTACCAGAGGACATGGATTGCAGTTCCCTTCCAGAGCTGGAATGTCCGGAAGGCCATGGAAGTAAGCTGAACTGGCTGGGTGTGTGTTTTCAGAGTTGGGTTTTGTTATGGACTTTTTTGTGTGCTGGGTGGCTTCCTGCAGGAACTTAGCTCAAGGACAATTAAGCCACATGAGCAAAGCATTCTGGGGAGAACTGTGAAAACCCTGAAGATTGGGAGTCAGTTTTGCATGACTGCCTGAGAAAGGGCGGGACCGCTGGAAGAGGAAGCAGCGCAGACGCCAGGGCTCACAGAAGGGCCGGGACCGCCAAGAGGAAGCAGCAGGACAATGGTAGGAGCTTCTACATGACGGGGGGGGGGGGGTCGGGAGGCTGTGGGGGTGCGAGCAGTCCTTCGGGGTGGGGGTGCAGGTGCGGGTGTGAGTGCGTGCGATTTTTCATCTTGGAGAAGAATTGGCAAAGAGGAAATATGACAAAGGTCCATAAAAATCCTGAGTGGAGTGGAAACTGATGAATTTGAATCAATTGTTTACTATGTATGTAAAAAACAACAACAATGCGGACACTACATGATGTTATATAGTTGTGCATTAAAAAAAGAGATTTGGGCAAAATCCTGAAAGGAAAGTGCATAAGCTGTTACTTTTAACAAAATATGAGGGTATTCAGAAATTTATCTACTTTAGCAGGGAAGGAAAGAGTTTTCAAAAATTGTGCTTTAGTTTTCAATATAGTCTCCTGAAAGCTCCATAAACTTCATTCGCTTTTCCTGCAATAAACTGTATATCCCTTTCAAAAGAATTATTCTTTGATTTTCAAACCAAGAAGTTACAGCTTCCTTGACATCTTCATCACTTGAAAACCACTGTCCACAGAGATATTTCTTCAAACCTCGGAACAGGAAATAATCCGAGGGAGCGAGGTCAGGGCTGTAGGGTGGATGGTTCAGCTGCTGAAACCCCACGTTCTTGAATGGCAATCTGTAATTGTCGTGAAATGTGCACTGGTGAAGAAGCAGCACGCCTGCTGTGAGTTTGTCTCGTCTTTTCTGCTTGAATTGACTCCACAAAGTGATCATTGTTGGTGTAACTCTCCCCAGTTATAGTTGTTTTGTGTGGCATGAACTCCGGAAGCAAAAGTCCATCATCCCATAAGATGGTGGGAGAATAGGGTTACCAGATACATTGATCATTCCCTTTTTTTTTTTTTTATTTCCTGCCTCTGTTCACTCAAATGTTTACCCTCTTTCTTTTTACTTTACAACTCCTTCCTATCTTCTTCCTTTCATGCTCTAGTGTTCCCATTTTCCATCTCACTCCTTCCCCAGACCCCTATTCCCTATTTTTCATCTACACCTCATTACCACATTTCTACCTCTTCCCACTCATCTCCATGCCATCCCTCCCCTTGATCTCTCCTACATGATCCTACCATTTCCATTATCTCCCACCCCTCCACTCTTGTAGCTCAGCATCTCCTCTACATCTTCCCTCCCCTCATATCACCCCTGTCCTTTTCCCTCCACCATCTTCTGGTCCATCTGTTCTCCCCTCCATGGTCCAAAACTCTCTTCTTTCTTCATCCAATTCTGTTACCTCTGTTTCCTGCTGTTCTTCCCTACTCCCACCACATTATCTAACATCCCTCCCTCCTTTCCCTAAGTTCAAACATTTCTATATCTCTCATTCCTCTCTTCCCTCTCTTTGTCTGTTTTATCCCTCCCTCCTTCCCATCCCCAAGACCAACATCATCTTGCTTTTAAGTGTGCTCTCATCCCCTCCCTCCCTTACAACTTCCTGTTTCTGCTTGGGCAGAACATGGCAGAAAGAAATCTTCAAGACAGCTGTTTGGAGTAGCTGCCATAGGAAATTGATTTTGTAGACTGGAAGGTAAGGGGGAAGGGAGAGAAATTTCAGGCCATGCTAGGGAAAAGATGGGAGATGCTGGGTCATGGGGGGTCATCTGGAGCTGTGGGGCCCTGTTTGCTCCCCTCCCCCAAGCCAGCCCTGTGTACTGTATCTAACATTTACACTATCTTCTACCACTGGAATATTTGTGTATGAATTCCTATTGCTGTTTTCAGTTTTGCTGTTTTTTTTTTTCCTCTGTGTGTAATCAGATACAGTTTAGGAATGGAAAATGTATCTGCTAAAGCAGAGCTTCTTGCTACCACGAAGGTTTAAATACACAACTATGGATGGTGAAGCCTTTCTGCTGGATCAGAACTTCAGCCGTAGATATGTACAGAACCTATACAGTTTTCCAACTGTGCTGCTAAGATTGAGCATAGTCAGAAAATGGTTTAACCTTTAAAAAAAAAATCTACACTGACATCTATTTTTATTTATTTTTCTGGCAATCTCCTGAGGAATACAAGACTTATCAAAATTAAAACAGCAGCAAGAAAAATTCATTTACTGAAGTGAAGCTGAGAAAAGGAAAAGTGACAGCAGTTATAGCAAGAAACGGTAGTTGTTGAAGTTAAGTTGGCTTTGTCACGTACCCATCAATTGGACCATTATCTGGCACAGAAGGGCTATAATAAATTGTCAGATTTGCTTCTCAGCTGAAATGATGGAATGGAAATTGTGTTGTGTATCTTAGGGGAAGACAAAAAAGAAAACAAAAACAAAAAACCCTCTGTTGGCCTACCCACCAGGCAGGCTTATCATCCCTGATGAAACCTTCCAAACCACATGCAAGTGTAATAGAAGACACTTTCAGAAGTGTTCTACTTTCTATAACCAAAGTCAGCAGAATAGATTCTTCCGTTGCCTAGGGAAAAAAAAATGGCGGTCCCCAGAAGCAGGACAGAAAAGCAGAGATTGATCACTCATGGGTACATAAGACAGATTGTGAGTCCGCTGGGACAGATAAGGAAAAATGCTTGAGTACCTGAATGTAAAGTGCTTAGACAACCTCTATTGAGAGACAATATATAAATAGCTTAAATAAAAAAATAAGAAGAAACATCTCTTCTTTCCCTAATGGAGGTGATCCTGTCTACAGTAAGCATGTGCATTTGCTACTTTGGGCCAAACTGAGAAGAAAACAAAAAGAGCTAAATTTCATTTAGTTATAAATAATGCACACCCTTTCATAGAGAGAAAGAAAGAAAAAAAAAAAAAAAAAGAGACCTAGCAAAGGACTCCCCACTGTTCATGAAGAGTGCACTTTCATATGAGCACATGTAGTGACAGGGCATCGAGTTAAGCCTGGAAAAGAACGTATACATGCCTTAGCACTGTATTCCACAACTGTGATTTTAACTTGATTTTAACTGGTTAACTGTATTCCACAACTGTGATTTTAAAGATGATTTTAACTGGTTTTGCTTGTTTTTTTTAAATTGGATTTTAACTTGATTTTATATAGTCTTTTTAAAGTAGATGCACTTTAACAAATGGATTGCTTTCAAATGTCCCAGAATTGCTGAGTTACTATTCTCTCGATTTTATCTGAGCAATAATTATTTGCTTTTGTTTAATGTACAACTTGTGGAGAAGAGTCTCTTCCGACCTTGGTTCTCATGAGTACCACACACCCAGGAAATCCCACTGTGGGCGAATTTTGGTGGAAGTTTGATCTGTCCCAGGGGGAATCCCAACTTACCAACTGGCACTGTGACCTATGACTGATTTGTCACAGGGTAGTGTTAAAACCTGAGGGATGCTATCTGGTGAGTTGATGACATTAGAAGAGCTTAGCACTTGCAGATAGTAGTTTAAAGATGGAGGTCGGAATGTTAGTGGAGGTGACAAGGGTAGGAAGGATAGGAATGACAGTATCTATGAAAGAACTGGTAAAGAATTAAAGTATAGATATAAGCAGATAGGTTGAGAAAAATAAACAGTGTGATAAGCTGTTGTGAGGGATTAATTATTAAGTTTTGAAAGGTTTGAGGGGATTAGTGTTGGAAAAAACAAGGAAGGGTTAGGGTCAGAGTGTACCTGTGGTAATATATTCCACCATCCTCTCCTGTGTGTTGTATTTTTTTTTTTCTCTGGCTTTGGCTGTTCTATTGGGTGTTTTTTTTTTTTCACAGTATTTGTGGGTGTTGAAATTAAGGGACACTTGGGTGTAGTGGGAGGTCGCAGTTGGTAGGAGGAGGGGTGTCAAATGGACTATTGGCCCCAGAAGCGGCAGGGAGATTGTCAGTTAATAAAATACCGTATTTTTTCGCTCCATAGGATGCACCTGACCATAAGACACACCCTAAATTTAGAGGAGGGAAAACAAGAAAAAAAAACCATTCTGAACCAAATTCTCCCTGCCAGGCTCTGCACTCAACTCCACACTTCTTTCCAGGCTCTGCAACCTGTTCCCCCTCCCTGCCAGGCTCTGTACTCTGTCCCCCTCTGATGGTCTAGTGGCAGCCAGGGACAGGGCACAGGGCAGGCAGGGACAGCGCACAGAGCAGGCAAGCCTAGTGGCCTAGTGACAGGCTGGCAGGCCTAGTGGTGTAGTGGCCTAGTGGCTGGCAGGTAGACAGGGCCCCCCACCCTGAGGCAAGCAGGCAGGCAGAGCCACCCCTTTAACCCCCCCCCAAAAAAAAAAAAAAACTACCCTGTACCTTATTTTAGTTCCTCCAGTGGTCCTGCCCTTCCCTCCAGCTGACTCCTGAACTATCTGCAGCAACGTCAGAGCGGCGCAAAAGGCAGGCATGTGCTTTTCATGTGCCTGCTTTGTTCTGCGCTGCTCCGTGAATGGCAGCCATACACAGAGCGGCACAGGACAAGGCAGGCATGTGAAAAGTGTGTGCCTGTCTGCCTTTTGTGCCGCTCTACCACTGCTGCAGCTAGTTCGGGAGTCAGCTGGAGGAAAGGGCAGGACTGCCGGAGGAACTCAGTGTGCAGTGGCTGTGGCTAAGAAAGCTATCAGAGTCTTAGGCCCCTCCCATGGGATCCCAGGATGCACCAGGTAGTAGACCTAAAGCCCTGATTGGCTCAAGTGCCATAGGCCTGTCCTATGGGAGGGCTATTAGGTATTTGGACAATCAGGGCCTTAGGCCCCTCCCTAGTACATCCTAGGATGCATAAAAAAGGGGAAGAGGCAGGCATGCTGGGTGTCAGGTGGGGTGCCAATCTTGGATGTGGGGGGGAGGCAGGAGGGAGTGAGCAGTCCTCCTGCTGATCTTGGAAGAGTGTGGGGGCAGCAGGAGGGAATAGGCATCCCTATTTACGGTCTTCTACTACAAGTACGGAGGTGTTGGGGTTGGGTGTTTGGGATATCAGGGGTATCAGGATGGGGTGTTTTGGGTGTTGGGGGGTATCACTGCAGGGTGTTGGGGTGGGGTGTTTTGGGTGCAGTGTTTGGTGTTATGTGTGGTGTCAAATGTTTGGGGTGGGGGATCAAGTGGGCCCGGTGGCAGAAAGGAGTGAGAATCTCTCCTGCTGATCCCTTCTGCCAATCTTGGGGGTGTGGGGAGTGGCAGGAGGGAGTGAGCATCCCTCCTGCCGATCTTGTGGGTGGGTATTGAGAGATCCTCTGCTCTGGCTCAAATGATCTTGACAGGGGTATTTCCCCCTCCCCATAAACGTGATTCTGCATAGGACACTAGTGTATGATTGACATACAATTCTCAGCTGCTTCTTAGGCAGCCACCAAGGCTGGCATTCTATACAGAATCAGGCCCTATCTGTCTTTCCAACTATTCCCCCATATCTCTCCTCCCTTTTTTTTCCAAGCTACTTGAATGTGCTGTTCACTGCCACTGTCATGACTTTCTTTCATCTCAAACTATTTTTGATTCACTTCAATCAGGCTTCCGCCTTTTACATTCAACTGAAACAGATCCTGCTAAAGTCTCCAATTACCTGTTCCTGCCCAGATCAAAGGCTTCTATACTATCATCCTTCTTGCTCTATCTGCTGCTTTTGACACTGTTGATCACCTCCTACTCCTTGATACTTTTTCCTCACTTGGATTTCAGGGCTCTTTTCTTTCTTGATGTTTTCTTATCTCTAATCTTACTCAGCAAGTATTTTGTTAAATACCAAAATAACTCCTTTAGGGGGAAAGAACCTTAGTGGCTGACTGTGCCTCAACAAGACATCATAGCCTCACAAACTGCTCACCATCATAGGTTATAAACACCTCCTCCTTTCCACTTTTAAAGCAATTCTCTTATATATTTTTGCAATTTTTCTACTTTCTTATTTTTTTTCCTACTTTTCTAAATAAAATAATTTAATTAAGTGAATGACTTGAATTTTGGCACAACTGGCTTCTTCAGGAGCCTATCAATAATTACTCAAAGATTTATATCTCTCCCATAGCACTTTTAATGCATGATCTGGTGGATCCTCCTCCACTGCTATTCCAATATGAGTCAGTGTGCCTCAAGGGCTCTGTCTTGGGACCACTTCTTTTTTTCTATCTATATTTATTATCTTGGTGCTCTGATCTCCTCCCATGGTTTTCAGTATTATCTTTATGCTGATGACTCCAAGATCTACCTCTCTACATCAGAAATTTTAAAAGGAATCTAGGCCCAAGTCTCAGTCTGACTGTCCAACATTGATGCCTGGAGGTCTCACCACCATTTAAAATTGAACATGGCCAAGACTGAACTTCCTATCTTTCCTCTAAACTCACATCTCCTCGTTCCCCATTCTCTATTTCTGTGACTAACTCTCATCTTCCGTACATTAGCTTGCAACCTTGGGGTCATCTTTGACTTCTCTCTCTCTCTTTCTTTGTACAAACCCAACGGACAGCTATAGAAACATAGAAACATAGAAAGGTGACGGCAGAAAAGGGCTACAGCCCATCAAGTCTGCCCACTCTACTGACCCACCCCATTAAGTCTGAGTGCTGCTCGACCCACGTAGGGATCCCATGTGGATGTCCCATTTATTCTTAAAGTCGAGCACGCTTGTGGCCTTGATTACCTGCGTCGGAAGTTTGTTCCAGTGATCTACCACTCTTTCTGTGAAGAAATACTTCCTGATTTTACCTCTAAATTTCCCTCCCCTGAGTTTGAGCGGGTGCCCCCTTGTGACCGAGGGTCCCTTGGGAAGGAATATATCGTTTTCTACCTCGACACGACCTGTGACGTACTTAAAAGTCTCAATCATGTCACCCCTTTCCCTGCGCTCCTCTAGAGAGTACAGCTGCAATTTGCCCAGTCTTTCCTCGTATGAGAGACCCTTGAGTCCAGAGACCTTCCTAGTGGCCATTCGCTGGACCGACTCAGCTCGAAGCACATCTTTACGGTAATGTGGCCTCCAGAATTGCACACAGTACTCTAGATGAGGTCTCACCATGGTTCTATACAGTGGCATTATGACTTCAGGTTTGCGGCTGACGAAGCTTCTATTGATACATCCCATCATTTGCCTCGCCTTGGATGAGGCCTTCTCCACTTGTTTGGCAGCCTTCATGTCTGCACTGATGATCACTCCCAAGTCCCGTTCCTCTGAAGTCCTAGCTAGTGTTTCTCCATTCAAGGTGTATGTTCTGCATGGATTTCTGCTGCCGAGATGCATGACCTTACACTTCTTAGCGTTGAAGCCCAGCTGCCATGTCGTGGACCATTTTTCCAACTTGATCAGATCCTGCGTCATACCATCCGTGGGATTGCTTCCACCCACTATATTACACAGTTTGGCGTCGTCGGCGAACAGCGCTACTTTACCCTGAAGCCCTCGGGTCAAGTCCCTTATGAATATGTTAAAAAGGGATGGTCCCAGGACTGAGCCCTGAGGCACACCGCTAGTCACCTCCGATGTCTCAGAGAGGGTGCCATTGACCACCACTTTCTGAAGTCTTCCACTCAGCCAATCGTTGACCCACGCCGTTAGTTTCTCACCTAACCCCATCGATTTCATCTTGTTTAATAGTCTACGGTGTGGGACACTGTCAAAAGCTTTACTGAAATCCAAGTATACTATGTCCAGAGACTCTCCCGAGTCCAGCTTTCCTGTCACCCAATCAAAGAAGCTGATGAGATTGGACTGGCATGACCTCCCCCTAGTGAATCCATGTTGACAGGGATCCCTCAGATTCCCCTCATCCAATATTGTGTCTAATTTCTCTTTAAGTAGAGTTTCCATGAGTTTACACACTATTGATGTGAGACTTACTGGTCTGTAATTTGCGGCTTCCGCTCTGCAACCCTTTTTGTGCAGAGGAACCACGTTGGCAGTTTTCCAGTCCAGGGGGACTCTCCCCGTATTTAGGGAGAGATTGAAGAGTATTGCTAAAGGTTCCGCCAAAACATTGCATAGCTCTCTGAGCACTCTTGGGTGCAGATTGTCCGGTCCCATGGCTTTGTTCACCTTGAGTCTTGACAGTTCTTTGTAAACATCAGCTGGTGTGAACTCAAACTTCTGAAATGGGTCTTCCATGCTTTGCTTTGCTGCTAGCCGAGGCCCGTGCCCTGGTGCTTCGCAGGTAAAGACTGAACAGAAGTAATCATTCAGTAGTTTGGCTTTATCGGAGTCTGTTTCTACATAATTCCCGTCTGGTGTTCTAAGGCGTACTATCCCGTTTGCGTTCTTTTTCCTGTCGCTAATGTATCTGAAGAAGGATTTGTCCCCTTTCTTGATGTTCTTTGCTAGAGTTTCTTCCATACGAATTTTGGCCTCCCTGACTGCTGTTTTGACCGCTGCAGACTTTTTCCTGTATTCAATGTTTGCTTCTTTTTCCCCCGTGCGTTTGTATGAGAGAAATGCTCTTTTCTTCTCCTTGACGAGGCACGATACCTCATCTGTGAACCATTGGGGTTTCTTTTTTCTTTGTTGTTTGGTTACCGATTTTATGTAGCGGATAGTTGCCTCATGAAGGATCGATTTCAAGCTTGACCACATAGCCTCCACATTAGTAGTTACTTCTTGAACCTGCAGCGTCTGATAGACGAAATCTCCCATGCGTGCGAAGTCAGTGCCCCGGAAATTGAGTACTTTTGTTTTTGTTTGTGATCTAGGAAAGCCTTTCTTAAGGTTAAACCATACCATGTTATGGTCACTGGTAGCTAGTGTCTCTCCCACCGAGACCTCTGAGACGCTTTCCCCATTCGTAAGTACCAGGTCCAGGATGGCCTGGGCCCTAGTGGGCTCTAGTACCATTTGTTTGAGCCGTACTCCCTTCATGGACGTTAATATCCTCCTGCTATCACAAGTTGTCGCTGATAGTGTGTTCCAGTCTACATCAGGCATGTTGAAGTCTCCTAATAGTACAGCCTCCCCCCGTAAGGTGATATTCTCAATGTCTTCAATTAGTTCTGCGTCCTTGTCCTCCGATTGTCTTGGAGGTCTGTATATCACACCAAGGTACAGGCATTTTTCTCCGCCTCTGGCCAGGTTTACCCAGATAGATTCCCCAGTATACTTGACATCCGTGATCCTGGTTGTCTTAATGTTTTCTTTGATGTATAGTGCTACCCCACCTCCTAACTTACCCTCTCTGTCTTGTCGAATCAGGTTGTACCCTGGTATAGTTATATCCCACCCATGAGAGTCTGTGAACCATGTTTCGGATATTGCTACTATGTCTAGATCTGCATTAACTATTTCTGTTTCTAGTTGTAGAAATTTATTCCCTAGGCTGTGTGCGTTAACATACATAGCTCTCCACTCTTTCTGTTTACTAACCTCCTGTAGTGAGCCTCCCATTTGAGTCAAGGTGTCTCCTAGCAATTCTTTTGCAATAAGGGTACTTACCTCAGACTTAGAAGCGTAGTGTTGGTTCTCCACATCAGGATAGTTACTTACTGCTCCGGTGTAAAAGTGGGTACCCACCCCCGACTTTCCTAGTTTAAAGCCCTTCAAAGTAGGCGGGCTAGTCTGTGTCCGAAGACATTCTTACCTCTGTTGGTCAGGTGGAGTCCGTCTGGTCCCTGTAGTCCCTGCAGTGTCTCTCCGTGATTCAGGAATCCGAAGTTCATCTCCCGGCACCATCGTTGTAGCCACTCATTCGTCTTCAGGATGCGTTCGTCCCTGTCCCTTCCTCTGCCCCTAACAGGAAGAATGGAAGAGAATACTACCTGTGCTCCTGTCTGCTTCAGCCTCTTTCCCAGAGCTCCGAAGTCTCTAGCTATGTCCTCCAGGGTGTTCTTAGCAGTGTCATTCGTTCCGACGTGGATGAGCAGCATGGGGAAGTGGTCCTGGGGCCTGAGAAGTCTATCGAGACAGGTGGTCACATCTTTTATTCTGGCTCCGGGTAGACAGCAGACCTCCCTCGACTGCATATCCGGTCTGCATATTGGTCCCTCAGTGCCTCTCAACATGGAGTCCCCAATGGTTATTACTCTACGCTTCTTTTGGGGGTGTCGATCCATCGTCCCTGGAGATGGAGATATGCGTTGATCCTGGTCCATCTCCCCGTCGGTAGTCTCTTCCTGCAAGACCTGGAATCTGTTCTTTAGGCTCAGCTGTGGAGTTGATGTGGAGCTGCCCTGTTGAGAGAAAGAGAGAGAAGGTGAGTATATTGTAAATTGGGGTGGGGGTCTCCTACGTTTACCTGTGGAGGAGGTCACTAACTGCCAGGAGTCAGTGTCTCCATCCATCTCCTGAACTGCAACAGTTGGTTTCTTTGTCGGCGGCCCTGGAGTCATCATGAGAGATCCATCACAGGTCCGTTCTGTGACTTGAGATAGTTCCTGCACTATCCCATCGATGTAGGCCTCATCCTCTCTAATGCCTCTCAGACGTTTCACCTCCTCCCTGAGGTTTCTTAGTTCCTGCATGATGTCTTCATCCCTCTGATCGACCTCCTCCGTCTGTGTAGAGGCCGTAATGTACTGCTGTGGGATGGCCTCTGTCTGCACGGAGGCGTCCATTCCTGGGGCTGTGTTCTCCTCTGTCTGCGTGTAGGCTGAGTTCAACTCCCGGATCACCTCAGGGCAGGGGTTGCCACTCTTGCTTGTAGGCTTCACACTCCTTGTCCGCCCTGCCATAACAAAATGAGAGAGAGTAAATGTAAGAGAGAGTAAATGAGAGAGAGTAAATGAGAGAGAGTAAATGTAAGAGTATGAGAGATAGTATGAGAGTATAAGAGAATATAAGAGAAGAATGAGAAGAGGAGAAAGTACTTTTTTATTTTTTTTTTAGTTAGGTTTTTTTAAAAGAAAGAAAGAAAAAAATGTGAAAATTTAAAAAGAATTTGAAACTTAGGTTTGCTGTTGGGCTGCCTGGTCTCCTTCTCAAGGCTCCTTCGCAAAGGCGCTTTCGCTAAGGCGAGCGCCTTTGCCGCTCGCCTTCGTCGCGCGCCGAACGGCTGAGCGCCGTTGGCTCCCTTCCTCTTAAGGGGGAGCCCGGGCGATGACGCTACGCTGACGCGGTGCGGTGGGCGGAGCCTCCTCGCCGCTAGCTGCCGCTGGAAACGCCGGTTCTCCTCCTTCCTGCACCGGTTCTCCTGCCCTCCTGTTCCTCTCGCCGGCTCCCCTGCCTCTTCGCCGCTGCTACACGGCTCAGTGTAGCCCTCGCGCCGTTGGCTCCCTTCCTCTTAAGGGGGAGCCCGGGCGATGACGCTACGCTGACGCGGTGCGGTGGGCGGAGCCTCCTCGCCGCTAGCCGCCGCTGGAAACGCCGGTTCTCCTCCTTCCTGCACCGGTTCTCCTGCCCTCCTGTTCCTATAGCCTGTTGTTTCTTTCTCTATCACCAAAATCCAACCTTTCCTTTCCAAGCATACGACCAAAACCCTTATTCATGCTCATCAACTCAATTAACCATCTCACTTCTCTTCAATCCATTCAAAATTCTGCTGCATGACTTGTATTCAGCCAGTGTCACTACACTCACACTAATCCTTTCCTCAAATTATTTCATTGGCTCGCTATCTATTTTCACATATGTTTTTGCTCCTCTTACTGATTTAGAAGTGCATTCACTCTGGAGCTCCTCTGTATCTCTCCTCATATATCTCTCCCTACACTCTTCCCTGGGAACTCTGGTTCATTGGTTAAATCTCTCTTATCTGTACCCTCCTCCTCTACGCACAACTCCAAACTCTGTCCCTTCTGTATTTGTGCACCCTATGTCTGAAACAGACTTACCTGATTCAGTGTGTCAAGCTCTGTCTCTGGCCATTTTCAAATCTAGGCGAAAAGCTGCTTTTAAATCCTAACTTCTACTCACTTGTATAATACCCATGTCTGTTTCCACCATAAGCAATTCCCTAACCCCTATTTGTCTGTTTGATTGGATTGTAAGCTCTGTCAAGCAGGGGTTGTCTCTTCTGTTTAATGTACAGTGATGCGTATAGCAGCGCTATAGAAATAAGAACATAAGAAGCGCCATCTCCGGAACAGACCCCAGGTCCATCAAGTCCGGCGATCCGCATATGTGGAGGCCCCGCCAGGTGTACCCTGGCATAGTTTTGGTCCCCATATTGCTCTAAGCTTCTCGTAAAGAGAAGTGCATCTAGCTTACCCTTACCCATGTCACTCATAAGGAGATGTACATCTAACGTACCCTTAAATCCCAGAACAGTGGATTCCGCAATGACCTCCCCCGGTAGAGTTACATCTTGACAAGGCATGAGACAAATCCAGATAAATAAATATTTCTTCATACAAAGTTTACTAATCCCACAAGATGATAAATTGCAGAGAATAAATATTTTCATTCATGAGAAGCTAAAGAAACCCAAGCTGGGTATGCATATGAGAAGGGGATAATCTTAAGCAAAGCAATTTATTGGAGAAAGTATGCAGCAAACAAAAATCTTGAAGTATAGGAGTTTTGGGGGAAAAAAAAACCAAAACATTTTTTAAATGCAGTGACCTCTCTAGAGAGAAGTAGAAATAAAACAGCTTTTCGGCCTGATTAGAATTTGATTTATGAGCTACGTTTTTTGTTAATAGAAATGGAATAAGAGAAAGGGATTTAGCGTTTAAGTTAGAAAATTCTTTGGGAAATTGCCTTGCAGTTCATCAAGGTTAAAAAAAAAAAAGCGGACATGGAGCTATATATTCTGAGTCAACAAGAAGTCATGGAAATGAATACAATACAGCAGTAAAGTATTTGAAGATGGAGGGAATGTAATTTAAAGCGCTGAGTTTTCACAGCCAGTGTAACAATTTTTTTTTTTTGCTGACCAATTTTGAATCTCACTTGAGAATTTAAACTTTAAACAAGACTAAAGGCACAATTTAAAAAAAGTTAGCAGTTGTTCAGCTGGAATGCACTGTTCCGTTAGCTGGGCATTTCAAACAGCAGGCGAAAACAAATTGAGCTGTCCGATGAGAATGTGAAATCATTATGCCTACCTTTTCTAAGAATTGCATGCTTTCTTTTCTTACTAGAATTTGAGTACAATCAAGACAATTGATTAATGCAACAGAATTATTGTGATTCACGAAAGCTGGACATAAGTGCAGCTGATCTCTAACCATATGGCTGTAAAGGTTAAATTGTCGTGAGGTCTAATACTGCCTCAGGAAGTCATAATGCATAAATTTGATGAGGCTTGTGGACTCGATCCAATGTCCTATATTTATGGTGCAAGAATGCAAGCTTGAATGATAGGCCAGGAACAGCAAGTTGCTGATTATAATCATATTGAAGAAAGAAGATCAAATAAACCTTGAACTTAGTTGATCTTCATTTCTTCCCTTTTCTTTTTCCTTTCTATTGCTGTCCAGTGTCAGACACAAGCTGTTGACTCAGGCACAAGTGACAGATGGCAGATCTGAGGGGAAGTTAGGTTACTATAGCCTCAAATCTCTTGCCAGATGTTCCAAGAGGGTCATTGTGCAGATCTGACAGAAATATATTGACAAAAAAAAAGTCATGTCACTTGAGGGCATGTGAGGCTTTCTGGTTCTAGAACTGTGTTTGGTATTCAGTAGTATTTAGGGAGTTTGTTAATATGGCTTCAAAGTAGTAATTTGAAATGAATTATTGTAGAACATTTGCTTAACAAAGTCACAGATCAAGTTTTAACATCAGAAGTAGGTATGTATATACAATTTAAATCTTAATTACAGTTTAGATGCTGGATAAACAGGCAGATAGACATTGTATATCTGGATTTTCAGAAGGCACTCGACAAGGTTCCACATGATTGACTACTTTGGAAAATTGTGAGCCATGGAATCGAGGGTGAAATACTCTCACGAATTTATTTTTTTTTTAAATTCTTTATCGATTTTCAAACTACAAATGTGCCATAAATGAATCACATATATGTACATTGTATAATAAGCGCAGCAAACTTTCAAATATTACTGCAACAAAGAAATTTCTCCCTCCCTCCCAGCTAATATACAAACAAATAACTCAAATCTTCATGAAACCATTCATAAAATCATAAAATTCCATTCCCTTCCCTACCCCACCCCCACAGGACGTGTACATTTACTTGCTTATAAAATAAAATAAAATAAATTATTCTTCTTTACAGTATTTAGTCTATGGCTCCCACACCTCTATAAAATTATTCAATCTCCCCTGTTGCATGGCCATAGAACTCTCCATTTTATATGTATAACAAAGGTTTCCCACCAGAATGTTTAGTTCAACCTATCCCAGTTTTTCCAATTTCTTAAAATAAGCTGCATGGCAACCCCTGTCATCACTAATAGAAGCTTGTTATTATTCATGGATAGATTCCGTACAAAAGTAAGGAAGTTCTTCTTTACCCAGAGAGTGGTAGAAAACTGGAACGCTCTTCCGGAGGCTGTTATAGGAGAAAATAGCCTCCAGGGATTCAAGACAAAGTTAGACATTTAGAGCACTGGTCTTTGACCTGGGGGCCACTAGGTGAGCGGACTGCGGGGCATAATGGACCACTGGTCTGACCCAGCAGCGGCAATTCTTATGTTCTTATAGTAAATTATGAGAAAGAAAATCCTATCTATAAAAAGGATTCAAGATAACAAGAAGGAATGTCCAAAAGATTACACTTTGTTATAAAGAAATTCACATGTGGAATGAAGATACTTGTTATAATCTAGATCTGTCCTAGTGAGCTTCCTCATACAATTGCCTGATCTGGGACACTTTCTAAATTAGTAAAATCAAATGAAAAACTTGCCACTTTAATACATTTTATAGGAGGAAATCTGTAACTATGCAGTGGTTAGAGCTATAGCCTCAGCATCCTGAGGCTGTAGATTCAAACCCTGCACTGCTCCATGTGACCCTGGGCAAGTCACTTAATCCCCCACTGCCTCAGACAGACTGTGAGCCCACCGGGACAGATAGGGAAAATGCTTGAATACCTAATTTGTAACCCATTCTGAGCTCCTTTGGGAGTTTGGGCTAAAAAAAATGGAATGAATAAATAAATGAATATTTGGGTGCCTCTGTTTACAGTAAGTGCCCCAGATTCATGTGGTGAGTTCTTAATCTATAACTTCATTTATAGTTTTGTAACTGGGTATCAGTGTGACTGCTGGCACTGCTGTTGCATAAGTGTGGCGGGACATGTATAACTTACAGTATTTTGTAATTCATATGTGTAAGTGGAAGCCCCTGCTCATTGCCTGCCCACGCTCCACTCATGTATATGCTGATTTGCACTTACAACTGCCCATCAGAGTCTTTATAAAGTGCCTAGTTTTCACATCGATATGCAGCCATGCTTTTGAAATACGCATGCAAATCAATTGGCTAACAAGCTAATTAACATCAATTGGGAGCTAATAACTGATTATTGCAGTTAATTGGCACTTAATAAAATTTGCCTGTGCTTCTGACTGCACATTATTCTGTAAGGTATGGTACCTAACTCTACTAGCATATAACATATGTCTCTCCTGTGGTCTGACATCTATGACTTCCCCCTTACCCCCTCATTTGGTTTGGCATCTCTCTCTCCTTTCCTCCCTCTTCCCATGATGTAACATCTCTCTCCTTCCCACAGTTTGGTATCTCTTTCTCCTCTCCTTCCTTTCTCTGGTCTATGCTGGGCATGTCAGGGGCATTCTGAAATGTTATGCGTGTAATTTTAGCATATGTAAGTCTGGCATCCAAAGTTAGGAGTGAGAAGCAGATTTTATAGAATCATGCTTAATACTGGTTATTTCTGGTGCTGAATTTTGAGCACCATTTATAGAATTACTATACTCCTCTTACCTCCTAATCATCTGTATAGAGCTACTAGACATATGAAACGCTGTACATCAAAATACAGAAGAGACTATGCCACTTTTATGCACCCTTACTAAATAACACTTCCACAAGTGAGTATACACTTAGGCCCAATTTCTCAAAGCTGCGCTGAAAGGCAGCAGTGGGTAAGCTATTGCCACCTAACTTAAGTTTAAGGTTTAATTGGTGATAAATAACATGGTAATTGACCATGTCATTTAAAACCAATTAAAATCTAATAAAAAAAAACATGTAGGCACTTGCAAGTGCCTAGAAATGATGGCGGCCAACTTCTGTCTACAAAGGTATCTACAGTCTCCTATATCTAAAATAGGCGCGGTTTACGCCAGAAAGTTGATATACCGGCGCCTCTATAACATGTTCTCATCAAAAGCAAACTCTGGAAATGTAGGCCTTTAAAACCCTGGCCTATGTTTCTGGGCTATTTTTGATGTGGACGCGATTCTCTAAAAGGTGCCATCACATTACTGACACACAATTGGTGCTGCTTTTTTAAGCGACTGTCGCTAGCAGTGCCATTTAGAGAATCCAGTTCTGCACATTTGTATGTATAAGGGTCTAATAAATGTGAGTGCTCATTTATATAATTATACTTTTATTATTTTTTCTATAGCCTATCATATATTGGACTAACCAGAACAGTGATGACAGGTAGATGGCTACACAACTCTGACAGTATTATTCTGGTTCTGTCTTTCTTAGGTTTTGTTTTTTAACCTTTCATTTAAGTGTGGACATTTTACACCACTCTAATGATTTACCAAAGGACAGTATAATAAGTTGTAATAAGCAAAAACTTAAATGTTTAGTTTTGTGATAGTATGTCATGTTTAATAACTATTATTAGTATATATGGTCTCTAAAGGTATATCTTCATGGATACTTTCTAAAGTTTATAAACCTCATTAGTGTCGGCTGCATGAAAACAAACTTTCTTCCATACAGACGAGTGACACACTGAGATTGATAGTGCAATTTTCTTGATTAACTCATGTAGTCTGACAGCAGTGTGTTCTTAAGTCTTCTCGCTTCTTATCAAATTCAACTATGATGCTACCAAGCAAATACCGTAAGTGAAAAAAGAGTTCATCAAGCATCCTGTACACAAATGAATTTAGATCTTTAAAATGTCAGGTATGTGGGTTAAAAAGGAAATGGTAAACTGATAAAATTGTAGGAAATTAGAAAGCTTGTGTGAACCTGTTGAGGAACTATAGGTCGGTTGTCAAGGCAGCAAACAGCAATTCTCTAATAAATTTATAAAGAGTTTAGAAAGCCAACAGAGCTGTTTACTATAATGAAGAATCTAGTTTTAGCATCTATATTGATTTTTTAGACTTTTTAAAGTCAAAGTTGGAAAATATAGTGGTAGGCAGTTAAATATATACCAGTAATGTTAGAATCATTTGTTTTGCTGTCTCGAGCAGTGGCATACCGGGAAGGGGGGGTAGACAGTCCGCCCTGGGTGCAGCCCTTAAGAGGGTGCTCCAAGCGATGGCAGGTGTCATGGTCTGACTCAGTGAACTTCTTCCAACAGCAGCAGTATTCGGAATTCTTTGCTCTGCCATTGTTGGACCTTCCTCTCCTCCAAGTCCTGCCTTCACAGTAACAGGAAGTAGGCAGGGCCCAGCAGAGAGAAAGGCTCAACATCAGCAAGAGCAGTGAGATCTGAACACTGTGCTGCTGACTGGGGGGTGACAAAGAGAGAGAGAGATGGAGGGAGGGAGAAAATTGTTGTACCCGATTGGGGAGAGAGAGGGAAAAAGGAAGAAGGGGAGAGGAGAGAAAGAGAGATACCAGACTATGAGGAAAGAAGGGAGGTCAGGAAAGAAAGGAAGGAAAGGACATGCCAGACCATGGAGGAAGGAGATGCTAGGGCATGGGGAAGGGAAGAGAAGGGAAGGGAAGGAGAAAGAGGTACCATACCATGGAGAAAGGAGGGAGAGAGGGAAAGGAAACAGAGGATATACCAGAGCATGGAGGGGCAGGGATAGATGGAAGGGAAGGAGAGATGCCAAGGCATGGGGGAATGGAAGGTAAGGAGACAAAGATGTCAGACTATGGAGTGGGGTGAGAAGGAAGGAAGGAAAAGAGGATACCAGAGTATAGTTGAGGAAATGGAAACAAAAAAAGAGGAAAATAGAGAGGGTGGTGAAGCTGAAATGTATCAAGTACAAAGGAGAGAAGGGGTGCAGGGTAGGTGGTTTATGGAATGGGCAATAAGAGAGGCCAGATTCTACTTGGAAGGGAGAGAGAGGACAAATGCTGGATGGAAAGAAGAAAGTGAAGAAGATGACTAAAGCAGAAATTACAAAAGGTAGAAAAAAGTTTGTTTGTTTTTCTTTTTCTCTTAGTATAAAGTAGTACTGTAGCTGAATTGATAAATGTTTATAAGTAGAAAATGGAAATAAGGCAATCTTCTTATTGGACTAATTTTTTACTAACTTTTGTATACCAAAATCTTCTTCCTCAGGTCAGAACAAGATACTGTAACATCAGTATACTGTATTGATCTGAAGAAGGAGGTTTGAGCTTCTGAAAGCTAATTGAAAAATGGTTTAATCTAATAGAGTGGTGTACCAAGGAGGGTGGTAGGGGGTGGCCTACCCCAGATGCAGACCATAAGGAAAGAAGATAGATGCCAGATCATTGGAAAGGAGGGAGTGAAAGGAAGGGGAGGCGATACCAGAGAGCTATTCTGTGACAAAACTAGCTCTCTTTAATTTAATATATTTTAAACATCATATAAACATGACCCACAGTAATAGCAGGTCAGGCATCCCCATCATAGCAGTATCACTTTTGAATGCTACATTTTATTTATGAACTTCTTATCTCCCAGCTGCATCTGAGACCAATGCTCCCATTTTCTGCCCCTCAATCCACAGTTGCAACCTTTCCACCCTAGCCCAAACCCCTGATAAACCCGTACCCCAGAACTCAAGCACCACCCCAGGAACCATCAAATCCACAACACAAAACAAAACACACTGGGTGGTGAGGGAAATACAACAGGTGCCAACTAACATCTCACTACTGTCTAGTATCCTATTCCAGACAAGATGGTCATTTCAGCCAAGCAGTTTTACAGAATGTATTTTCTTCCTAATACCTAACTCTCTCACCATCCCATTCAGAAAGCTAGGGAGTCCTACATGCTGCTTACTTGGGGACAGCAGGCCGATATTCTCACATCCTTCCTACCTCCCCTGGTTGGCTTCTTAGCTTGCTTGCAGAACTTAGGAACTGCAAACTGACATTGGGCGGGAAGGCGTTCACATGTGCACAGTAGTGCTGCCCGATTCACGATTCAAATCGGTTCACCAATTCACTTCGGGCGAATCAATTCAAATCGATTTAAAACAAACAAAATTTGCTTTCCGATTTGGTAACTGACCCTCCCCTGTCACCCCTTAAAGCAGGAGCGGCAACGCTGTCTCTTGCTGGCCAGCCGCTGCCGCACCTGCTTTAGAGGGCAAAGGGGAGGGTCAGTCAGGAAGTGCTGGTTTCTGGCTTCCCCCCTGGCCTCCTGCTGGTGTCCAGCTTCCCCCCTGGTCTCCCGCTGGTGTCCGGCTTCTCCCCTGGCATCCCGAACACCATTTACCTAATATCAGCAGCCTGCAGAGAAGATTGCGGTGCTAGAGATCTTTGCAATCTGCCATAGGTCTTCAGAGCTGTTTCCTCTGCCGCGATCCTGCCTCTGACGTCAGGTAAATAGTGCACGGGAAGCCAAGGGGTAATATGCATGCCTTCTGGGGGGCGGGGATGTGCAGTCCTTCGGGGAGGGGGGACAGGCCTTCAGTGGGGAGAGGCAGGCCTTCAAGGGGGGAACAGGCCTTCAGGAGGAACAGGCTTTCAGGGGGGATAGGCAGGCCTTCAGGGGTGGGGTGCAGGCCTTCAGGGGGGGGCAGACCTTCAGGGGAGGTGGGCCCTGGTGTAAAAGTACATGGAGGGAGGGAAGGGGGTGTTCAAAGAGATGTGCATATGCCGGACTTTGGGGGGAAGAAATAATGGGTCTAAAAACATAGGAGAGGGAGAGAGATGGTGGACAATGGGATTTAGGGAGGGAAGGAACAGAAAAGGAGAGAAGTTGGACACAAGGGATGGTGTGGATGGGGGTATTGAGATACTGGATAGGAGGGTAGTTGAGAAAAGAAAGGGAGATATGGTGGACCCTTGGGTGGTGGGGAAGGAGGGAGAGATGCTGGATGAAAGGGTAGTTGAGAAAAGGTGAATCTGTGGATGGAGACGAAAAAAAGGAAAGATGCCAGACTTCCAGGGGAGGGAAGAGAAACAGAAGGGGAGAACAGAGATAGAAGATGGGTGGGTAGCCCAGAGAATGAAGAAAGAAGGAGACCCTGGTAAGCAAGTTATCAGAAGACAACCAGAGCCGGGGACCAACAAGATTTGAATAATTACCAGACAACAAAGGTAGGAAAAATGATTTTATTTTCTGTTTTGTGATTACAATATGTCAGATTTGAAACGTGTATCGTGCCAGAGCTGGTGTTAGACCGCAAACGTGAGCTAGGATTTAACAGAGAGAGGAAAAGTATTTTTTGTTTGTTTATTTTGTTTACACCACATCGCCAGTGTAGTTAGGAGAAGGCAAAGAGGGTGAAGAGGCTATAAAAGGGGGTGAAGAGGCTATAAAATAAACCCACCAGTATGTTTGAAAAAAAAATACCCAATTGGGCAGGAAAATCAAAAAAATTGATTCAATAGGCTGAATCGAATCGAATCAAATTGAAATTTTTTTCCTGAATCGGGCAGCACTAGTGCACAGTGTGGGTAGTCTCGAAACTTCGTAAGAAGCTTAAAGTGACAGTACACTTTTAGCACTGTCCGTACTGGGCTCCCTTAAGAAGCTTTGAGACTGCCTGCACCGTGCACACATGAGTGCATTCCCACACAACATTGGCTCATGGTTCCTCAGTTCTGTAAGCAAACTGCAGGTGCTCAGCACTGTTTTGACTGTAAGATCCAAAAGGGAAGCCTTCCCTAAGGGCTCATATGGAGCTGTATTGAGACTGTGACCAGTCAGACGCTAGGTCTGCCGAGGTTCCGGTGAGAGCAGGCAAGAGGGGGAGTAGAAAGCCCAGGGGAGGTACACCCAAAGCCCGTCCTGGACTCTATATTGATTTCCCGGAGCCTACTAGTCCTCCAGAATTAAAGACTGTGAAATCCTGCTGTCCACTGGGGGAGCCAGTAGGCCCAAGAACTTGCCAGGTGGCAGACATTCAGGTCACCACCGGGGGAGCCCAAGAGCTGTGCAAGCACCTGCTGACTGAGCTAGATCAGGGCGGGGCCCTGCTCTAGAAAAGACAGCAGTTTGGGAGAAACAGTTAGGCAGGCTAGGGAGAAGGATAAGGTTCCTCTCCCATGATGATCCCCCCTGGTCCAGGCAGAGTTGAGAGCTGTACACCCATGGAGGTTACTGAGGCTGGTGAAGCACTGAATCTACAACTACTGGACGAAGAAACCCCGATGGAATTACAAGGGAGTTTGCCTGAGGAAGTTGCTGAATATCCTGAACCGATGGCGGTTGGATTTACTACCAGGTGCCAGGAATGAACTACTTGACTGTGAGTTTTTGTTTGGGACTATTTTTGAACTCTGCATTTTGTTTTTGAATACTGGATGCTGTGAATGTGTCTCTTGGGTGAGGTTTGCTAACACCCAGGGAGGGAAATTGTGATAGCTGTGTGCAAAGCTGTTCTATAAGGCAAACCTAAGACACTCTTAATTGCCCAGCAGTGCTTCAAAAGGCTGCTGGAGGCTTCTGTTTGGGAACTGTGTATATTATACATACCAAAGCAGAGAACTCTATTGTTTGAATTGTCACCCGGAGGAGCAGGCTGAGAACTGCCTGAGAAAATAAGCTCTGCTGAAAGCAGGGTCTCATGAGGATTTGGATCCATTGTTTCAAGGAAAAAAATCCGAACTGTTTTGACTTGTTTTGTTTTTTTGGTGTTTTGTTTTATTTTGGCATTCTTTTGCAAGAAGCACTATTCATTTTTGCTGATGCCATTCTGACCTTTATTTTGGACAGTAAATTTATGTTTGATTCTATAACTGTGTGGTGGTGTTTTGCTGAGTTCTTATTATCAGTCCGATCCTTCAGGGTGACTCCAGGCCGGGTCACACGTCGGTGTACTTTTCATGTTTAGCCACTAGTTGTGCTATTGAGTCCCGATCTCGGGCAGCAGAGTGGTTACAAGACCTTGCAACATAATGTTAAGGTTCCATGAAGGGAAAGAGGAAGACACAGGAGGGCACAACTGCAGAGCCCCTTTAATGGGTGAGAGGCCAGGGAGCTTCTTTCCCCCAGAGCTTGGAAACAGGAAAGGCCTGCCATCTGTACTTTCAGTGATCCTACCAACAACCCCTTCTGAAGACCCTTCTGCAAGAAATCCAGGACTACCAAAATCAAAGCTTGTGAAGACTCTACATCCTTCACTGCACACCAGTGCTGCAAGGTCTTCCAGACCTTATCATAGGCAGCCACCGTCAACAGCTTCTTAACCCCATAATAATAAAAATGCAGATCAGATCAGAAAGTTGCTTGCAGAAAACAAATTAAGGAGGCAGTGACAGTTTTCTGCATGCAACTTGTGAGTTGAGATACAGAACCCTTTCATTTCAGGACATTGCACTAGTAAAGTGGTTAAGTGCAATATTCAGTACTTAACCACCTAAAGATAGGACTGAGTTTTATGTGGTCCAATTTAGCTGCTAAACCAAGACACATAAGTGCTAAATTCTGCACTCGACTGCAAAATGTCAACTACACCCCAGACCACCCACTAACCTGTTAAGTGCTGCTGAAGCAATTTAACCATCTAGGAGCCATTTCTGACTGATAAAAGTTTGATACAGCATAGTTTTATTGTCCATCATGTCATAGGCAGCGGAACGCTTTTTTGTTTGGGGGGGCCCAAAAGCTCTGCCCAGACCCTACCTAAACTCTACCCCAACCCCACCCCATAATAATGATAGTATTAATTGTAATATCATTTTCCCATTCAATTTTCATATACACACAAAATATTATCTTATTAACAACACGTAATGATTAACCATAAAATTAAACTACAGAAAGCACACATAGGCAGCAAAATACTTTTTTATTTGGGAGGGAGGCAAAAGCTCCACCCCAGACCCCACCCAAGCTCTGCCTCAGACTCCGCCTCCATAATAGTACTACTTGTAATACCATTTTTTTCAATTCATTTTCATATATACACACAATATAATCTTACTTTAAACTACGCAAAGCATACTGTATGCTTCTCAACATCCATTCCTACCAGAACACTTGGCCTTGGTCACACATGCAGAACACAGATAACCCTATGCAAATATGGGACCACAAACTAAAAGTACTAATATATACAAACGAAACCCTAAGATGCAAGACTACATGCATTATAACACCAGAGAAATAGAAAAAAAATTAATTTCTTCCTGAACAATTCAAAATATAGACAGCAGATATAAATTCTCAAAACTGACATATTTCAATCTGTAAATTGAAAATAAATTCATATTCCCTACCTTTGTTGTCTGGTGATCTACTCATCTTTTCCCAGTCTCTGGTTGCATTTCCTTCTGTCTGTGCTCTTGTGTTTCCAGGGCCTTTTTATCCATTTGCTGTTTTGCTCTCCTTCTTCACTTTCTGCCTTACATTCATCTTTGGCATTAACTTTTAACATTCAACTTTCTTACATTTTTCTGCTTTTTTCTCAAAATCTACTTTTCCATGTCTTACCTACCCTTCCCATCTATCCATGTATACCATCTTCTCTCTCTTTCTTCTTCCCTATTCCCATCTATCCCATAAAAAGTATTTCTTCTATCTCTCTTCCCTGCCATACCAATTGCTGTGCACCATCTCCTCCTTCCCTCTCTCTCCCCTTCCCCTTCATCCCTGTGCACCATCTCCTCCTCTTTCCCGTGGTCTGGTATCTCTGACTTCCCTCTTACCCCCTCATATGGTTTGGCATCTTTCTCTCCTTACCTCCCTCTTCCCCTGGTATAACATCTCTCTCCTTCCTGAAGTTTGGTATCTCTTTCTCCTCTCCTTCCTTTGGCATCTCTCTTTCCTCTTCCGGTGGTCTGACAACACTCTCTCTCCTTCTATCACCCTTCTCCAGAATCTGAAATCTCTCCCTTCTTTGAGTCATCTGTCCTCCCTCCCAGTGTAATATTTCTCCTTCTCTCCATCACTATCATGTCCAACAATTTTCCCTCTTTCTTCCTTTCCCCATGAATACTATTTCTCTTTCCCTCCCACTCCATGCACCTATGTAAAACAATTTCCTTTTTCTCTTCCCTCCACCACTAGCAGCATCTCTCTTTTCCTTCTTTCCCAGCATCCCATCCATGCAGCATCTGTTCTTTCCAATCCCCCAGTCTGTGCATCACCTGTAATTCCCAACTCTCTCTCAGCCAGTGCAACATCTGTCCTTCCCTGCCTTCCCCCAAGCCTGTTCAACATCTATCCATCCTTGCCTCCCCCCAAGCTCAAGCAACATCTGCTCTTCCCTGCCTTCCCACCCGTCCCCAGCCCATGCATCATTTGCCCTCTCTGTCTTCCCAACCCCCTACCCCTAGCCCATGGCATGTAGCCTATGTTCTTCTTTCCTTCCTTCCTCCCTCCTCCCAGCGGGACCCTGCAGCACCCTACAGAACAACCTCTTCAGCTCCAGATACCCCACACCTGCTCCCTCCTCCCTGGGTCGCTATTATTTAAAATGTTCCGGCAGCTACAGTGCAGCATCCACAAGATGAACGTTATGCCGTTGGCCTGCCCCGGCCAGAGCTATTCATTCAGCGGCAGCCCACCTAGGTAGGAACAGGAAGTTGCTGCTTAATGAAGACTTCTGGGGTAGGCGTATGGCAGAATGCTCATCTCGTGAATGCTATGATGTGCTGAGGCTGCCGAACTTTTAAAATAACAGCAACCCAGGTGGGGGTAGGTGTAGGCGATTCCAAAGCTCAAGAGGTCATGCTGTAAGGTCCCACTGGGGGGCATGGGAGGGAAGAAGGAAGGAAGGAAGGAAGAAAGAAAGAATGAGCATGCTCTGCACACTGAAGATTTAAAATTATAGTTGCCAGAAGAGAAGGTAAGTTGGGGGAGCTGAACCATCGCCAATTCTTGGGGAGGCCACGGCTCCTGTGTGCCCTCCCCCCATTCCTACACCTATGCATCATGTGATATATCACATCTCTGTTGATTTATGTGCCATTTGCATCCCCACCAGAACTGTAAATGGAGTAGATTAGAAATATTTTAAATTAATAAAAATAAATAAAATACATTCTGTTTTTTGTAGCCTAGAATACTTACTACAGACTACATTCTGCCTTGTCCTGTAAGAAGCAGGGAAGGTAAGCAGATAGAGCTAGAAATCACATATTATTTGGAGGTCAGAAGTGAAGTATAAAACAACAGCATTCAATATTGTGGACATGACATTAGATGTTTTAAGGTGCTTTGATCCTGGGAAAAACTGACCTCAATATCTAAATCATTACAGCTTGTAGCATCCACAATGGAAGCAATCTATGAAAAGAAAGAAAAAAATAAATAAAATAAAAGGAAAGTTTGCAAGCAGCAGCATCATTAAGTACAGATAAGCTGTCTCCTTATTGAAGTGATGTCATGAAAAACAAGAAAAGACTGCTGAATGTACAGAATGAAGTTCAGAAACAGCATAATGTTCTTTTAAGCAGTTAACTAGGACAATGCAGGCAGATGACAGTGTGATCATGAAGAGAGCTCAGAAAGGACAATTTTCTGTATTAAAAATCTTAGTTTCAGAGATTAAAAAAAGAGGGGGAGGGTTTCTAATGCATTAAGAGGAGTAGTGAAATTGTTACTTCTGTCATAAATAATGCACAGGATATCCTGGGGGGCTTGAGAAGAACTAGAATTAGTTTACAATATTGATGGTCATTTATGGGAGTCATCACCTGACAGAACCCTTTTCCATGGGGGGAGGAGGGGGGGGGGGAGATTGTTACAGTTTTTAAAACTATCAAAGATTTCTTGACAGAATTAATGCTGATTATGAATGATAGAAGGTACAGATCCCAAATTGATGTATCGGTCATAGGGAGATCAAGTAAGATAATTTGGGTGACTGTAAACATTTTTTTAGAAAGGGTTCAAAAAGTTTGGGGGTAATTTCATACAGCTTTCTATGCATGGTAAACTAATTTCACATACAGAAAAAAGGCTTTTACTAAATGCTGTGACCTATTCAGTACAGCATGCACACAGAAAGAGTGCACCTACAATTACATGATCTGAATGTATGGCGATGGAGTAGGCTAACTCTCAAACTTACATATGCAAGGTGTAAGGCTTCTGAATAAGAGGTCTTTACATTTTAATTCTATGTTGATACTGTTCCTGGGTAAGGGGGTAGCTGGCTCAATGGGCCACCAGAGATCTTTGATCCCTCTAATGCAGGGGTGCCCAATACGTCGATTGCAATCAACAGGTCGCTCGCTCAGGCGACCCCAGTCGATCGCAGAGCAGGTTCCCTTCTTCCCTTCTCTTTTTTCCCCTCCTGACTGGCCCGCTCCTGAATTCTGCTGCTGCCGCCTCTGCTCAACATTTAAAAAAAAAAAACGGTTTGAAGAACTTATGCTCAGGGGGCTAACGTGTGCTTGTACTGGCTTCCCTTCTCTTCCCTCTGAAACCGGAAGTTATGTCGGGGGGGGGGGAGAGAAGGGAAGCCGGCACGCACATGTTAGAGCCCCGTTCGCGGGCTAAAGCAGGAGACAGGTCAGTGAAGCTTGCGATTTGCTCTTCTTGCTGCCAGGTCCTGCCTACTTTCTGTTTCCTCAAAGGCAGGACCCGGCAGCATTTCTCCCAATAGGTCGATCTTGGGCCGATCAGCCTTCCTCTCCCCGACGTCATTTCTGCCATTGGAGAGGAAGTTCTGGCCAACGGAACTTCCTCTCCGATGGCAGAATTGACATCGGGGAGAGGAATGCTGGTGGGCCCGAAGCAGTGAGAGCTTGGCCGGCAGCTTTGGGGGCCTGTTATCCGATGGCAGCAGCAGTGGCTTGGGGGAGGGCAGGGAGGGAGAAAGAGGGCAGGCAGGGAGACAGAAGGAAAGAAGAGAAACAGAAAAAAAGAAAGGGGGCATGAAGAGAGAAAGAAAAAGAGGGCAGGGAGAGAGGAAGACTTACAGGCTAAAAGAAGGGAAGAAAGATTGGATGCACAGTCAGAAGAAGAAAGTGCAACCAGAGACTCATGAAATCACCAGACAAGGTAGGAAAAATGATTTTATTTTAAATTTAGTGATCCAAATGTATCTGAATTTATATCTGCTGTCTATATTTTACAATGTGGTCCCCTTTTACTAAACCGCAATAGAGGTTTTTAGCGCAGGGAGCCTATGAGCGTCGAGAGCAGCGCTGGGCATTCAGCGCAGCTCCCTGCGCTAAAAACTGCTATCGTGGTTTAGTAAAAAGGGAGGGGGTATTTGTCTGTTTTTGTATGGTTGTTAGTGAGGTGACAGTGTATAGAGTCATCTGCTTTGACCTCTTTGAAAAACTTTTGAATAGGAATGATGATTAACATTTTCTATGCGTACAGTGTGCTTTGTGGGTTTTTAAAAAAATTTTATTGGTTGGTAGATCATTTTGACTTGGTCGTTTTAAAAGTAGCTCGCAAGCCCAAAAAGTGTAGGCACCCCTGCTCTAATGGATAACCAAATCTCCAATCTGCTGATAACGACCACGGACTACAGATTATTCAGAAAAGAAATAAAGACCATACTCTTCAAGAAATCCCTGATTAAGTCTTAACATCATGATTACCTCATTCCTCCTATCTTCTTCTTAACTCCCTGACAATACTCGCCCTATTCTCTACCTTCACTAGTCATGACCACTGATCTCTTCTTGTAACAGACCAACCTTAATTCTTTTGTAATCCGCCTTGAACCGCAGGGTAATGGCAGAATAGAAATTAGAGAATGACACGGTGGCGGTTTACCCGCGGCCACCGCATTTTAGCCACGGGTCACCCGCCGAAAACGGGGAAGAAAACTAGCAGTCGCTGCGGCGACGGGAACAAGGCCATTCACCGCCCGCGGGGCGGTGAATGGTCTTGTCCCAGCAGTGAGGCATGAAGGATCATGCGGTCTCCGCAACTCACACCCGCCTGCCCATTCGATTCTAGTGTTTAGCCAGCTCTCTCCCTTCTCCTCACCTTAGTTTGTAGATTTTCTTTTTCGGCGACCCGCATGCTATCAGAGAGCCGCGCACGCGCGGCTGCTCAGTGTTCAATCTTCTGCTCTGATGCAACCAGAAACAGGAAGTTGCAGCAGAGCAGAAGATTGAACACTGAGCAGCCGCGCGTGCGCGGCTCTCTGATAGCGTGCGGGTCGCCGAAAAAGAAAATCTACAAACTAAGGTGAGGAGAAGGGAGAGAGCTGGCTAAACACTAGAATCGATTGGGCAGGCGGGTTTGAGCTGCGGGGACCGTGCGATCGCTAGTGTTCCCGGCTCAAATTGGAAGGAGGGAGTGAAAGGGAAAGAGATTCTGGGCCAAGGGGATGAAGTCGGAAAGAAAAACCCACAGCAGGAAAGAAAGGGAAGGACTGGCAGGTGAGCCAGATGCTAGAAGCAGGGGGGGGGGGAAGAAAGAGGGAAAAAAGCTAGATGGGGTTGAAAAGAAGAGACACACTGGTATGGAAGAGGAAGATAGGGGAAATCTGGACACAGGAAGGTAACAGAAAGAGGGGAAATTATGTGCATGGGGCATAGGGACAGAGACATAAAGGGGACATGCCATGGGGATGGTATATGGACACAGGGGGGGCAATGACAGATACATAGGGGAGATATTAGAAATGGAGAAAATAGGAGCACAGAAGCGAGATGGTTTGTGGGGATGGGACAGGGACCGAGCTTGCAGGCTCCAGTGGCTTGCACAAATTACATTGTAACGTGCCATGAAAATAAGAGGAAGGAAGGTAGATAGGCCATGCGAGAGGAGCTGAAGGGTAGTAGAAAGGAACAGATGGTAAAGGAGGGAGGGAAGGGTGGTGGTGGAAAGGAATAGAACAGACATTGAAGGAGGGTGGAGAGGAACAGACCCCCAAGGGAAATGTGGAAGACAGAGTGGGAAGAAGACAGATGCCAGACTATGCGGGAGCGGAGGGAAGAAGATGGGTGCTAGACCAATTGGGGGAGGGGGTTAAGGGAGAGGCACAGTAACAGCAAATGGAAGACGCAGAGAGAAGACACACAGTGGATGGAAGGAATTCAATGAGAAGATGTGGAAAGCAGAAACCAGACAACAAAGGTAGAAAAAAAAATTATATTTATTTATTTATTTTTTGCTTTAGGATAAAATAGTATATTAGTTGTGTTGATAAAAATTTATAAACAAAGCCCTGCCAGCTGAACATCTCTTTCTCTAGTTCAGCAGCAGGAACTTTGATTTATAAGAAAGGAATAAGCTAAATATTACAATACTAAGGCTTATATGGATGCAGCGGGGACAGTGACGGGGCAGTGAATGGGATGGCAGTGGCGGGTGACGGGGCGGTGAAAGGGATGGCGGTGACGGTGACGGGGCGGTGAAGGGAACGGCGGTGACGGGGCGGTGCAGAGGATGGTGGGCCGGTGACGGGGCGGTGACGGGGACAGATTTTTTCCCCGTGTCATTCTCTAATAGAAATCTCTAATGGAATGGAATGGTAATAGGAAGACTCTAATTTTGGTCAAAGGGTCAACGTTTTCAATACAACCACATGAAGCAACGTTTTAATAACATTGCTTGTTTTGCCACAGCCTGAAAAGCACAATGTCTCTGAGAAATTCCTCATGAACTTTAGCTATGGATATCAGGAGCTCTTTAATAAACAGACAAAAAGTTGGAAAGCAAATCCTCTGCTTGTTGGTCAGTATATGTCAGGACAGTATCCAATCCTGTGGACACCATTGGTCACTCCCAAATGAAGAATTGCAGGATCCCCGAAAATACAAAACGTGGGACTAAACAAGTTAAATATGTGGGTGAAATCTGCTACTTGTAGTACAAGATCCAAACAACACCCAACTGGATTATTTAAGTATACATCATTTGGCACCAAAATATTTGCAGGATTGTATGTTATCTTGTTCCCTCTTACATGCGCTCTGATTTGGTTGTTCCTACCCGAAAGAAACTGCACTTGGAAACTGTGAGAACTAGTGTATTTTCATATACGGGGCCCACAAAATGGAATAAGCTCCCAGTATATATCAAACAGCAAAAAGGCTTTACGTAATTTTAAGAAAATTCTGAAGCGTCACTTATTTTGCAAAATGAAATACAGTATGGGGCTCATAATC
Organism: Geotrypetes seraphini; assembly: GCF_902459505.1. Lineage (NCBI taxonomy): Eukaryota > Metazoa > Chordata > Amphibia > Gymnophiona > Dermophiidae > Geotrypetes > Geotrypetes seraphini. Next base: position 60,621,816 of record NC_047088.1, read on the forward strand.
GAAAGAGAAAAACATCCAAAAACCGGCCTAAGTCGGAACTTGGACAAACATTTCTCAAATACGTCCAAGAGCCGATAATAAAAACGACCAAAGCTAAACAGGGCATTTCAGGAAGAGTGTCGAGGGCGGGAGTTAGGCGGGATGTGGGCCGATTTAGACTTAGTCGTAACTGAAAGTTATACAGCCCAGGATCGACGGAATTTGTTGTGACTTAGACCATGTAAAACATGGTCTAAGTCACAAAAACCCACCTAAAGTCACAAGATAAGCACTGCAAACACATAAAACAGACCTCCACACACTACCCCAGTGATCACCGACCCCCCCACCCCATAAAAATATTAATTACACCTTTAAAATTCAGCCTCCAGACCATCATCACCTGGCCGCCTGGCATAGGAAAGTCTAATCGTCCAGCACAGAGGCAGTCCTTGAGGGTGGGTTAGGGACCCATGGAGAGGTGGACCCATGCCCATAAGCCCCTGTAATCACTGCATTGATACTTAAACATGTGCACTCCCATATACACCCCCAAAACCCTTTTGTATTGGCACATAAGTGGCTCCTGCAACCATAAGGGCTATTGGGGTGGTAGATAAGTGGGTCTAGTGGATTCTGGAGGTGGTTTGGGGGGGCTCACTGTAACCTATAAGGGAGCTGTAGGGAGGAGAAGACATGGCACCCTTTTTGGGAAGTTCACAGTAGTGCCCTGTAAGGTACCCCACTATTTAGGTGCCATGTCTGGGAGTTCAGTCCATCACTTTGCAGACCCCTCCCACATCCAACAGGGCTTGTTCTAGGCGTTTTTGACTTGGACGAAAAGTTTGATGAAAATGTGGTATAAAGATGGACGATTTAGTGACTTGGACAATCAGATCAGCAGGACGTATAGTTAGACGATTTACGAAACAAAAAAAATTTTGGACGTATTTTTCGGAAATGTGTCCTAGGCTGTTTTTTACTTTGGACGACTTGCGACTTAGATGAAAACGGACTTAGATGTCCCTTTCGATTATGTCCCTCCACAGCTATTGATGTTTTATAATAAGATAACTTTTTGAGAACTATTCTGTGTGTTGTGCAATTTATATGTTGCTTGTATGTATACTGTGTATGTAAGGTTGTAATCTGTCTTGTTAAAAGAGAATTATAAATAATAAACTACAAGAGTTCTACACAGAACTTTCCGCAAACACTTGAAAACTTGGCTCTTTTCAAAAATCTAATCACCTCCCATTCTCCAGTACCCTGTCCCTCTCTATCTTCTCAGTCCCTCTCCTATATCCCTTCATTGTAGTTCCTTTCCTCTTAAATTCTGTAAACCGTGCCGAGCTCTGCGCTTGCGGAGATGGCGCGGTATACAAACCTAAGGTTTAGTTTAGTTTAGTTTAGGATGCCTAATTATGCCTACCTGAAAAGTAGACTGGTTAGGAGTGGAGAAGAAGTCACTAGGTGTACGAAAGGTGCTAGTAAATTTGGCCAGATCAAACTTGGCCTTATGTACCAGCACCTACCTCTATGTGACCTGGGAATGCCTGAGTCCACTTAGGCACCATTAGATGTGATTCTATAAGTGGCATATCTTCTCTCTTCTCCCTTGAAAAGAGGAGACTGAGAGGGGACATGATCGAAACATTCAAGATAATGAAGGGAATAGATTTAATGGATAAAGCCAGGTTGTTTACTCTCTCCAAGCTAGGAAGAATGAGAGGGCACTCTCTAAAGTTAAAAGGGGATAGATTCCCTAGAAATGTAAAGAAGTTCTTCTTCACCCAGAGAGTGGTAGAAATCTGGAACGCTCTTCCAGAGATTCAAGACAATGCTCTTCCAGAGATTCAAGACAACACTCTTCCAGGGATTCAAGACAAAGTTAAACAAGTTCCTGCTGAACTAGAACGTACACAGGTAAGGCTAGACTCAGTTAGGGCACTGGTCTTTGACCTAAGGGCTGCCACAGGAGTGGACTGCTGGGCATGATGGACCACTGATCTGACCCAGCAGCGGCAATTCTTGTGTTCATCTTGTGATTGACTGACAAGCCCATGGAGCGGTGCCTACAATGTAGTCACGCTTAGATGCCATTTATAGAATCTGACCTTCAGTGGAGAAATTTATGGTTTGTTTTAAGGAACTTTAGAAATCTAGTAAATGTCTTTCTGAACTCTAAGCATCTTCCACATAATTTTCATGTCATGCAATTAGATAAAATAAACAACAATCACAAGCTGAATGGGAAAATATAAAAAAAAACCCACAAAACCCATTCATACAATAAAAATTTATAGATACAAAAAGTGGTTGGAGCTACAGCCTCAGCACCCTTGGGTTGTGGGTTCAAACCCCGTGCAGCTCCTTGTGACCATGGGCAAGTCACTCAGTCCTCCATAGTCCCAGGTACATTAGATAGATTGTAAGCCCTCCGGGACAGATAGGGAAAATGCTTGAGTACCTGATTGTAAAACCGCTTAGATAACCTTGATAGGCGGTATATAAAAACCTAATAAACTTGAAACTTGAATATAGTGCTACCTAGCAGCTCCCAACTCGCCCTTGGCCGTGTCCTCTTTTCAGATATATGCCATGAAGTTAGGTAACATGCTTTTTAGAATAGTGTGTATCCAGATGCACCAGATGTGCCAATTAACATCAATAATTGGTAGTTAGCACCCAATTATTGATGGTTCAGAATGCAATATCAAATTTATTTGTAGGTGCATCTCAAAAGTGTGCCCATGGTTGGGAGCGCAACTTTGGGCTTTATATATACATATAGAATCTGAAGGTAAATGTTTCTGATATTATGGAAACTAGCTTGCTAGAGAAGACAGAAAGAGAGTAATGGAAAGTGATTCTAGATTCATTTGTGGTCCTCACAAGTTAAGGAAAAAAGTCATATTGAAAAGACTTTGGAACTGATATTCAGGCGGTTTTAACTGGGCAGGAGAGTCTCATATGGAAGTTTGACTCCTAGCACTAATATTGCAAGACTACCACTATTTGTTTAAAAAATTTCTCTCCCGCTTAGACTTAAGCAGTTTTCATAAATAAATATAACATGACGAGTACATAATCAGACAGTACATTTCCAAGGTTCTCTTACTACATGATTATTCAGTTAGTGAAGGCTTCCATAAACAAGGCTGTTTTAAGTACCTTCTTGAATTACACTAGAGGATGTAACTACCATTTTTCTTCCGGAGCTGGCAGGGGTAACCACTTGCACTAGTGTTCTATAAAGACAAATGTGTGCGTACTTTTCTTTATAAAAAAAATTATAGAAGTACAGTTTTCCCCCGTGAATTTGTATTTCACGAATCGCGGACTCACTCATTCTCGGTCCGCTCTGACCGCCTCTTCCTGTAGTAAAGTCAGGCTACACCAATCAGGAGCTGCGTGTCAAAGCAGCTCCTGATTGGTGTAGCCCAACTTTACTACAGGAAGAGGTAGTCAGAGCAGACTGCAAGTAATTTTCTTCACCCGCCAGCGCTCCAGCTGCCCTCTCTTTCCTCTCCAGCTGCCCTCACCTGCCTCCCCTGCCTTTTGACAAGCGAAAAACTGCATTCTCGGTTTTTCAAAATTCACGGGGGTTCCTAGAACGGAACCCCCATACATTTTGGGGGAGTACTGTATGCACCATAACTAGAGCCTTTAGTTATTGCTCTGTTATAGAATGACCTTCGTTCTTTTCACTATCCCCCTCTTTTACTAAGGTGCACTAACCGATTAGCGCATGTTAGCATTTAGTGTACGCTAAATCTATTAGCGCACACTAATCAGTTAGCACACTTTAGTAAAAGAGGGCCTATGTCTATTTGTATGCTGATGTCTTATGTAATTGATGGAGGACATTTTTTATTTTGCACTTTGATGTTGGCAAGATATGCTGGTAACTAAGGGGCCCTTTTACTAAAGTTCACTGAAACCTGTGATTTTACCACACACTGAAGGCCAGCACAGGGGATAGTTTGTCAGGGCTTCAGTTTGTGTAGCCCACAGAAATGCTGACAGCATTTTTTTTTTTTTTTTTCCCAGAGCTTGTGTGTGTGGTTTTTTTTTTTGTTTTTCGTTAATGTCGCCTTTCCTGTCAGTGTCTGAGCCAATCACTTCTCAGGAGCTAGATGGGAAGGGTGACATTTAGCTGCTTAGTATTAGCAGATATTCTCTCAGAGAAAATCTAATCTAATACAAGATTTCTGAATCACTCTAATACCATTTAATTCAAGGTGATTTACATCAGAAAGAAGCCATAATAATGGATAAAAAAGATATCCTTACAATTCTTATATTAAAAAAAATACTAACTTTACAATCTATCATATCAAAATATTTTAAGCATTTTACAAAATCTCCAATAACTAATTTATGTCCTTATTTGCCTAGGCAAATCATTGCAAACAGCAATAGCAGCATATGTAAAAGAGGAGTTAAATTGACATTTAAAACGTATACCTCTAAAGGGGGGAAGGTGCAATAAAAAATGTACTGCTCAATCTATCAAGTTAACTGGGCAGGAGCCACAGCAGCTCGATTATCTTCAAGATATATGTCAGGTTTCTTTTCTAAGTGACCCAATTTCAACAATAGGGAATGCGTCAAGCATTTTGCATGGTAGTTATGTGTCAGCACTGTGTGCAGTTGACTAGCAGTGCAGTCTCTTTCCTATCAAAGCAAAATCGCTTTAGATGTTTGAAGTATGATGAGGAAAAAAAAAATAGCTAGGGATAAATGCATAAAAGGATTATCTACCGTGGAAGGCAGCATAATTAAACCCTGCAATTAAAAGGTTAATGTGGATTAAATGACAGCATGATTAAATAAAGCCTGTAGTTAAGTAAAAACATATTTATTCCAAATTTTTAAACAGTGTATAATTATTTTAAAATTATGGAGTAGGCTTGCTAAAAAATGCTACCTCATTACAATGTGCTATTCTGCAGTAATGAATGTTATTTACTAGGGTTAGGCAGCCGGAAAAGGTTTTGTTTCATTTTCGTGTTTCTTTTTGTTTCAAAATGAATGTTGTTAATAGTGCACATTGTTTGCATAGAATGTACACTTTTAATTTTTATTTCTTGTATACCGCTCTACCAGAAGTTCGAAGCGGTTCACAACAAAAAATACATACAGTCAATATCTAAACTACAGAATAAACAGTCAATATCTAGATACAAAATAAAAACAATCGATAAAAGGATACATCTGATAAGATCAATAAAAGTTAAGACAATAGCGCAATTAAGATGTAAAAAACTGTTAAGAATTCAGTATATAGAGACTCCACACAGTTCCCTCATTTTTGCCGAAGGTGGTGTCAGCCTTACATGTTAAAATCAGGAAATGTAGCTTCCCACATTTCAGACCACAGGTTTTAAGGTATAAGATGCTGGAGTTGCTAAATGTTAGGAGAGTTCTTCTCCATTACCTAGAAGTGATTAATGAATTTCAGCTTTCTGATCATTTTGCTTTAACAAACACTAGCAAATGGGGAAAGACAGCTGCTAAGGAGACTATCCCTGGATGGATTAGCATGGCAATTGCTTCCGAATATACTGGATGTGGTAGACAGCCGCCACGTCACTAAAGTTTGGCAGCTTTATGGACAGAGGCCCGGGTATAATACCCAGATTTGTAGAGTGGATACATGGTCCACCTTCCATACTTTTTATGAAATTTTACAGAGTGGATGTGGCATCAAGTATGGACACTTCTAAACAGTGCATGCTGAAAGCAATTCTATAATCCGGTGTCTAAATTTGGATGCTGTAATGGCATGATTGGCGCTGATAACTGGCATTTACGTGTGAAAGTGCAAGGTTCAATAAACAGTGCACCTAGGCAGAACTGAGGCCTTCTTTTATGAAAATGCAATAGCAGTTTCTAGCGCGGGGAGCCACATTGAATGGCCTGCGCTGCTCCCGACGCTTACTGAGTTCCTATGAGCGTTGGGAACTGTGCGGGCCATTCAGCACGGCTCCCTATGCTAGAAACTACTATTGCAGTTTCATAAAAGAGGGGATGAGTCTTGGATTTTTTTAAATCCAATGTTTGTTACATGGATTTTTTGTGATTTATATTTTTATATTTAAGACAGTCAAGGACCCATATAAGACCCCTAAGGAAGACATTTTTATTTTGCTGAAACACGGCCAGTGTTGGGTCATTTTTATTTTATACATTATTTGATTTCTATCCTGTGGGTCACTTGTGACTGTGCAGTTTACACCCTTTGTGGATTGTTTTAAGATTACTGTTAAGTTATTTGGACACTTATTAAACTACAAACTGGTACATACGATCTATTCCACACTCTCTTTTTGTTGTTTTGAAAAGCCAAGTAGAAATTCTGTCTAAGCAGTCATAAAGAGGCTGAAAGTTAGGTTTCGTAGGGTTAGTGAGATAGAGAAGAATGCTGTCTGCATACTGTACAGTACATATGGGAGTACATATGGGAGTACATATGGAGAGGACGGGCTATAAAAATGAACAAATAAATAAATAAATATGAAAAGATACAGTGGCCGATTCTTGGATGAGTAGAGCCAATGGGCTTAGCAAAAGGTTAAAATTAATGGAGAGAGTATATAGATCCTTGAGGAGCTCCACATTGAAGTTTTTTAATTATTGAAACTTGAGATGAGGAGTGAGTTAGGACTCTGACCCCCCTTTTACAAAAGCGTAGTATGATTTTTAGTGCTGGCCAAGGCGGTAACAGCTCCGACGCTCATATAATTCATATGAGAATCTGTTCTGTTACCACCATGGCCGGCACTAAAAAACAAGCTACATTTTCGTAAAAGTGGTGTGTGTGTGTGTGTGAATGATCTGTTTTAGAGAGAGAATGAAAACCAAGCATAGACTCTTCCTGAAAGGCCAAGAGTGGAGATAAGAGAAGTGAAGGGTTAATCAAATCAAATGCAGCTAAAAGATTAAGAGAGATTGCTAAAACTATTTGATTATTTTCCAAATGTGTGTACGTTTTGCTGAGAATGGAAGCAATGATAGTTTATTTTCTGTGATGCATATGTAACATTTGTATGTAGAGAGGTTTTTTGAAAGCTTATTTTTAAAATGGGCCTCTAGTGGGCAGGTATGGAAGGGTCTATTATGCCCCTACTGAATCCAGTATTATCAGGTACAGAGATATTATTTAAATCAAAAATTCTAGTATTGTATCTTCACTTTGGGTTAAAATGCTTTTTTTAAAAAAAAAAAAAATGAAGTTGTTGCAAATGTTGAAATGATACTTAGAAGTAAATCATTTTTAACTGATAATTCAGTCATTAACCTCTCGTTTTACTAAACTGTGATTGTGTTTATTAGCGCAGGAACTCTATGAGCATCGGGAACAGCACAGAGTATTCAGCGCAGCTCCCTGCAGTAATAACCGCTATCACGGTTTAGTAAAGGGGAAGGCGGGGGGTAAGTCTTACTGCACTGCAATGTAATTTTTATGGGTCATCTTTATAAGCAATTAGGTTGCAGGCAGTTCAGAATGCAGTGGCCAAGTTGATTTTGGGAGGAAGAAAATATGACCAGGTGACACCTAGGCCCTCTTTTACTAAGGTGCGCTAACCAATTAGCGTGCACTAAATGCTAATGTGTGCATGTTAGTCTATGAACATGTTAGCATTTAGCGTGCGCTAATTCAATTAGCGCGCGCTAATCGGTTAGCACACCTTAGTAAAAGAGGGGGCGAGTCTGATTCAGCTTTACTGGCCATTGCTGGCAAGAACTGAATGTAAAGTTCTAATTTTGATTTTTTTTTTTATTATTTACGGTATAAGTCCCAGCTATCTAAAAGATTTTGTTGCAATATATACCCCTCGAAGAAATTTACAATCTATCTATGACGTGAAACTAATTAGACCATCAATGAATGTTTGTCAGTTGGTTGAGATAGATCAGATTTTAAGAAGTTTCAGGATGTGTGGAAACCATTGACAAAGTATTGTAAAGATTAATTTGAATTTGTTTCCCCTATATTTATCAACTTAAGGTATAGGGAGGGGGGGGAAGTTTATTATTATATGTTTTATATGATAATGGAATATATGGGAGGGAGGGATGGGAAAGGGGAAGGGATAAGAATTTATGAAATGTATCAATGATTGTTTGTAAGTGATGTATTTATTGTTAATGTGAATTAATATATTTAACACTCAATGTATTTTTGAAAATGAATAAAGAATTAATACATTTAAAAAAAGAGATAGATCAGCACTACTACCTCTTCTAAAATAATTAATATGTGTGAATTTTTTTTAAAAAAATTTGAATTAAGGGAAAAGACTTCAAGCACTCGCAGCTTGTCTGAAATTAGAATGGTGGACAACAAGATATCCAAGCTAAGTATTAATTTTCTGAGGCTGAGGTTCCCTTTAACATGAGAATTTACTGAACTAATTTAAATTTTAAAAAAGTATGGAAAACTAAACATCAGTTGAAATGAAGAATTCAATGCACACAAAAGAATAAGAAAAATCAAGATTTTTATTAAATAAATCATAAATAAAAATAAGGGTTTTTGACTGGTGATAGCTCTTTATTGGTTAGTCTGCCAAGACAAGTTCTAATTTCAGTAAAGCTGCAAGCACTTGAAGTCTTTTCCCTTTTTTTTTTTAAGTTCAATAAGTTTTATTGCATTTAAAACATCGCAATATACAAACGAAGAACAACAAGTAACAATTAAGTCTTGCAGGTGATAAGGCAATCAGTAATTATGGTATGCAGGTAAAATCAACAGCATATCACTAAAGTATATCCACAACAAAATAAGATCATGATGGTATATCAATAATACATTGAACAGATTATGAGTTGGTATAGTCCAAAACAGGAGTCCACACCTTAAGATAGGTTAACATTGAATTAGATCTTTCCGCAGCAATTTTCTCATATTTAGAGTATAGGCATACAGTATTCCACCAAGAGGTAGGGGTAAGTGAGGAAAAATCTTTCCAGCAGGATAAGATTGATTTAAGAGCTAAAAGAAGCAAACATTTTAATAATCTGGCTTCAAAGTAGTCTAAAGGAAATTTCAAAACTTCAGCACCATACACTATGATCGAGTACGAGATCTCCTCCTTAATATGTAATATCATACAAATTATAGACCAGACCTTAGTCCAAAAAGGTTGCAAATTAGGACAATTATATAACATGTGATCTAATGTACCAACATTTTGGAGACAAGACCAACACTTATTAGATGTCGAGCCATTCAGATTAGATAATTTGAGCGGTGTCCAATAGGCTCTATGGTATAGAAATAGGACTGACTGTGAAATGGCAGCAGATTTCAGAGCTTTAAAAGAAGTGAGCCAATTCATTTCCCAGTCAGGTACAGCGTTCAGGACACCAGCATCATGATTCCAAATATCATACAGCACAGTGGGTGGAGTGAACTTCTGCTTCTGCAGCAACTTATACCACGCCGATGCCTGGCCAGTACAGTAACTTATCAAGGAGGACCACTTCAGTATGGAAGGAGATTCAACAGACAGATTAGAGTACTTTAGGTAATCCGAGATACAGTGCTTCAATTGTAACCATTTGTATTGCTGAGTCTGATCTAGACCATAGAATGCAGAAAGTGTCTGGAACTCCAAAAAGGAATCTTCAGTCCTCAGCTGCTTAATAGACCATATACCCCTTTTGCGCCATGACTGCCACTCCAAATATTGTCCTTGAATCTTCAAATGAGGATTTCTCCATAGTGTTGCTTCATAAGTGTTATTCCAAGGGAGAGGAGCAAAACAATCCACCGTGGATAAAGCAGTTCTAGTAGATAAAATAATAGGATTTGAACGCACTTTTTCAGTCGAGGGTATGAAGGGAATAAATTTCAGAGCTTGTCCTTCATATTGATATAATTCCAATTGCAGCCAATTCGGAATAGATGAAGCATCTGTATTCATCAACCAATTAGAGCCTTGTTTGCAGAGAAAGGCTAGGTGAAAATCGTATAGACTGGGAAAATTTATTCCTCCATGCTCTTTTGTGCATTTTAATTTTCTTAATGCAATGCGAGGGACTTTGTTATTCCATAAAAACTTGACCATAGCCGATTCAAAGCGTCGATATGCTTTTTGAGGAAATAGAAATGGCAGCATGGACAAAATGTAAGTTATTTTCGGTATTAAGACCATTTTCAACGAATCCAATCGACCCCACCAGGATAACTTAAGTGGGGACCAGCGAGAAGTGGTATTGAGTATGATTTGAGATATGTAGTCTGTATTGTAGAGTAAAGTCTCCTGAAGTGAATCGCCAAAATATACTCCCAAATATTTCAACTTCCCAGGAGAGTATTTCAGATGTAGTGCAGATACTAGATCCCCGCAAGAATGACCAGCAAGAGGCATTACTTCAGTTTTCGTGGCGTTTAGTTTATAGCCAGATACATAAGAGTAACCACTGATTGTTTTTAAAACAGGAGAAAGAGAATCATGGGTAATATACAATTGGACATCGTCCGCATAAGCTGTCATCTTAAATGTCATATTTGCAAGTTGGAAACCACAAATATCTGAATTAGCCTTAATGTCTAGGAGAAGAGGTTCCAATGCCAAGTTGAATAAAAGGGGAGAGAGTGGGCACCCCTGTCTTGTTCCTCTAGATGGTGTAAAGGAAGCAGAGAACATATCATTAATTCGTAGACGAGTTGATGGATTCGAATATAAGACCTTGACCATTCGAATAAAGGTATCATGAAAACCAAACCAGGACAGTACTTTGAATATGAAGTCCCATTCCACTCGGTCAAAGGCCTTCTCTGCGTCCAAAGCCATAGTCACTCCATTAGGCATTAAAGAGGGTGCCAACGCAATTATATGAGAAAAGAGCCTTGTATTATTACTCGCCAATCTTCCCTTCATAAATCCATTTTGATCTATACTAATTATTTTAGGGAGCACCTCTTGCAGACGTGATGCCAGTAATTTTGCAAACAACTTTGCATCCACGTTTATCAAGGAGAGTGGACGCTAATTCTGAACATACAAGGGGTCTTTATCCGGTTTTAACAATACTATTATTGTGGCTTCTGTGAACGTTCCAAATGCTGCTCCACATTCTATGAGATGATTGTAATATTGCAAGAGTATTGGCATTAATAATGATTGAAAAGTAAGGTAAAATTCAACAGGAAGACCATCCGGACCAGGTGTTTTGCGCTTAGCCATAGATTGTAGATTCTCAAGAAGATGGTCCATTAGTACAGGTTTAGTAAGGAGTTCATTATCTTTGTCATCTAATATGGGATGAGGAATATTCTTAAGGTACTCATCAATTGATTCTAATGGGGGGTGTTCAGAAGAATATAGGGATTGATAATAAGATCAAAAATGGTTACAAATATCAGATCCCTCTAATAACGTATCATTTGATGAAGTCCTTATAGCTGGGATATTGGTTTTTTCAGATTTGATCTTTAAATAATTAGCCAAGTGACGGCCAATTTTATTGTTAGTAGCATAATAATGCGCCGATTGTAAGAAAAGCTCGGAGGCAGCTGAAGTACTCATTTTCTCATTGTACTGGTATCTTAATTTACATAATTTATCCAGAGTGGTTCGGTTTGAGATATCATTATAATGAGAGGATTCTAGTTCAGAAATTTTCAGTTCAAGCTCGTGCAGTAACAGCCTTTCTTCTTTCTTCTTTTTGGAGACAAAAGAAATAATAACACCTCTAATAAATGATTTAAAGGCATCCCAAGTAGTTTGCCAGGAAGTATCTTCCATGTGATTAAAGTCAAAGAACTCACGTATATGGGTGTTGACATAATCCTGAAATTTATCATTAGTCAGCAATGAAGAATTGAGTCTCCATGAGTTTTTACGCTTTGGAGAGGTAAGATTGTTAATCGACAATGTAATAGATGAATGGTCAGAAATTGTTATGGGTTGGATATCGGATAATTCCAATTTATTGACTAACGAATAACTAACCAAAAAGAAATCAATATGAGAATACGAAGCGTGTGGTGGTGAAAAATATGTATATTCTTTATCATCCGGATGCATTAGGTGCCATGCTTCTATAAGCTTGAGTTGGCAAAGCATATCTTGAAGAGAGAACCAAGCCTTCGCTTTTTTGTAGGAGACTTTGGATTTCCTGTCCTTGTCTGGGCAGAGGATCATGTTGAAATCTCCACCCAACAGATAATATGGAGGAGCAGAAGATTCCAGATCAGACGCTAGTGTCTCAAAAAAGGAAGGACAATCTATATTTGGAGCATACACATTATAAACAATGAGCTGGGTAGATCCAATCAATAAAGAAGTCTTAAGCCAGCGGCCTTCCATATCATGTGATGAAGACATAATTTTTATGTCTGATCGTTTCCTAATAAGCGTGATAACCCCATTTTTCCTACCAGAAGAAGGGGAAAATAGAGGAGAGTGAGCCCAAGTTGGAGCAACTTTCAAAGCTTCGATAGCATTAAGGTGAGTCTCTTGGTAAAATACCACATCAGGTTCATATTGTTCGGTGTAACGTAAGATCTTGAGTCTCTTCACTGGGTTATGGAACCCCTTGACATTTAATGAGAAAAAGGTTAGTGACATTTGTCTAATATTCCTAGATTCAACTGGAAAAAAGCAAAATTAGATATGAATGACAATAAGAGCCAAACATTTGAAATAAAGCTGTAAGCAATCATATAAATAAAAAGAGAAAACCACCTGCAAGCAATCAAAACATTACACTCTGCAAGAAAACACATAACCCTAACAGGTAAACAAGTAAATCTGTGGGTCAGAAAGCTGAGGGAAAAGGTAACCTTCAGCAACAAAGCCACAGCAGTGCTAAAAAAGATGTGATATGTAAAAGCATCTCTTAATATCACAGGCACATAACAATGAATAAGTATTAGTTAGACATGGTAAATTCACAAAGGCAGACCTCTGTAAGGCACAACAAAATCATTGTAAAGCCATAAAAAGAAAAGATAGTATCAGGTTTTATCAATCGATGTGGGCTTCACACTTTCAATAAAATCAGCAAGGTCTCCTGGTTGATAAAAGTCCTTGGTCACGTTATTATGGCTGACACGAAACCTCGCAGGGTAGAACATTCCAAATTTAGCCCCTATGTTCTTGAGCTGGGGCCGATAAGACAGCAGCAATTTTCTTTTCTTAGCAGTTTCCTTAGCAAGATCCGGCAATATTAGAATCTTGTTGCCCTCAAACGTTAGTGGAGAATGCAGTTTTGCGTGTTTCATAATCAACATGACATGCTGGTGTTTCATAAGGGAGACCAATATGGGTCTAGGAAATTTCTTGTGAACAGAAGTGGGCTGAGGCAGGCGAAATGCACCTTCAAAATCGAGTTTGACATCATCCTCCATGTGCAGCAATTGAGGAAGCAGGGCAGCCAGAAAATCAGTCAAATCACAAGCTTCCCGCCCCTCCGGTAATCCCAGAAGTCGAAAACTGTTCCTCCTCGCATGATTGTCAGCGGCCTCCAGCGCTCGTTCAAGCATGGCGATTCGAGATGTTTGTTGAAATAATTGCTTGATTGAAGATTCAGCCACTCGTGTTCTGTTTTCCAGCAGGTCTGATTTTATTTGGGCCGCAGCAAATTCTTCTTTCAGAGATGTAATATCCGCCTTAATATCTGTGACATCCTGTTTAGTGTCCACGAGTAATTCTCTTATAGAGCGCAGCTCCTCTAAAATGGCGGCGGTAGCCGCGTCGTCCGACTTCAACGAGCCGGATTTCACCAGGGACGGCGGTTCTGCACTCTTACGTTTAGATGGTTTACTCGTTGCCATTTTAGCAGTGCTCAGGTGTAAAATCGCTGTATATAAATAGCGTTTAGATGCTTTACCGAGTCAAAATTTGAGACGCACCGCCGGAGCTCGTGCTTCTTGCTTCCTACTCCATCGGGCTCACTAGCGCCCCCCGAAGTCTTTTCCCTTAATTAAAAAATAAAAAAAAAATTTACACACATATTTATTATTTTAGAAAGGGTAGTAGTCTATAACTAATTATTTGAGTGTGGTGGAGAAACAGATCAACAGACATTATTGGATAAAAGGGCTAAATTATGGAACTCTTTTCCAAGAGATTTGAATATTAGTGTCTAGGACAGATACATTTTAAAGTTTGCATGTTGGATATCCATTACGATGAGAATATTTTGAAATATGTTATCCCAGTGGCGTACCTAGGGTATGTGGCACCCGGGGCCCATCATTTTTTGACGCCCCCCCCCCCCATGTAAAAATTTTTTTTTTTTTTTTTTTTTTTTGCAATAACCATGAAATGGAATAAATGGTCAGAATAGAAACAGGCAGTGAAAATTTTCTTTTATTGAACCTCATATATGTAACCATTATTCCAAACATAACATAACATAAATTATGTCTAAATTGTCATGACATTAGAAGTACATATGGAGTAGTTGCAGGTGATGCTTGGGACAGTTCTGATTGTGTTAGTTCGGTTTTATGTGTTTTTTGAATAGAAGGGTTTTTATTTCTTTTTGAAGGTTTTGCAGTCTGTGGTTGATATCAATTGGTTGTAGAGTTGGGGGTCGAGTGTTGCAGCTCGAATGGCTAGGAGGTTGTCGAACAGTTTTTTTCTTTTGACGTTTTTGGTTGTAGGGTGTGTGAATGGTGCACAAGTTCTCCTATGTCTGTTTGAAGTGGATTGAATTATTTAGCTGAAGAAATTAGTTACCCCCCATTCCACACACATTAATTCTCTTCCATTTTTGTTCCCATTATAAAAAACACTGATAAGTTCCCAGAAAAAAAATACATTAAAATAAGAAGTGAAAACAAAGGCCCCTACAGATGAGAACATAACATAAGAATAGCCTAACTGGGTCAGACCAATGGTCCATCATGCCCAGTAGCCCATTCTCATGGTAGCCAATCCAGGACACTAATACCTGGTCAAAACCCAAAGAGTAGCAACATTCCATGCTACCGATCCAGGGCAAGCAGACACTTCCCCCGTGTCTTAATAACAGATTATGGACTTTTCCTCCAGGAATTTGTCCAAATCTTTCTTAAAACCAGCTACACTATCTGCTTTTACCATAACTTCTGGCCACTTCATTTTTAAGTTTAGATCTTTCCTTTCAAACAGAGACCTTGCTAGATGTCAAATACAGCACAAGGTAACTTCACATGGACTTAGCTGTGCAGGAAATGTGAATCTCCTCATACACCCACCATATAGTGCAAAAATGTGCAAAGGTCTGTTTTTTTCTTTCGATCACTACATAGCCTAATGCCACACAAGCAGCGCTGTTACAAACATATTCTGTAGGTCAATGCTAAGGATAACAAAGTTTCCTTCCTTGGACCAGAAGGAGATAAACCACTGGAAGAGATCCCAAAACAACACCCAAAGACCCACTCAGTGTGTGAATCAGTTGAGTGGAGTGGACTAACTGGGGGGTGGAAATGGGCCCGGAGTTTGCTCAGCAGAATTTCCCAGACCACCTCTTCCTCTCAACACATTGACACGCTGCCACCATCACCACTAGGAACACCTCACTGGGTAGGCCAGCTATGCTATAAACTTTATAAAACACATTATTATATTTTCTTATAAAGCACATATTTTAACTGACCTCTCTGACATCCTCAGCCTTTCCATTCACAAAAATAGAAGGAAGAAAAGTTCCCATTTCCTGCTGTCTCATGTCCCCGGCCTATACAATATTTTTTTTCTGCAGACCCTTCAAAAGTCTGACCAAATCCTCGTTTCACTTGCATTATAAAGTACTGAGGATGCCATCTCTCCCCAATCCCAGGTCCTAAAGTCTAAGACAGTAGCGCAAACTAATGCTGCCAGATACAGGAAAAAAAAATTTTGATTCGATTCAGCCCTATTGAATTGGTTTTTCAATTCGATTTTCCTGCCCAGTTGGGTGATTTTTTTCAAAACTCCTGGTGGGTTTTATAGCTTTTTCACGCCCTTTGGCTTCTCCTAACCACACTGGCGCTGTGGTGTAAATAAAATAAAGAAACAAAAAGGACTTTTCCTCTTTCTGTTAAATCCTAGCTCACGTTTGCAGTCCAACACCAGCTCTGGCAGGATACACATTTCAAATCTGACATGTTATAATCACAAAACAGAAAATAAAATTAATTTTTCTACCTTTTGTTGTCTGGTTATATTTCAAATCTTGTTGGTCCAAGGCTCTGGTTTTCTTCTGATAACTTGCTTGCCAGGGTCTCCTTCTTTCTGCATGCTAACCATCCATCTGCCAACTCTGTCCTCCCTTTCCATTTCCCTTCCCTTCCCAGGAAGTCTGGTATCTTTCCTTTCTTTCATCTCCCTCCACAGATCCACCTTTTCTTAAATACCCTTTCATCCGGCATCTCTCCCTCCTTCCCCACCATCCCAGAGTCCACCATCTCTCCGTTTCTTTTCCTAATTACCCTCCTATCCAGTATCTCTATCCCTCCTCCACACCATCCCTTGTGTCCAATTTCTCTCCCTTTCTGTTCCTTCCCTCCCTAAATCCCATGGTCCATCATCTCTCTCCCTCTCCTCTATTTTCAGACCCATTATTTCTTCCCCCCCCCAAAGTTTGGCATATGCATGTCTCTTTGAACACCCCCTTCCCTCCGTGTACTTCTAAATCATGGTCCCCCCCCAAAGGCCTGTCCCCCCCTTAAAGGTCTGCCTGTCCCACCTTGAAGGCCTGCACCCCCCTTGTAGGCCTGTCCCCCCCTTGAAGGCCTGCCTGCCTGTCCCCCCCTTGAAGGTCTGCACCCCCCGAAGGCCTGCACCCCCCCGAAGGCCTGTCCCCCACTTGAAGGCCTGTCCCACCCCCTTGTAGCTTCTCCCCCCCCCTTGTAGGCCTGTCCCCCCTTGAAGGCCTGCCTGCCTGCCTTTCCCCCCTTGAAGGCCTGTCCCCCCTTGAAGGCCTGCACCCCCTTGAAGGCCTGCACCACCCCCCTCGAAGGCCTGCACTCCCTTGAAGGTCTGCACCCCCCCCCCGAAGGCCTGTCCCCCACTTGAAGGCTTGTACCACCCCCTTGTAGCTTCTCCCCCTCTTGTAGGCCTGTCCCCCCCTTGAAGGCCTGCCTGCCTGCCTTTCCCCCCCTTGAAGGCCTGCACCCCCTTGAAGGCCTGCACCACCCCCCTCGAAGGCCTGCACTCCCTTGAAGGTCTGCACCCCCCCCCGAAGGCCTGTCCCCCACTTGAAGGCTTGTACCCCCCCCCTTGTAGCTTCTCCCCCCCTTGTAGGCCTGTCCCCCCCTTGAAGGCCTGCCTGCCTGCCTTTCCCCCCCTTGAAGGCCTGCACCCCCTTGAAGGACTGCACCCCCCCCCCGAAGGCCTGCACTCCCTTGAAGGTCTGCACCCCCCCGAAGGCCTGTCCCCCCCTTGAAGGCCTGTCCCACCCCCTTGTAGGCCTGTCCCCCCCTTGTAGGTCTGTCCCCCCTTTAAGGCCTGCCTGCCTGCCTTTTCCCCCCTTGAAGGCCTGTCTCCCCCTTGAAGGCCTGCACCCCCCTTGAAGGCCTGCACCCCCCCTTGAAGGCCTGTCCCCCCCCCCTTGTAGGCCTGTCCCCCCCCCCTTGTAGGCCTGTCCCCCCCCCTTGTAGGCCTGTCCCCCCCTTGAAGGCCTGCCTGCCTTTCCCCCCTTGAAGGCCTGTTCCCCCCCTTGAAGGCCTGCACCCCCTTGAAGGTCTGCACCCCCCCAAAGGCCTACACCCCCCCCGAAGGCCTGCACTCCCCTGAAGGCCTGCCTGCCCCCCTTGAAGGCCTGCACCCCTTGAAGGTCTGCACCCCCCCCCCCCGAAGGCCTGTCCCCCCTTGAAGGCCTGCCTGCCTGCCTGTCACCCCCTCCCCCTTGAAAGCCTGCTTGCCTGCCCGCCCGCCCCACCCTGAAGGCCTGATGCCCCGACCCACCCCGAAGGACCGCTCGCCCCCCTGGCCTCCCCGCACCACCTATGAACAGCCGCAGCAGGATCGCGAAGTCAGCGTCAGCGATCCCTGCGCTGCTTCCTGCGCCACGGTCCCGCCCCTCCTCTGACGTCAGAGGAGGGGCGGGATCGCGGCGCAGGAAGCAGCGCAGGGATGCTGACGCTGACTTCGCGATCCTGCTGCGGGCTGCTTCACAGGTGGTGCAGGAAGGTCAGTGGGGCGAGCGGTCCTTCGGGGGTGGCGGGGGACTGAACGGCAAGGCCGGGAACACCCCCTTAGGGCTGGTACCCGGGGCGGCCCGCCCCCCCGCCCCCCCCCTAGGTACGCCACTGTGTTATCCTGTAATCCACCCTAAACTGATGGTTGGGTAAAATATAAGTGTACTAAACTAAACCAATGAATATCCACAATAGAGATTTGCATATAATGGAGGTAACAGGGATGCAAATCTATGCCATGCATATTCATTAGGGATATTCTGAAAATCCTTCTGGTTGGTGATCCCCTAGGACAGGTTTAAGAACTATTGCTGCAGATTATTCTTGCCTTTCTGCATTTAAATACACATGGGTAAACTGGCTCTGTGGTTTTTATTAGAGAATGACAAGGGGACAAATGTGTCCCCATCCCCACAGGAACTCAATTTCCCTGTCCTGTTCCCGCAAGTTTTGTCCCTGTCCCTGCCCCATTTCTGTAAGCTCTGCCTTAACTGCACAAGCCTTGAACAATGATTTTAAAGTGTTTGAAGCTTGTGCAGATGAGGACGGAGCTTAGGCATTGGTGGAATGAGGCATTATGACATCACAATCTGAGCTCTAGAATGTTGCTACTTGTGATTTTCAAGTGTTTGAGGCTTGTGCAGATGAGGATACAGCTTGCAGGAATGGGGCAGAGACAGGAAAGGAACTTGCCGGGATGGGTCGGGAAAATGAATTCCCGCGGACACAGGGAAAATTTGTCCCCAGGTCATTCTCTAGTTGGTATAACTCAGGGGTGAGCCACTCCGGTCCTTGAGGGCCAGAATCCAATTGGGTTTTCAGGATTTCTCCATTGAATATGCATGAGATCTATTTGCATGCACTGCTTTCAATGCATGTTCATTGGGGAGATCCTGAAAGCCCGATTGGATTCCGGCCCTCGTGGACCGGACTCGGAGTTGCCCATGTCTGGTATAACTGCATGTGCCCAATGGTAAGATGCACCAATACTGCGTAATGCTATAGTTCAGGGGTCTCAAAGTCCCTCCTTGAGGGCCGCAATCCAGTCGGGTTTTCAGGATTTCCCCAATGAATATGCATGAGATCTATGTGCATGCACTGCTTTCAATGCATATTCATTGGGGAAATCCTGAAAACCCGACTGGATTGCGGCCCTCGAGGAAGGACTTTGAGATCCCTGCTATAGTTGTATTCAATAATAGAGTCCGGGAGCCCAGGTGCTGTTCTAAAATAAGGTCTCACCATACTGCATCAAGGTTCTTGCAAGTATTTGCTGACTTACCCCACCCCTCCCCCTTTTTACAAAACGGCAGAAGTGGTTTCTAGCACAGGCCGGTGCGCTGAATGCTCTGTGCTGACGACACTCATTGAGTTCCTATGAGCATTGGGAGCAGCGCAGAGCATTCAGCACTCCAACCTACACTAAAAACTACTTCCATGACTTTATAAAAGGTGGGGGGAGCTTTACAATTGCTACCTTAATGCAAAGTTAATGTTAAATTGTCTAACACTTTTATTTAAACTATATTACGAGAAATTAACAAGCTTTACCTCTTATTTTAACCCTAAATTTTAATTTTTTCTTTCCACTTCTGGGTATTAATGTTTAAGTGACCGCAGCACCACCATGGTGCCCGTGACTTTTTCTTGGCAGAATACTGCAGAGGTTTGCAAATACCTTCTGTAGCTAGCCTTTCCAGTAGCCTCCTCTCAGCAGGTACTGCCCAGACCTGCTTCTAAGATGCACCCAAAACTCTCCTGCTTTCATAATAACGGTCACAAAAATGCACTCCAACTCTGCCAAAAACCTAAACTAGCAATAACAAAAGAAGGCAGACCTAGTCACTTCAAGGTTCATTAAGGGGATACTCAGGAACACAGACTGTGCAAACCACACAAACCCCATACAATATAATGTGAATGATATCAAAATGAAGGGTGCTCTCAGTGTGAACCACCAGCGATAGGAGTCCAGCTCCAACACTTCACTTCTAGGTAGAGGTCATAAACCCCCACCCGCACACCATCATAGAGCACCCTGAGTGTGCTGAAAATCAAAGTGAAAATTTCCACCAATTGAACCAATAAATCAACAGGTGAGTAAACCAATGTGACCTGAGCGACCCCTGAACGAACCCTGCCAGCCAAACCCCCCGAAAAATACAACAAAAAAAATCAAACTGCACCATACAAAACAAGAATCAAATACTTATCTGCAAAATGACAAAACTATAACACAGGAAAAATGCGCCAGGAGAGCAGGTTCAACCGCGCTGGTTTCGGGGAGGAGCCCTTCTTTAGGAACCTATCCCCCGACGGAAACAAAACGCTGAGGTCGGCTGGAGGGCGGGGTCCATCCGACCTCAGCGTTTTGTTTCTGTCGGGGGATAGGTTCCTGAAGAAGGGCTCCTCCCTGAAACCAGCGCGGTTGAACCTGCTCTCCTGGCGCATTTTTCCTGTGTTATAGTTTTGTCATTTTGCAGATAAGTATTTGATTCTTGTTTTGTATGGTGCAGTTTGATTTTTTTTGTTGTATTTTTTGGGGGGTTTGGCTGGCAGGGTTCGTTCAGGGGTCGCTCAGGTCACATTGGTTTACTCACCTGTTGATTTATTGGTTCAATTGGTGGAAATTTTCACTTTGATTTTCAGCACACTCAGGGTGCTCTATGATGGTGTGCGGGTGGGGGTTTATGACCTCTACCTAGAAGTGAAGTGTTGGAGCTGGACTCCTATCGCTGGTGGTTCACACTGAGAGCACCCTTCATTTTGATATCATTCACATTATATTGTATGTGGTTTGTGTGGTTTGCACAGCCTGTGTTCCTGAGCATCCCCTTAATGAACCTTGAAGTGACTAGATCTGCCTTCTTTTGTTATTCATAATAACGGTAGCAGTGGAAATAGTTATGTTAAGTATGTCGGAAAGAGTTTTATGTAACTAACATAGACAGAGAGGAAGTGATTTGTAATTTACTTTTACCCATTTGAGCCCTAAGGCTGTTCCCAGAGGTTTAATTTTCCTGTTGCTGCTCTTGGTACTTATTTTTCCAACTTCCTTTATTACTGTTTAGATATGCAGTGTTACTGTCAGGCAATCGGCATCTACAGTATGTCTGTACTTAGGGACAGTGTTATCCCTGTATCTCGCCAACCACAGAGAACAGAGGAAAACAATGCATTGTGCCCGGTTTAATTTGCTACTGCCTTACATAAAAGCAAACATACAGTATATTACTTGATGATACAATTGTGTGTGTCTGACTGTAGGACTAATTTTCATAAAGGGGCAGATGGATGTTTTTCTTGCCAAACCCTTCCAATTCACTATTTTTGAAAACCCATTTTGTAGATAGATTTCTATGGAAGTTGTCTTCAGTGCATCTAAATCTGAAGAGGTCATATTGAAGTCATGGCTTAGGTGGGACTAGGCTGGACTTACGATCTGGATGTTTAATAATTAAATATTTTAGAAAACATCAGGGCACAGTTTGGACATTTTGGCCCTGATTCTGTATAGCACGCTCAGGAGAGGTGTCCTTTACAGAATCGGTCCTACACTAAACCCCGATTCTGTAACCAGCGTCCATGGTACAGACGCCGGTTAGAGAATTGGGTTAAATTAGATGCGGCCGCTATACTTATGGCAGCAAGGGATCTCCCTGCTGCAATAAGTATAGCGGCTGCGGCCGCCTGTCCCATCGCCGACAGGAGGATGCCCAGTCCTCCTGTCGGAACCCCCCTGTAACTCCCCTCCCCCCCAAACTGGTAATCGCGGGCAGGAGGATGCCTAGCATGGGCCAATCAGGTCTTAGGATTATTGGGGATGGGCGGACCCGCTATGCCTAAGGCCTGATTGGTCCAGGCTTTTTAGAGCCTGGGCCAATCAGGCCTTAGATTTAGCGGGGATGGGCCGGGAAGGGGCGGGCCCGTCTCATTTCCACGAGGCGGGCCCATTGGCTGGACGGCAGCAAGACTCGTCCAGCCGACCAACATGTAAAGATTAGTTTGGGGGGGAGGGTCGTCGGGCTTTCCGGCAGGAGGACTGGGCATCCTCCTGCCCGCGATTACCAGTTTGGGGGGGAGGGGGGTTCCAGGGGGGTTCCGGCAGGAGGACTGGGCATCCTCCTGCCCGCGAATACCAGTTTGGGGGGGAGGGGGGTTCCAGGGGGGTTCCGGCAGGAGGACTGGGCATCCTCCTGCCCGCGATTACCAGTTTGGGTGGGAGGGGGGTTCCGACAGGAGGACTGGGCATCCTCCTGTCGGCGATGAGACAGACGGCCGCGAACGCGGCCGCTATACTTATTGCAGCAGGGAGATCCCTTGCTGCCATAAGTATAGCGGCCGCGTCTACTTACAATGTAGACCAGCATTTTGCTGGCCTACATTTTAAGCGTCTCTTCCTCTACTAGGGAGAGGCGTAGGGCCGCCTAGTTTCGCCTAAGGCCTTTAGGCGAGCTTAGGTGTCTTGCGGGTCTCCCTAGGCTCCCAGAGGCGCCTTCAATATAGGCGGCCTGCCTGGGGAGCATTTTTTTAAAAAACGTGCATCACGATTGGCTGATTGGACAGCTGTAGGACGCCTACAGCTGCCTAAAATTGGGACGCACTTTGGAGAATCAGGCCCTTTGGGTTACACCTGTTTTAACAACGAATAGGTGCCAAAAAGTGCTCAATGAAGACATGACCTCCTCGCAATCCCTTATTGGTCACTAAGCCCCCCCCCCTTTCCACTCCTCAGCCTTTTTCCCAGCTGTTTCAAACTCTGAATTGTGCAAACCTTTTCAATCAGAGTTTAGAACAGCTGGGAAAAAAGGTTTTTGAGCTCTTTGCCATGGACTTTAAGGCAATTTCTGGTCTATCTAGCCCACGTGATATCACTACTACTACTACTACTTATCATTTCTATAGTTCTGCCATACATATGCAGCGCTATAAATGAAATATGTAATGGACAGTCCTTGTTCGATAGTGCTTACAATCTAATCAAAACACACAAATGGGATAAATAGGGGTTAGGGAATTTCCCACAGAGGGAATGCTAAAACTGGCATTGGTTATGATTGTCAGGAGCAGTGCAGAGCATTCAGTGCACCAACCAGCCCTTAAAAAAAATGCTTTTGCAGTTTTGTAAAAAAAAAAAAAAATTAAAAAAAATGGGGGGGGGGGGGGTTATTAAGATATTGGACCACCAGAGGTGATATATTGTCTCTCTTTCAAATGGAGTCTATTTATCTTATCTCGTCATCAATCCATTTTCATACTTCTTTAATTCATTTTTTCCCGCTTTTATCAAGCTACACTAGAGAGGTTTTTATCATGGGCGAGCAAAGTTAGTGCTATGATGTTCTTAGAAATTCTATGAGTAGGGGCGCTGTGTAGCAGAGCAAGTGAGAGGACATGTTTTGTGTGAGCTCCCATGGGACCTACTTGCATTTCTCATCTTTATATTCAACTAATCCCTCAATATTAGCTGAGTCTTACCATCATCTGAATCCTGCTGGCAATGTCTAAGATGCAGCGTATAGAAATGGCTTTTGTGGCAGTGCAGTCAGTGAAAAGGTCTACAGGATCTGCTGTTGCCCCAGAACACGTGCATCACCAGAAAATCTTCCAGTGTGGCACTAGCATTGGCGATGAAGGAAGAATTTGCTGATATTTAAAGGAATGCTATAGACCAACCATCTTGTGATTAAAGAACTACAGGCAGGTGAAGATTCATAAACTGAACAACTCCAACTTCTATGCCAGAAATCTGAGGTGTTGGACTCCCTGGAGGCCGTGGAGGCAAAGATAGCTGGCCGTGGATTCCCACACTAAACTGATTTCTTGGCTCCAATTGTAGGTCGAAGACCTCACTAATCTTAGCAGGCAAAATATTAGAATCCTGGGCATTCCGAGATGGCAGAAGCGTCAGATCCAGTTAGGTTTTGTGTGAAATTTCTCCCAGAGCTTTTGAACCTCCATTTTGATCTGCCAATGGAAATCGAAAGGGCCCATTGCATTCTGTTAGGTAGGTCGTCTATATCTAAGTACCCTAGGCCCATGCTTCTTAAATTATTACCTTACCCACAAGTTTTGGTGATCCTGAATATATCTAGAGTCAAAGCACCATTGAAATGGAGGGATAATACCATTCTTATTTTGTCTGATTTTACAAAATCTAGTCTTCAAATGGAAACAATTCCTTGCAATGTGACCTGAATTTAAAAAGCTCAGTGCGCAGTATGTGCTTTTCTAACTGGCTCAAATGCATATCACATTGAATAATATCACTAAGAACTTTGATTCTCCTGATGACTTGAAGCAATATCTGCAACAACAAGGCCATGTGGATAGGAGTTCCAACCTTCATCCAACACTTCACTGATTGCATCTCAGACATTATGAAGAATTTTCCTCAGACATGTTTGCTTGATTTTTTTTCTTTTTCTTGATATATTCTTTTTTTTCTTGGCATCTCACTAGTGATAGTGGGTTATATATATTAGCAATTGTCATATAACCTTATGATTTTAGGATTTCTTTTGTTAACCCTGTTTGTTGTGTTCTTTGCTTGTTCAATTTTACTTTTGGGATTTTTGGTTAGTGGTATCTCAGAGATTGTAGACTTATGTCTCCTATTTGTATTGAGAATCATGTCAGCTTCTGATTTTCACCATGTTTCTCTAAATGTCAATTGCCTGAAAGATATCGACATATTTAAGATCTTTAAAACCAACTGTTGCGCTTGTGCAAGAAACACATTTAAGCCATAAGGAATCTATGAAATTGCAGACAGATTGGGTTGGGTGGTGTATACAGGGATTTGCACCTGCAGTGGGGAAGTATGGTGGTGTAGCCATATTAATACACAAGGAATTCTATGAGCATCAAAGCATTTACTGCACTGGCTCGCACTAAAAACCTCTAGCGCAGCTTGAAAAAAAAGGGGCCCTTTATGCTTTGTATGACTTATTTTTTGTATTTATATATATATATATATTAATTTAAATATTGATTCCTCGATATAGGAAATATTTACTTAGCTATAGAGGATTATCCCCCCTTTTACTAAGCCACGGTAGAGGTTTCTACCATGGACCGGAGCATTAAATGTTCTGAAGCTGCTCCGGCACGCATAGAATTCCTATGAGTGTCAAAGCAGCATTAGGCCATGATTAATAAAAGAGGGCCTAAGTGCTAACAGAAATTCATGTTTAGGCTCCGGATGTTTCAAGGCTCTTTCCCCTAAACAGCAAAAACAGTATCAAATGGAATTTTTTGAGCCATATCCTTAAAAAATTTTCTAAATTTTTCACTAATTAAAAATACTCATTTTCTTCTAAATCAAATCCTCTTAGTTTAATACATTTAATATACCACCTTTGCAACAATATCAGAGTGGTGTACAAAACAATAAAATACATTTACAATACGTAAATTACAATTATCACTTAAAAGAAAATTTAGAAAAAGATAAAAAGGAAAGGGGAGGATCAAAAGAGAGGATGATTATTACCAATTCAGTGCCTCCCACCAAGTGCCTTCTCAAAAAAGTAAGTTTTTAACCTTTTTTTAAAACTATCCAGTGACCGCTTTTTCCGTAATTCTATCTTAACCCATTCTAAAGTATGGGAACCTTCTAGTATAATGCCCATTCTCTAGTCCAATGTTCTTCAACCTTTTGACACCTATGGACCAGTGGAAATAAAAGAATTATTTTGCGGACCGGCACCGGTCTGCGGACCAGCAGTTGAAGAACATTGGGCTAAATCGTAGGCCAGACCTCGCCCCCATAATAGTACTAATTGTAACACCATTTTTTCCATTCATTTTTCATATATATATATATATATATATATATATATATATACACACACACACACACACAATAAAATTGTATTAACAACACATAATGGTTAACCACAAAATTAAACTACACAAAGCACACTGTATGCTTCTCAATATTCATTCCTACCAGAACACAAATAACCCCATGCAAATATGGGACATAAAAACTAAAAGTACTTATATATACAAACCAGCCCTAGGATGCAAGACTCTGCATGCAGTACAACCTTAGAGGAAAAGAAACAAATGCATTTCTTCCTGAACAGTGAAAAATACAAACAGCAGATGAAAGTCAATCACTAAATTAAAAAATAAAATAATTCTTCCTACCATTGTTGTCTTCCTCCCTCCATACTGTGCCTTGCCTTCTGGCCTGCTCCTGCCTGGCCATTTTATGTCACCTCTCCCCCCCCCCTGGTATTATCTTCGGGCCGGCTCCCTCTTCCTCAGTGCTGCAGTGCACAAAGCCATGGACAGCAGATCCTCGCGTGTTCCGCACCTCATCTGGAAGCCTTCCCTCTGATGTTGCAATGTCAGAGAGAAGGCTTCTGGTTCAGGTGCAGGACACGCATAAGAGCCTCTGCTCATGGCTTTGTGCACTGCAGCACTGAGAAAGAGGGAACCGGCCCGAAGACAACGCCGCATCGATCGCACCGTGGACCGGCGGCTGAAGAACATTATCTCGGGCCCAGTGCACGTGCCGGCCCTATGGACCGGCAGGAAATTTCTGTGGATTGGCACCGGTCCACGCATCGTTGGTTGAAGAACACTGCTCTAATAACCATTAAACCATAGTATACAATATCTATCATTGATCATTGCACCTTTCATCTTCCACTAATCGATCTCATTTCTTCAAGCTCTTTAACTTGGTGACCAGTTATTATTATTTTTTGCTTTTTATAACACTGTGGTCACATGATCCATGTTACCAATCCTCTTACCAGACTAGATAATTAACCAATTGCATGCAGTGACATTTATAGCAGGGGATTCAGTAGATGTGCTAAACCAAAGATGTCCAACCTCGGTCTTTGCCAGGTCAGGTTTTCAGGATTTTCCCAGTGAATATGCATGAGATCTATCTGCATAAAATGGAGGCAGTGAATACAAATAGATTCATGAATATTCATTGGGGGAAATGTACTCAATGTTTGTTCTGAATGATGTCATGTCTTGGTCTAATAGTCACCTTCAGATTTATTCACAGACTAGTCATTATGTAATGTGGAACTTCAAAAATATTTTGAAAGAATATAGTATAGATTCATGCAATATTTATATAGATGAACTGGGGAAACAAGAATGAGTAGCATCCAAAATGGTGGAAGGAGTGTGTGATGCAGTGGTTAGAGCTACAGCCTTGGCACCCTGAGGTTGTGGGTTCAAATCCCTGGGCCAGTCACTTAATCCTCATTGCCCCAGGTACATTAGATATATTGGGAGCCCACCAGGACAATTAGGAGAAAATGCCTGAGTACCTGAATAATTTGCAATCCACATAGAATTGTAAGATATGCAGAATATAAATTATTAAATTAAAATAAATAAATTATATATATGTATTAGTGTCTATTTAGCATGCAAGGTAATTATCAACAACACCATTGTGATTATTACACATTCAGCAAAAAAACAGCTGGTCAGCATAAAAGCAGTGTTAATGCTAAACAGACTCACTATTTTAGATGTTTGAATTTGTTTGGTCCATGTCTACTCTGTAAGACAAACTACAAAGTAAGTTCCACACGACCAGTAAGAGTAGCCCTAAATGAGTTTTGGATGGAAAATCACCTGAACCTATGGTTCTGAGTTTCAAGTTCAGCTTGGTAAGGATATTTTAAGAGAAACCATTTACGATTTGTGCGTAAGAAAACGAAACATTTTAAAATTTCAGTTTCTAGGTTCTCTTTTGGAAAGTGCATGAATATTTATGGAAATTCACACAGTGGAATATTTCTAGTTGTACCATAAAGGCTACTGCCACAATGACAAAATATGCATAAGCAATTAACAAAATAATTGCTCAGTTATAATGTCTGAGCTTGATTAGTGCACATGATTAAATTCCATGGCATTTGAAAAATCTGACAGCTGAGAGTACACTAAATAATGCATTGTACCATCCGTTTTTCTATTGTTCAAGAAAGAAAAAAAAAATAATAAAACAACACGATATGTCTCAGTTTGGCACAGAAAAAAATGCAAACCCAGACGGCACATTTTGGCCAAGTTTGTCCAAGTTGCAGGAAGAAGAGGCCAGTTCTGGTGCTTTCAGGAATCAGTGAGTCCCAGGCAGGACCGGAGGTGGTGGGCAAGGCACTGGGTACCGCATTCCTCTGGGCAGGACCTCGAGTACCTTCAGTTCCCAAGCAATGTGTTTTTTCATGTCTTCCCTCTGGCTTAGAACCAAAACAAAAGCTGTAAAGAGTGGGCTCGGCAGATGCCTGCCCCATCTAAGGAGCCCCCCAGTGGCACTCCCAGTAGCCTAAATGCTCATGCCTCCCGCACCGGCCCCTGCTAAACTCATCGCATGAATTTTTCTACTTCCCACAAATCCCGTTGCAGCTCCTAGGCTCGGGGCAGGATGATCTGGGAAGCCAGCACGAGCCCCAGCCCCAGCAGCATGCATGAACCCGAACTGGCTGAGCGCTTGCTCCTGGATCCTCCAGCATAGCTTGTCCTCCTGAGTGCATTGCCATCAGAGGATTCAGTTCCTTTAGTGAATCCTTCTGAAGTTTGTTTTTTTAGTCTTGTTTTAATTTGATTAGGTAGGCTCAGAAGTTCAGCCCAACAACCAATCACATCAAAACAGTAAACTCACATACCCAAAAATAAGCCTTCCCAAAAATAAGCCTTCAGGAGGATTCACTAAAAGGAACTGGATCCCATGATGGCACCACATGATCCTATGCTCTGAAGCAGCAGGAGAAGGAGCTCAATTATTGTGCTGCATGCTTATTGGTCAGCTTATTAATCCCTTGGCTGCCATGACCTCCCGCCATAGTCTCGAGGGACTACGGGAACTCACGGCAGTCATTTCCTATTGGCAATCTGCACACCATGCTGTTTCATAACCATGGATATTTCATCAGGCAACACTATGCCAAATATTCAAGCAAAAGGTGTTCACATTATATGTGGGAACAATTTGCAACAAATGAAAGGAGCATGCCAGTAATCACAGCTTTTTTTGTGCATGTGTCCAAAGGAAACTGGAAGTGCCATCACATTTCAATGCCTATTCTTTCACATCTAGAAATGAGTCTCACTAACATTTCTTGAACATAACATTTTCATAGGGTTCATATTTAGGTACAGCTAGATACATATAAGCCCCTTAGGTTTCAGTGTCTTCTTATAGACTTACCCTCTAAGTGGGTAATTTTATAAAGGACTTTTCATACTTAAACCCAGTTTTATGTACATAAAAGGCCTCAAAAAATTACCCCAAGGGTTACATCCATAAGGGCCCCTTTTACAAAGCTGAAATAGCGATGCTGTTGTGTTGTGCGATGCTGTTTTGACTGTTTTGATTTTATTTTCACTTCTTTTTAGTTTATGATATATTTTTTAATCTCACTTATTGTTTTACCACTTATTTTGTTTTATTTTATCATTCAAATTTCATTTAAATTTCCCCAGAATTCTATTGCTTCAATGGTTCTCCCTCTGCATCTATTCTTATCTCCCCTCTTTTTAACCTTTCAAATTCCTTTAGATCATTGTAATCTTATTAGTATGTTTATTTTCTTATTTTTCTCCTCTATCTCTTTTCTTTCTTTATTACTCTTCTAATTGTCATTTTTCCTGGTACTTTAGTTAGATTGTGAGCCTTCAGGACAGTAAGGGAATTTCTAAGTACCTATCTTACTTATAATTTTAATGCACCAATATATTCATTGTAACCCGTTCTGGGCTCTTTTGGGAGGACGGGCTAAAAAAATTGAATAAATAAAATTAAATAAAATTAAATACACCAAAGCCTATTCAATTCCTATGGGCTTCGGTGCATTTACTGTGGCAGCATCACCACCGCAGCGTTGTAAAAGGGACCCTAAATCCGAGTATTATAGCAAGAAGGTGCACATTTATACATGACTCAATCATAGCTATATTCAGACATAGTACTATGTGCAAGAAGTTTTAGTGGGGCTCATATTTAGGTGTAAAAGAACAGGTGTCGATGTGTGCCGGTACTCCTCTCCCTCTCATTAGTCACAAGTTTTCCATGCATATAACTTGGATGTATCTAGCTTTAATAGATGATGAGTCGCGTGATGAAATATCCATGGTGGTTATGTATCGTACAATGAACTGTTACGTGATGAACTGCCATGATGAAATGTCACCAAACCACAGTAGCAACTTTTATTAGCCCTCGGAGTTCAGTAAGGCAGGACATCCATGAAAACATATTTTGTTTAGTTAAGCAAAAGACCGGTACTACAAATAAATTTCCATTATGGTGGATGTGCTTTATAAGGAGCTCCTTTTGCTAAACAGCACTAGAGGTTTATAGCGCGGGCCAGTGAGGTAAATACCCCGATGATCATAGAATTCCTATGAGCGTCGGAGCATTTAGCTCGCTGGTCCATGCTAAAATCCTCTAGCGCAGTTTAGTAAAACCCATCAAATGTTCTGTACCTGTTAACAGGACTAAATCAGTCGACATATATTTTGCTGTCATAACAACTTGTAATTTAAAAACAGAAGAACTTCATTACAATAGATATTTAAAAAAAAAAAAAAAAGTAATAAAATCATTTGCATAACTTTATGGACAGTTTTTCTTTAAACTCAAAGGAAAAAAAAATTCTGTTTTTATTTTAGAGAAAGAGCACAAGCAGATATCTTGTATGAGTCACAGAGTCTAACTAAATCCACAATGCAGGGCTAAATAGCTGAGGTTCAGTAATGGAATTACTTGCATCTGCCAAGATTGGGCAGCTTTTATTAAACTGTTAGCTCTGCCCTGGTTGTCAAGCAAAGACCAATAAGCAGAATGAATATGAAAAAAATTGTTTGTTGCAATTAGATTCAACAGACTGCTGAACAGCTTTGATAGAGGAGAAATGGTATCCCCTGCTGGAAAAGGACAAAATAGTTTGTCCCTAGTACAGAAGGCTTAAGTGCTCTTGAAAAGGGAAAGGGGGCAAATATAAGGTTGAATTTTATAGGCTGAGTGAGGTTTTTAGAATCTTTATAAATGTTTAATACCTGTTTTTGTCTATTTTATGTCCCTTTCACTTTTTACTATTAGTTAGCTGTAAAAGGAGATAGTATGCTGCTGCTAATGCTTTTTTTTTCATATTTTGAAACCCTTTGTGGTTGCATTTCAAGATTAAGTGGTGTAGATACCAATGTGGGTTACATATAAGACATGTTATTTTACCACAAATTAATGCCATTTTAGCATGGGTTCCATTTTATACAAGGAAACCTAATTACTAATAAATGGAGGTAACAGTAAAATAGCACCTCTTAACAGTAGACCACATTGATAATGTCTCTCTTTAAAGTGGGAAAGATAGGAAAATTGTGCTTATGAATAAATAGTTTTTATTGCCTCATTACCAGCTCTATAAATACAGTATATAGTATTTGGTATACATAAATGTAACTATAGGGCCTATTATTCACAAATGCACTTATCCAGATAGCAGAATCTATTTTCTGGAGAAGTGCTATTAGATGTTTTAAAGTAGTACTTGTTTTTATTATGTCTCCTCCCGCCTCCCTTACGAATCTTTTTGCCGCAGCTGTTGGACAAAGATCTTAGCGTTTTTTTTCGTATTTGATTGATGGTGGGTTCCCGAGGAAAGTACTCTTGTCTCTGAAACCAAGCCTGGTCAAACCTCTTCTTGTTGGCTTCTTTGTGAACAGCGGCACCCTGTATTTTGACAACGTCATCTTTGGATAATAGCATGAACAATAAGCTAAGTAAATTGTTGGCATTAAGATTTAAAATTGCTGCGGGGAGGTGTGGAACAGGCGGAAGTGTTGCATTTATATATAGTAGTCAATACACTTTATTTTGAGTGTACTATTAAGTTAAGATTAATTAGCACTAGCACACTTACCCCCTGTTTTACTAAGGTGTACTAAGCATTTTAGCGCCCGTTTAGCGTACATTAAGGACTCCTTTTACAGAGGTGCGCTAGTGTTTTAGCGCATGCACCGGATTAGCGCGCACTAGCCAAAAAACTATCGCCTGCTCAAGAGGAGGCGGTAACGGCTAGCTCGTGCGGCATTTTAGCGTGCGCTATTCCGCGCGTTAAGGCCCTAGCGTGCCTTTGTAAAAGGAGCCTTAAATCTACACATGCTAATCGCTAACGCTAACATGCACGTGTTAACGTTTAGTGTGTGGTTAGCGCACGCTAATATTTAGTGCATGCTAAAAAACATAGCGCACCTTAAAAGGAGCGCTTAGTGTACCCTATGATGGTAAGCGATGAGCAAGGGCTCCCGTGGAAAAAGCCTGATCAGTTTAAGCAATTGGGGTATGGCCATTGAAGCTCACCCTATCAGCTTATCTCTTCACACTGAGGATGTTCTATATTCCACAAAATATTTATGATGTCTGATCACAGCTTATTTGCTGCTTTTTCATATTGCTTTTATTATGCTATTTAACAAAACAATAGAGCATACAGCTTGCACAGAAGAGTATAATAGAAAAAGTTACCATAAATCCAACAAAAGAAAAAAATAAAACAATACATATTTATATTTCACCATGGGTAGAGAGAGACCA
The DNA here is from genome assembly GCF_902459505.1 of Geotrypetes seraphini. Classification (NCBI taxonomy): domain Eukaryota; kingdom Metazoa; phylum Chordata; class Amphibia; order Gymnophiona; family Dermophiidae; genus Geotrypetes; species Geotrypetes seraphini. The sequence goes on from NC_047088.1 coordinate 60,654,515, forward strand.
AATGTAAACCCTAGGTGCAAGTAATTTTCCAAAATAAAACAACAAAACTCCCTAAAAACAAACAAAACAACCCCCCCCCAAAAAAAAAACAAACAAACAAAAAAAAAACACCAGCAGAACAAAACCAGCAGAAAGAACTTGAATTCCATTAAATGGAGGGGGGGAGATATTTATAAGGTACAATATAAGATGGGTTTTTACAACACCTTAATCTTCATTGGGAATGACTGACCTGCAGTAGCTCAGTGCCGCAAGCTAGTCACTCCCATGGCATATGAAAGTTTCTTGCAATCAACCCCGCAATGTCATACTGCCAAGAGAATGGAGCCGCTAAATTCTGGCCTGATGCTTCTGGGAATCTCTTAAAAAGGTCTGCACAAATTCATTACCTGCTTTTCTCCCATTCCCTCTGATGCCCTCATTGGACATGGCTCATCACATAGACTCCAAATACATTTCTTTCTCCTAATGGTACTTTCCAAATTTTTGTGAATCTCACTATAATCCTTAAGATTAGGCTATCATACAAGTCTGTAAATTCAATAATGCATAGTCTAGAGACGAACCAGGAGTCTCAAGCGCTCACAGTCAAGAGCCTGATGTTATTCTCAAGGCTGGTGATTTATTCGGTGAGCTATCATCGACCCAGTTATGTTCTCTATACTTTTTTAATATAATTATTAATTTATTATTTTCTAATTATTCTTAAATATTTTTAAATATTTTTTCTCATTTTTTACTTTTTTATTTAAAACAACTGATAAAGTAGTCTAGTGTTCTAAATATCTATTCCTCTCCCATATTTTACTTAAAGTTACTTAGCTTTCATATTCTTTAGCTGAAAGTGCTTATTTCAATTTTTTCCGAATGCTTAACTTCAATTTCTTATCTCGACGGAAGATCTCCGTTTCGCTCTTATTAATTAAACAAGAGCTTCATCAGGGCAAACGCCAAAGGTAGCACTACGAATAAAGCATAAACACTTAGATTTCAGAAAAATACTAGCATACTCAATCAAATTTAAAAGCATTAACTGCTTGCACTGAAAAGGGCTCCACGGCAACACTAATGGACAAACTATTTCAAAGTTCTAAATCTGAACTATAGTAAATTCAAACATTCCCAACCCTTCTTAAAAGTTCTTTAGAGAATGAGAATATATATATGAAAATATATATGGGAGAGGAATAGATATTTAGAACACTAGACTACTTTATCAGTTGTTTTAAATAAAAAAGAAAAAAATGAGAAAAAATATTTAAAAATAATTAGAAAATAATAAATTAATAATTATATTAAAAAAGTATAGAGAACATAACTGGGTCGATGATAGCTCACCGAATAAATCACCAGCCTTGAGAATAACATCAGGCTCTTGATTGTGAGCGCTTGAGACTCCTGGTTCGTCTCTAGACTATGCATTATTGAATTTACAGACTTGTATGATAGCCTAATCTTAAGGATTATAGTGAGTTTCTCCTAATGGTCCCAACACCAAAGACCCTCAAAATCCCAAAAGCCCGCTAGGTCCATTTGACAAAATCCATGAGGTCCAGTTGTTCCTGCCCCTTACTGGTGCCAAGTTAAAAATGATACTGGACATCTATGTCCGACTTTGAACGTTTCCCGCAAGACATCAAAATGTCAGGATGAGGAAATGTCCATTTTTGAAACTAGATGTCCAGCCCCCTGTTTTACTAAAGCACGCTAAGCATTTTAGCGCGTGTTAAATCTAAGCATGCTAATTGCTAACGTGTCCATAGACTAACATGCACACATTAGCGTTTAATGCGTGGTTAGCGTGTGCTAATATTTAGCACGCGCTACAAAGCATAGCGTACCTTAGTAAAAGGAGCCCCAGGGTTTGTTTGTTTTTTCTGAAAATCACCTACTTAGATGTCTTGGCTGTCAGGATGTCCAGCCTTAGGACACCTAACTTATTTGACCGTTTTCGACCACAAAAATGTCCCAGGTTCAAAGCATCCAAATCCAAACCATTTGGAAGTGTGAGGAGCCAGCATTGTAATGGATTGGCTACAGATATGTCAATAGAGCAGTGGGGCACCTTAGAGGGCACTGCTGTGAGCTTCATATGAAGGATGCCATAAGTACATCTCACTATAACCCTCTTGTAATGTATGATGAGTTCTCTAAAACTCCCCCAAAACCTACCATACCCACCTATGTGATGCTCTACTAAGATTTCCCATTCCAGGTGCTGATGTTCTAGAGACAGGTATATACTGTTTAATTTAGATCTTTGTGGGGCAGGAGGGGTTCAGTGATCACCGGGAGATGTGGGGGCCTCATTACTTAATCCCTCCAGTGGTCTTCTTTTTGGCACTTAGATGCTTTCAAAATAGGTCTAGCTCCAGACGTCTAAGTTCCATCCTGGACGTCTTTGGAAAGGTTCTATTATTGCCACAAGACAACCAAGTCTAAGCATGCCTAGTGTCCACCTATAACATGCCTCCAACATGCCCCCCTTGAATTGTAGACGCACAGCGGCTAGGAAGCATAGGAAGACCTCCCAAAAGTTGCTTTTGAAAATCGGCACTTGGACATGCTGGCAATTAGGACATCCAAGTTCCAGTTTATGCCATCTTTAATACATCTTTCTTTTTTGAAAATGAGTCCCATATTTATAGAAAATTCTACTCATTGAGGAAGCATTCTATAAAATGGGCATCAGCATTTAGATGCCAAGAACACATAAAAAATGACCAGAATCCCTTAGATTTTAATGTATCTCTAGAGCATCCTTGTACTGTATTGTCTATCTAAGCTTCCATGTACTGTTCTAAATTGTTCTTCATAAACTGTATTGTGAATTACCTTGAACCTCTGTAGGCATAGCGTGACTCATAAATCCCAGATTAGATTACATTAGAATACTGGCATATATGTGAGTTTGTATATACATGTACATTCTCATTTAAATGTCAGTATTTAGGCTGCACTTTATTCTTTAACATTGTACCTAAATGCAATAATGCATAGATTGAAAATGAGTATATGGACAAAGTCTGGATGGAGCATGGTTAGGGCAAACAGTTATAAAATGAACTACAATGTACACACACCTCCTCTTTTACAAAGGTACGTTAGCCGTTTTAGCATGATAAACGCTAACGCGTCCATAGACTTATAATGGGCACATTAGCATTTAGCGCATGCGTATATTTGGTGCGTGTTAAAATGTGGCTGGCGTAAATGTTTGTGCCTAAGCACATAAGTGAGTATTATGATCGAGACATTCAAATATCTCACGGGCCGCATCAAGGTGGAAGAAGACATCTTCTTCTTCAAGGGTCCCGCGGCAACAAGGGGGCATTCGTGGAAAATCAGGGGCGGGAAACTGCACAGTGACACTAGAAAGTTCTTCTTCACTGAAAGGGTGGTTGATCGCTGGAATAGTCTTCCACTTCGGGTTATTGAGGCCATCAGTGTGGCGGATTTTAAGGCCAGATGGGATAGACATGTGGGATCTATCCGCAAAGATAGATAGCGAGGATCACTGGAGTGGGCAGACTTGATGGGCCGTGGCCCTTATCTGCCGTCTATTTCTATGTTTCTATGTTTCTATGTTTACCTGGTTACACTACTGTTCTATAAAGAAAGGTAGGGGCTTGCTGACCTTGGAAGCTAAACAAATCCCTTCTGTATGCCGGGCATGTTCCATTTCACAATTTTGTATTGACTGTCAGGAATCTTAATGAAGTACAGTTGTATTGACATGAAAAGAAACAGCTATTGATTCACATATTCACTTAGTAGCTTTAGAGTGACATGAGAGCAAGTAGCTGTAAAGTACAGTTATTTGAAAGAGACGGACTATAAGGTTCATTTTCAGTATATTTCAGAAAGAAGTGGACTTGTAAAGCAATATCACTATATGTCAATTTTCTATTTATTTATGAATTTTTGCAAAAGTAGTGCCACATTGAAAAACATATAAAAAAAAACCCAAAACACCCAGGTAGCTAAATAATTATTTAAGAAGATGGACCATCATACACATATAGGAAAAAAAACCCTTGTAATCTTCATGAGCTTTATCAGTATAAACTTAGGTCCACTAACAATCTTCAATTTTACCTATTTTATAGTGTTCAAAATAAATGTCTCTGGTACTTTACTGGAAGAAGAGGATACACAGCTCAAACACTGTCAACACGGTCACGTACCGAGCTGTCAAAGTTGTCTTGTTTTTTTCGGGGTGGGGGGAGGGTTTCAGTGACATCGATAATGTACACAATTACAAAATAGCATGCACTATTGCTCATATAGTTGACACTATTGGTTAATCATGCACCTTTTACTCAACAATGTACACTATAGGGCTCATTTTCAAAAGAGACAAATCTTCAAAAGAGACAAATGGGCAGATGGACGTTTTTCTCACCAAACCCTTCCAATCTGCTATTTTCAAAACCTATTTCCTAGATGGATAGCTATGCTGTGAGGACCAGATCCAATAGCGCTTTTTCCCTTGTGGGTTCCGTCACATTTGTCTGAGCAGAGCCTCTTGAAAGGCATCCACAATCTCCCTACTTCTTTCCGATTCCGCAGACGGAACATTCCAGTCCGCATCCAGCAGGTTGAAATCTCCCAACAGCAGCACCACCTCTTTCCTTCCAAACTTTTGGATATCCACAATTAGATCCTTATCAATTTGCTGCGATTGAGTCAGAGGTCTGTAGATTACACCCACGTAGATAGAAGTTCCATCTTCTTTTTTCAGAGCGATCCATATCGCTTCTTCCTCTCCCCAGGTCCCTTGCATTTCGGTCGCTTGGATATTGATCTTTACATAGAGAGCTACTCCTCCACATTTTTGACCATCTCTGTCCTTCCTAAAAAGATTATATCCCGATATGTGTGCATCTCATCCATATGATTCACTGAACCATGTCTCTATGATAGCGACAATATCTAGATCTGCTTTTAACATCAGGGCTTGCAGATCATGAACTAGTAATAGCACTTAGCAGAGATTTGAGAAATGGCTTAGTGGTTAAAGCAATTGATTCAGCACCCTCAGGTTGTGAATTTGATTCCCACTGCAGATCCCAGGTACAAAATAAGTACCTGTCTAAAATATATATGTAAACTGCTTTGATGGTAACCACATAGAAAAAGAGGTATATCAAGTCCCACTCCATTTACCTAGCTGTTAGTGAGTGCTTATTGTCATATTAAACAAATGAGACAAGCATCATTTTGAGGGGAAAAAAATAGAAAGGGACTGTTCTTTGCAGTTAATGTAGAAGCCTTTACCACATATTTAGTGCTAGCATAGTAGATAGCATGATTCCATTAAGTTCACCTTAAAGAGGTATAGCTAACGTCAATCCACATTATCTTCTATGCATTTAACACGTGGCCACAAATGTCTGCCTTAGCTAACTCTATTACATACTTCCAGAAATGCCGGGAATGCCTCTAATATCTACTGCAGAGGTTGGTCAGTGACTGTGTGTTAAATTTAGCGGTCCTTACACAGTAATATCTAACACAGTCATGGGCATACTACGGCCCACGGGCCATATCCGGCCCGTTAACTTTTTAAATCCAGCCCACCGACCATCTGAACCCCTCCTCCAGAGCAGTGTTGGGCTGGCAGCAGTCTAAACAGGCTGCTTTGTGGCCTTCTCTTGTCAGGGAATTCCATCTGCCGCATCACTGATGATGTCATCAGTAACATGGCACATGGAAGGCCCGGCCGAGAGGCCACGAAGTAGCCTGCTTAGAGTGCTACCGGCCCGACGCTGCTCTAAAGGGAGGTATGTAGGGCTTGCAGTCAGCGGGGTTTGGATGGGAGGGAAGGATGGAAGGTTAGCGGGGGTTTGGCTGCGCGGCGGAGGTGGGTGCTCAAGGGTTTTGCTGTACAAGGGTTGGGAGGGAGGGAAGGATGGAAGCTATTTTAAATTACTATGTACAATTTTTTGGACCTTTGGATAAGCGTTTAATCAAAATTTAAATAAACTATGAAACTATGAAGATGGCCAAGGGTTCTGCTGCACAGGGGGATGGAGGGATGGAGGGATAGAAAGATGCTCTTGGTCCAGCCTCTCTATCAAATTTAAGAACCCATTGTGGCCTACGAGTCAAAAAGTTTGCCCACCCCTGATCTAACTACACATTCATAAATGTAGTAAGATCTGTGGTACAGTACTGTATAGGATCAAGCACAGTGTTTGTCAATCTACTGTGGCAGTGGTGGGGCTAAGATAAATGAAATCTGCTGTTTTTTTTTTTTTTTGTTTGTTTGTTTATTTTAGGTTACTATGATTTGGAATACTCTTCCTTTACACTTAAAAATGGAAAAAAACTTACAAAAATTTAAAAGCAATTTAAAGTGCTTTCTTTTTAAAGATGCTTTTAGTTGATCAACTGTGTTTTAGTAATTAACTTAATCTTGTTTCTTACATTTATTTTCCCAATTCCCTTCTGTGTTTACCTTAAATGTTTCTTACATTTTCTATACCGATTGTATTTCTCCCCCCCCCCCTTCCTATTTGTGTCCAGGGGCTTTACGGTCCTTTTTACCTAGTACGTATTTGTTGTCGGTCATGTAGTTTTTTTTTTAATTATTATTATTCAATTAATAATAGATTTGCTATTACGGTAAAGTAAGTTTTATTTGTTAAATTTTTGTTTAAATGTTAATTTTTATATTTTGTAAAACGCTTTGTAGTTCCGAATAAGCGTTCAATCAAAAACCTGAATAAACATAAACATAAAACGTAAACATAGTAGATCATTTCTGGTTGTACAGTTAAAACTGCAATACTAAGAACAAACCCAGCAGTTGGTACTTTAGTGACAGACAATGGCTTACTGCTGTTCAGTTTCCACCTAAGCTTTGTAAGCAGGAGCCAGAAAGCAGAACAGTATTTTAACTTAATTCTTGTAGGGATTTTGAGGGATTATGAGGCTAAAGGACTTGTCTCTAAAGCTTCTGCTGTTCAGAAAATGTTTCACACTGTATCCGGCTCAAAGCAAACATATGGAAGGTATCATCAAGAGCAACCTACTTATATGACACTGCTCATATTCCTTGATGCCTGATGTTTCATTTTTGAAACAAGAAAATGCATGGTATTAGGTAGAAAAGACAGGACTGGTTTTAAGTCCTCATTAGGTCGCTCTATAGTAATCCTCCTTTCTTTCTGTAAAATAATAAGATCAATACAATTATTCATGAATACAAGAACCTGTTGTTTAATAGAAATAGTGTCCGAGTTAGTACCATACGTAGTATGTAGCATCTGTTGATTTTTCTTGGATAGCAATTGCCATATTGGGACAGACCCAAGGTACATCAGGCCTAATATTCTCATGGTCTCACGAGACTGCCCCGGGAACTTGCACAACCGTTTCTGATCACAGCTCCACACGAGACAGGAGTGAAGAAAAATTGTTCCTGCCCTGCTTCACTGCTAGACCACCAGGGTTCAAAAGGTATGTTGGAGAGAAGTCCATTAGGCAGGAGGGAAGCGGAGAGGTTAACAGCTGGCTAGGACAGGATGTGGGAAGGATCGCTCCTGTCCTGGCTCACCGCTGGACCACCAGAGCTTAAAGCAGGACCACGGGAGGCCTGCATTGGATCCAGTTTGGGGGGGGGGGGGCAGGAGAGCACGCAGATTTGAGGACCTGAATATAAACCGAGTCCCCCATTTTTGGGTCATTTATTTGGCCCAAAAAAATCTTGGTTTATATTCAAGTATATACGGTAATTACACACTGTATGAAGAAATATGAATGCCATTCTTACAAGACCTATAAATTATTTGTCTGTAGTAAGCCTCCATTGCATTTGCTTTTTTTTATAAACTCTTTTACCAAGGTTAAGACATTTAGGGGAAAATTCTATAAGTGGACACCATAGTTTAGGCATTCTGATGCTGTGCGGTGGCTCCTCCATATCTCTCCCTGCACCTCACCCTGGGAACTCCGTTTTTTGGATAAGTCTCTCTTGTTTGTACCCATCACCTCTACTGCCAATCCTGACTCCGCTCTTTCTGCACTGCTGTTCCATTTGCCTGGAACAACCTGCCTGCATCAAAACCAGGCTCAAAGCCCATTTTTTCAAAGCTGCATTTAAGTCCTGCATTTAAGTCTTGCATCTTGTGATACACTATGTCTGTTCTCATTCCCTTTGTAGCCCCTACCTTCACTACCTCTTCTTCTCTTGTTTGTCCCTTCATGAGCACCATATATTGATCCATATTATGTCCTGTGTGTCTGTTATAACTTATATTGTAAGCTCTTTTGAGCAGGAACTACCTCTTGCATATTTAGTGTACAGTGTTGCATGCATCTGGTAGCGCTATAGAAATGATAGTAGTAGGTTCACTCACATTGGAGTATACATACTGTAACTGGGGCGGCAAGCTTTTTTTGGGAGGTGGATATTTGTCACTTTTTGCCTTATTGACACCTATGAACCAAATATATTTATACCAATTTGGGAAAAGGTATAAATGTATGTGGCTTGAAATATGCACATAGATATGTATTTTATTACCTATACATACTGTATAATTCATTACTTTCTCTGTACCCATACAGAGGTCACATGCAACTGTGTGTGTTTTTCTCACTGTGCATATTTATATGCACATAACCTGTAGGATATATTTGTAAAAATGTATAGAAGACTTGGGGAAGGAAGACCAAACTACTAAAGGTAAAGACAAATACTCAGGGCCTCTTCTATCAACTGCGCTAACATTTTTTAGCACAGAGAGCCACGCTGAATGGCCTGCGCTGCTCCCGACACTCATTGAGTTTCTATGAGCGTCGGAAACAGCACAGGCCATTCAGTGTGGCAGTTTGATAGAAGAGGGTCTCAGTGTCTCCCACTTTTTGTGTCAAGTGACCCCACAATTGCATCAAACAATATACAAGTCGACCTCAAATTCTGAAGGAATCGATACTCGGGGATCATATACTGTACCTCCACTAAACAGTTAATTGTTCTAATCATTGGTCCGCTCTGAAAACAGGCCAGAGAGAAAAAACTCCCTCCCTACAAAATGAGGAAGAAAAAGTCTAGCCCCCCCAAAAAACGGGCTTCTTTTAATTAACTCATACAGGGGTACTCAATACAAAAAGAACAAAAATCTACCTGAGGTTATATTTAATCAGCCTGGGTGCTGAACTGCCAAAAAAGGTCAAAAATACCAATAACAATCACCTAGCTGTACTTAGTTCTCAGGCAGGTGATGCAGTTCCTCAGAAATTCATCCACTGCCAATCACATTATGAATGTAATCCACCAAACATTTAATAATAATAATAATAATAACAGCTTATATACCGCAATACCGTGAAGTTCTATGCGGTTTACAAAGATTAAGCAAAGGTACAAATTGATTGACTTTAAGAGGGGAGGAAGAAAGAGGGTTAATAGGACAGGAAATCCATTTTTGAGGAAAGAGTGATCAATAGAACAAGTTAATCGCTATAGAGGGGAGAGAGAAGAGAGGATCAGTTGTCTAGATATTTTAGGAACAGGTGTGTTTTCAGACATTTCCTAAATTCCTCATAAGTAGTGGGCGAAAGCAATTGTTCTAGGAAGGTCTTTACCCCATGATGCTGCTTGGTGCGAGAGAAGATGTTCATGGTGTGTTTTCAGTTTACAACCTCTCACTGGGGGGCAAACAAAGTTGGAATGTGAGCTTCTCTTGTGTCTGTTGGCTGAGAAGACGAAAAGGTCAGTTATATATTTAGGGGCAAGTCCTTGTAGTGCTTTGAAGCAGAAGCAGGCAAATTTAAACTTTACGCGTGCCCCCATTGGCAGCCAATGCAGCTGCCGGTAGTAGGGTGTCACGTGGTCAAACTTCCTCAGCCCAAAGATCAGTTTGACCGCTGCATTTTGCATCAATTGTAAACGCTGCATGTTCTTTTGGGAAATTGCTAAATAGGCGATGTTACAGTAGTCAAGTAGACTCGGTACGAGGGATTAGACTAGGGTTCTGAATGCCACTGTATCGAAATAAGCTTTAATGGATCTGAGTTTCCAGAGAGTGAAAAATCTCTTTCTGATCAAGGAGTCCACCTGGTCTCTCATGGTTAGGCACTGATCCAAAGTTACACCTAGTATCTTTATGGTAGGTTGGATAGGGTAATTAAGATTATTGATACATAGTGGTGATTTGGTGTCAAGCGGATGTGGCGAAGCAACGAAGAAAGTTGTCTTTTCTAAATTAAGTTTGAGCCTAAAGGTCATCCAGTGCTCCATCACGTTTATGGCTTCTGAAGCTTTAGGAATAGTTTCAGAGATAGAATTAACGAATGGGATGATGATCGTAAAATCATCTGCATAACTAAATAATTTTATCCCTAACTGGGTTAGCTGCGTGCCTAGTGAGGACATGTAGACGTTGAAGAGCAATGGAGATAGCGGAGACCCTTATGGCACACCGGATGGATTTCTCCAGGTATCTGAAAGTTCATAATTAAAACATACTTGATAAGTGCGGGACATAAGGAAGCCACGGAACCAATTCAGCACCTCGTCCCTGATACCAATGGCGTCTAGGCATTGCAGCAGTTTCCCATGGTGTACTAGATCAAAGGCAGAACTCATATCGAATTGCATAACTAGGGCATTAAGGCCCTTACTAAACAGTAGGCGCAGATTGTCTAAAATAGCCGCAGTTACTGTCTCAGTACTGAATAACGGTCTAAAACCGGATTGAGTTTCATGTAGGAGAGAGAACTGATCCAGATAATCCATCAGTTGGGTGTGTACCAATCCCTCCATAATTTTTACAATAAACGGAATGGATGCTACTGGTCTATAGTTGGATATTATAGCTGAAGATTCTTTTCGATTTTTTAGAATTGGGGTTATTATTTTGTGACCATTATTAGAGAGGAACTTCCCAGTTTTTAGGTTATGAGCCAAATATTGCATCAACAATAGTTTAAATACTAAAGGTGCCGCTTTCATGATTTCTAATGGGCATGAGTCCAGAACGCAATAGGATTTAGAGTATTTGTTATATAGTCTGTTGTAATTGTTCCACTCTAAATCTTGAAAGGAGCTCCAGATCATGTCTGCCGGTGTATCATTTCCTTGGGTGATAGGTATCGGATGATCACTAGGGTCGTTTGTTGAACAATGAATTCTTAGGTTTTTAATTTTTGAATCGAAGTGTAGTGCTAAGTCACTTGCAGAGGGTAACTTAGAGTTGTGTGTGGGTGTGGTGTAGTGAGAGGTGTCAAATAAATTTGTGATCAGGTTGAATAGCTCTTTTGTATTGATTCCTTGTGAACCATTACAAGATGAGTTGATTTTAATTGAATAGAATGCTTTACATTTGTCTTTTATCATTTGTTTGTAGATTTTTATGTTAGCTCTCCATTTGTTATGGTCTGTTAGTTCTCCTGTTTTTTCCAAGTTCTTTCTAGTCGTCTAACTAGTTGTTTCAGTTTTAGAAGTTCGGTGTCAAACCATTTGTTATATTTATTTGCATTGCTTTTGCTATTGCGTATAGGGGCGATTTTATCTAAAATGGATGTGCTGGTTGTCATCCAATGATCCCAGAAATCAATTCCTTCTTCTATCTCTGATTGCAATTCATATTGTGACCAGAAATCTATTGGATTAATATAGCCTCTGGTGTGATGTTCTCTTTTTATTATCGGGCGTGTTTTAGATTTAGAATAAGAACAGATTAGCTTGAAATAATAAGTAAAATGATCAGACCAGATATCATGACACCAGGTGCCTTTACGTATAGAGATGGCAGGGTTTGGGATGTCCTTTGTGGACATGGCTACCATATCTAACTGATGGCTTTTTTCATGTGTTTGTGTGGGTAGAGGGAGGTTGTAATTGAGTAGGGATAGAAAATTTTTAAACTCTTTCGCGTTTGTATTGTCCTCTTCATCTAGGTGTAAGTTTATGTCTCCTGCGATGATATTGTAAGAAGAACCGAGTGAATTGTTTAGGACAAATGCACAGAAGTATTCTTTGGCTTTTGGCCAGCTTTTTGGTGGGACATAGATGACGGTTGCTAATTTTACAGGCTAGAATTTCTAGTTGGTCGGTCATTTTGGAATCTAATAGTTCGAACTCAAATCCATCTTTAAGAATAATTGCTAGACCTCCTCCTTTTTTTCCCACGCGGTTTAGCGTAAGGATTTTAAAATTGTCTGGTAGGAGGTCAATTATTATTGGATCATCTTTTGATAGTAACCATGTTTCAGTTAGTAAAAGGCAGGCTATTTGCTTGTTAATGATCCAATCATTAATTAGGAAGGCTTTATTCCTGACAGATCTAGTATTAAGGTATGCACAGGGGACAGATGTGGGTGTGATAGGTTTGGTAGCGGTATTGGTTTTGATGGGTTTTACTTGCCTTATTCTTTTTTTAAGGGTTTGTTGGTGTCTTCTTTTATTTGAGATAGCAGTAATGTGATTTGTTATGTTTTCTTGTGGAATAGAGATGTGTAAAAGTGAGAGATCTGGGTAGTTGATTGATTGTGATTGTGGGTGGAGGGAGTTAACATCTTTGATGTTGCTAATTAGCAGACAGATCAGGAAAATCAGGAGGAGATTCATGTTTGCAGGGTAGGGTATTTCTTCCTAGCACAGAAGTGTAATGGTTTCCCTGTAAAATCTTGAGTTATTGTTTGTATGGTTGTTGACTGGATTGGTGTAGGTTTTGAAGGTGGTCCAAAGGGATATAGATTTTAAGCAGTTCTACGACAAGTCTCTAGTAATTACACATGCAGCTATCAGTTACTCATGCATTTAACAGCTATTTGTGTCTCTGATGATAACATATGCCTCAAAAATTCCTAAGTAGTCCTAATTCAAGACTTCACCAATTACACATACATCTAGTAGTTAAATTTTCATCTAGCAATTGTATGAATCTGATGGTAACATATGCCTAGCAGTTACATATGCAGGCAGGCAGTTCTTAATCGCAGGATCGGGTCGATGAGCTCTCTGTAGTGACGATGGCTGATCCCGCTGCTTGGAAATAAAAAGCAGGTAGTTATTGGGCGGAGCACAGATCCTCGGCAGGATCGGGTCAATGGTCTCCCGATAGTGGTGGCTGATCCCTCTGCTTGTTTTTAAAAGAAAGCAGGCAGTTGATTCTCCCCAGCGGACTGTGTGTGTGTGGGGGGGGGCGGAGCTCAGACACCCGGCAGGATCTGGTTGATGGGCTCCCGATAGTGGTGGCTGGTCCCTCTGCTTGTTTTTAAAAGATAGCAGGCAGTTGATTCTCCCCAGCGGACTGCGGGGGGGGGGGGGGAGGCGGAGCTCAGACACCCAGCAGGATCGGGTTGATGTATCAGTTCGCCCTCCAAGTGCAGATCACTCACTTTTCATTCAATATATTTTAAAAAAAAAATCCTTGCAAGCCCCTGTTTCGCAGAACGTTGCATCAGGAGTAACCTCTCTCAAATTTCCAAGACATTTTATAGATATTAAATAGAATTTGAATGCAAAACATCCTTTATAAAATTACTCTCCATTTTAAAAAAATTGTTTTCTCAATTATTTCTATGAAGTTGGATCACTTGAATGTTTATGAGCAAATAAATACTGGGTTTTACTAAACCGTGGAAGAGCTTCTTACCATGGGCCAGCGAAGTAAATGCTTTGATGCTCATAGGAATTGATTGAGCATTTATCTTGCCAGCCCACAGTAAGAATCTCTTCCGTGGTTTAATAAAAGGAGCCCAAAGTGATGTGATTTTTAAGGTGCTGGCTAATTATTTCTGATGCTATTCTTTAGTTCAAGATGTCATTGTATTCATGGAATGCACAAAAATGTTCTCCAATTCCAGATATAACACCAGAAAGGGATTCTGGATATCTAAAATGATAATGGATTCATGAATATTTAACCAAATTGATAATAAATTGCAAAATGCAAAGAAGAGGTTGGTGCAAAATTACATGTAGAGGTTTTGTTTTCTAAGATATGCCAAGCCATCTGAGCTGTTTATTTTTATTTTTTTTTAAGTCTCTGAATACAGATATTGTTATTGGCCCAAGTAATGAATACCATTCTGTTGGACATCGTTCTAAGTCCTGAATCTGAATGAATCAAGCCTTATGTGTTTGCAAGACTCCTAAGGTTCTCTATAATTAAATCCTTGGTGTCTCATGAATACGTTTGGTTAGAATGATGAATAGCTCATTTGAAGTCTTTTACACATGCTATGAAGAGGTCAATGATTTTATAGTTTTACTGAAAATAAAATAGAAAACATCTTCTCTATTGGCAAATATATTAGAATGCTGCCTTTGTTGGAAAAGCATCCGCTCTGGGAGCCATCCTGTCTTGTAAGCAATAACATATGACAGGGTGCTAGGCTATTCATTATAGGATGATAGTGTTTTAGCAATCTCTAAAATGAGACAGCATACAATCTAAGTCTGATGGATGTCTTCAGAACGTTGAACTTCAAAACATATTTAGGCTTTGACATTATTACCGTTAATTAAACTGTTCCTACTGAACCAAAGTAATTTATTCATGTGTAAACTGGACTGTTCCAGAAATAATCGATAATTTGGGCTTCTAATATTCAAGATTATGATCTGGATCTTAAAATTGAATAGTTATGGTTATTTTGTTAAGAACAAAAAACGCTAGTAGTATTTTCTAAATATAATAATGATTTTGGTGAATTAAAGAATGTGCCACATCTCTTAGCCTGCCAAGATGTTAAACTTTGTTACTTTTCCTTTTCTTTTAAGCTTAGGCACTTTCGGTGGACTTGATCATAGATAATGCTTGCCTTTGATTTTATTTGATGAGCATTTATTTATATGCTATATTTGAACTGGATATACCTGTGTTTTGTTATGTAAATGTAACAAATAAATCAATAAAGATAAAAAATAATAATAATGATTTATAGTATATTATTATATATAATACTATTAGTGTACCAAAAATCTATAAGATAATTCATATGCCCCCCCCCCCCCCATTATTTCTAAGCTGTGGTAGAGGTTTCTACTGTGGCCCGGAGTGCCAGATGCTCTAACGCTGCTCCGACATTCATAGAACTCCTATCAACCAGCATTAGAACATTAGTACAGGTCATTGGTGAGGCCCCACTTGGAGTGTTGTGTTCAATTTTGGAGATTGTATCTGGCAAAGGACGTAAAAACACTTGAAGCGGTCCAGAGCAGGGTGACAAAAATGATAGGAAGCTTGCACCAGAATTCGTATGAGGAGAGACTGGAAGCTCTGAATATGTATACCCTAGAGGAAAGGAGGGACAGGGGAGATATGATTCAGACGTTCAAATACTTGAAGGGTATTAACGTAGAACAAAATCTTTTCCAGAGAAAGGAAAATGGTAAAACCAGAGGACATAATTTGAGGTTGAGGGATGGTAGCTTCAAGAGCAATGTTAGGAAATTCTACTTTACGGAGAGGGTGGTGGATGCCTGGAATGTGCTTCTGAGAGAGGTGGTGGAGAGGAAAACGGTGACTGAGTTCAAAGAAGCCTGGGATGAACACAGAGGATCTAGAATCAGAAAATAATATTAAATATTGAACTAAGGCCAGTACTGTGCAGACTTGCATGGTCAGTGTCAGTATATGGCCACTTGGTGGAGGATAGGCTTGGGAGGGCTTCAATGGCTGGCGGGTGTAGATGGACTGGAGTAGGTTTTGACGGAGATTTTGGCAGTTGGAACCCAAGCCACAGTACCGGGTAGAGCTTTGGATTCTTGCCCAGAAATAGCTAAGAAGAAAAAATTTAAAAATAATTTAAATTGAATCAGGTTGGACAGACTGGATGGACCATTCGGGTCTTTATCTGCCGTCATCTACTATGTTACTATGTTATTAAAAGAAGGCCATGGTTATTATAAAATGGGAGGAGCAATAAATACAGCTATAACTAATTTAGTTTGTGTTCATTTGGTAAGAGTAGGATAAGGAGAAGAAAATGTAAGTGAGATAAATATTAGATAGTTCCTTTATTGGCTTGCATGGTAAATATTTCTTTGACCAGCACAGAGAGCACACCAAACACAATACAGCAAAAAAATGCACAAAGGGCCTCAATGACCCAACATGAGCCGTGTTTCGGCGTACAATGCCCACATCAGGGGTTGGTCAATGAGCAAAATCCGATTACCAAACTTCAGGGATCATAATCAGACCAAAAGCTCGAGCACAGAGAGCAATCTCATCGTCCTGAAATGTGTCTTTGATACAGGGCAGCTTATCCAAGCGTTCATAATATGTTATTGCCCAGCCTATTCTCAAGAGGAGGAATGTTGACAAAGATTCCTTATCTTATTGTTTGGTTTCCCAATTCCTAAGCAACTTCATGGGAAAAGAAATATTCACTAGTAATTACTTGATTTTATGAAAGTTTCAGGTACATTGAATGCCTGGCCGTTTGGATTTAGAAAGAATCATGGAACAGAAACAGTTCTAGTTTCCTTGGTAAATGATATTCCAGCCATTAATCCAAAGTTAGTTAGCTGGCTGGAAATGGCTGCCGACTGGATAACTCGTAAATCAGTACCTATCAGTTTTTTCCGGCAGCACTTAACTGGTTATTTTCACTGAAAATGACTGGTTTGTGCTAAGTATAAGCTGAATATGTCAGATTTGGGGGATGGAATCTGGTTAGCTCCCAATATTTAGAGCTAATTGACCAATGTTAGTGTATAAATAAAACTGCATAAATAGTAGCCCTATATTTATGTTCTGATATATGAACGGTTATCTCTGAATATTGAGTTAACTTGGCATTCACCAGCTGAATATCTTACTCTGTGTGTTAATGATTCTAAAAGTTAGGTCTCTACACACTTTGAAAATCTGACCCCCAAGTGCTAAAGAGATGTTGATTTCTGAAAAAAAAAAAAAAATCCATAAACTATGAAAATCTATATATTTTAAGCAGTTAACAGTGCATGCAACTGAGGCTGTTACATAAGAATCTCTTTTAATGTTTCTCAAGTTTGTATAAAGCAGAACCTGCAGCAATTTAGTAACAGTTCAGTCATAACTAAAATGTGATTGTATTACTATGTGAACTTTGAATAATAATTATTTCATAGTTCATGATGCAGCTTTTTCAGAAATAAAAATTGAACTTAATGACGGTTGTCATGGTTTCTACATGGGCAATTGTGAGAGAAGTGTGATTTATTCTTAATGCCAAACTGCGTTAAGAATCCCTCTGTAGAAACTAAAACATCTTCGGATATAACTCAGCTTCACAGGGAGAACATCTGTAAACTCACCAGAGACTTTTCCATTCTATGAAAAAAAAAAAAAAAGACCAACTGACTTTCCCACCAAAATTTAAATTGGTACGCTGCCCTGTTCCCAATCAGGTTATTGAACCCACTATTCACAAAGACAAACTGCAGACCTCACAGCATACACTGAAGAAAACCACAGCATGATGGCTGAAATGTCGGTTTCTATCTGACAAGATGCAGCGAGACCTGGAAACCTGCAACAAGCACAATGCCAGCTGCAGAAATCCTGAGAGAACATGTAACCCAGCTTCACAGGGAGAACATCTTTAAACTCCCCAAAGACTTTTCCATTCTGTGGAAAAAGAGACCAACTGACTTTCCCGCCAAAATTCAAGTTGGACTACCCTATTCCCAATCAGGTCAGTGAACTCACTATTCACAAAGACAAACTGCTGACCTCACAGCATACCCAGAAGAAAGCCACAGCATGGTGGCTGAAACGTCAGTAGCAAGACCCGGAAACCTGCAATAAGCACAATGCCAACTGCGGAAACCATGAGAGAGCATCTTTAGATGTGTTCTTCTAACAAACTGTGGCCCTCTTTTACTAAACTGCGGTAGAGGTTTCTACCATGGCCCGGGGTGCTAAATGCTCCAATGCTGCTCCGATGCTCAAAGGAATTCTATGAGCGTTGGAGCAGTGTTGGAGCATTTAGCACTCCAGACCCTGTTTAGAAACCTCCCCCATGGCTTAGTAAAAGGGGGAGTATGTCCAGTTTTGAAATAATGTGTAAAAGGCTGCAATACTAACAATTAATGACCTAATTCATCCATTACTGTTCTAGGAAGGTGATTTAGATTAAGGTCATTTTTCATCATATTACGACATTTATTTGTTCTTTTCCCTCCATCTTTAAAATTGAGGCTAACACAATGGATGAAGTGTCAACAAATCAGAGAGAAAGCAATATAAGTCATGGGTGATACAAATGGAGTGTTGTAGGTCCAGATGGGAATTAAGCAAAACAATGGAGTCTCAAATTGAAGAAAGCAATGAGTTATTCAAAGACCCAACATGACTCACGTTTTGACTAATCACTTGTATTAGAGGCTCATGTTATCATAGCCTCCTGGCGATACTCGAGAGGGATCAGAAGAGAGCGACACGTTTTATAAAAGGTATGGAAAACCTGTCATACGCTGAAAGATTGGAGAAACTGGGGCTCTTTTCCATGGAGAAGCGGAGACTTAAAGGGACATGATAGAAACTTACAAGATCATGAAGGGCAAAGGCAAAGTGCAGAGGGACGGATTCTTCGAACGTTCGAAAACTTCAAGAACGAGAGGCCATTCGAAAAAATTAAGAAGGGACAGATTCAGAACCAGTGCTAGGAAGTTCTTCTTCACCCAAAGGGTGGTGGTCACCTGGAATGCACTCCCAGAGGGAGTGATAGGACAGAGTACGGTATTGGGGTTCAAGAAGAGATTAGACAATTTCCTGAAGGAAAAGGGGATAGAAAGGTATAGGTAGAGGATTACTATACAGGTCCTGGACCTGATGGGCCGCCACGTGAGCGGACTGCTGGGCATGATGGACCTCTGGTCTGACCAGCAGAGGTACTGCTTATGTTCTTATGTTTTTAAATATTTTGTCTATCTGGTGCACTGAGAACTTGGTACTTCAGGTTGAGTCGTTTAAAGATGGCTACCCATGAAAGTTTACATAAAAGCTCTCCTACATGGATAGTGACTGAGTATTGTGGTTATATGAGCAGTACTGAAAGCTCCCAACAGTATCTGGATATTCATAGACAGCCACTGTCTAGATCGTCCAAGTACCAACGTAGGCCATTTTTTTTTATAATTATGAGCCCCATAGAGGATAGATGCATAGTGCACATATGCATCAATTTTTAAGAGAAAAAAAACACCCCAAGATAGATATTTTACAGTTTTGGAAATGAGCATGTTTGGTGCTAGATTTTTGTGTATGTTCTACAAAATGTCTAAATTCATTTAGACATCATATTGAAAATGCGCCTTCACATCTCTATTATTTTTTCAATACTGTTGAACCAGATGAGCTACATCTAAGTCACTGGAGATAATCTGTGGATGGCCCATAGTCTTCTATCCCTTTTCTTTCTTTAATGTATCTGGGGGGTTTTGGTGGGTAAGGGTAGTTTGCCAGCAGGAGGTGAATGGTAGGGAAGAGAGAGGTTGGTCACTAAGACAAAGGATTCAAGGAAGGACATGAGAGCAAGGGGAGGAATGTTAGACATGTAAGAAGGATAGCATGGTCAGAGTGATGGGGTTCCCATGGAAAGAAGTCTAGTTAGGAGACTATTTGGTCACCGCATCTGAGGGTGGGTACCAGGTGATGGCTGACATGGTGGTTTTGACAAGAAGATGCTGGTCAGGTGAGAGTGCCAGACCAGTGCTTTTTCAGAATAAGATTCAGCCCAATATGCTGATGCACAAATATATATTGACTCTAAAGCTACAAGGGTTGGATTCTGTAACTAGCACCTAGACTCCATCACTGTCTTCCTCTGAGCTGCCAGACCACAGCCAATGACCAAGCTCGACAATGAGCCCTACCAGCATTTCTCTGGGTGTCACCTCTTGCTCTTGATTCCTCCCTCTTCATAATGAATCCTGCATTTTATTTAAAACATTTTTTATTTCGCTTGTAGCCAAAGCGGCTCACAATTAGCATACACAATTTCAGAGTACACGAAAAATCTTAAAATTCACGTCACAGACAAGGGCAAAAGGAGACAGACATTATATCATTCTCATTCTCATTAGATATTCAATATAAAGCCGCCAATTGTGTGTCAATCCCTCGACAGTACCGGTTTACAGAATCACGCTTAAATTCAGCCAAGATATGCAAATGAAATGTAGTCCGGAAAACCCTGGCCTACATATCAGCTATCTATCTATATTGCTGCAGAATCCTAAAGTCAAGCCACAGCAGGCATAATCTGATCATAGCAAGGAATGTTATCCCCAACCAGCTGAGCCAGCAGTGCACCCCGAAGCCATGGCTTCATGGAGTCCTGCTGGCTTAGCTGATTGGGGGAGAAATACCCCTACCATGATCAGCTGAGTGGCTGCAGCAGGGGACCTCTCACATTGTCAGGAGGGATGCTCACTCCCTCCTACTGGAACCCCCAAAGCACCCCCCAATTGCAATAGGAGGGATGCCAATTCCCTCCTGCTTACATGCCCCTCCAAACCTGTGACCCACCCAAACTAACAATACCCCTGAACCCCCCTCCCCTACCCTGATACCCCCAAACCCAAATCCTCCTAGTACCTTTTGTAGTAAGGCAGGTTGGAGAGATGCCTAGACTCTCTGACTGGCAGGTTTGCCTCATCACAATGTCAGGCCTTCCCCTTCCCAGTGCATCCTGGGATGAATTATGGAGGGGCCTAACATCCTGATTGGCCCACAGGAGGGGCCATAGGCACCCAGACCAATCAGGGCCTTAGACCCCCTTCCAGGTGCATCTTGGGATGCACTGGGTGGGGCCAAGAACTTCCATTGGCATAAAATAGATGCACACTGTCTAGGTGCATATTTTTATACAGATACATGGTTATGCAATTTTGTACAATTCAATTTTTGCATATTTTAAAATATGTGTGTACATTACAACTCTACCCTTGCTCTGCCCAAACTGAGTCTTGAGAACACCAACACACAAATCACTTAAAAGTAGGTATAATCCTAAGGTTTGCCTACTTTTTATACGTTTTTAGCCATATGCAACTTTATATCAGCCATTTTCTGTCATTTTCTTTAGAGCATACTTTAGTGTTCAAGATGTTTCATGGGTTCCCTGATATAGTTTAGCTAATCATTTTATTTTCTATGCAGAGCAAAATACACAATACAATGCCCATAATTTTACTGCATTAACCCCCCCCCCACACACACACACACACACCCTTTTACAAAACCACAATAGCGATTTTTAGTGTACGCCAGCACACTGAATGCTCTGCACTGCTCCTGACACTCATAGAGTTCCTAAGAGTGATGGGAGCAGCGCAGAGCATTCAGCGTGCCAGCCTGCGCTAAAACAGCTATCACAGTTTTTTAAAAGAGGGGTAAGAGAGGGCAATTTCCAGATGGCTGAATAAGGTAAAACTGTTTTTACCTATACAAATGACTTTGAAATATATTCTCTACTCTCCCCCCCCCCTTTACAAATCCATGCTAGCAGTTGTGTAGCAATGACAACAAAGCCTATTAATTCCCAATGGGCTTCATTGCAATTACCATGGACCACCACAGTAATCAAATTTTTGGATTTTTTTGTGACACATTTCCAACAGAGATCCTTCTAAGATCAGCTTATATTAATACAAATCATTGGCAAATTATGGATTCCTTTTACAAAGGCACGGTAGAGGTTTCTACTGCAGATGGCGAGATAAATGCTTCAATGCTCATAAAAATTCTATGAGCGTTTAACTTGCCGGCCCACAGTAGAAAACTCTACCACAGCTTTGTAAAAGCCAACGTATATTACTGACCATCAATCTTATAAATTTTGTATGCAGGTTTGGAAATTGTAATGCAATGGGAGGATTGTGCTCATTGCAGGAGACTTTTTATTGATAATGAAACTATTTAATTTATATGACTAAAGTTGAAAGAAATAGAAAAAAATCAATGCACTTCAAATACATTTATAGATATGTGAAATATAAATTCTAAACCAGGCTTAATTCTGTTGAATATTTCACACCATTGTACAAAGCAGCATAGCAGGATTATATTAAAAGAACATTTAACAAGTTTTGCTTCATATCCCTAAACATGCTGCTCTCAATGTTTATGTCTATATTTAATATATAAAAAAATCCCAGTGTTATTGCAACATTTTTTATGTTTGAGAACCAGCATGATTTATGTGATTTTGAATATCTGCATATTAGTTATATTTCTCTAAAATGATCTGCCTATTAAACTTCTCTCTTTCAAGCCTGATTATTTTTTATGCTTAATGTCAGTAATACATTTCTTTTGACAACCTGTCCTCTGCTAGACGTCAATGTAGTGTATGTCATTTTTCAAAGATAGGATTAATAGTAGAACTGGAACAAAACTGAAACTGTTATTTAGGGGTCCTTTTACCAAGCTGTAGTGGGCACTATGTGTGCATACCGCAATGGAAAAGGGCTTATTGTGTTGCACACTGAGACATCCTGTGGTAAGTTTCAGATGTGCATGCATTACTTGTATGCTAAAATTATTTTTAGGGCAAGGGGCATGCCTGGGGTTAGGATTTCTATGTGAGCTCTTATTGCCTGGTGGTAAGGGGTCATATGCTAATTTTTGTTAATCCACATGCTGAAGGCAACATTAGTGCATGGTCATTAATTCAGAAAAAGAAAAGTTGGCCATTTTCCTGCTGTGGTAGAAATGGCATTAGCGCTTGGGAAAGATTTACGTAAGGATACTCTACAGCCACTTTTTACCACAGGTAAATAAGAAGGTCCCTTATGTTAAAGCATTAAGAATCCCCATAACCAATTCTGAACTGTCTCATTTATTTTTGGCATAATTACTGTCAAAGATTAAATTAAGTATTTATTCTGCACGTTTCAAGTTTATTAAAGGCTTGATATACCGCCCATAGTAAAACATATCTGAGCAACTTACAAATACTCTATAAGGGATGAAGGTAAGGGGAATAAAAAGGAATAGAGAGGGGAAGAAAGGAAAAAATTGGAAATACAGTATAATAAAAGAAAAGAGGAGGAAAGCAGGGATAAAACTCAAGGATTATACTGTACTCTGTCTTCCCTCTTACAGGTAATTCCCGTGTGCTCTACTTTCTATCATTCATTTCCAAACTAGTTGTAGGCATCTATAAACAGGTCTTAAGGGAAGTCTTAAATTTAGCAAAAGATACTTCCATGTGAAGTGAAGGGGGCAGTGTGTTCCATAGACAGTGTGTGAAGATACTATTGTGGACGTAGTCATAAGATTTGCCTGAACATGGGAAACAATTAGTAAATTCTAGTGTTGCAAACAGAGAACCCAATTAGGTACATATGAGATTAACAGAGAGTCAAGGAAAAATGGGAGGAGAGCCTGATGGTTTTTGAATACCAGCAATAAGAGTTTTGTAAGGTTGGACTCCTTTAAACAAAGCTGTGGTAGAGGTTTCTACTGTGGACCGAAGAGGTAAATGCTCCGACACTCATAGGAATTCTATGAGTGTCAGAGCATTTACCTAGCCTGCCTGGTCCCACGCTGCAATCCGAAAGGCTGCCTGTCAGTTCTCGCAGGATGAGAACTGACAGGCAGCCATTCGGAGTGCAGCGCAGGACCAAGCAGGCATGCGAAAAGCACATGCCTGCCTCGTGCACTGCCATGCAGCTGCCGCTACTGGAAGAGATCAGGGGAACTGAGGCAGGAGTGCGGAAAGCACGTTGTTACCGCCAGGATGGGAAAAAAGGTACTTTTTAAAAAATATATATATTCACTCCTTAAGACGCACCCTTATTTCCACCCCCTTTTCGCGTCTTATGGAGCAAAAAATACAGTACATAGTACTTTTTCCAAAACAAATAATCTCCAAATGTTAAGTTTTCCAAACAAATGTATACTGTACATCTTCTTTTCAGTAGCTTTTCTTCTCTTTCTATTCCTATGTCTGATAGACATTCATCGTATGAGTTAGGCCATGAAACTGTCTAATGTTCCACAAGAGGTAATTCCTTCAATAATCCTTAAACAACATTTTACAATATTTAGTCCATATATCCGGAGTATGATTACCAATAGTCTATCTACAGGAATAATGCCATCAACTTGGAAATCCACCTCTATTTGCCCTAAACTCAAGCAGTCAAATTTTCTTTCTGTTGATTGTTTGTTACAGGCCAATAGCTAATCTTCCATTTCTAGCAAAACTTACAGAAAAATAATAATAATAATAACTTTATTCTTGTATACCGCATTACCATGGAAGTTCTATGCGGTTAACAGATGAAGAGACTGTACATTTACAGCGAAGTTACATTTTCGGCGATGCTACATTTACTGTGAGGTTATTTTTACAGCTAGGTTACATTTGCAGTGAGGTTACATTTGCTGTAAGTACATACAGCGGTGTTACATACAGCAGTGTTACATATGGCGGTGAAACATACTGTGATGTTCGATATGGCAGAGCAGAGGCATTTAGTATGGGGAGTAACAAAGACGGGATAGTTAGTTGATTGAGTGATCCATTTTGTTAAGCCATTTAGTGGCTAACAAGATTGGAGGAGTCGGAGAGTCTGGAGGTAAGTCGAGGTCAGAGGAGGAGGCAAGGAAGGGGGGGGAGAAATTAGAGGAATTTGTCAAAAAGGTAGGTTTTGATTGACTTCCTGAACATTTGATGGGGGGGGGGGAATTGGAGATGAGGGCTGTGAGGCATTTGTTCCATTTGCCGCTTGGAATACTAGGGATCTGTCGAGGAATTTCTTGTAGAGGCAGACCTTCGGGGAAGGAAAGGAAAACAGGTAAGTGTTTCTTGTACGAGAGGGGCCTGCAATTTCAAGATGCTCAGATAGGTAGATTGGTGAAGAGCCTGCTATGGTTTTGAAGCAGAGGCAGGCTCATTTAAAGATGATCCTTGCCTCCACAGCAGCCAGTGGAGTTTAGTGTAATAGGGGCTTACGTGTTCATATTTTTTGAGGCCGAAGATGAGGTGGACGGCAGCATTTTGGACTATTCTTAAATGTTTGATGGTGTTTTTATAGGATCCCAGGTATATGATGTTACAATAGTCCAGTATGCTTAAGATTAGTGATTGGACCAGAAGACGAAAGGAGAGATGGTCGAAGTGGCGTTTAATGGTGCAAAGTTTCCAGAGGGAGCAGAAACATTTTTTGACCTGGGCACTGGTATGATCTTCGAAGGTCAAGCATCTGTCTAGGAGGACTCCAAGGATTTTTATGGTGAGGTTGATTGGGTAGTCTAGGCCGTTCAATTTCAGGGAAGTGTTTGTTAGTTTATGGGTAGGACTTGCCAGGAAAATTTTGGTTTTTTCGTTGTTCAATTTTAATTTGAATTGTGAGGTCCATAGTTCTAACTTGGTGAGGACAGAAGAGATGAGTTTATTCAACTGTCTGACTTCATTGAACAAACCACTTTATAGAGCTTTCATTAATAGGGCTTTTGATGCATGGTCTATGAAGACATAAATAAAACTTCCAGTACTGAGGAGATCTGGGACCTAAAGTTGAGACATGTATCAAGCAGGACCCCAAGTACCTTCAGAGAGGGTACCAGTAAAATTGGGATGTTAGCAAGAAGAATCAGTGTAACTAGAGTAGCAGATTCATGAACTGAAACGAGAAGTAGCTGATTATTACAAAACCAGGAGAGGATCTGAGTTAGTTCCTGATTAATTGTAGAAATATCAGAAGTATCTGTTGGGCCCAGAGGACAGAGAAATTGGATGCTATCCACATAGACAACAGGTTTTCACTGTGCAGATTCTCAATAAGAATTTTTACAGAGTCATTGTTTATTGTACTGAGTTTGATTTTACACCTCCTCAACTCTACCTAAGCGTTGTACATCAAAAAGTAAACACTCATGTAGAGCAAAATAATTCAATAAAAATAAAACCTCCCAGCCTCTACATCTCTGCTCCTTCCAGTTCTTAATACCTTCACACCAAAAAGTACATCCTCCTCAAATCTACCTAAGAGTTGTACATCAAAAAGTAAACACTCACGTAGAGCAAAATAATTCAATAAAAATAAAACCTCCCAGCCTCTACATCTCTGCTCCTTCCAGTTCTTAATACCTCCACACCTTCCCAGACCCAACTTTAGACATCATAATCAACCACTAAGGGCCCCTTTTACAAAGACATGGCAGTGATTCTCCAGCAGCAAATGTTCCAAAGCCTATAGGAATTGAATGGACGTCAGTGCATTTGCCATGGGGGAAATTGCTATCACAGCTTTGTAAAAGGGAGCCATAAATGTGTTTCCCTCACATATAGATTCAAACAGCCTCATGTTTGAATAAGTTGAACAAAAACTTTGTAATAGTTTTTTTATTTTTTTTTTAATTTATAAATTTATTAATTGTTACAACATAACAAATTCAAGCAATAAACAAAGCATAAAGAAATACTTCAAATTAAAATATTAATATACAAGTCCACATTATTAAGGGCTGGCTAATCTTGTCGCCGACTTTATATTCAAAGAAATAAAAAACTAAACATCAGTAATCTAATAGACTCTACAGTCAGGCAAATAATAATCATTTCATTTCATTCCTTTTCAGCTTCTGCACTAGTAACAGGCAATATGTCCAATTTAGGTTTATCTAAAAGAAAATTTTCTAAATGAACTGGATCTAAAAATATATATCTAATGTTCTGATAGGTCACCAAGCATTTGCAGGGGAATTTAAGAAAAAATGAAGCACCCATACCCAAGGTTCTGCCCTTGAGTTGCAGGAATTGCTTCCTCCTGTATTGCGTTTGTCTAGAGACATCTGGAAAGATGTTTATCTGTTGACCACAAAACAGAGCATTTTTGTTCAAAAAATACAGTTTAAGTATATCTTGTTTTTCTAATTCAGTCATAAAGGTGACTAATAATGTTGCTCTCTTGGCTATATAATATTTTGATGATTCTAGATATTGGAAGATATTTAAACTATCAGGTGACACTAATTGATCTCCCCCCCCCCCCCTTCTTCTGAAACCTTTTTGGTACTACTAGGTAAATAATAAAGATTATCTAGAGAAAACTTTTCTAAACCAGTATAAGAAAGTACCTCTTAAAAAAACTGTAATAGTTTTATTTGACATTAACAAAATAGATTCTAGGATGGCTTAGAAATGTACATTAAAATGTTATTGTCAGAGTGATTAAAACAAGAAATTCAGAGTTACACCGGTATGTATAGAAACTCAATGCAGACTGTGTTTTAGAAAAGCATTAAAATTAATGCACATGCTAACCCTCAGCAACATTCATGTTAATTGATGTGCTATGTGCAAAAGCCTCAATGTGCAATGAAATGCATTCTGAAAGCACTTTCAATTTTTACACACCCACACTTGCTAAATAGATCCATAGCATAATAATGACATTGTTAATCACTGGCATGTTATGTAGAAAACTACCTTGGGAAAGAAGTCATTTAATATACCATTTTAGATTGATAATATATCTTCTTTCAGGGTTTAACTGCTAGTGTATCAATTTAGTGACTATTGATGAAGGATGGGGATGGGGTAGTCTAGGAGGAGTAGCCTAATGGTTATAAGCAGCAGGCTGAGAACCAGGGAAGCCAGGATCATATCCCACTGCTGCTCCTCGTGATCATGGGCAAATCATTTAGGCCCAGATTTTCTAAATGGAACCCAAGCTCAGAAAAAAATACCAGGTTGGAGAGGCCTTAGACACCTGAGACAATCAGAGTCTTAGGGGCCCCCCAGTGCATCCCAGGATGCACCAGGAAGGGGAAGGCCTACTGGCAGGAGGGAGTGGGCTTCCCTCCCACCGGATTGTCTTTGAAGGTATGGGGTTTTATTAGGGGGTGTTAGGGTGTGGTGCCATGGGTATGGGGGTGCTACTGTGGGATACCAGGGGTTCAGGGGTAGGTGCCATGGTTTCAGGGAGTTTCAGGCAGGGTGCCACGGTTTTATGGGTGCCACAGTTTGGGGTGGGGTATCGTGGTTTGATGGGGCCCAGCGGCAGGAGGGAGTGGGTATCCTTCCTGCTGATTTTTGTACCAAAAGTACAGAGGGCATGGGGGAATATCAGGAGTGTGTGGGGATATCAGGGGATGTTGGAGGGGAGGGGTGTAGTGTGGGGGCTCTCTGTGGAGGGGGCTGTGGGATACATATTAAGATATACATGTAGCTATGCCATTCTGTAATAATCAAAAATATACAAATACCAAAAAAATATACAAATAATGAAGTTCAATATTCACCAGCTGCTAGTGAATGCATAACTTTGAATACTGAATAGTTGTGCTTGAATGGTAAATCAAAAGCTTTATAGGTTCTATTACCTGTCTATGGAATTGTTTGACAGTGATTTCTATTTGAGTTTAAATCTCATATATCTATTCCTCGAATGAGTTTTGAATGTGGTTTTTTTTTTAGATTTCAAGGGTGTATTGTGCAATGAGACAAAAATGGATTTCTTCTCTATCACAAAGTGACTTTAAAATTCCATTGATCTGATCACCAGCTGTAGTCAAGTAGGCAGCCCAAGCTGGATTCAGATACCTAGCTTTTTCTCAGATGTGCAGGTGCCGGATATGATAGAAATACTATCGACAATACTTGGGAATTCTAACCGAAGTACAACAGCCCATTCCATATAGGCAGATGATAGCCAATGTGCAGACCGAATTGGATGGAAATAAATGGATCAAACATAGAAAAACTATGATTATCTGTACTCATGGAAACACTTGTGGCAGGTGGTGGCAGGTCAAAAGCGCGCCGGGACAAAGGCGCGCCCAGACAATTGAGCGCAGCGCGGAGGCGCACGCCGCTCAAAATTCATGTTTTTAGGGCTCCGCCAGGGGTGTGTGTGGGGGAACCCCCCACTTTACTTAATAGACATTGCGCCGCATTGTGGGGGCATTGTGGGGGGTGTGGGGGGTTGTAACCCCCCACATTTTACTGAAAACTTCACTTTTTCCCTGTTTTTAGGGAAAAAGTTAAGTTTATAGTAAAATGTGGAGGGTTACAACCCCCCAAATCCCCCATAACGCCGCCGCAATGTCTATTAAGTAAAGTGGGGGGTTCCCCAACAAAAACCCCCATCGGAGCCCCTAAAAACAGTAATTTTGAGCAGCGCGCGCCTCCGCACTGCGCTGAATTGTCTGGGCGCGCCTTTGTCTTTCGCGCCGTTGTCTATGAACCGTGGCAGGTTGTGATTAACCTAGATATAAAAAAAACCCAAAAAACCCAGGAGAGGAGAAATGAACCTCCAATTCAGTTCAATCCATTTGTAAACATATCTAAAAACCTGTTATACTTGAAAGTCTTTGGCTGTCCTTGGCTATCTCTTCCCTAATGTTTCTTGTTTAGTTAGGTAAAAGATTCAGAGTTACAAATATTGTTTGAACTCTGCAGAAGAAAGGATACCATCCATGATAGTTGCCCTGAGCTGGAAGCTAAGATTCCTTGATAAACAGGAAAATGAAAAACGGGGGTGGGGAGTAGGATTAGTGATAGAAGGATTAGGTTACATAATAGAATATTGTAAACTAACAGCAAGCTTTTCTGTAAAACTGTTGCTTGAGGCACTTTACTGTTTTTTTTGGTAAATTCTATTTAAATGCAGATTAGAATTCCTACCTAGAAGCATAGCATGCCCTTTGTTAGGGCACATCAGGAAGAAATGTGGAAATAGTTTATAATTTCACTTTTTCTAAAGTGGGCCAGATACTTTGCTTGTCATATTATCTATATGCTTTGAAATTTCAACAGGAGCATGTACTTATTGATTGTGAAACATTGGATTTTTATTATTATTTGTCTTCTTGGATAGTTTTAACTGGAATCCATTATGTCAAGTTAAAATGAGGGTTTTGTAGCCAGTACTGCAAGTCATTTCTTATGGAATTTACTGAATTGGTATAACTGAGTACCAAAGCTTACTAAAGGGCTCTTTAATTCATTTTGCAGTCAGCCTTTTTCCAACTGAATAGCAAAGAAATGCTCACTCTTTTCTCCAAACACAACCCTTCCTAAAAATGGTTCATAGTCATTAGAACACAGTGCATTTATCTTGCGTGCATTTGACTTGCCACCCCTAAAAATATACATATATTTTTAAATAGATTATATGCTGTTTAATGTGTTATAACCAAACACTAACTGCATCCCTAGAACAATAGGGATTGTAAAATAGGCCTAGGGTGATAGACACTGGAGGGTGGGGGTGGGGATAGGGCAATTCATATTCAGGGAGAAAGAGGGAAGCAAACAAGACAACATAGTAATTTTCTGGTTTCCACCAAATGTATTCTTATTGTCAGCCACAACCACAAATATGACCAAAAATTAAAATAGTCTTTCAGCCATAACCAAACCTGGGGCAGAAAGAACAATTGGGTTCAGTTTTGGCACTGTAACTGAAATAAGGCAGAAAAAGAATCTGGGGGCAGTTTTGGTAATGTAACTGAAACTCAAACCAAAATTCAGTCAGCCTCTAGTTATGTAAAAAAAAAAAAAAAAGTAGGGTCGGTTTCATGCTTTCAAAATTTTAGCTGTTAGATAAATGAATTGATTTTTCTTGAATCATGTAATACCTCAAAATATGTACGGTAATACTTCAAAATATAATAAAATACTTCAAAATATAATAAAATGAGATAGTATTTTAGACAAAGATGGATATAACATTGCTTGCTATGATTGTGAATATTGACTTATGCATTTGCTTTAAAACCTCAATTTTTCCCCTTGAAGGAAAACAGAAGAATAAAAAGCTTGTATTTTCAATCAATTTTGTCAATGGAGACATGCCCATAAAACCACTATTACTGTTCCAAGTAGGTTAATTAATGCTACAGAAGTCAACAAAAATTTGGAAAAAGCCATTCAATTAATTAACTTCAAGTACATACAAACATTCTAAATTGCACTTGTTCTGTCACAGTATCAAAAATGTGAGCTTTTTTTTTTTTTTCAATTTTTGCTATTTCTTAAATAATGCTAGCTTCTGACGCTTCATTTTATGCAACTGATTAACTCCTTACAGTACCAATATTTTGAGGCATATGGTCTGGTGTCATGATAGAGAGATTTATTGATAACTATAGGAAAAGCAAATTATGTATATGTCAGTTATGGAATAGAGAAAAATCTCCAGAATAATGAAAGCCATTGACTCCTGTGGTACTGCAGGCTTTATTTATTTGTCCATTTTATACCGAAAATGACCCATCTCATGCTCATCTGTCTAAAGTTAGGCACCTACATTGCTGATCACGTGTCAACAGCGCAATGGTGATGTTTAAAGAATCACGCATCCAGCAAATATAGGCACCAGAAATGTAGGCCAGGGTTTTGAAGGCCTACATTTCCATTGCCTATCTTTGACAAGTTTCAAGTTTATTAAGTATTTGATACCCCACCTATCATTACGTCTAGGCAGTTTGCAATAGGTTAAAACAATGTAAAAACAAAAAACATCACACCAGTATAAATAAACAAAACAACATACTAACTAGAGACAAATAAGGGGGGAGGGGAAAATACAAAATTAAAATAAGTAAAAAGTCAAAAGGGCTTACACAATGGGAGGGGGTAAGGGTAAAATGTTGCACTACCTTGGAATGAATAATTCTTAAGGAACAAAGGCATCCTTAAATTTATACATCTTTAGATTTGTCCTGTGTATGAATCTTGCCTATACTGACACTTTACAGCACCTAACATCAGTACCAGCATCAGCCATGCCTATAGTGGCCTCTGGAGGTGTAATTCCAGCAGCATTTATTTAGGTGTCAGTAGGCGCTTTGGATTATCATTTAAAGTTGAGTTTCAAATGGCATTTTCCTCTTAACGTAGGCACCGGTAGGGTACCTACAGCACTTAAGTTAAGGTGCCCTTTATAGAATTTGCCCTTTATAGAATTTGCCCATGTAACTTTAGAATCTCCGGTGATCCAGTGGTGAACCATGTCAGGAGTGACCTTCCTTCACTCCTGCCCATGCAGAGCCACTAGCTGACTGGTTGCCGCTGGACCACCAGGGATTCTAAAGGTAGGCGGGGCAAGCGGGAAGGAGGTAAAAATTCTTAGAATTGGCTAGGACAGGAGGTGGAAGGAATCTCTCCTGTCCCAGCCCATTGCTGGACTACCAGGACTTGTGGCAGGCCTGGTGGAGGTCTGCAAGGCATCAGGTGGAGGGGGGGGGGCAGGGTACAGAATCTGACAGAGAGGGAGAAAGTGGATTTAGTGACGGGCGGGGAAGACAGTGAGGCGGCTGGATGCAAAGCCTG
Organism: Geotrypetes seraphini; assembly: GCF_902459505.1. Classification (NCBI taxonomy): domain Eukaryota; kingdom Metazoa; phylum Chordata; class Amphibia; order Gymnophiona; family Dermophiidae; genus Geotrypetes; species Geotrypetes seraphini. Next base: position 60,686,765 of record NC_047088.1, read on the forward strand.
GCAGAGCAGTGAGGGAGGGGGAACAGGGTGCAGAGCCAGGCATGGCAAAGCACTGTACTTGAATATTAACCCCTTTTTTCCTCCTTTTTTGGGGGAAGAAAGTTTACCTTGGTTTATGCTTGGGTCAGTTTATATTTGAGTATATATGGTATACAGAATCGGGGCCTTATAATTTTATATAATTTTTGAACAGTGTGTATAAACATATACACAAGTAATGACAGATTGGTGAGCATAGTACAAGATAAGTGGGGTTTGGATGGTGTCTGCAGCAAGAAAAGGGGGTGATCCTGGCTATTTGGACGGACAACTAAACTGATCTAAAGCTTAATGCTAAGTTAAAATTCATATTTAAATTTAAAATTTGTACTTACTGAAAAATAGAAAGTTAATGAATAGTAAAACTTACAAACAAGACCAATGAGAAAAAGACATCTAAAGCTTTGAGGCAATGAAAGTTTAGAGCCTTGAGAGGTGTACCTGAGATCTTGGGAAAAGCTTTAAAAGAAAAAAAATGAAGATTTATTAATGACTCAGTGGGCTTTTACTATTTGAACTATATATAATTAGACCACTTAAGTAAATATTAATTTGGTTTAAAATTCTTTAGAAATATATGTATGTATGTATTTATTTGAGCATACGAGTGGGTTTTGAAAACTTCTCAGCCCCACCAAGAAGAGAATGACCTGGATATAATTAAATCAATGATCTGAAACAATATCAAAATTTAGAATTTAATTTTTGCATATTGGCACTTAACAAAATAAGATAACACTTTTTTCAGCTACACAGTGGCAAAATAATGCTCAGAATTTAGGAAGTTGGTTGGTTGGGCTGAGAACTTTTCAGCACCCCCTTGTAATGAAATAGCTATTTGTAGGATTATACCTATATAATGCCAATACTGACTGTAAACTTCCTCAGAACACCGCGAAGGATTTGGCAGGATATAGGATCATATACACTATAGCATGCTCATAGCATAACATATAGAAGTTTAGGATCATAGGTTTATATGTTGTGTCACTATGAGAGTAATTCTCTACAATTTGGCACCTCCCCTAGGTTCTATAAATGGCACCTAAATTTGAGCACCCCCAAATTGTGTACAATCCTGAGATCTGTGTGCAAATAAAATAGTTAATGAGCTGTTAGTAATTAATTATTGATGCTAAATGGTTCTAATTTGGATTTGTACATGGCTCTGGCTGTGCATGATTCTAAAGATCTGAATCAAAATCCTCTCACATGCAACCCTAAAGAGGGGGTGGCTAAGGAAGCAGCTTAGGCGGGTCAGGGGTATGTCAAAGAATTACCCACAGTGTTATAGAATTTGATGGCTCTATGCCCAAGTTATGGAAGCCCTCTGTTTTTGGACAGAAGGCTGATAACTTTGGGAGAACATTCCATAAACTATGGGGGGAAGGGAAAATGTGAGTAAGGCTGGGGAGGGGGGTGGAGTGTTAGAATGTTGGGTTAATTAAGGGTTAAAAGAAGCAGTAAGAGAAGAAGAAGTGGGATTTTGGGCGGGAAGGAATTTTTATATTTTTTGAGTTGGGGTAGTGAGGGTGGTGGGAGGTTGCGGTGAAAGCTGTCCCGCCTGCCCTCCCTTGGTCAGGGGTAGTGTGCAGGGGGAGGTAGCGAGGATAGGAAGCGGTCGCAGCTTACAAGAAAAGGAGGGTGGGGAGGATTAGAAGGTTGATGGGGGTAAGATATGGGGGCTGAGTTTAAGTTAAACTCATGTACAATGCCGCCATGAGTTGGAGCAGGGCTTTGCAGTACCACAGGTCATGCATGGCTAGGGTTAAAGTAAACAGCTGAAAATTATTTGAGCTAAAGGTTCAGCTAGTGCGGTTCCGTCTAGTAGGGAAGTTCTGTGAAGTTCTTGTGCATTGCTTCTGTATGATGTCAGTGTTACTGATGTTTGAGATTTGTTTGTTGTAATAAAGCTCTGGCCAATGATCTGCCACTAATGATATTTTTTGGAGTGATTGGAATGTGAGTGTCAATGTTAGCACCAGGATTTACACCAGGTTTCAGTTGATGTAAGTCCTCATTCCCAAAATTGGGTACCGGAATATGCACCAAGGCCTGGATTCTATAAACAGCACCTAAACTGACCGGCGTCTAGAAAAATGGTGCTGGCCAAATGTCAATCACACTTAGGCACTATTAACAGAATCCCGGCTACCGGCACTTAAGAAAAAGCAGAGGCACCAGTAATGTAGACCAGGGTTTTAAAGGCCTACATTTCCGATGTCTGATGATGCCTAAGACCATCTCCACCCCTAAACCTGACCTTAGTCTCTCCTAGATGTGATATTCTAGGCACAATTGCAGCGCCTATCTCGGTAGGTGCCTAGCGGCACCGTTTTTTCAAATGTGTTTTTAATCACTTTTAAATGGTGCATTCAATTACCTCACCAATTAAAGTCAATTAATGCAATTAAGTTAGACACCTATAGGCATGATATAGGTACCTACTGGCACCTAACCTTCAGCTCCATTTATAGAATTTGGCTCTAAGTGCTATTCTTTAAAGCAGGGGTGAGCAACTCCAGTCCTCGAGGGCAGGAATCCAGTCGGGTTTTCAGGATTTCCCCAATGAATATGCATGAGATCTATTTGCATGTACTCCTCTCCCTGCATATTCATTGGGGAAATCCTGAAAACCCGACTGGAATACGGCTGTCGAGGATCAGAGTTCCCTACCCCTGCTTTAAAGAATACTCAAGCAGGAACAGCCTTTATTGAATAGCAGTAAGCACAAATTTTTCCCATCACTAATTAGCCATGATAAATTATTCTCTGTCAGGAACAAAATGTATCTTTAAAACGCAGATCCTTTTTCAGATATATTCTGCTGACATGAGTTTGAGCAAAAGTAATATGTATAATGAAGTAACTACAGGAATATTAATGACCCTTTAAAAGACATATGGTAAAAATTCAAATGGAGAGACATACAGACAAAATAATAGATCAATAGGTACATGGGTACTTTCTAAGAGTAATGTTATTGTTTTCTAAATCAACATTTTTTAATAGACAGAGTCCATGAATCCATTTTTTTTTCCAGTGTATGTATTATCTTAGATTTAAAAATCTGATAATATTAGTAACTACAATTATTTTCTAGATCTTAGTACAATGATTCAAAGAGTCATACTTTTCATGTGTCTGTCTGTAATTCCTTTACACCTGTTGTGAAGAACAAACCTTTTGTAGGATTTAACAGTGGATATATTGTCATGCTGAAGTTCTTCTAAACTATAATTTGCACTAAGGGCTTCTTTTTACAAAAAACGTGTTAGGTTTTTTTATTGCCAGCTGTGGCGGTATTAGCTCTGAAACTCATAGAATTCCTTTGAATGTCAGAGCTAATACCGCCGTGGTTGGTGATAAAAAAAGCCTATCGCGGCTTCATAAAAGGTAGGGTAAATTAAGGTGGATTTTTGGGGGATTTTGGGGCGAGCTTAGGCACCTCCCTAGGTTTGCAAAGATGTCTACCAGCCTGCCGTGGGGTGGTTTTTTTAATAAATGTGCCTTCCGATTGGCTGGTTAGACAGTGGTAGGATGCCTACCACCACCTACAATTAAGACACCGTTTATAGAATTTGCCTCTTAGTGTGTAATTAAGAGGAAGAATTAATTAAGCAGCATTATGGCCTTAATATGTATTAAAGGTATTAGTGTGTATTAAGGGCCAGATTCTGTAACGGCCCCTAAGCACGCCTACATTGTAGATGCTACTCAGCCCAATCATCATTCAACCTCTTGGGGTCCTGTCTAGCTGTGTCTAGACCTGCTTAAGCATCTCTAGGCATCCCAGAGTTAGGCACCAGTATATTAGGTCAGGTTTTACTAGCGATGCCTAAGTTAACCATGCCTGTTCTCTGCCCCTAATCATGCCTACTTTTCAGATAGGCATCATTAGGCATCATAAGGTGCCTAAACTTAGGTGTCACTAGGAATCCAAAAAGTTCTGTGTCAATTGATGAGTGATTGATTGATTTTTTTTTTTTATTGGCTGAAAACCCTGCACTGCCAATTACCATACCAATTAAAAAAAAACAACAACCAAAAGAAACGTTGCACATGGATTCCAAAGTTAGGCATCTTTGAATCTGGCTCTAATGCCTGAATTCTCTAAGTGGCGTCGTTGTTTTTTTTAAGGCTTAAGCTCAGTGAAAATGCCATTTAAACACCGTTTTTCACTGATTTTGAAGGTGCCTACTGGTGCCAGACCTATAGGCACCATAGGCGCTTTACAGTACCTAACGCCACTGTGGGTATGGCTAACAACGGAAGCTGCTTCAGGTGCCATACAGCAGCTCTGGAGGTGCGATTCACATCAAAGGTAGACACCAGAAATGTAGGACTGGAAAACCCTGGCATACATTTCCTGTGCTTATCTTTGCCAGTGATTCTTTAACTGACGCCATCATATTATTAAAATCCTCCAACAGTATTGTCCTTGACTAATCCTCCTTCAACTGATTGATAGACATTATATGTGCTATATGGGTTTCTTTAACACTATGATAGTAGCTATATTTCCATAAACATATCACAGGGACTCCAGAAACACATCGCTACAGAAAAGGAAGAAATTGAAATTTATCAGCTACACGTTAAGCGTGAAGAAGAGTATACTCCCAGCTGATTGGGGAGCGAAAGCTAAGTACAATATTTAATAGAAATAGCTTGACAGCCCCAGTAGTATTAACATAACTTAATTAAGAAATAAAGACACTTGAAGTAGTTTTGAATTTTATTTTAAATCAAATGAAAAGTAAAAAATAAAATTTACAATACAAGGCAACAAGTTAAAATAAAAGGGAAATTATAAGGAACCAATGATAGCTTACATTAGGCGGATAAAATCATACAGCCGCAAGCACTTGAGGTAGCCTTTTCCCTGTGATATGTTTATGGAAATACAGCTATCAGAGGGCTCCTTTTACTAAGGTGCGCTAGCGGTTTTAGTGCGCGCTTAGCGTTAAACGCTAATGCCTCCATAGAGCTTGCATTAGTATTTTTTGTTTAGCGCATGGTTAGCGTGCGCTAAAAACGCTAGCGCACCTTAGTAAAAGGAGCCCATAGTGTTAAGGAAAACCATATAGCACAGGAACTTTGATTGATAGACAACTTTATAGTGTCTATCAATCAGTTGACACATGAACAGCGGCCGCTAACAATGGTACCGGTTAGAGAATGTTGGCCTAAATGTTAAAGGCCCAACCTATACCTTACTTACTGCTTTCTTTGGTGCTGAGTTTTTCATCAAAAATTTTATGCTGACTTTTTGATGCCAAGAATAGAACTTGATCTTTTTTTTGGTATTTATGATTTTGAAGAGGGCATTGTTATAGGCAGAGAATAGACATGGGCACATTTAAATTCTCACATTAGGATGTACCAAGCACTTTTTTTTTTGCCTACCTAAGTTAACCCTCCCCCCCCCCCTTTTTACAAAAGTGTAGTGCGGTTTTTAGCGCCGGCAGCGGTGGTAACAGCTCTTACACTCAAAGGAATTCTATGAGCATTGGTGCTAAAAAATGTATTATGCTTTTGTAAAAAAAAAAAAATTCCCTAAATATCACCTAAAGGTACTTTCCAGGCTTAATAGACATCCTGATAAAATTATTGAAAGGGGGAATTTTAAAACAAATACCTGCTGGTAAAGTGAAGCTGCAATTCATCTGCTTTCCCCCTCCCACTCTGTGCCGCATGAACAATTTTTTTTGATAAATTTAATTACAAGTTGCAAATAAAGCAGAAGTTCATTTTGCATCCCAAGCAATCATTTAATGAAAAATGTTTGCTAACTCTTGAAGTTTTCTATGGATTACTGCCTTAGATTCTATGCACATGTGCAATTTGAAAATACAATCTAAACTCATTGTTTTCCATCTCATCTTAAAAATAACCCCTTCAATAATAACCTCTCTCAGCTGGCTAAATGTATGCACACTATGAACCTCTCAACACACTTTTGTCAGTTATTGAGTTCAGTATTCAGGTAGTCGGCTTTCCCCAGTCATAATGCTGTGCCTTCTGACAACCTGCAGTGTCCTGTACATTTGACAAGGGTGGTATGACAACCCCCAGCTGGCTCATTTGAATGTCAATAAAATGGCAATGGATTCCCATAGCAACTGACAGTCAATTCAAAAGACTGCTGTGCTTTTCTGGAGGTGTAATGGGAGAATATTATACATTTTTAATTGATAATTTCCTATTAATCTTAGATTAGCAATGAGGAATTACTAGATGACATTGAATTTCAAAACTGAAGAACTCTAGGTCATAGTACCTGAGTCCTTAATCAGCAGTTCATTTCTCTTATTAAGACAACTTCATTTTGTATTCTCATATTTTGGCTTTTATACTGATTAACCCCCGTTTTACTAGAATTCTATGAGTGTCAGAGCAGAGTAAAAGTGTGCATGTGTGTGTGGATAAATCTATTTGTCTTTTTCATTCAGCTTTGCTTGTAGTAATCTAAAATTGTATTCTATTGTTTTAACAAATATTATAGTTCAGTGCTGCTATCAAATACAGTATATGCTATTTCATGAATGTTTTCTGTTTTGCCACAATGAGCAATGAATTGGTGCACATTGTCTTTTTAAAATAGCCTAATAAATGGGCACCTGCTTTCCCTACAAGCCTAGGCACTTGATACTATTATCCACATTCCTGGAATGCATCTAACTCCCACTTAACCTTTTAAATTTTTTGACAATTTGCTCTCCAGTTAAAATGCAAGTACTATATTCAGCATGCCTGAATATTTAAAGTTAACAATTTATCTGATGTCCTCCCAAAGTTAATCTAATAAATCTTTTGTGGAACCTCTCTATAGACTTTACAATATATTATATTATATATGAATCTATATTGAGAGGATTTGAGCGAGACAGGATTTATTGTATAGACAGATGCTAACAGGCAGAAAGGAAAAAAAAAAAGATAGATTGCATTTGAATCCCTCAGCATGCTCCTAGGGTGAAGGGTGCAACCATATACTCAACATATTACTGATCTTACTGTAAGAAAGGGGTCACTAACTGAACATGTGTACATGTAAAATGTTTATGGCAGCTAAATAGAAAAGATCAGTGCATGTTTGGAGAAGGACATGGTGTAAAAGGAAACAGGCATTTTTGATTATAAGGTTACCTTGATACCTTGAGAGGACAAGTGAAATGGTCATAGGAGAGCTGGGCAGTTTTCAGGGATAGTGAGAGATGGTGGTGATGAATGAAGTGATGGGTTGACCAATAGGAAAAAGAGACTGGGGGTTAAGATAAAAAGGACTTTGCAGTTCCTGTTCCTCCCCCCCCCCTCCTCTCTTTCTTCCTGAGAGGGGAGAGGGAGGTTTCCTCTGTGTTGTACCAGGCTGCAATTACAGAGTGCTCCTATAAGTTACAGAGGGCTGGGAATCTAAAGGAGCTAAAATAGAGGGAAAATCCCTGTGTATGTCTCTTTCTGTCTGTATTTGAGCGGACGGGGAGAGGTTTTCCTCAATGCTTTAGTGAATACAGAGTGATTTTTTCTGCTCTGTGAAAATGTGAAGCCTGTCAGCATAGAGCAGGTCTAAGATAACAGTGGAGTGAAAAATCCCATGAGAGTTAAATTCACAGACCTGTTTATTGGAATTTTCCTATGGAGAAGGGAGGGAAATCTCACATGTCAAAATCTTCCTACCTCAGGTGGAAACACCAGAGTGGTTTTGAATAATGTTCAATGTCAACTTAGGACTGATTATTTGAACAATTGCAAGCATCTTCAACAGTGCATGACATATGGGGGATAATTATCAAGCTGTATTATGGCTCTGAGTCACCTTTTATTTGCTCTCTAAAAAGGCATTAACACGGCAGTTACCATAACAGTGATAACCAAGTCACAATGGGATATATAGTAAGGAGATGTAAAACATCTAAATACATGTAAATGAACTAATTACTACAGGTATGTACTTTCTTTAATATGAATCATGGTGAATACTGCAAATCATGTATAGCTGGAAAAAATTAACCCCAACAAAAAATTATTTTACTATTCTTGGGAGTATTAGGTCTCTAAGACTACCAGTAGGGATACTATTTTGAGCGATGGCACTGGAAACTCCAGGAACAACTAGGAATTGATCCTGTACAGGGACCCACTGAACTATCAGATATGGGTCCAGAAGGCTCCCAGGCTTGGGGGGGTGTCCTTTGGGGTGAAGGAGGAGGGAGATCTCAGTGGGGAAGCTGTGATCAGGATATTTGGATCAAGAGGTTGGGTTTAGGGTTGGGGGTTCTGATTGGGGATTTGGATCGCTAGGGTGCTGTTTGGGTGGATTTGATGGGGTTATAAAGACAACACCATGGACCTTTAAGTTGCAGCCTCGGTGTATCAGGCCGCGTCTGAGTAATTCATCACTCCCAGACTAAAGGACTAATATTGCATTTGAGTTGGCTCTCGGACAGCATGAGTCCTTTACCGTGGGTTTACTATCATAAATCAAGGTATAATACTTGTAAAAGTTCACTTTTTACCTCACCTTGATAACGTTTGCCTGCAGTCTATTTGTAGTACTTTTTGAAACTGTTAATCCAGTGGTTGTCAACCAAGACCTCTAGATACAGAGAGCCAGGTTTCTAAGATACCCTGAAAGAATAAGCATGAAATAGATTTGCAAAGTAAGCACAAAAAACAACACCCAAAACTCTACAAATTCAAATCACTCATTAACATAAAAAGTAGAGTCCCAATTTCAAATGACATGTGCAAAGTAAATATCAATAAACCGTGAACTTATCAACTTTACATCTTGGCTGTCGTTCTGTACAGAAAAAGAGGGAAAAAGACCTCAGATACCCTTCAAACCATGTCTCAAAAAAACTCTTGATCTCATCATCTATTTTTTCCTTTTCTCTTGTTTCTTTTTTGTTGATGACAAATAGAAATATATACTCAAAATCAAGAAAGACTTAGATTGGTTGGAAAGGACTTGATCCCAACAGGACACGCTTTAGCCTAGGCTTCTTCAGGGGATCGATGAAAAAGTTCCAGCCTCGGAACTGGTATCAAATATTTTGTGGAGAGAATCTAAAATGGCTGCTTGCTATATGCCAGATGTCTCCCTTGTTCCTCTGGTACTATGACAAACAGGAAAGATGTTCCCCCATATCAGCTATTGATTTATCTTTTCATAGTTAGTGAGGAATTGACTGGGGAATGAAAATTGACTGGTATAATTGGGGCCCAAGGCCCTTTTATAAAGTCTCTTATTCAGCCCCAGTCCTCAGCCTGAAACGTATCTAAGGTTCTCAGGCAGGCCTTCCCAGCGTGGCAGCAGAAGTTTCTTACCAAACTGTGAGCTCTGGTAGAAGAGAAACACTCCCATATACGGATGAGGTGGGTTTAGTTTTCTCTGGCTTAGATAAAGAGTTGCTGGCATCTTTGGAGGATGCAAAAAAAAGCTTCTAATTTGACTCATCAATTTACAGTAATTGGTAGACAGACTGAAAAGATATGCCACACAAAGGTTATTATGAGCAGAAGCAACTGGGAAGTGGTTGATGTCAATGAGGAACACTGTAAGATCGAGTTACAGTGACCAGATCAGACCATTGATGTTAAAGGTATCCCATGTGGGGGGTGGGGGAAGGGGGTCTTGATGCTGATGGGGGCCTGGGGGGAGTTGAGGCTTGAGGGTTCTGGTATCAGACAAGGCTTGAGCTGGGGGAGGGGACCCTACTCTTCACACCCAAGGGAATTGGACTATAACTGTGGGATTTATTTTATGTAAGCTGGGGCTACTTTATGTCACATAAAAGGGTGATTTGAAAAGTTTGGTTTAAAAAAAAACAAAACAAGTTAAACAATGTAGTCTCCATCAAGGGCTATACACTTAGGCCCTCTTTTACTAAGGTGCGCTAATTGGTTAACGCCTTAGTAAAAGAGAGGGTTAGTCCAGTGGATTTCCAGGGGGGTTTTCATAAGCAATTTTTCCTACAATACAAAAAAAAACTGGAAACATACATAGAGAACTAACTCAAAATATCTAATATCACTAAATCCCACCCTCTACTCAAGTGCTATGCCAGTGAAATCACAGAACCTCCAGTCTCTCTTCTCTACTACCCTAATCATAATTCTGTCCCCCTCAAACTAATATACTGTATATTCATATTCATTCTGATCACGTCCCATGCAGTCCATATGTATACAACAGCACACGTTAGTTGTTAGTACATGCTAACTCCGTTAGCACATCTAGTAAGAGGACCTCAACACGTGTGGGTATATGAAACCTTTTCCTTCCTATGTGATCTTTAAGCAATGCAATACTTGTATATATTTGTGTGTTTTACAAGGAGTTACTCCTGTTTTGTTACCATCTTTGTTGTTATCTAGCCTTAGGCAGGAAATAATCTGCTGCCATGGTTCATCTGTAAACATTGAGGATGAAAGAGTGATATGAGGTACAATTGTCATTAATCCATCCTCTACAAGAAAATATCTCCATTCTTTTGTGAATAACCATGGTTTTATATATTCACTCAGTACAAAACAAAAGGTTATGTTGAACACCATGAATTGATGTCACTTGCTCTCAATTCATAACATATTGATGTGTTTATATTCAAATTCAAGTTTTATACATATACAGTGGTTATTATTGCCCAAAGATAACAGCATCTGTGGAAGTAATAGATTTGTAAAATATTATACATAGCGGTAAACTTCACCTTGGACAGACCTATCTTTTTTCCAATGATGAAAAAAAATGTACTGTAGGTGAAACATTTCCAGTTATTCGGATATTTATGTTAAAATTTTGTAAATGGGTCTTATTCTTACCTTGTCAGCGTATACAACTGACATTTTAATTTGATAAAACATTTTTGCTATTCTGGGGGTAATTTTAAGAGGAATTGATGCTGCAAACCGGCATTTTGAGCATAGAAATTGACTTTTGATATAGTTGGCCAGCATATAGGTAAATAAACATGTGATTACTCTCTGGTTCTGAATACATTTATCTAACCTGGAAGTGAAGCTCAGATGGGGTTTAAACTTTATAAAGTGCATGCATGTATATGTACGTATAATAAAATGTGAAATTTGTACATTCCAAATGCCAGATGATATTGCTCATGGGGAGAAATGACAAAAGTAAGTATTGTCAAAGATAATGAAATGCCCCTGTATAATACTCTGGTGAGACATCTTTTAGAATATTGTCTACAGTTCTGGAGACCACATTTTCAAAAAGATTTTAAAAGGATGGAGTCGGTCCAGAATAAGGCTACTAAAATGGTGTATGGTCTTTGTCATAAGGTGTATAGGGACAAACTTAAAAATCTCAATATGTATACTTTGGAGGAAAGGTGGGAGAGGGGAGATATAATAGAGACATTTAAACACATATGTGGCGTAAATGCTCATGAGTCGAGTCTCTTTCATTTGAAAGGAAGCTCTAGAATGAGAGGGCATAGGATGAAATTAAGAGATTATAGGCTCAGGAGTAATCTAAGAAAATAATGTTTTACAGAAAGGGTGGTAGATGTCTGGAACAGCCTCCCAGAAGAGATGGTGGAGACAGAGACTGTGTCTGAATTCAAGAAAACCTGGGATAGGCACGTGGGATCTCTTAGAGAGAGGAAAAGATAATGATTACTGAGGATGGGCAGACTGGATGGGCCATTTGGCCTTTATCTGCCATCATGTTTCTATATTTCTATTACTAATCTAAGAAAAAAAATGAAAATAAGCCAAAATCTATTGTACTATATAACTATTTCACTCTGTGCAATGATGATAAAAACAAATATAGAAATGTATTAATATTTACAGTTTTTATGGATTCCTTAGTTTTATTTCTGTTGATTGATACTACTGTTGAATAGGTGATTTTACAATACCACCTTCCCTAACAAAAGGCTAAAGTGGTATACAGACTAAAAACTATGCAGGAAAGGAACACAATTGAAAATATAGGAAAGCTGAACATACCAAAGAAGAATACACATGCACAAATAAAGACAATATTTTTGATTTGTACCTCCCACAGAAGTGTCTTTACCAGAGTCCTGGTGTAAGGGACCAAAGGCTGCTTCAAAACAAACAAAAAAGTAAGTCTTAAGGACCAATTTTACAATGCCTCACCCCTAAGAGCAGGAGGAAGTGAATTCCAAAATTTAGAGGCCTGGAAAGAAAACAATGATCACGTTGTGGATTCATACTGGATAGAGGAAGGAGAGGGAAGAACCAACTGGTGAAAGTGAGTGAACTGAAGAGAATGTTTGAGAGTGTATAGGGATATCACAGTAGATAAGTCCCTGAAAACAGCCCTTCATGTACCAAGTGAAGAATACTGAACAGGACCCAGTATACTGGCAACCAGTGTAGGTTTTATAATAATAGAGACATATGATCTAGAGCAGTGGTTCCCAACCCTGTCCTGGAGGAACACCAGGCCAATTGGGTTTTCAGGCTAGCCCTAATGAATATGCATGAAGCAAATTTGCATGCCTATCACTTCCATCATATGCAAATCTCTCTCATGCATATTCATTAGGGCTAGCCTGAAAACCCGATTGGCCTGGTGTTCCTCCAGGACAGGGTTGGGAATCACTGATCTAGAGAATGACAAGGGGATGGTTACCCACAGGTATCTATCGGGCAGGGACAGAAACTATAGGGATGGGACAGGAACAGAGCCTGCGAGGATGGTGTGGAGACGGAGACAGAATCTATAGGGACAGGGACAAACTGTGTTCCCATGTCATTACCAATTATCTTCCTAGATGATGTAAAAACACAGGCACCAAATCTTTGGGAAGGTTGTACCAAACCCATATTGAAATGAAAGTCTTTATTTGTGATTTAGAAACAACAGTCATACAGAATATTGTCATTTTATAAAATCATAAATGTTTGAGGCTTGTGCAGATGAGGACAGAATCCAGAGGGATGGGATGAGGATGAGGGCAGAGTTCATGGGGATGGGGCAGAGATGGAAATAAAGCCTGCGGGGATGAGGACAGAGCTTGCAGGAATGCAGATAAACTTTGTCCCCATATCATTCTCTAAAATGATCATATTTATATGCCCTGCAGAGAAAGTGTGCTGTAGCACTGAGCAAAGTTAGAAGCTACTTGAGTTGCAGCTTCAGCACCCCACATAAGCTATGTTATAATTATCCAGGAATGAAATGATAAAAGCATATTCCAAGGAGTACATGTGAGTGTCATCCAGACACTTTCTTAAGGAATACAATTGATGTAAGATCAGGAAGCCAAAGCGTAAAACACTTGAAATATTAGCATGAAAAGGAAGCTCAGGGTCCAATATCACACCCAAATTTCACCATACTAATTTCACCAGATTGCCAGAAAGAGTTAGAGAAGGGCCCTTAGCCAACCAGCAAGCAAAAGTATTTCCCTCATTGAGAACCAACCTATTACAACAAAGTTAAATAGCCATGGAATCCAAACAATCTTGTAAATGATTAATGTCCGGAAGATGGGGGGGATCAATAAAAAGCAACAGAAGCTTGTCATCCACATAAAAAAGATCTGAGATACCACATTGATGCTCTAATGCTGCCAAAGCACTAAGGAAAATGTTAAATATTAAGGGAGAAAGGATGAGACCGTGAAGGACCCCACAAAAAAGCCTACAAGAACAAGAGAATAAGGTCTTCACTTAAAAAGATCTGTCAGTGAGAAAAGATGAAAACCAGGTGAGAGTCATACCCCAATGACTACACTGTGACAGGCAATGCAACAAGCGCTTGTGGTCTACCAAGTTAAACATTGCAGATAAGTCAATGGAAACCAAGAGTGCCACTTTCCCTTTCTCAAAGCCTGAATGAATCTCCTTTAAAAGTGCAGCAATTACTATTTCAGTGCTATAATTGCACCGAAAACCTGATTGTCTGGGTTGCAAAATCGACATCTGATCCAGGTAAAGAGAGAGTGTAAATGCCACTTTGCAAGACTGGAGAAGAAAAACAAGTTGAAAATTGAGCAATAAGGGGATGGCAAAGATGGACCACCAGAAGCTTGTTTGAGAATCAGGAGGAAAATTGTCTGTTTCCAAGTAGAATGGATAACACCCTATGACAAACTGGAAGTCACCATGAGTAATGCCTGGGGAAACAGAACTGTACTGCCAAATGAGACCAAGCTGATGGTACAAGATCCAATAAGCAGTGAAAATTGATTTAAGGATGGAAATTCAACATTTGTTCCAGCTCCCTAGATGGGAAAACTATGAAAGCATATTGTAGATCCACAGTTACACTATCTCATGATACTATTGAACCCTGCAGTTTGTCAACCTTATCACTGAAGAAGCAAGCAAAGATATCTGCATCATGCCTAAGATAAAAACGAGTGACCTTTTCTGAGCCAATCCACCTAATAATTACAGCTGTCTAACCCTGTTCAAAGATGAAGATATCAAGGTACTAAAATATCTCCTTTTATCCTGCTTTAAGGAATAGAGCCCTACAACATTTAAGGGAGGCAGAAACCACATCCACCCACCAAACTTACCTGCGTTTTCAGTAGACAGAGACCACTATCATACAGCAACGCCTACTAACTGGTCAGTATTTTGAACTGATATTTTTATTTGGAGTCTTCCACTAGCCTGTCATTTGCCTGCTTGTACTAAAGGGCACAATAGAGTGCAATATCAATAGAGTGCAAATATCAATAGAGTGCAATATCAAAGGAAAACAGAGAGCAGTCTGGGGCAATGACATGAAAAAATAATCACAATATAAAAACCTGGGTCGTAGAGACAAATGGTTGAGTATAGAAAGTTGGTGAGCTTTTGTTATGTTTCATTCTAGTGATATTACATGATGTTAATGATTGTTTTTAATAAACATGGCTGCTTTGGTGATTGTCCAATGCTAATTTCTTTAAAAACAGTGAGTTCCAATAATCCAAACTTCCTGTAATGTTTGTGTGTGATTAACAACAATATAATTGTGTGCAGTAGAGTTGCTAAGCTGGAGATAAGAAATGGACCATTAGTTGCTAATTAGCAAAGATAAAAAAGTAGCCCGCTTCTCATCACAGGAAAAGTTAGGTTCTTTATATTTCTGTAAATAAACAAAAATGATTTTAAATATTTAATTTTAAAAAGAAGTAGTTTAATAATGCATTATGAAAAAATTGTAGATTATATATTTAATATACTATACATACATATTTTATTCTAATAAGTTCAGCATTATCTTTGCTTCTTCATTTGCTAATAGAGTTCTTAAAGCCACATCTATTACTTTGCAAGGACAAAATGTCTTGTGCCAAGTATCATTTTATGTGCTCTCTTTTACCCTCTCAGATGTTAGAAGAACGTAGTCTGATAAACAGAAAATTGATGGTTCAGCCTCATGTCTTTCGCAATAGTGAAGGCTGTGCTGCTTTGCTTTCTAATTAAATAAATAATTGAACATAAGTGGGTTGGCATCTGTTTAATTGGTGACAATTAGGTCTTATATGCTTACCTAATGAGATACTTGAATAATTAGCTGATAACAAGTGTGACTATAAATGTCATTACAAAATAACCAGGGTACCTTTAGATGGCTAAGTGGTTTTCTATCAATTATGGTTTCTTTTAGTAGCACCTCACTGGATTACCCTTTCCTTTCAACGCATAAAGGCAAGGATGCCTTTGACCAATTTTAACAATTTCACATGTACAGTAGTAATTATTTTGGTACTTTTAGAAGACAGCCTTGTGCAAAATTCTCTCAAAATACTGCAAGCCTGTGTGCAAGATTTTGTTTATTCCTTAAATCTAGCCCATTTATTATGATGCTTTGTCAGCATAATTCATCTATTCTCAATTCAGTCCTCTGCGCATACCTAGTTCCATTGGGTTTCCAGGATATCCACAATTAATATTCATGAGTTAGATGTACATGCAATTAAGGCAATACATGCAACTCTATCCCGTGCATATTCTTTGTGGATATCCTTGAAAACCCAGTGGGACTAGGTGTGCCCTGAGGATTGGGTTGGTAATAGCTGGTCTAACAAGAATATAGGTTCCATTTCTGCTCATTAACTTTTTTAAAACAGTATTGGCTCCATCTTTCCAGAACAGACTGATCCAATTTGGCTTTAAACAAATACATATATGGGACAGTAGGTTTTTGTATTTTTATATGGCTTTTTATATTGCATTTAGAACATAAGAATAGCCTTAGTTAGATCAATGGTCCATCAAGCCCAGTAGCCTGTTCTCACGGTGGCCAATCCAGGTAACTAGTACCTGGCTAAAACCAAAAGAGTAGCAACATTCCATATTACTGATCCAGGGCAAGCAATTGTCTCCCCAAAGTCATTTCCCTCTGTCTTGTAGGCAATGCTTAATAGGTGACAGTGATAGGTAGATAATATTTGTAATGGAGTAGATCTTGATAGGCCAATTTTTGTGTTTTTGTTTTCATGACTGGTCTACGTTGAAGAATCCCTGAAAAGTGTGTGAGATAAGGTATGTGGGGGTTAAGAGTCAGGCCAAAGGAGGAATGCCTATTGAGTTCTACTGACCCTGGGAAAGAGTAACTGGTTCAGTTTTTCATTGTACATCACACAATTCTTGGACATTGAGAGAATGATATTGCTTTGTGTTTTGTAATGCTGAAGACATAAAGGGCTATTTTCAAAAGGGACATCTAAATCTGATTTAGACGTTCCCACTTAAATGTCCAAGGTCGGAAGCACAGAAAGATGATCCACTAGACGTTCAATTTTTTTTTTAATCATCTACTTGGAAATTTAGGCCGAAAGTATGTACAACCCTTAGAATGCCTAACTTTATACCCCATTTTTGACCAAAGAAACATCCAAGTTAAAAACATCCAAATCCAGACCAGAGCAATGTGACAGCTTAGAGAGCACTGCTGTGAATATCACATAAAGAGTACCAGAAGTACATCTCATCATATATACTCTTTATCATATATGCTGAGCCCTCCAAAACTCCCCCAATACCTACTCGACCCACTTGTCTACCACCGCAATAGCCCTCATGGCTACAGGTGGCATCTATATGGCAGTAGAGTAGGGTTTTAGTAGGCTCACACGTTCCACCATAAATGTAATGGTTAGAGTGGCTTAAGGGCCTGAGTCCTCCTCTCTAAGGTTCATTATCCAATCCACAGGCTACTTAAGACACCTCTATGATGCTTTCCCATACCAAGTTCTGATGTTCTAGAGACAGGTAAGAACTCTTTCATTCAGATTTTTTTGGGATGGGAGGGGGTCAGTGACCACTAGAGGAGTATAGGGTTCATACTTATTTACCTCCAGTGGTCATCTAGTCAATTTGGGTACCTTTGTGGCACTTAGATGCTTCTAAAACAGGTCTAGCTGAAAATTTCCAAGTTCTGTACAGTACGTCTAGAAAACGGTTTAATTATCACCACAAGCTGTCCAAGTTTAAACACTCCCTGGCCTAATCCCATGCATAACATGTCCCTCAACATGTCTCTGAGAACTCTAGACACATAGCAGAAAAAAAGGTCAAGTTTATTTATTGTATTCAAGTTTCAAGTTTATTGTGTTTGATATACTGCCTAAGTACCTAGGCGGTTTACATAAAATGAAACATATTTGTACAAATGCTTCAAAGGTTATAACATAATAAAATAACAAGGGAGACAAACAAAAAGACACACTAAAGGGGAAAGATGGATAGAAAAGGAAAAGCAATAAAGGATACATCATCTAAATTTTTAGGTAAGGAAAGGACAAACCAAAAAGATAGAAAAGGAACTTGAAAGGGCAAAGGGTTCAGTAAAGGGCCTAAAAGAAAAGGAACAATGCTGATGGACATCCAGGAAACTAGTTTTGAAATTTGACACATGGACATCCTGGCAATTAGAATGTTCAAGTGCTGACTTAGGGTTTTTTGTTTTTGATTTGTTTAATATTTTAGTTGGTCTGGTGCTTCCTAGCTTAAATCTTTTCTCTGCCCTGGCCTCTGGCAGTGATTCATGCCTAAGCCTGGAGCCTGTTATCTGCTGCACACTGCCCTGATTATCAGAGATGCCAACAATTAAAAAAAATAAAAAACCAGTGGGAGAATATTTCAACTTTCCAGGACAGTCTAACTCAGTGGTTTTCAAACCTGTCCTGGGGGGCCATTAGCCAGTAGGTCTTTAGTGATATCCCTAATGAATATGCATGAGACAGATTTGCATGGTTGTCATCTCCATTATATGCAAATCTCTCTCACACATATTCATTTGGGATATCCTGAAAATCCGATTGTTTGGTGGTATGCCCAAGGACAGGTTTGAGAACCACTGCTTAAATTGACCTTATGGTTTCCATACTTCTACAAAGGAATGTCAAAGGGACACTTCAACCTGAAACTGCTGGGTCAGCAGTCAACAAAAAACCTGACACCATCTCCTTAGGACTGAATAGAGACAATGAATTCAAGGCACACTGCAGACATGAATAGACATAGCTATTGTGTGAGATCATCCTATGTTCTCTGTCATCCACCACAGCTGTTAGTTATCTGTCTTTCTTTCCAATACTTTGCATCCTCTCATCCTCTATGAATCTTGCTTTATACCCATATCCTGGACTTCACTTCAGGTATCTGATGAAGTGGACTCTGGCCCTCTATAAACTGGTTCATCTATAACGTATCACTTGACTGTGTCAGTTTTATTACACCAGATTAGAGAATGACACGGTGACAAAATTCATCACCGTTCCCGTCCCCGCGATAACCGCGGGAAACCATCTTCATGTCATTCTTTAAGGAGAGAGGGAAGAATCAGAGTATGAATGGCCTCAACCACTGACCCGCAAGCTTTGCTTTAAAGAATGCTGGTGTAGAAGGATTGAGATTGAAATAGACACTAGAAAATGACATGGGATTATTTCCTGCGGTTATCCGCGGGGACGGGAACGGTGATGAATTTTGTCACCGTGTCATTCTCTGCGACCAGATTACATACAGCTCCCCCCTGCTAAAGTTTCTTTTATTGGTGTTGTGGGGCTCATTGCTCTGGCCATGATCCAGCAAATCCTTGGGTCTTGGGAAAATCTCTAGTTATAAGCGTATCCAATTTGGTATATGAGTGCTAAAGTTCCCAGTATGGCTATTGTAACTTTAAATATCCTGGTTCTGGTTCTTTCTTAGCTCAGAATCCCAAGATCACAGCTGTGCTGATATGCCTCTAGGATGCTTCATTAACTACATCTGGCAATCACATCCCAGAACACATTTTAAGTATTACAGAGCTACTAGCATTCTTGTTTAAAATACAGTAGTTTCTTTTTTTCCATATATTTTTCTTTTGTACCTTTAGCCACAAAAATAAATAATAACAATAATACTCGTACAATTCCAGCCACTTCTGGTTAAGGAGAAGACAAGAGAAAGAAATCTCTAATGCAGTCTACAACTGTTCTCTTTACTTTTGCTTCACATAAGCACAGAAGAAATTCTGGTTAAGCAGCTCCCAACAGTACTACAGTCTCTCTTAGTGAAGCACAGGAATCTCAGATATACTGTAAACCTAAACACCTTGATGTGCATACAATGTCAATGGGTACCTTTTTCAATAAATTTCATTTCATCAGCATTCCTGTCAGTAGGGCTGAAACTCTGTGCCTGTGTGCCTTTTTTTTTTTTTTTTAGCTTCTATTTGCACCAAGCTTAAGGCTTCTTCTAATAAGGCACACTAACAGATTTCACAGTTCATAGACAACAATGCGGAAGACAAAGGCGCGCGCCGACAACTGAGTGCAAGACGGAGGCGTGCGCTGAATAAAATTACTGTTTTTAGGGGCTCCGACGGGGGTTTTTGTTGGGGAGCACCCCCAGTTTACTTAATACAAATTGTGCTGGCGTTGTGGGGGGTTTGGGGGGTTGTAACCCCCCACATTTTACTGTAAACTTAACTTTTTCCCTAAAAACAGGGAAAAAGTGAAGTTTTCAGTAAAATGTGGGGGGTTACAACCCCCCAAGTCCCCCACAATGCCCCCACAACGCGGTGCTATCTGTATTAAGTAAAGTGGGGGGTTCCCCCCCATGCCCCCCCGTCGGAGCCCTAAAAACAGTAATTTTCTTCAGCGCGCGCCTCCGCACTGCGCTCAATTGTCTGCTCGCGCCTTTGTCCCGGCGCGCTTTTGACCTGACACCGATTTCACATGTGACTTAGTAAAAGGCCCCCTTAAGTATGAAGGGTAATCAAGGAATCAGCACCTCTTTAAATTAGGCCCTCTTTTACTAAGCCATGGTAGAATTCCTATGAGTGTCTGAGCAGCGTTAGAGCAAGTAGCACTTCAGACATAGTAATAGGAGGGATTAGTCAGGAAATGTACTACACATTCTTCCACTGTATCACATTCTTCAATTTTCTGTCAAAGTTTTGTAGAAGCATTTTTTTAAAGATAAAAAATATTTCTGATATTTGTAAGGATTCCTTTACCGAATGAGCCACTTGATTCAATGGAGTTCTGGACAGAATTTTCTTCAGTGTCAGCTGAACAGTTTGATTCCATTATAAATGGTCTAAATCTGTCTTTATGTTCTTTTGATTGTTGTTCTCATATTGTGTTAAAATCCATCAAAGATAGTTTTCTTCCTTTTTTTGACATTATTAATTGATCTTTGAGGAAGGGTTTGATCCCAGTTACCTTGAAGAGAGCAGCTGTTCTTCTATTAAAAAATCAAACTTTGGATCCTGAGATGATTAATAACTATTGACCTATCTCTTCTTTGATGCAATTACAATTTTTTTTTAAGCGATAACGATATATTGGATAGTTCACAAGTTGGTTTTAGACCAAAATACTCCACTGAGACTCTTTTACTGTCAGTGCTTGATTCGATTTGAGTAGATTTTGATAGAGGGGAATGTTATCTTATGGTGCTTTTAGGCATTTCTGCAGCTTTCAATACAATAATACATCATGGAATTCTCTTGAAGTGCTTGAAGTCTCTGAGAATAAAGAGGAAAGTATGGGAATGATTTAATTCTTTTCTGATTAACCACAGTTTTATTTTCCCATTAGGAACTCATTCATGACCCACACTAAAACTGTTTTTCATGGATATTTATTTCCTAATTCTGCTGAACGAGTCCTGCTAAAATGCAGAGTTCCACTGAATGTGTTAACCCCCCTCTTTTCTATCAAGAATTGTACTTCACCCTCTTACCTCACTCTCATGTTGTTGTTATACTTTATGTCACATAAACCATAGTTCTTTCTCCCTGTGAGTTTTAGATTGTAAACCACCCAGAAGGACCGCATTTGGGATAGTAAAAATTGAATAAACTTGGAAGCGTGGTAAATGACGTTATGAATTTTCTTTCTGTGTTTCTTCGGGTGATTAATAGTTGGATGAAGACCAACTATTTTAAACTGAATAGTGCAAAAAAAAAAAACCCCAAAAAACAAAAAAAACCTCACAAGTGTTGCCTTTGGCAGGTAATGATCCATCTCTAGTATTAAATGTATCAAGGGATACAATCGTATAAAATAATAATAATAAGATTCAAAACGTATTGCAAATTAGATTTAGTAGAAGGGTCTCATTCATTCATACCACATAGAAAAAAGTCGATAAACAGACGTAACACAATTTTATGTGAAACAAATCATAAATACAGAAAAAAACAGAGAAAACAAGCCTCAATTGCCAGCAGCCAGAACTACACAAGTGCCCTAAGCCGCTTGCATCATCACAGGTTTGTAAAAAAAACTCTGTACAATTATATTTCACTTTTAGTCATTCATGTGCAATATTTTCATACATATGCAACAAGTCTTATATTCTTAGTGTTCCGTTGATCTTTAAATATCAAAAAATTGAATGAGAGCCCAATCTATCTAAAATATAAGGGGAGGCAACAACTCCAATACAGGCATTAAGCAGGGTCTAACAGCATGGAACCCGAAGTACTGATGTCAGATATATAAATGTATGGAATAACTTATTTCTTAATCAAAATTTTCTTATCCAGAAATCTGACTTCTTCTCCCGACAGAAAAGTCTTTCCATTTCGCCAAACTGGCTACTTCAGGGGATCCATTAATGTCCAATCTTCTCCACACTTTTGTAAGACGCCAATAATAGGGCTGACTCCTCTCAGAATGGCTCCAGGATTGCAAGACGCGCCCGGCTCATTCAAAAAGACAAAGGAGCTGGGCGTCGTGATGTCATCACAGAACGTGATGCGTGAATCGCTGAGCACCAGTTAAAATCGGACGGGACAAAAAATGGTAAAAAAGAGGGGATCTAAATATACATTTATGCTATAAATCAGTTCAAAAAAATGGTTGCCACTCATGGGCAGTATTCAACCCATGAGGATCAATTGTTTGCAAGCGGTGGATCCACTGTTGTTCTTTCTGCCATAGCAGCCTTTTAATATCTCCCCTCCTCAAAGTATTACCATTAGAGATTAAATTTGCTGATGATTGGATTCCCATTTTAATGAATATAAATATTTGGATGTAATTTTAGACTTTTCACTGTCTTTGAAACCACTTAAGGTGAGGTCGGTAGTGAAGAAAACTTTCAGCTGAAGTTAATGAGGAGGGTAAAGGATTATTTTTCAATCAATAATTTTCAGACCGTAATGCAAGTGATGATACCCCTGATCATAGACTACTGCAATTTGCTGTATTTAGATGTGATTCAGGCAATGCAGATTGCTCAAAATTTTGTGGCTCTGTCGGTGGCCAGTGTGGCAAGAAATGAACATATTACTCATTCTTAGAAGATGGTGTTTGGGCAAAACAGGGGTGGAGCTATGATATACATACATATTGTATAAAATAATTGTGTACATTCATATATGTACAGTACATCTATGATGCAGGTAGAAATTTGTGAGATAGTATTTGCAATCTGTCAGGGGTCATGAGATGAGATTATTTTATATAGGCTCCTGTGTTGCTTGCACAAAATAAGCCCTTTTCATATGAGCTTTCTATTTTAAAATTACCTTCCGTGTCTGTGTGTTTATCTGTAGCAGCAGATACCCTCAGGTAATTTTAGAAGAGCCCGCTTCAGCTTGCAAAACAATGTTGCACACGCTCAAACCCTTAATTTGTCTAGAACTGAATAAATAAAGCAGTCTAAATTATTTTCAGCATTTAATAAAGTCCAAGAGCTTCAGTCTTTAAATTCACTAAAATCTTGAACAGAAAATAAAATATTCATGACAGTCAACACCCAATGGAATTGTATTGATTAGGTGAAGATCAAGTTCATTACAACACCACTCATTTAGGTTTCGTCTCAAACATTATGCTATGGAATATGTCACTGATGACCTTATTAAAGTAACCCTCAGTATAATAATTGACAGTTTTCTTTATTTTATTCAATGTTGTTATTTATTGTTTGCTCCGACGGAGCTCAGGCTGCCAAGTTATACCACCCAAGGGACTATGGTTGGCCACTAGATAACTTTTGACTAGTTTCTAACTCATATGACTGAAATTATGCTTGAGCAAAATACGGTCTCCAGCAAGGTTTCTACAATATATTGACTGATGCTATGCACTGCATTTGCCATTAGCCTCACTCTGGTGAACTCCTGTTGTGCAAACAACATAAAAATTGTAACTAGTGGTGCTTATTAAGCAGCACTTCTGCACACGAGAGGTATTCTAGCTGCTTATATTATGCTATTAATGTTCTCAGCTATATATACTAACGTATCTGTAGAAATATGAAGCCTAGCTCAGCAATGTTACAATTATGAGCAATTTGCTTGATTATGTATTAACTGTTTCTTCCTCACTTGTTTTATAATGATTGAAAAGAAAGCTCAATGCAACACTTGTTGAGTACAGACTTGATTATGTCAAAACTGGCTCTATTTTGTTAGACAACTAGATACTGGATTATTTGTAACAATGAAAGTGTGGTAAACCGTTCTTTGTAGATAAGTAGGAAATACATAAAATAACATAGTCTGCATACAAAATCAGATGGGTAGATAAAGGCCAAATGGCCCATCCTGTCTGCCTATCCACAGCATCCACTATCTCCTCCTCTTGCTAAGAGATCCTGTGTGCCTGTCTCACACCTTTTTGAATTCAGACATAATCTTTGTCTCCATCACCTCTACCGGGAGACTATTCCATGCATCTACCACCCTTTCTGTAAAATAGTATTTCCTTAGATTCTCCCAAGTCTATCACCTCTTAATTCCATCTAATGCTCTCTCATTTATAAAAAGAAATTACAGTAAGTGCAATGTTTCCTCAAATATTTTTGTTTTTTGTTTTGTATTTTGCATTTTGTTCAAGTCTACTTCAGCAACATTCCATATACCTTCAGATTCTATGAAGCTGGGTTCTCAAGTTTTAAAATAGCATCATATGAACACCTGAAGTAATTGTTAAATTAGGTACTAAGGCCCAGATTCTCTAACTAGCACCAATTTTTTAGGTGCTGATAGGTGCCCAAACTCAGTAAAAATACCATTGAAACAATGCTTTTAACTGAGTTTCAAGGTGCCTACCAGTGCCTAAAAAATTGATGCCAGAATCCATAGGCGCTTTAGGCTGCCTAATTCCACTGTGGGCATGGCTAATGCATTACTAGGAAGTTCTTTTTTACCCAACGTGTGGTGGACACCTGGAATGCGCTTCCAGAGGACGTGATTGGGCAGAGTACGGTACTGGGGTTCAAGAAAGGATTAGACAAATTCCTACTGGAAAAGAGGATAGAGGGGTATAGATAGATTACTGCACAGGTCCTGGACCTGCTGGGCCACCGCATGAGCGGACTGCTGGGCACGATGGACCTAGGGTCTGACCCAGCAGAGGCATTTCTTATGTTCTTATTAGCGCCTATGCAGGCATAATTCACAACAAAGGTAGGCACCAGAAAGGTAGTCCTGGAAATCCCTGGCCTACATCTCCAGTGCCTATCTTTCCCAGAGGCGCAATGCTCTATATGGTGCTGTCACGTAATTGACATGCAATCAGCAGCTGCATTTTAGGCAGCCACCAATATCTGCACCATATAGAGAATTCAGGCCTAGTTTGCTTTAAATATCAATGATAGCCCTTAAGTGACATTAATCAATACTAATTGGCACTAATTTTTAGGGCAAGACTACAAATAGAGCCATTGATTGTCCAGACCGCCAGTACATCTATCTTTATACAACATTTTTGACCAAAAATTTGTTCAAGTCCCAAATGCCCAGAACAAGAGTATTTAGACATGGGAAGAGCCAGCAATGTGATGGACTGGCCACCCAGACATGGCAATAGACCAGTAGGATACCTTACAGGGCACTGCTGTGAGCTTTACAAAAAGGATGCCACATAAACATCTCACCAGAACTCCTTTATAGGATATGGCAAGCCGCCCCCCCCCCAAAAAAAAAAACCCCCAAAAAAACAACCCTTCAAAACATACCATACCCACCTGTCTACAACCCCAATAGCCCTTATGGCTACAGGTAGCATCTATATGGCAGTACAGTAGGGTTTGGGGGGGTTGGTGGGATCACATTTTCCACCATGAATGTAGTGGTTAGAGTGGCTTATGGGCCTGGGTCCTCCTCTCTATGGTTCACTAGCCCACCCCCCAGGCTGTGTTGCTCCCTGTGTCCCTGGGCAAGTCCCTTAATCCTCCACTGCCTCAGGTACATTAGATAGATTGTGTGCCCACCAGGACAGATAGGGAAAATGTTTGAAGTTCCTGTATGTAAACCACTTTGAGTGGCAAGGCAAGGCTCAATCCCGTTCCCTGTGAGATAGGATTTAAAAAAGTAATGAGGAGTGGAAGAGTTGAAGAGGGATTGGGAAGCAAAAGAGGGACAAAGGTCTGTGGAAAGAGTAAAATTTGGGAGCTGGAAGGGTTGAAAGAATGGAAAGCTGGATAGGAATAGAAGCTAGTACAGGCTCTCTAGCCTCCCAAGGCAACAATTAGACCGACTTTCCTATACTAGTTGCTGATGGTTTGGAGACAGGTATGTACTTTTTTTATTCTGATATTTGTGGGGGTGTGAGGGGGGTCAGTGAATACTGGGGGAGTGGAAGGATTTCTTTAGTTTGTCTCTGAAGTGGTTATCTGATAACTTTGGATACATTTTTTGGCACTTATACCTGTTTTTACATTGTCTAAGTCACAACGTATAAGTTCCGTCCAGGAAGTCTCATAAAACCTTCCATTATCCCTGCAGGACGACTAAGTCTAGGTCGGCCCAAATCTCGCCCTAACCTCTCCTCCAGATATGCCACCTTTAGCTCTGGGCGCACAGTGGCATTCAGAGGCCTAAAAGTCCCTGGATACATCCAAAAAATAGGTTTAATTATTGGCACCTGGACGATCTGTCTTTTAGGTTGTCCACGTGCCAAATTGGGCAGGTTTCTAGACGTGTTTAAGTTTCGATTTGAGCCCTAGTGGCACTAATTAGCAGTTGCCCACATAACTGAATTATGCCCCTATTCCGTAAACACAGCACCTAACTTTTTTTGCTTGCAACTGCAAAGGGGTCTTTAACATGGGAGGGGCATACACATGTCGGAGCAATTACAACCACTTCTGTGCTTACTTTGTAGAACGCTTGCAGTTATTGTCCCAGCTGCTGGTTTTAGGTGCTCACATGTATGCCAGCTATAGACATGGTGTAAGTGGTTGTACCTTAAGTTTGGCATATAACTGCGGACATATGTTAGTATTCTATAATGGATTTGGCACATAAGTCAGGTATTATAGAATACTAGCTTAGCACCTATTCTTTGATACACCATTTTTATAGAATTATTCCCAATTATGCCCACTAATCAGAATTTCTGTATTAGGCATTTAGGGGATGATTATATAAAGGGCGCATAAATTGGCTGGCATTTAGAAAAATATTGCTGTCCACGTGTCAATCACACTTAGGGCTCCTTTTACTATGCTGCGCTAGCGGTTTTAGCGCACGCTTATCGCACGCTGCATTGCCACGCACACTGGCCGCTAACGCCAGCATTGAGCTGGCATTAGTTCTTGGCGCATAGCTTGGGGTCAGCATGCAGCATGCGCTAAAAACGCTAGGAGCTAAAAACGCTAAAAATGCTAAAAAAAAATGCTAAAAATGCTAGGAGTTCCAGTTGGGTTTTCAGGATTTTCCCAATGAATATGCATTGAAAGCAGTACATGCAAATAAATCTCATGCATATTCATTGGGGAAATCCTGAAAACCCGACTGGAATATGGCTTAAAACGCTAAAAACGCTTGAGCCCTAAGGCACCATTTACGACATCGCGGCTAGCAGCGCCTAGGTAATAACTTAGGCATCTGAAATGTAGGCGAGGGTTTTAAAGGCCTACATTTCAGGCACCTAAGTTTTGGGAGAATTAAGCTTAGCGGTTCCTAAGGGCTCCTTTTATCAAGCCGCGCTAGCGGGGTTAATGTGCACGACGTTTCATCACGCATTAACCCCCGCGTTGGCCTAAAAACTACCGCCTGCTCAAGGGAGGCGTTAGTGGCTAGCGCAGCCGGTGGTTTAACGCACGCTATTTCACGTGTTAAAACGCTAGTGCGGCTTTATAAAAGGAGCCCTAAGTCATGCTCCACCCATAGAAATGTCCACTTAGGCATTAGGCACTGCTAAGCGCATTGTGATAGAATCGGATAGGTGCCTATCACCTAATTAATTTTTTTTACCAATTATTGAGGCTGTTAAGGGTATTTTGCCAATTAAGTTTGGCGCCCTTTATAGAATCAGGCCCTTAATGTAGCAATTAGCACACGCCATTTAACACAGTGCTGCACTATTTGCACATGTTTAAAAAATGCTAAATATCAGTAGAATATTAATGTGATTTAGTAAATAGGACCCTAAATTTATTGATTGCCAAATGTCCTGGTAAAATTAGCATCCTCTTGAAGCTGAAGTTAAATGTCTCTTCACTATCTTTAATATCAGAGGAATGTTCTATCGTATTTTTTACCACAGGTTAGTAAAAGGGCCCTATGCTTTTGTGCAAAATATAGTAAAACCTTGGTTTGCGAGCATAATTATTTTTGGAAGCATGTTTGTAATCCAAAGCACTCGTATATCAAAGTGAATTTCCCCATAGGAAATGATGGAAATTCAGACGATTCGTTCCACAACCCAAAAACTTTAATACAAAATACTATACGTACTTGTATTGCAAGACCTCGCTTATTTAGAACAGTCACTACATTGCAGTGTCACAGAGAGAAGAACCATTGGCTCAGTTGTGATGATGTGACGTGTGTATACTGTATGCACTCGTTTTGCAAGTCTTTGCTTGTTTAGAACAGTCACTACACTCTTGAAGCGTCAGAGAGAGAAGAACCATCGGCTCATTTGTGATGTGTGTATACTGTATGTACTTGTATTGCAAAGACTTTGCTTTTATATCAAGTTAAAATTTAATAAAATGTTTTGCTTGTGTTGCAAAACACTTGCAAACCAAGTTACTTGCAATCCAAGGTTTTACTGTATACCTAAAAATGAGCATGCACATTTGGAATGTAGCAAATACACATACTGTACATCACTGTTCCTTGCCATTTATATGTACCCATGCACTATTAACAGCTTCTGAAGGGGTAATTTTACTAAGCTGATGAAGCCTTTTGCATGAACAAGGAACTATATTAGGTTACTGTAGAAACATCGCAAACGCCTATGAGCATCGGAGCTGTTACCTCCGTGGCTGGTGCTAAAAACCATGCTACAGTTTTGTAAAAAAAAAGGGGGGGGGGTAATTTGTTATGCTATGAATTCATATTAATTTGTAAATTAATGGTTTGATGGCTTTTTATAATATGAATTGATGTCAGTTTGTAAATGAATAATTCTGCAGCCTGTATTCACCACTACTTTTGAAGTATAAAAATATTATTGACATGAGTGTATCGAGGAGGTGATGGTGCAAATCCCTTTGTTATGGAAAGGTAATGCTGCATTAAAAAAAAACAAAAAAAAAACAGATATATTAAAATCTTCTGCATATTTTGGAAATTTGAACATTTAGAAACAAATCTCTTGTAGTCCTATGTGTAGATTTCCTAAGGCTTCAATGGAAAGGAATGATTATGTTTGCCTGATCATTCATGGAGGGGGTGAAAAACAGAAAATGTAGAAATGATCATAAAACAGCCAGTATAAATGGAGTTAATGACATCAGCAGCCGCATCAAGTAAATGGCCTTAGTTAAGAACATTCAAGTCTTCACACAGAAATAACATTTTACATTTCTTTTCAGTCGCAGATGATATACAGTAATATAGAAGTCATTTGTAATAATAGAACACACTTGTGCCTAGTGCAATTCTGGAAAGTGGAAACCACAGGTTTGCACTTAATTTTTGGCATGATTGAAAGTTCTCTTCTTTATTAATTGAAAGTCATTAGAAAGGCAGGGGGAATAAAGTTATTTAGATATCAATGAAAAGTCAGTCCAGAATTGATATTCATGAGGACATGGATAAAAGAGAATGACAAACTGGAGGGGGAAAGACACAGAACAAATTAATCAAAGAAAGAAAGGAAACGCATTACTCTGCAGTAGAAGAGCAGGTTTCAAAGACGGTGTGGTTAATATTCATGCAATAAATCTTCCTACATTTCATGTAAGGTTCACTCAAAAGCTGATGAAGTATGACCCCCACAATGGTTCCTATTTCATTGTGCTAAAGTGCAATATTTCATGCTTCCATCCCATTTTACCCTTTGCTCATACAACAGTTTTGCATCCAAATGATCTTAGCTAGCAGTTTCATTTGCACCACTCAACGGATAAAACTGTCAATGGTCTTGATTCACCAAAGTATCAGGGAAAATTTTGGATTTTGCTCTAAAGCAGATTTCATTAAGTAATCTATAAATCATCCCTTTGACACTACTAAACATGTTTGTACCTTTGCAGAATATATAGAATATGCCTAAAAGATGCATGCATAAATTCCAATAATTACTTGTTAGTGGCCAATTATTTGGTTTGTAAATCAATTAAGTTGCATATGCAAATTAGGTGGATGCCCACATTTGCATGTGCAACTCAAAGCACCATATATACAATCTGGGGGTTAATGTCATTATTTGCCACGTTAACGATTAATGCAGATTAAGAAGGTGAATGAATGGGGACTTTACCTTACAGTTAATGCAGAGGTAGCTGCTGTTCGTTAACTGTTAACAAATGAAAGAACCTCCCTCACCCCAAGAAGTCTACAAAGATTAGGGAAAAGAGATGAAGTCCAACTCCAAACTAAGCAAAAAATGAAAATAATTCTATAATTTAGTTTAAGAGTATTAACCGGACAAGCCCTCAGTCACACAGCAACCTCTGGAAACTCCAGGGAAAAGCTGTCGCGGATTTACACCCAGAAAGGTGTTAACTGCGAAACATCCCCGGGCTTGCTCCGGATAATATTTGTGGTGCTTAACTAGTGCAAAATGTGCAATGTGTGAAAAAACTCAAATGAAAAAAACACACATTATCAAAATAAAGAAGGAATTCATCTCTTACCCCTAAGCTGGGGGCCAAACTGGAAAGTTAGTGTCCAAATCCAACCAAGCTCAAAAATACACAGACTGTAAGAACTTAGCTTCTCCGTGTGTAATGGAAATGATGATCCATAAGCAGTAAATGAAGTAAATGTCCAACGGACTCCGTTTCGGGGGTGAACCCCCTTCCTCAGGAACCGCACTGCTCGATGACTCTCAAGGGCCATTTCTTTCCTGCTTCATTCACGAACTTGAGAGTCATCGAGCAGTGCGGTTCCTGAGGAAGGGGGTTCACCCCCGAAACGGAGTCCGTTGGACATTTACTTCATTTACTGCTTATGGATCACCATTTCCATTACACACGGAGAAGCTAAGTTCTTACAGTCTGTGTATTTTTGAGCTTGGTTGGATTTGGACACTAACTTTCCAGTTTGGCCCCCAGCTTAGGGGTAAGAGATGAATTCCTTCTTTATTTTGATAATGTGTGTTTTTTTCATTTGAGTTTTTTCACACATTGCACATTTTGCACTAGTTAAGCACCACAAATATTATCCGGAGCAAGCCCGGGGATGTTTCGCAGTTAACACCTTTCTGGGTGTAAATCCGCGACAGCTTTTCCCTGGAGTTTCCAGAGGTTGCTGTGTGACTGAGGGCTTGGCCGGTTAATACTCTTAAACTAAATTATAGAATTATTTTCATTTTTTGCTTAGTTTGGAGTTGGACTTCATCTCTTTTCCCTAATCTTTGTAGACTTCTTGGGGTGAGGGAGGTTCTTTCATTTGTTAGCTTGTTGTTGTACCTCCTCCATTTAGGGTTCTATCTTTTGTCTTGTTCGTTAACTGTTAACATGGCAGATCATGCGGGAACATTTTAATGCCACCTGAATAGATGTGGCTAACAGCATCGTATTACTTAAAACATAGTTAACGTGGAGTAAGTGTACAATCTGTGAGCTAAGTGTTTGAGCAGGTGCTGGGCATGCCTCCAATAGTTAATGAGGAGGGAGGGGTGTCTGCATTTGTCATGTATTAATTTTAGCAATTAAAGCACAACTCCCCCAATACTGAGTACAATTTGGCTGGCTAGGAATGACTTTTTGCCGGCCAAACAGCATTTTAGCTGACTATCTGCTGATATTCAGTGGGAAATAGACAGTTATCTCCTGAGAAAACCCCAATTTGGTGGATTGGCCAGTGATAGGCTATGTTGCGTGATATAGCTGGTCACCACCAATATTTAGGGTTGACGGGTTAAGGCTAGATAGACACACCAAAAAAACAGCTCTATCTTTGCAGGTAGATCTTAGTCAGCCGGTTGCTGAATATTGGTTCTTTTGTAGCCCATCATCCCAAAGGAGCTAAGAACGGGTTACAAATCAGGTATTTGAGCATTTCCCTATCTGTCCTGGTGGGCTCTAATGTAACTAGGACAGTAGAGGATTAAGTAACTTGCCCAGGGTCACAAGGAACAGCATGGGGTTTGAACCCACAACCTCAGGGTACTGAGGGGCAGGGCCTAAGGGATCAAGCCAGTCAGAATTGTAGATCACTCCCAGTGCATCCCACAATGCACTTGGAGACAGGCCTAAGATTACGATTGGCCCAGGCAATCAGGCCAATAGGACCCTCCCCGGTGTATCCCACAATGTACCAGAAAGGGGCAGACCCACCATTCATATGAAGGTAGGACTGTTGGCCAAACAGAGGAAGCATCTGGCTGGCTGGACAGCTACTAAAGGTAGGGGGGGTTTGGGTGGGCTGGGAGTGGTCCAGCTGGACTAGGCAAAGGGAGTTCCAGCTGGACTGGGGGGTGGGGGCCCAGCAGCCTACCTTTGCGGGGGGGGGGAGGGTTGGCAGGAGGGATTGGGCATTCTTCCTGCCATGGTCATTCCGGGGGTGTCTGGCAGGAGGGACTGGGCATCCCTCCTGCAACAGTCATTATGGGGGGGGGGGGGGTGTTTGTGGCATTCAGGCAGGAGAGACAGGACCTTGCCACGGCTGCAAAACTGAATGTGGCAGGGATATCCTTTGCTGCCATCAGTTTAGCGGCAATGCGATTCTCTAACCGGTGCCTGTAACATGGGTGATGGTTAGGTTGTTTAGGGTGATTCTGTATAGTGCACCCATGTACAATTTTCAAAAGCCGCTTTGGTGGCTTCTGAGAACGGGCGCCCTATACTCAATCTGGGCCAAAGTTGTGAATCCAACCCAGAGTCACATATAAATTTAGTCAATTGGGTGCTAACAACCAATTATTGATGTTATTTGGAGTTAATTGGCACTAATTTGTATTTGTGTGGCCATCTGCCTATGGGCTATTCTATAATGCTATATCCACATAGCACAACCTCAAGAGTATAGGATAACAAGTCCAAGTGTTACTCTTAAGGGAGAAAAGACCTCAGTGTCTAATAGGGAAAATCAAATCAACCCATATAGACAGGCTAGTTGCAAATATCACTTGCAGCCAGCAGACACATCCTCGGTCAAAAACTCCCAAAAAGTTGAGGACACAATTTCACAGTGAATTTCAACAGTCTTAATTCTAAGTCTCAAAAAGTTTTCAAAAAAACACTTATCTGAAAATTGTTGTCTTCTCAATCAAATTGCAAACACAAGAACTTGATCCTGGAGCTTGGAAGCAGGAGAAAATCACTCCATAGGAGACAAACTCAGAGCATAGCAGCTACTAAATATCACCAGAAATTGAAGCGGGTGAATCGATGCTCAAATCCCTGAAGAAGCGCACCAGCGAAACAGGGAACCCTGTTGGATTATGCTAGTGGTGAAAACTTTTTGAGACTTAGAATTAAGACTGTTGAAATTCACTGTGAAATTGTGTCCTCAACTTTTTGGGAGTTTTTGACCGAGGATGTGTCTGCTGGCTGCAA
Organism: Geotrypetes seraphini; assembly: GCF_902459505.1. Classification (NCBI taxonomy): domain Eukaryota; kingdom Metazoa; phylum Chordata; class Amphibia; order Gymnophiona; family Dermophiidae; genus Geotrypetes; species Geotrypetes seraphini. Next base: position 60,720,176 of record NC_047088.1, read on the forward strand.
GTGATATTTGCAACTAGCCTGTCTATATGGGTTGCTTTGATTTTCCCTATTAGACACTGAGGTCTTTTCTCCCTTAAGAGTAACACTTGGACTTGTTATCCTATACTCTTGAGGTTGTGCTATGTGGATATAGATTTATTTAACAGCCTCTCTTGGTTCTATTTATTTTCTATTCTATAATGCTACACACTCAAAGGGGGTGTGGGCATATTTAAATATTTAGGTGTAGTATTAGAGAATATCGGGATTATGTGCTAAGATTTACACCAAGTTTCAACTGGCTAAGTCCTGATGCCCAACTTTGGGCACGGGAATCTACTCTAAGGGCTCCTTTTACTAAGCTGCGATAGCGTTTTTAGCGCACGCAGGATTTTAACGTGCGCTAAACCTGCACTACGCAGCTAGAACTAACGCCAGCTCAATGCTGGCATTAAGGTCTAGGGCAGGGGTAGGGAACTCCGGTCCTCAAGAGCCATATTCCAGTCGGGTTTTCAGGATTTCCCCAAAGAATATGCATGAGATCTATTTGCATGCACTGCTTTCAATGCATATTCATTGGGGAAATCCTGAAAACCCGACTGGAATACGGCTCTCAAGGACTGGAGATCCCTACCCCTGGTCTAGGGCATGCGGCTATTTGGCGTGCACTAAGCGTGCGCTAAAACCGCTATCGCAGCTTAATAAAAGGAGCCTAAGTGTTATTCTATAAAGGATGCTTAGCCCAGAGAGCCCTTTATAGAATAGTGTTTAGTGCAGATTTTTTTTCTAGTGGCCTAAATTTGAGCATGTTTTACTGAATCTAGTCCAAAGTGTCCTGAAGGAAAAATCATAAACAATTTTATAGTCAGATTCACTTGGTGAAACTTACAATTTACGATGGGGTGCTGAAAAGTTCTCAGCCCTGCCAACCAATTTTGAGCATTATTATGCCACTGTAGCTGAAAAGAGTGTTTTCTTGTGTCTTTAAGTGCTAATTGGCAGAAATGGAATTCTATGTTTTGACATTGTTTCAGATCATTGATTGAACCATGTCCACGTCATTTTCTTCTTAGATTGGCTGAGAACTTTAAAGCATCCCCTTAATTCCCAGGGAATGAGCAACAAGAAATGGATCCACAGTTTAGGATCTGCCAGGTACCTCCTAGCAATCTGAACCAGCCATTATAGAGACCATTTTAGATTAATGGATTTTATTCATTATAGATACTGGGATTAATAAATTCAAAATTATTATGCTCTTAAACTGTTATACTATAGACTCCTGTTAAGTTCAGGAATTTCAAAATAGAGAATGCATAGTTTAATATCTGACAAAGTAATTTATCATTTATTTTTGTTTCTTTTTAGCAATAGAAGTAAATCTTCAAAAAGCTCTCGCAGAAGCTTCTGAGACCTGCACCCAGGAATGCCTCATCTTGGGCCATTCTGACAACTGCTGGATGCCGCCATCATTGACACAGTACCAACAAGCCAACACTCCTTTGCCATCATTCGGATTTCAGCAAGGATGGGGAAGAGGAACCAAGCCGGATGGACACAACACACTTGGAAAGCCCAGTTCTAAGGACGATATTGACAAAGGTCCAGGGGCCTCTAAGGCTCCCTTTTATAACACCTGTGAAAGACAGTGCACAGTAGAAGATCCTGTTAAAGTTATTCCACTTGCCAACTTTACTACTGGCCAGCAAGCACAGAGTTCAGGGAGTAACTCGACATTTATAAATGAGCATCAGTTATAAGACATATCAGAAAAAGCAGCTCTTTCAGGCTTTAAACGTGGGTGTATATAATCACAGCTTTAAATTTAATTTTAATGCATAAAATATCCTTTCAGCCTTGTGAATACCTGTGTAAATAGAAATCTGGATTTGAAGCACTAGACTTTTAGTACTGGGTAAAACTGTAGTAATTTGTAGAAAATACAGACATTATTGGCTTCTCACTCCATTGAAAAGGTAAATAATACATAGAATAAAAGGCTGCTTTTTGATTTTATAGTTTTATAATCTCTTATATAACATTTTGCTTTAGCTGTTAGTAGGTAGTAGCCAAATCAAGAAAGAAAAAAAAAAATGTACCATTTGCAATAAATGTTAGTTATATTCTATAATTCTGCTTTTAGTTTAGACAATAAGGCATTCTAATACAATATTTGCAGGGAGAGAAGCCTACCTCTTTGGCATCATCCCATTTAATGTAAATATATTTTCTCTGTGTTTTAGCATTTTGTTTAAAGATGGTTATAGCTTATCAAAAACCATGAGATGATAATAAACAGGCCTGCATAGATAAAACATGGAACTAAAAAAATAATCTGGTAAGAAGACTGCTAGATAGCACAATATTGAACAGTGAACCACGCATGTTTAATGCCAAGAGTGAGCTAGTTTGTGTAACAAAGACTTTGATCTATCCATTCCATACAATGTGCAGATATTTCTTTAAAAAAAAACAAACAAACAACTGTACTGTAAATGGGTTTTAATCATATTGGCATAGCTTAGTTTCTTCACATGCCAAACATAACTTTGCTTAATAGTCTTGTGAACTAGGCATAACACAGTTTAAAATCATACCGATTCTTGTTAGATTGTTTCCATCACATAATGCCACAATTGTAAATTGGTGTTGTCTAGTAAATGTTATAGTTGTTCAATGTTATTTATGGATCATATAGTCCTTTGCTCTGAATTTGAACTGAAGAGTTTAATATTGCTTAGATAAGCCACAGTGAAGTTTTAGGCTAAGTAGTGCTGGTTTAATTTTTGGAATCCACTTGCTTGGTCTATGTACAAAGGACATAAAAATGAAGGTTATATGGATGTGATTATGCACATACACATATTTTACTACATAACCTTTTGTAGCTGTTTAGGTTAAATACTAGAGAGAGATTTAAATTTTATGTCTGGTACTGTACTACAATTCTACCTATGAAATGAAAATAAACAATGAATCCAAGATTAGACAGCAAGAGGTTCACCTTATTAGACAACACTGAATATTAGTATAGTTTACTCTTGGCATTTTATTTGTGCTCAATTCATATAATTTATGTCCATTTCAGAATCTGAAATATTTCACCAAGAACTGAATTCTATCAGGCAATCCACTATAGTATAAACATTACTGCAGATCAGAAGAAACCCATTTTAGAAGAATGAGAATGTGCAGTTTGTTGGGATAAAACTCCATGTAGACTTGTTAATGTAGCTTAAAAATGTAACTTAACAACAAATTTTTATGTGTATAAATTCTGTAATATATGATGCTTGCAAATGAATAGAAATTGCCTTCCTTGAGGGTTCCAAATGAATGCTGAGACAGTTTCTGTTGTTTATGTCCAGCGGGTATAAGTAGCTTTGCAATGTGTATATCACTGTCCCTACTGTAAATCTTTTTCAACTCATATTTAGTTTCAATGTGCAAATATACTTCACTTTAAACTATATGATAAAACTTTAATGAATGGATCTTGAAAATATCCAATTGTGTAGTTTTGGTTTATTTTGCTCTTTTGGGTTCTAAAAGATAATGGCACACAAGATTCCAGTTGCATATGGATCTTGGATAAAATGCAAAACTTTTGGGGACCAGAATACTTCTGATATAAAGTGGCTCAACAGCACCAACCCTTGGGAAGTTACGTTGTAGAAAATCAGACCCAGTACAAATAGTCCTATGGCTAGAAGGCAACTGTAGCCATGTTGATCCTTCTTCTTAACAACTGAAAACACTGGCCAACAGTCATTTTGATGCCTCAAATATTAGAATTGTTTCTGGGTATGGTTGACCTGTTGAATCCCAAAAATGGCACCTGTTTTCTCCTATCAACTTTAGTTTTTGAGATACAGAACATGTGCCATATACCACTATTCACTCCACTCGCCCATTAAAATATCAGGATATTTTAATGCAGTGTTTAAATTAATATCTTTTAAAGAATGAAAGAAACATATTAAAAATTAAAAGAAAAGTATACATGAAAATCTACTTATTTCATACCAAAAGCACAAGTTTATGATACAAACTTTGCAGTCATTCGACACACAAGAAGCTCCTTTTGTAAGACTTCTGAGAGTGGGATCTGCCAGGAGAATTCCGCATAAGATTCCAACAATAGTCTGCTATCATATGTGCATCCCATCTTCCTTGATATCTGGCTTCCATTGTTTTTATGACTTGGTGAAATTTTTCACCTTGCTCTTCACTTAAGTCACTAAGGTTCTCTGGAAAGCGATCTAAGTGACTGTGTAGATAATGGACTTTAACACTCATACTATAGCCAAGCCAGATGAAATGAAATAATATATCCTCTACTAATTGTGTGTAGTTGTTTGCCTTCTTGTAGGTGCAGCAGTATGATTCTATCTCATGCTACCAAAGGTTCATTGATTACATTTTGTCCTCCAACCACCATATATTCCCTTGGAGACCAATCTTTTTTTTGCCCAATGTTCATGTTTAGCTCTACTATCCCAAAGGCCTAAATTCAACCATATCTAAGAAACTAGAGCTAATGTTATCTATCCAATACAATTTTCTGAATCTGCATCCCAAATAATCCCAGGAACAGGTAAGAAAAACAAGGCACCAAGATTTTATTTTTGGTCGTTGTTGGCCTGTGTAATTTATAATACTTCTTATATTCTGTTAAGTCAATATAGAACTTTTATTTATAAAATAGTGTCAGAAGAAAGGTTTGAAAATTCAAAAGCTGCTAAATCACTTATCCCTCCATTGCTTCATGTACAACCTTATACTGAAAGTCCTTTAGGGAAAAGAAAATACCTAATTTATCTGAATATAATGTTATTACTGAAAAATGAGTTAAATCCCAAATCTTCCTCTTTCCCTTCCCATAACACCACCACCATTATTATGGCCCATGGTATACTGCAGTGGTTCCCAAACCTGTCCTGGGGGACCCCCAGCCAGTCAGGTTTTCAAGATATCCCTAATGAATATGCATGAGAGAGATTTGCATATAATGGAAGTGACAGGTATGCAAATCTCTCTCATGCATATTCATTAGGGATATCTTAAAAACCTGACTGGCTGGGGGTCCCCCAGGACAGGTTTGAGAACCACTGGTATACTATAAGATATATAGTATATATGCAAGGGCCTTGAAAAATTGTGTACATCAATACAGATTTTCTTCCTGTTCAACTTTCTGCTATATTTTCTTTTTGTTAAGCAAGTTTATTTAGTCTATCCCCTGAAGCTGAAGAGTAGTTATTGAGATTTAATTCCTTCTCAGCATAAATTTTAAAAAGGCATACCTGTCGAAGGTAAAAGGTGCTGTTAAATAGAAATTAAGGGCAAGACAAGTTTGAAAGGAATGAGATGAGCTAAGGCAGGGCTAGGGAACTCCAGTCCTCGAGAGCCGTATTCCAGTCAGGTTTTCAGGATTTCCCCAATGAATATGCTTTGAAAGCAGTGCATGCAAATAGATTTCATGCATATTCATTGGGGAAATCCTGAAAATCCGACTGGAATACGGTTCTCGAGCACCGGAGTTCTCTATCCCTGAGCTAAGGAGATGAAATATGAATGATATACTTGAATGACATATATAACTTATTAGAACACTGGCTTATCATTTTGCTTACTCTTATTGAGTAACATTTGAGTTCATCTTTAATGGATATGTCATCAACATTTCATTATACCTTCTACAAATGTCAATTAAAATTTACTCTCAAATATGTGCAGTTTTAGTGGATGATACAAATGATATTAGACACACATTTTGGGGTCCTTTTACTAAGGTGCGCTAGCCATTTTAGCATGCACTAAACGCTAATGAATTCATAGAATATAATGGACCTATTAGCGTTTAGCGTGCTAAAATGGTTAGTAACAGGACCCCTATACTTGTTCCTTTCTTCACTTGGGGCAATAAATAGGAGCCACTTAGAGCCCCTTTTTACAAAGCCACAGTAGTGAGTCCTGATTTCGCAAATGTGACACATACCTTAGGAATCGAATGGGATGCATCACATTTGCCACATGGAAATCACTACTGCAGCTTTTTTAAAAGGAGCCCTAAGATTTTAGAGTTCCTGAATCAATTTGAGCCCTGGAAGAGATAAAGCAGGAAACTCCAGTCATCAGATTCCCACAAATTTTCTAAGAAATAAAACAGAATTCATTTTCTGCAACTGCTGAGAAAAGATTCCACAGATTTTCAGTGTCCCTGCAGTATAACCTGCAGAATGATATTAAAGTGTGTGTTTTTTTTTTATTTAAATCTGTTTGCCAACTATTTTAATGTACCCTATGCATAGATGGACAATCATCTAGGCTGCTGGAATAGAGGGGCAGTAACACAAAGAATAAAAAAAAGTGGTGTATGTTACAATTTGATATTTAATATTCATTAACTATTGGAATAAATTGTTAGGTTCCAAGCTTACCTTCTGGGGTGTCATCCATTTATTTGTTTTTCAAGCTGCCAACACATACATATCTAAAAGTCAGATATATTATACTATGTTCCACCAAAATAAAGTATATTTAGCTGTTTTAAATATCTTTTACCATGTATGCAGTTAATATTAAATAGTCATGATCATAAGTAAAGATATTTTAAGATAGCAATCCTTGGAGATATGTTAGCGTCTTCTATTGGCTTTCTTATCAAACTACTTCAAAATTTGCTACAAATTCCAGTTGGTTTCAGTCATTGATTGTGGCTGTTCATACCTGCCATTTACACTTATTCTCACTACTATCATTGTGACTATCAAGACCTTTACCTGTTCTATTTGACCAATAGCATTCTGACCTAATCTGTTTTGTTACTGTAGCCACATTGATCTGACAATTCATTGTTGCTCAGCCCCATCACTTGCCCTGCCAATCACAACCTCCACAGAACTTGAAGAAATTTGATTATGTGACCTCTTTACGAGAGGCCGCTGAAAAGTTCTTAATCTAGCCAAAAAGAGAATGTTGCGGAACCATGAAACTTACAAGTTATTCCACACTTTTCATTTCATTGAAACTAAAAGTATGGAATAACTTGTAAGTTTCATGGCTCCACATCATTCTCTTTTTGGATGGGCTGTGAACTTTTCAGCAACCCCTCATACTCTGAGAACACTGGCTACCAATTACACACAGAATCCCCTTTAAGATTTTCTCTCTAGTTCACAAAGCACACTTTTCAGGTTCTCTTTCCCCCCTCCCCCCACCTTCCCATTTACTCACACCTTAATGGCCTTCCAGAAATCTCAGATCCAACCATGCAAATTATCAGCCATACCTCTGAGTCATTTGTTTTTAACATATAGGAGCAAAGATTTTCAGTGTTCTTGACCCTACTTTGTGGCATGCCCTTCCCCAGCTTACATTTAGAACAATTGTTTACTAAGTTCAAATGTGACCTTAAAACCCATTTCTTTAGAGATGCCTATCAACTGCATATAACTACATCCACCTTAGCCTATAAGCAAGATGAATCCATACCAGATGGTGACTCAGATCTGTTTAAACTATCTTTTCCCTATCCTATCACGGATTATAGTTTCTTTTAGAAATTGTAAACCATTCTAGGAAGCTTCTAGAGTATGGTAAATCAAGTACTAATAAACTTTAAATGAAGTAATAAAAGTCATACACTGCTGGCAGCAGGAGGAATATAGTTAAAGGAAGACTATGAGGAGTATACAGCTGGAAAGTGGAGAGAAAGGATTCAAAGGATAAAATGAAAGAAGGAGGGAAAACATTTATTGAGGAAACAAATTATCCAGAGAGAGAGAGAGAGAGTGAGGAAGAGCTATGGAGAAAGCGAAATGGTGAAAATTTGATCACGCCTCTCCATTACTTAAAAAGGCACATTGGCTCCCAGTTGCACACCGTATCTTATTCAAATTATGCTTACTTACTTTAAATCATTATTATTTAAAACCCCTGCTTTTATTTTTAGAGTTTTAATTCCTCATCTCACCTCAAGACAGTTAAGATCACAAGATCAACACTTATTGGCCATTCCTTCATTGAAAGTTATCAATACGAGGGGTCACACCATTTTCTCAATAACAGCTCCTCAATCTTGGAATGACCTCCCACTATTTATTAGAGAGGAAAAGCACTTAGATAAATTCAAGTCCAAACTTAAGAGTTTCCTTTTTATAGATGCTTTTAGTGAATAAATTTCAAAGATTCGGTCTCTTTTTATTTTATATATTATTATAAATTTTATCTGTTGCCCCTCCTATTGTTTTTTCCTTAAACGTTTTTAAATTAATATTGATTGTAACCCATTAATAATTTTCCCTCTGCTTTGATATTATATGTATAAGTTAAACTATGTATAGAAATGTTTGTATTTGTTATTTTAATTTGATATGACTATTGTTTGCCTGATTTGTTGCCCATATTTGATTATTTATGAAATTGTACATCACCTAGAAATTGTGATAGGCGATTAATCAAATTATATAATAAACTTGGAAACTTGGAAGAAAAACGGAGGATATGAATGCAGGAAAACGAGGAGGGGAAAATGATCAAGGACAAATAAAACTGACATGAAGAAAACAATGAGATAGATTTGTTAGGAACTGGGCGACATACTGGGGAAGGGGAAGTCTATTCCCCAAAGATGGGCTCCACCTTAACCAGGGTGGAAGCAGGCTGCTAGCATCAACATTTAAAAAAGGAGATAGAACAGCTTTTAAACTAGAAACTGGGGGAAGGCCGACAATTATTCAAAAGAGCATGGTTCGGGACAAGGTATCTTTAAAAGATATCATCATAAAAGGGAAGTCAGAGCATCCTGATAGTGAGATTGCAATACAGGCTGCAGTAGGCCAGGTGTCCTTAAATTCAGAGCAGGCTGATTTTAAAGATTGCAAATTATTCAGATAGGGAAATGGCAGAACCGGCAACACTTCTCCTTACAGTAGCATTAGCACCAGATTAAAAACTGGTTGCTTAGACTTTTCTTTAAAAATAAATCAAAAGAATTTCTTGGGTACAAGATGCAAATGTTTCCAGATCTCGCACGAGACACACAAAAACGTCGACGTGAATTTTTGACTTTAAAACCGGGTGTTACTTCTTTAGGGGCAACTTTTTTTCTTCGTCACCCATGTAAATGTGTGATACAGTATCAAATGCAAAAATATGTCTTCTATGATCCTACCCAGTTGACAACTTTTCTGACGGCCGCTCGCCTGAGAGCAGAGACAGCATGAATGCATCCTTCAGTTGACCACGTTTCATATTTCCTCTTTTTTTCATCAATGTCTTTTATAAATAACTCATTGAATCTAATTCTTGGATCTCAGTATTGAGGATTTGAGTTGAAGTTAAGTTTCCATTTTCTTATTATGTTTGTTTTATATCATTATAATGTATATTTGTTTACTTACTTAACTCAGCTTTTCTGTACAAGTGGATACTTGATAATGTTATAGAAAATCTGATAAATAAATAAAAAAAAGATTGCAAATTATTTTAAAGATTTTAAAGATGGAAAATTATCTAATCTGCTAACTATCTAATCTGATTTTAAAGATTGCAAATTATCTAAGCAAACTGCTGAGCAAATTGTAAATAGATATGACAAACACTGTTTGGAATGTCTGTATGCCAGAAGCTTAAGAAACATGATGGGGAAGATAGAGTACATTGCACTAAATGAAAAGATAGAAATAATAGGCATCTCTGAAACTTGTTGGAAGGAAGATAACCAATGGGACATGGTCATATGGTACAAGTTATATCATAGTGATAGGGTGGATCGAATCGGTGAAGGTGTAGCATTATATGTTAAGGATGACCTTGAATCAAATGGACTAAAAATTCTACAGGAGCAGAAACACACCTTGGAATCCCTATGGGTAGAAATTCCATGTGCAAGAGGGAAAAGGAGAGTGATAGGAGTGTACTACTGTCTGCCTGAACAGGATGAATGGATAGATGCTAAAATATTATCAAAAATTAAGGAGGATATTGAGTGGGTAAATGTATCATCAGGGCACGCTGGAGAAATACAATTCTTTTTTCTTTTTCTTTTTTAAATCTTTATTGATTTTCCAAACTATCAAAGTGCAATAAACAATTGTACATAGAATAATTTTGTTACAAAAAGCACATTCATCATTCAGAAATACATGAACAATCATTTTTACTCCCTCCCACCTACCCAAATGACTAATCAAGAAAAACATAAATATATAGGTTCCTTCAATAACCTTTCTTACATTAATCTCTGTAAAAATCAAACCCCAACCCTCCCACCTACCCCTCAAGGACTGCTTTATGGAGACTATGATAATATGAAGAGAATGGTAAAAAAGGTACAACTGCAAAGATCAAAAATATACATCAGGCGTGAATGTTATTTAAAAATTCCATCCTGGAATCCCAGACTAGATATATTCCATGTATTTAAAAAGGAGGAAAGAAGACCAAATTGCAGCTAGGATGGTTAATGAATGAGGTAAAGGAAGCTATTAGAGCTAAAAGAGAATTCTTTAGAAATTAGAAGAAGGATCCAACTGAAAAATAATTGTAAACAACACAAGGAATGTCAAGTCAAATGCAAGGCGCTAATAAGGAAGGTGAAGAGAGATCTTGAAAAGAAGATTGTGCTGGAAGCAAAAATAGACAGTAAAAACTATTTTAGGTATATTAAAAGCAAGAAGCCGGGAAGAGAATTGGTTGGACCACTAGACAACTGAAGGATAAAAGGTGATATCAGGGAAGACAAGGTCATAGCGGAGAGATTAAATGAATTATTTGCCTCAGTCTTCACTGAGGAAGATGTGGGGGGAGTTATTGGTACCAGAAATTGTATTCAATTCTGATGAATCAGAGAAACACATACAAATCTATGTAATACTGGATGATGTTATAGGTCAATTTGACAAACTGAACAGTAGCAAATCACCTGGACCAGATGGTATACATCTCAGCGTGCTGATAGAATTGAAAAATGAACTTGCAGAGCTATTGTTAGTCATTTATAATTTTTCTTTAAAAACCAGCATACTACCAGAAGACTGGAGGATATCCAACATGATGACAATTTTTTAAAAGGGTTCCAGAGGTGATCCTGGAAATTATAGACTGGTGAGTTTGACGTCGGTGCCGGGCAAAATAGTAGAAACTATTATAAAGAACAAAATGACAGAACATATATGTAAGCATGGATTAATGAGAGAAAGCTAATCTACTGCATTTCTTTGAAGGGGGGAATGAACATGTGGATAAAGGTGAACAGGTTGATATTGTATACAGTGAAACGCCTTATGGACTGTTGAATTTGTTTTTCATCAATAATTTGTACCATGCAGTTGCTTCACTTTTTTAATGGTATTGTTTCACACATATTCCTCCTTTTACAAAGCTGTGCAAGTGATTTTTAGTACCGGCCGGCACGCTGAATGCTCTACACTGCTCTGGCACTCATAGGAACTCTATGACCATGAAAGTAGCACAGAGCATTCACCGTGATGGTCAATGCTAAAAATCTCTTGTGTGGTTTTATAAAGGGGGAGGTAATTAGTAATGAAGGTTTATCAGTGCTGCTGAATATTAAAAGGGGGCATGGCCCTGTCAGGTGCCAAGTTATATTCAATGTTACTAAATAATAGGTCAGTGTACCCAACTTGGGTACCAGCATTTACACCAGGTTTCAGCAGGCATAAGTTTGACACCCAAAATGTGGGTGTGGGATTCACCAAAGGGCGATAAGCGTGTTAGCACATGCTATCACAGTTATGTGCGCTAATGTGATAATGTGCACTAAAGCTCTTATCACTCTTTGATTAATCCTCTCCTGTGATTCTATACAGGATGCATGCCTTATATAAAATCACGCTTAGCACCAATCTTTTCTGGTGCCCATTTTTGTGTCCAGAATGAAAACACATAAATGCACCAAATAACATCATTCAGGAAAAAAAAATAACAATTGTTTTTAAATATATATCTTTATTCATTTTAAAGCCAAATATAAGTGCAACATATTAAACAGTCATATTACACTATAATAACACCTAAATTTGATCAAAATTCTAATCTATGACAAATATATATATCACCCCCCCCCCATTTCTGCTCTGAGATGTGATATCATTGAGACCACTGAGTGAGCAAACTGCCCACTTTTAAAGGGCTCTTCTCCCAATCAACGCACACTTTTTTTTGTTTTTATCAATGGCAGTGCTATTCACAACACACTTAACTTGTGATGGTGAGGTGAGTCATTCACTTGCTTTCTTCATTCAGTCTCGGGGTCCTGATGCATTTTGCATTCCGCTGCTTCAGATAACCTTGACAATCTTTCACTGGACCTCGCGCACACGGTCTCTAGAAGAAATTGAAACAGCACTTAGGGCAATAGTCTTACACAAAACTTCTCACATACTGGATGTCATCATTCATGGTGCTAGGTTGGAAACTATACCTGTGTTTATCATTTTAACATTCCAAAAGATGCCAAACTCTAGGCTCCTCCCCTCATATGTAATTGAAACTGACATACTACTAAATTTATTTATTTATTTTTATTACTTATATACCACTTATATCCTAAGTGGTTTACATTCAGGTACTTTATCATATTTCCCAACTGTCCGGGTGGGCTCAAACTCAATCTAGTGTACCTGGGGCAATGGTGGGATTAAGTGACTTGGCCAGGGTCACAGGGAGCAGTGAGGGATTTTAACCCAACCTCTGTGCCACACACTATCATACCTTATCTAGTCAAATTCATCTCAGGGTGACAATCACCTTTAAATTCACTGATCATCATGGGCTGAATGAAGTCCAGCATTTATGTGGTCACTGTGCTGTTGAGAATGAGTAATCCCCTGCACGCCAAGTGATTTCCTGTGGGATCATGAAAGTCTTATTAGCATGAAGTCCACACATTTAAATGTGAGTAACTTCGCGTTTTAGCTTTACACCTTGGTATGGTTGAGGATTATCAATAATAATAAAAGGCTAAGCGCCCATGCGCTTTTCAAAAATCGTGATTCCTGGTGGCGTGAGGTGTGCTTCTGTGCCAGTCCTTACGGCGCCTACGTGTGACTGTGCAGAAGACACCAGCGACTCCTCCCTCCCGCTCCTCTTCAAAGCGGCCTGCTGAGGTTCGCCAGCCGCTGTAGCGAACCTCGCAAGCCGCTCTCCACCTCCGTGCAGAAGAAGGAATCGGGGTTGCCGCTGCCGCCACACTCACACGTCTTCCTGCAGCCCCGCCCACCGCCATGAAGCAGGAGAACCTGTCCTCGGCGCGTCACCGTCAGCCCTCACTCACCGCTGCCTCTCACTCGATGCCTGCCCTCTCTCCCTGCCCGTGTCCTTGCCGTGTCACCTCCCGCCCTCACTCGCTGCTGCCGCTACCACTGCTGATCCTCTTCAGAGCAGCCTGCGATTGTGGCCGGCTTTAAAGAACCTCGCAGGCCGCTCTCCAACCTCAGTAGCACGCTCCCTCTGACGCATGGGATCGCGTCAGAGGGAACGTGCTACCGAGTTGGAGAGCGGCCTGCTAGGTTCGCTAAAGCTGTCCACCACGATCGCAGGCTGCTTTGAAGAGGAGCAGGCCAGAAGATGCCAGGATGGAGGGAGGGTAAGAATGGGGCCAATACAGGGGGGGCCAGGGGGAAAGGGAAAGGGGGCTGCTTTGGGGGGAGGGGTGTGCTTAGGACAGACAGGTGTGCTCGGAGGGGTGGAGGGGGAAGACAGAAGGGGCCATGAAGAGACAGGAAGAGGGAAAGGGGGCTACTTTGGGGGGGAGGGGTGTGCTTGGGACATACAGCTGTGCTCGGGGGGGCAAGGGGAAGAAAGAAGGGGCCATGGAGAGACAGGGAGAGGGAAAGGGGGCTGCTTTGTGGGGAGGTGTGCTGGGGACAGACAGCTTTGCTCTGGGGGAAGACAGAAGAGGCCATGGAGAGACAGGGAGAGGGAGAGGGAAAGGGGGCTGCTTTGGGAGGGAGGGGTGTGCTGGGGGAGACAGAAGGGGCCATGGAAAGATAGGGAGATGAAAAGGGGGCTGCTTTGGGGGGAGGTGTGCTGGGGACAGACAGCTTTGCTCTGGGGGGGACAGAAGAGGACCATGGAGAGACAGTTAGGGAGAGGGAAAGGGGGCTGCTTTGGGGGGGTGGTGTGTCCTGAGGGCAGACAGCTTTGCTCGGGGGGGGGGGGAAGAGGAAGACAGAAGGATACAGACAGCGGCCAAGGAGAGAGAGATAAAGAAACACAGACAGACAGACAGACAGATCTATTCTAGCACCCGTTAATGTAACGGGCTTAAAGACTAGTCCTAATATGTATTTTAAAGCCTTACCCCAGAGCATGATATTTTTAGGGGTGAAAACGGTATTATCATTCATGATGAATTGTATTATATAGGCTGCACTGTGTATTCTTGACTATATTTATTTATGCTTAAAAATAATCAAGCAGAAATTGTGCAGAATACAGAGATATTCCCTATCATAATAATAGATCATACATTCATAAAAATGCAAATTGCCCCATTTTTAACATCAAGAGAACCAAAATAGAAGCTGGAAGGACAATGTGTCTGTCTGCTGCAGCTTGATATAGGTATGGCTTTGAATACAACTTAGTTATTTTATACAGAAAAATAATCTTGAATGTGCTTCTACTTCTTTGCAATGGGAGACCCATAAAGCATATATAGCATATGTGGAATATTACTAGAAATTACTGCTAGGAATAAAATGTGATGGATCAAGAATTGATCTATAAGAAGAGATTAAGAGACCGAAAAAAAATACAAGGTTGGAAAGTTAATAAAATAACTAATGCTAAAAGCTAGAAAAAGATGGGCCAATATTCAAAGCAATTTAAGCTGGCAGGAGAAGCTCCTACCCACTTACATAGCTTGGGGCCACTCAACCACTGATATTCAGAGGCACTGAACTAGGCATTTAAAGTGGGCAGGCCAGGGATGGTAGAGAGGGTGGAGTTAGGGAGCAGCTGCCATTTATGTGGATGCCAGCAGTATTCAGTGCTGGCACTCAGCTAACTTCCAAGCTATCCTAAATTCACCCAATTAACTATGCAGGCCATTGTTGAACATAATCTTTTACAATGTTTACCCCTTCCAATTCCCTTCCTTCCTCAGCTATATCCTCTTCTTCTACTTGCCCTCCTACTCACCTGAAATAACCCCCTACTTCTGATCCTTACCTCCCCCCTCTGCCTAGCAAATATGGACCCCAAGTCTTGATACATCTCCTCAGGCCTACCTAGGATCCCTGGTGGTTCACTGCAGACAGCAAAGGCAAAAGCAAACCCTACTTGCCCTTGCCTCTAGTGGCTGGTGCATCATAATGGTTGTCTCACAATACTACCAAGTTTAATCCTATCATGTGAGTCTCAGCTGAATATCATCTGGGATCTGCATAAAATCCAGTGGACAGAACATCAGTAATTAGTCCTGAATATTCAGTGCCACTTTCAGGAACTGTCCCAGTATGTAAATTGCTCTCATTCATATTCAATGTGGATTTATGAAAACCTGACTGGCTAGGTTTTCCCCAGGAGAAGTTAGGAAGCCACTAGTGAGCCTATAAATGACTATCCAAATATTTAAAATATATGAATGGTTTACACACACACGTGGAGGGGCATAATTTAAAAAAACGTCTAAGTCCCCTTTTAGCCTAAGGCCTTAAACATTGAAAGTAGAAGCAGGGAAAATGTCCATTATTAAAAAAAAAAAAAAACGGCCAAAAGGAGGGTTTTTTTTTGATAATGGCCTGCCTCTACGTTCAGCTGTTTAAACGCCCAAACCACCACTACGTCTAAACTTATACCATATAATCAACCTAAAAAAAGCCTAAGCCCCAAACGTCCAAAACAAGGGCTTTTAGGCAAAGGAGGAGCCAGTCCTTCACCTAAAAGCTGGATTCTGTAACCAGTGTCTGTCAAAAACAACACCGGTTACAGAATCCACCTCCCCCCCCCGACATTGGGGCAAGAGGGAACCCAAGCCCTCTTGCCCCAGCGGCACCCCGACTCCCCGACTATGTTCGGGGCAAGAGGGAACCCAAGCCCTCTTGCCCCAGTGGCACCTTGACTCCCCGACTACGTTCAGGGCAAGAGGGAGTCCAAGTTGTCTTGCCCCGCGATCCCAAATGCCCCCCCGGCCGAGTCCGTTGGGGCCAGGAGGGAACCCAAGCCCTCCTGGCCTGGCGATCTCCCCCTCTCCCCCCCACAATCCAGCCAGGAGGGAGCCCAAGCCCTCCTGGCTCGCAATACCCTCTAAACCCCACCCCTCACTAAAATATGGACAGGAGGGAGACCAGGCCCTCCTGCCCTCGACGCAACCCCCCCACGACCGCCCCCCCGAGTCCCTGATTGCCCCCCCCCCGCCGACCCACAACCCCCCTGCTGACCCCACGACCCCTCCCACCCCCACCTCGATCACTTGCACTGGAAGCTTGTTCCAATGATCAACCACTCTCTCTGTGAAGAAATGCTTTCTGGTGTCGCCATGAAATTTTCCGCCCCTGAGTTTGAGCGGGTGCCCTCTTGTGTCCGAGGGTCCCTTGAGAAAGAAAATATCATCTTCCACTTCGACACGTCCCGTGAGGTACTTAAATGTTTCGATCATGTCTCCCCTCTCCCTACGTTCCTCGAGAGTGTAGAGCTGCAATTTGTTCAGTCTCTCTTCATACGAGAGACCCCTTGTACAAAGCCATAGCGTGGTTTGTAGTGCTGGCCATGGTGGTAACAGCTCCTGCGCACTTAGGAATTCTATGAGCGACAGAGCTGTTACTGCCATGGTTGGCACTAAAAACCACGCTACAGTTTTGTAATAGGTGGTTAATTACCTAAAAGGGGGTTAATTACCTCATGTGTTATTCCCATGTTTAGGTCATTTATAAATAGATTAAAAAACATTGGTCCCAACACAGATCCCTGAGAAACCTCACAATATCCTTCTCCACTGAAATAATGATCATTTAACTCTATTATTTTTTAACCACATCACTATAGTGGTTTTCAGCAAGATCACATATTCCATTTCCTGTCAATCAATGAAGAAACATCCTCTTATACTAAGGTGCACTAACCTATTTAGCGTGCGCATGTTAGTCTGTGGACGTGTTAGCATTTAGTGCGTGCTAATTCAATTAGTGCACGCTAAATCAGTATGCACGCGCTAAATCGGTTAGCACACCTTAGTAAAAGAGGGGGGTAAGTCACATTTTAAGTAGCAAAAAACAAAGGGCTCCTTTTACTAAGGTGCGCTAGCGTTTTTAGCGCACGCAGCAGATTAGCGCACGCTAACCCCGTGCTACGCGGCTAGAACTAACGCCAGCTCAATGCTAGCGTCTAGCGGGCGCTATTCCGCGCATTAAAGCCCTAACGCAGTTTAGTAAAAGGAGCCCAAAGTGAATGTTCAAGAGGATCTATTGCTGAAAAATAATTGGTTGCCCATCTGAACACATTTGTAAATGTGCTATTTGTCTTCATCAAAAGATGTACAGGAGATCATAAATAAATTCTGGTACTTTCTGTCACTGACTTGTATGCACAAACAAGTTCATTAAAATTGCATGTTGGTAATGATTTGTCCAAAGGTTAGCATTTATTGTTTTGTGCTACTGGGCATATTTAGATCCTTGCTAAGTGGCAAGAAAATTTGCCTACTGTTGTTTATATTTGACAAACCATCTTAACTTTCGTATCCCACTCACTGAAATTCATGGCATTTCTTTTATACAAAATGTTGTATTTTATCTTTTGTAAAAGATCCTTTCCAAATCATAGATAATGGGAATAGGTGAACTGAATTCAACGTGACCATTATCCTATTTTGTGTTTTCATCTTGTCTTGGCCCAGACCTTAAACTTAATTTCACAGACAGTTGTACAGCAGATCAGACTGAAATACGAATCTTAATGGCTAAATCTGCCAAGCGGGAGGGTTCAGAAAGTTTTCTTGCTCTCTAAATAGCTATCTCACATACATTTATATTCTAGAATATGATTTGAGCAATAGTGCCAAAGTCAAAAAGTTTTACCTACATCTTTAAGGGGCCCTTTTATTAAATATCAAAAAATTATATATACAGGATATCAGAGAGAAAGTCAAATTTGTTAGGCAGGAGGGGGGGTGGAGCCATTGAAGAGTTTTCCCTTTGTAGTGCGGTTATTCAGTTAACACACTTCACAACACACAGGGATCTAAGGCTCCTTCCTCTTTTTATATACATTAATACACCTTAAAGACAAGGTGGGGAAAAAGATATTTCGCCACCATTTTCTCCCTGATAAAGAGTATATTTACAGCCCTTTTATTAAGTCCCTCTTTTATCAAACTTTGCCAGGAGTTTTATTTATTGTGGGTTGCTGCAGTAAAAGCTCTGATGCTCATAGGAATTCTATGAGCTTCGGAGCTTTTTACCACCCCAGCCTGTGATAAAAAAAAAACCTAACACAGCTTGATAAAAGGGGGCCTAAATGTGCTAGAATCTGGCTTAAAGCACAGTAATGCAAGATCTTACTACAAGCCAAGTGTAGATCGCAAGCAGCACTCTAAGGGGCTTTGTAAAATATATTTTATTGCAGGTCATGGTAATATTGTCATTATCTGCATAGAGTTAATATGGGAGCACTTAGGCCCGGATTCTGCAAAGTGAGTCCCAATTATAAGCAGCTCTACGCATCCTACAGCTGTCTAATCAGCCAATCAGGATGCACGTTTGTTTTTTAAAAAATGCTCCCCAGGCAGGCCGCCAATATTGAAGGTGCTTTCGGGAGCCTAGGTAGGCCTGCAAGACCGCCTAAGCTCGCCTAAGGGCCTTAGGCAAACCTGGGCGGCCCTATGCGTCTCCCTAGTAGAGGGAGAGACGCTTGCAATGTAGGCCAGCAAAATGCTGGCCTACATTGTAAGTATATTCTCAAACACAATAGGACGTAATCCCACTGTTAACAGTACTTCTTTCAAAAATTGTTTTTATCATAACTTCTTTGGGTCCTCAGAGGGCCACCACACACTCAAATCATTTCATTGTGTGGGGCTTTATGCTCCCATTCGTCATTGGGCCCATTCTTCTTATTTAAACTTTTTAAGGTAATGTTGCATATAAATATAAATACTAAAGTACTTAGCTTTAGGTTAAACGTTATTCGGGGGGGTAGAAATATCCGCCAACATGTTTCGCCCTTACAACTCGGGGCTTTATCAAGACTCCCTCACCCTAAATGGATAAAGAAAGACAAGCCTAAGTGTCATATGAACCCTAAAGCCTATAATCAGTTAAATATAAATTCAAACTCTTACCGTTCGTTGTATTTAGTAATCAGTTTACTGCCACCATCACGTCGCTAGCGTAATGGCGGACTTATTCAATGTCAGCTGATTTATACGTGAGCCAGACGTCAGCGTCTCAACCGTAAAGACGTTGAGGGCTGACGTCATACTCAGGTCAATCTAATCGATTATATCTATAGAATATAAACTAGTGGATGATGAACAGAACCCCCAGGGGCACTCATCATACTAGGGAAGCCCATTCCAACTCGTTATTAAGACCCCTTGGTGCTACTGTATTTAGGCGGTAAATCCATCGTTGTTCAATATGGTTCAGCCTTCCTTCCCAATCGCCTTCTAAATCAGTCTCAGGTATATGGTCTATGATCCTCCATTTAATGTGCTCAATATCATGTCCTTTATCCAGCCAATGTTGGACTATGGGGGCTTGCATCGTACCAGTGTTAATACGAGATTTATGCTCGTTTAACCGCATGTTAATGGCTCTTTTAGTGCGCCCCACGTATACTAAGTTACATGGGCACACGATTACGTATATAACCCTCTTAGTTTTGCAAGTGGTGTCAGACTTAGATTTTATTATATTGCCTAATTGGGGGTCTTTCCATTGAGGCCCTTCAAACGTGGATTCGCACCATTGACATTGATGGCAACTAGCATGTTTATACTCTATTTTATTATCATAATGGTTATCAAATTTACGCAAAGCCTGACCTATGGTTTTACCTCTGCGATATGCAAACAAGGGGAGTTCCGTAAAACATTGATGGAGATTTAATATATGCCAGTATTGTTTAATGTACGAAATCAATACCCCTGACGCTTTTGAATAGGGGAGGACACAAACAATCCGTCCCTCTTCCTGTATCTTGGGAATATCCATGAGGAGCAATTCCCTTTGTGCATAACGGGCCCTACAATAGGCCTGTTTGACTGATCTTTTAGGATACCCCCGCTCAAGGAACCTCCCCTCTAAATCTTTAGCTACCTTTTTAAATTCCAACATTGTGGAGCAGACTCTCCTAGCTCTTAGGTATTGGCTAATGGGGAGACTGAACTTGAGATGAAAAGGATGATAGCTGTCAAAATGCAGTAGTGTGTTACGCGCCACCTCCTTTCTATATAAGGTGGTTTCAAATTTAAGATGTTGCCTGCTTATTGATATATCCAAAAATTCGATCTTATCAGAACTATGGTGTGGAACAAACTGTAAATTTGGGTTTATTGTGTTAATCCAAGCAAAGAAGTCTAATAGGCTTGTCTCTGTACCCTCCCATAAAAAGAAGATATCATCCAAATAGCGTTTCCATAATGGAATACATTTGAAAGATTCCGAGGGATAAATATACTCTACCTCAAATTTATCCATATAGAGGGTGGCTATGGAAGGGGCCAACGTGGCCCCCATAGCTACCCCCTCTACCTGTTGAAAAAAGAGACCATTGTACTGGAAAAAACTGCTTTTTAAAACCCACTTAGCTAACTGGTTCAGAAAAGAGTTAGGTATTCTAAGGTGTTTAACTCTATTATTCATTACCCCCTCAATAATCAATAAAGCCTCATCCTGTGGTATTTTTGTGTAGAGTGATACTACATCAAGGGTGGCCAAAAAGATTTCCCCTTCCGGAACTATACTTTCCTGAAGATTTCTTAGTAAATGGGAAGAGTCTTTAAGGTAAGAGCCAACTTTAGCAGCTTCTTCTCTAAGAAAAACGTCCAAAAATTTGGAAAGGGGTTCAAGCAAACTATTTCTGGTGTTGACTATAGGCCTCCCAGGAGGATTTTCAAGGCTTTTATGTATTTTAGGGACGAAGCGAATAGAGGGGGTCCTCGGATGTTTTTCCAACAGGAATTGGTATTCTTTAAGAGTGATATGCTCAAGTTCATAATATTGTGTGATGAAAGTAAAAATGTCTTTCATGAGTGGACCCGTTGGATTTTCGGATAACTTATTGTATGCTACCGTATCATTAAGTTGTCGTTCTGCTTCCGCTTGATAGTATTGAATGTCCTGAATAACTATCGAGCCCCCCTTATCAGCTTTCGTAATAACAATCTGATCCATATCTCTAAGTTGACAAATCGCAAGGTGTTGTTGATAGGATAAATTATATTGGTTTTTCAAAGATTTTGATGATTTTTCAAATTTAGTGATACCTTCCAACACCAGATCTTTAAAAGTGGTTAGGATAGGGTCCATTATTCCAGGGGGAACCCATTTGGATTCCTTTTTTATAATTGAAGAGTCTGTATCTATAAAGGTCTCTGTTGTGGATTGGAAGAATATTTTAAGACTCAATTTTCTAATGAACTTATGAAACGCTATTTTTAGTTGAAAAAAATCAGGTTTTGTCTGAATCACATAATTAAGTCCGAGTTGCAAGACTTCCAATTGGCTAGATGTTAATATAGTCGAGGGGGAGAGATTGGTGACTAGGGAGGTGGTTTGGTTTTTGCTCCTCTGCCTCTCGTCTGACCGCGTCCTCTGTTCCTGGACCTGGTGTTCTGCGTCCTCAGGGGTTGATGAGCTTCGTCCCCCGACATCCGTCCGGTGGTGGAATCCCCCGACTCACCGCTGGTTCCCTCCGATTCATCCGTAGAAGCTTCAAAGGCCACTTTCTTCCTGATTTGAACTGGGTTCTGTCTCTTGCTCCAGTTGTAGACCTTCCCTGCCATGTAGTCTCTCTCGTCCCTCTTCCATTTTTTTATTTTTGTCTGTTTTATGGATTCTCTAAGTTGCTGTAACGAATCGTTAAATTCTTTAAGCTTACTATCATATTCTTCCTTTTCCATTTTAATCAATAGTTCTTTCTCAATATCCACAATTTTAACCTTTAGATCGTGTTCAATACCCGTGGTTGTTTCCACCAATAGTATCATTAGGTCTCGGGAACATCGATTGAGTATCCCCACCCATTTATCCATGAAACTTTTGTCCATACCCATAAGCATGGGTTCCTTAAGGATCCGTAATCCACGAGGGATCATCGCTTTTTTAAGGTACTGCACTAACGTGCTACCATGCAGCTCCGCTCTAATAAGTCTCTTCTGAGTGAGCTCCCATTCTTCCCATGAAGGTGATCCTGGGGATTCTGCAACATCATCCAATAAAGCTGGTCTAGTCAATATTGACCTAAATTGTTCATCCGTGTATCCTATGAACTCAATATCTTCTTGTGCCATTTTAATCATAAAATGAATCACTAGGCACGTCAATAATAAATATGAAGTGTGAAAGAAGGGTAGTCTTGTATATTCTCAAACACAATAGGACGTAATCCCACTGTTAACAGTACTTCTTTCAAAAATTGTTTTTATCATAACTTCTTTGGGTCCTCATTGTAAGTAGACACGGTCACTATCCTTATCGCAGCAAGGGATCTCCCTGCCGTGATAAGTATAGTGGCCATGGCTGTCTGTCTCCCCACCCCCCGATCGCCAGCAGGAGGGTGCCAAACCGCTCCTGCTGGAAGGCCGCCCACCCAACACTCTCGATCGCCAGCAGTAGGGTGTCCAACCCCTCCTGTCGGAGGATGCCCCCCCCACCGGACACCCCCCTGTGCTAATGCCCCTCTATGTTAATACCTCACCCCGCGCTAACACCCCCCGATGACCCCCCCAACCTCCTCCCAACTAAACTTTAAATTATTGGCTGGACGGATGGGTCTTGCTGCCGGCATTTTGACGAGGCGGGCCTGCCGGCAGCAAGACCCATCCGTCCGCCCCTTCCCGGCTCATCCCTGCTAAGCCTAAGGCCTGATTGGCCCAGGCTCTAGAAGCTTAAAGGGAGGCAGTAGCGGCTTGCGCGTATGGCATTTTAGTGCACCCTAAAACCGCTAGTGCACCTTTGTAAAAGGAGCCCTAAATATTAGCATTTAGCCCGCACTAATATTTAGCATGCGTTAAAATGGCTAGCGCACCTTAGTAAAAGGACTCCTAAATGTTTAAGAAAACTGCATAAATCTGGTTGCATAAAAACCAGTCCCATCTTTGTGCAGTCCATCTTATGCAATCTATGGCTGAATATTGCACTTAACTACATAAGTTTTAGCTGATAACATACAAATGAATATTCAATGCCCAGGTCAGGGACTGGTATTGAATATTCAGGAATACAGCTGGCAGTGGGCATAAAAACACAGACTGCTGCTAGGTCAGTAATATGAAATCAGAAAGAAGTAGTGTATGTCAGCTCATACTGTAATGAATCAAAGAATCACTTATTTTTTTCTAGAGAATCTCCTGTCACTGGAAGACAGCTATTTTTTTTTTTTTATTCTTTATCAGCATCCGCCAGAAACAAACAACAAAAAAAAAATACATGTTTGATATTGCATTATAGAACCAGCTAAAAGTAAAAGAAAAAAATTTCACATGGAATGTCAAATTTATCTTTTTCCCTACAATAAGGTCATACATTATTTAAAGTTTCTTCATCTTTGGAATACCCAGGGGAACACACTGAAATATTTGGGTCATAAGAACAAAAAGATTAAACAAGCGATGCAACATTTTTTGCTAACAAGTGAAAGAAAAGTATTACTGTTCTTTCATAGTTCAACTATGGAGAATTCATTTTATATTTTAAAATCTAGATAAATAAAACAAAAATCACTGTATGCATGCCGGTGTTAATTATTTTTCCTTCAGAAATGTGGTTGAAATGCTAATCATATGTTATCAGTGTGAATATGTACATAGAATATTTAGATATCATACTGATTTGGCAATGAAATATGCTCTGTCAGGTAATGGAAAATAATTCATTCTATAACCTGATCTGATTGGATGTAAGTGATTTGGTCACAGGCAGTACAAAGATATTAGGGCATCTTAGGTGAGTCTTCAGTCTTGTACACTCCCTTCCCTCTCCTCCATGCACCTCCCCTTCCCTATCCCCATACACCGTTTGACCTAGCTACTGATGGCAAATCAAGCATAAGCAATTACAACTTCACAAATTATGTTCAACATGCATAATACAGTATATAAATGTTGGAGTCACATCAGTGAATAAAACAGGGAAAACAAAACCACAAACTCGAATATGCAAAAAACAGAGTGGAATTGTCCTAATCAGAATGATGTGCACAAATAAAGTGTTCTTCAACTCATCTGATGGTTCAAAAGTCTTTATTCATCCAATAACTCAAAGATTCATCCAATAACTCAATGCCTCAGGAGTCTTGAGAATCTTTAACAGTTAGATTGAATACCATTAAGTTGCAGCACGCCCTACCGTCTCTGGGCTCCAAGTACTGTTGCATAAGCTCTTATTCTGTAGCAACCATATGAATGACTGCACATTTACATGTAATGCTATTCAATATAACTGTTAAAGATTCTCAAGACTCCTGAGGCAGACCTGTTTGGCCGAAACATGTACGTGTCGAGTCATTGAGTTATTGGATGAATCATGGAGTCACTTCAGTAACAGTAACAGATTCTCCACTACCAGACATTTTGAAGGAGACACAAAACCTAACAAAAAATATATGCCAAACCTATATATTAACCAAAATGACTTAAATACGGTGAAAAATCAATACTAATGGATAGTAACACTTTCACATAAATTAATGCATGATGTCAAATTGTGTAATGCCAGAACAGCACAGGCTCAACAAAAAGTTAATTAGAAGGAAAAAGCCTCAGAAAATGGCCCTCCCACCTCCACAAAAAAGTGGTTTATTAAAGGTGGTTGAGCAGTCACCTCATTGGCAAAAAAAACCTTTATCAAAACAGAAACCTCGGTGTTGTGCTGTAGAAAACTCAAAAATATAGAAGGAAAAATTATTCAACTTATCTTCAGCTGATCGGTACACCAATGGTGGCCAGCGTTTCCCAATCTGCTGCCTCAGGGTGTTACATGACTGATCAGAGGTGTCGTTCCATTGGATTCATTTCAACTTTCACATTTCTGTTCTCATAATGAACTCTCATCAATGAAAGGATCCTGATGAAGGATGAATATTCCGAAACTGAAGCTCAGTTGAACCGATAGTATTTTTGAATGATTCTCTAAGTGCAGTTTCTGTGGACTGGATCTTTTCTTTGGAAGCGTCTCTGAGAGTTCTTGTTCACGCTGGATTCCCCGTTGAGATAAATCTTTTTCATTGATTTTCTGAAAATACTGTGCAATTACTCTGTGATGCTGACTGTGTTAGTGCTTTACTATGCTTACTTATTATTTAATCACTAAATAATCACCTTTTACAAAGGTGCGCTAGCATTTTTAGCGCATGCACCAGATTAGCATGCGCTATAGCGTGTGCTAGCTGAAAAACTACTGCCTGCTCAAGAGGAGGCGGTAGCGGCTAGCGCATGCGGCATTTTAACATGCGCTATTCCGCATGTTAAGGCCCTAACGTGCTTTCGTAAAAGGGACCCTAAGTGTGTTTTGCACTATTTATTTGATTTTCACCACACATGTGAAGACTCTATGCAGGGCAGGATTAACCAGTAGGCCAAGTAGGCACGTGCCTAGGGCCTGAAATGGTCAGGGGGGCCCGATGAAGGAGGGCATCAACATTGTTTTTTCCAAACGGCGATGGGCCCCTCCAGCATCGATCGGCAACGCCCTCAACCCCCCATTGATGGAAAGTAAGACAAGCAAGCAACGCGGGTAAGAAAGGCAACAGGAACTGTAATTGGGTGCTGCTTGCCCAAAGCTTCCCTCTGACGCAGCTTCCTGTTTCCGCCTGGGCGCATGGTGGGGTGGGGCGGGGCAGGGTGCCCAGTGTACTTGTGTGCCTAGGGGCCCTCGACGAATTAATCCTGCCCTGACTCTATGATGGTGTGGTGCGCTGATTTGTTACCCGTGCAAGGGTTGTAGGATTGGACGTTTCACATTCGCTTGACTTATCAATCCACACTGAGACCTTCTCACCAAATTATTAATTATTATCTTATTTATCATTGTTCATAGTTTATGCGTTTCACAGCTGCAAAACAGTGATATCCTATAACTTTTTTTGGTCACAGAATAAAATCTTAGGCATTCTTAGGTACCTCCATAGACACGATTCACGGCAAACATAGGTGCAGGAAATGTAGCCCTTCAAAACCCTGGGCTTCATTTCCGGTGTCTATGTTTGAGGTAGCTGTGATTCTACAAATGGTACTTTGAGTGATTGATATGCTATTGGTGTTTTATTAGGCAGCTGCCAATATCAGCACCGTTTGCAGAATCCAGCCTTTACTGCCTACAAAATAGGTGGTGATAGGGACCCACCCACTAATGGAAAAATTATTCCATGGCCATCAATTCAAAAAAATAGAAAAATAAGCCATGTGGAAAAATAGCTTCAGTACCGTGTAATAATGCACTAATGCCACTTTTTACCACAGTTTGGTAAAGTGGCCCCATAGACATTTCAAGAAATGTGTAGCACCCAGAACAGCATCATGCAGTTTCAAGACTAAAAATGCCTTCCATTACATTTGAAGGTCCCTGGATACATTCGGAAAGGTGAAACTTGTGCTTCTAAAGACAACAGATATCTATCCACAGTAGAAAGATGTTTATCAACATTGGCAAACTTATTTACAGTCTCTGGAGAAAAAGTAGCCCCTTGGGTGACTGAAATTTCCAGCTACCTCTCCATTCAGTTAATTACAGTATCAGCCATAGATCTTTTAAAGTAACATCTTGGGTTGGGTCTTTATTGCCAAATTGCTGTGATCTTTCAATAAAAGATTTCACTCTGGATAAATAAACAGAGAAACATGAAGGCAGATAAAGGCCAAATGGCCCATTCAGTCTGCTCATCTACAGCATCCACCATCTACTCCTGATAAGCCAATTGAAACTCCTCTGGTGTAAATCTTAAAGCATTAATGTAATGTAATGTAATTTATTTCTTATATACCGCTAAACTCCGTTAGGATTCTAAGCGGTTTACAGAAAAATAGACAATAGGGTGCATTAAAATTATAAGTAAAATAGGTACTTAGAAATTCCCTTACTGTCCCGAAGGCTCACAATCTAACTAAAGTACCTGGAAAAATGACAATTAGTAGAGTAATGAAGAAATAAAATAGAGAATAGATGAGAAAAATAAGAAAATAAACATTCTAATAAGACTACAATGATCTAAAGGACTTTGAAAGGTTGAAAAAAGAGGGGAGATAAGAATAGATGCAGAGGGAGAACCGTTGAAGCAATAGAATTCTGGGGAAATTTAAATGAAATTAGAATGATAAAATAAAACAAAATAAGTGGTAAAACAATAAGTGAGATTAAAAAATATATCATAAACTAAAAAGAAGAAGTGAAAATAAAATCAAACAGTCAAAACTGAAGTCCAGCTTGAACGGGCCCCCGAGCCAACCGTTGGTCTGATGGCCGGACTGCAGCCCTCCTCCGTTGGCTCTCCCCTGCTGGAATGGGGGAGGAGCGAAGACAGTGTCGGGTGCCCCGCTGGAACGGGCCCCCGAGTCGACCATTGGTCCGATGGCCAGACTGCAGCCCTCCTCCGTCGGCTCTCCCCTGCTGGAATGGGGGAGGAGCGAAGACAGTGTCAGGTGCCCCGCTGGAACGGGCCCCCGAGCAGACCGTTGGTCCGATGGCCGGACTGCAGCCTTCCTTTGTCGGCTCTCCCCTGCTGGAATGGGGGAGGAGCGAAGACAGTGTCGGGTGCCCTGCTGGAACCATTCAAATTATTTCTAAAAATGAAACAAAACAAAAACTTAAACAGAAAGAGGCTAATATTCAGAACAATAGCTCTCCTGTCCGCTCAAATCACTTCCAGCCATCTAAGAGGGAATATTTTGGTGGCAGTTAAACAGAGAGTGCCAACTAAAAAGTGGGCAAGTCAGGCGTGGATGCAATGTGGTGACATCATGTGCATGTGTGTGACATCATCACGTCACACCTGTGCATGCACAGATGCTCTCCCGATGCGGCTCCGAGCATGAGAACAGGTTGAAGGGGTGGGGCTGGGATGAAAAGGGGTGTGACTTGGGTGGAATGGGGTGTGGCTGGGTGGAACTGAGCAGGCCTGGGGATGGGGCCATGGTTCCAGATTTTACAATAGCAAAATCTGGTAGCCCTAATCAGCAGGCTCCTTCTTATCCCCATCCCACAGAAATAGCAGGATCCCAAAAATTCTCCTCAAGTTTCAAGTTTTATTTAAAATTTAATAGATCGCTTACTCAAAATTCTAAGCGATTAACATAGTTAAACTTTTATAACATTCGTGGGGAACTATATGACAATCATACAAAAGATGTACAGTACTTACTGTGCCAAAGGGAGAGGAGGGTAGGAAGTACAATAATGGATAGGAAAGAAGAACAATAATGGGAAAGAGAACAGGAAGGGTAAGGATTAACAAAGCGAAGGTAAAGAGGAAGACAACTAGAAATAAAAGAGAGATATCGGAATAATAGATAAAAGACAGCGGGAAACACAAAGGGGAAAGTAACTGCGGAGAGGCAAAAAATCAAATGTGTAGCTGAGATCCTGTCTTAAAAAGCTTAAAGATCAAAGGCATCTCCCTCTGAAATGCCCCCCACCACCACCACCACATAGATTCCACACAAATCCTACCTCCCACCATCACTATAGACTCTCCCCAGTCTTACCTGATATCCTGATAAAAGACTGCATCATTGATCACCTAGACGGACACAATCTTATAAGGACCAGTCAGCACGGCTTCAGCTTGACTAACCTGCTGCACTTCTTCGAGGGAGTCAACAGGCAGATAGACAAGGGTGACCCGGTCGACATTATATATCCGGATTTTCAGAAGGCGTTCGACAAGGTTCCGCATGAATGACTTCTTTGGAAAATTGAGAGCCATGGAATAGAGGGTGAACTACTCACGTGGATTAGAAACTGGCTAATGGATAGGAAACAGAGAGTAGGGGTAAATGGACAATACTCGGACTGGAAGAACGTCACCAGTGGGGTGCCGCAGGGCTCGGTGCTTGGACCCATGCTCTGCAACATATTCATAAATGATATGTAAATAGGTACGATGAATGAGGTGATTAAATTGGGAGACTTCAATTTCCCGAGGATAGACTGGAAACTAGGAACTTCCAACTGCGGCAAGGAGACCAAGTTCCTGGAGGTGCTAGGGGATTGCTTCCTGGAACAAATGGTAAAAGAGCCGACAAGAGGCAACGCCACCCTGGACTTGGTACTAAATGGCCTCACAGGACCGACAAAAGAAGTAGAAGTTACGGTACCGCTGGGGACGAGCGATCACAATGTGATCAACTTTAAGCTTGACATCGGGAATAGAAAACGTGCCGAAACCTTAACCACAACCTTTAACTTTAAAAAGGGAAAATACGATCGCATGAGAGCCATGGTGAAACAACGACTCAAGAAAAAGGTGGACAAACTTGAAATGGTAGACCAGGCATGGTCCCTACTGAAAAATACTATCACAGAAGCACAAAATCTCTACATTCCGAGGATCTCCAAAGAAGGGAGAACAAAAGGTAAGGGAGAACCGGCATGGCTTACCAGACAGGTAATGGAAGCCATAAAAGAAAAGAAGGATTCTTTCAAAAAATGGAAACACATGAAAACAACCGAAGCATGGAAAAAACATAAAGATGATCAGAAGAAATGTCACAAGGCGGTGAGGGATGCAAAAAAGGACTATGAGGAAAAAATAGCGCAAGAGGCCAAAAACTTCAAGCCCTTCTTTAGATATGTGAAAGGGAAAAAACCCGCAAAAGAGGCGATGGGACCCCTGGACGACCAGGGAAGAAAAGGGTACATTAAGGAAGATAAACAAATTGCAGACAAACTAAATTCCTTCTTTGCATCTGTCTTTACGGAGGAGGATACCGCAAAAAATACCAGAAGCAGTGAAAGTGTTTAGTGGAGTAATAGAAGACAGCCTCACCACAGTTGAAGTGGAGTTGGACCAGATATACTACCAGATCGACAAACTTAAAAGTGACAAATCCCCTGGACCGGATGGAATTCACCTGAGAGTCTTAAAGGAACTGAAGGTTGCAAAAACTCACCAATCTGACAATCATAACTGGACAGATACCAAATGACTGGAAGATAGCGAACGTCATGCCAATTTTCAAAAAAGGATCGAGAGGAGAACCGGGCAACTACAGACCTGTAAGCCTTACGTCTGTCTCTGGAAAGATGGTAGAAGCACTGATCAAGGATAGCATAGGGACTGTGAAGATCTGCAACATGACATAACCATGCTTGAGAAATGGACAACAACATGGCAAATGAGGTTTAACGTGGATAAGTGTAAAGTAATGCATGTTGGTATCAAAAATCCCATGCATGAATACAGGAAGTCCGGGGCGGTACTTGGGGAGACCCCCCAGGAAAGGGACTTGAGAGTACTGGTCGACAAGTCGATGAAGCCATCTACACAACGTGTGGCGGCGGCGAAAAGGGCAAACAGAATGCTAGGAATGATTAAGAAGGGAATCACGAACAGATCGGACAAGGTTATCATGCCGCTGTACCGGGCCATGGTATGCCCTCACCTGGAATACTGCATCCTGCACTGGCCGCCGTACATGAAGAAGGACATGGCACTTCTCGATAGGGTCCAGAGAAGAGCAATTAAAATGGTTAAGGGGTTGGAGGAGCTGCCGTACAGTGAGAGATTAGAGAAGCTGGGCCTATTCTCCCTTGAAAAGAGGAAATTGAGAGGAGACATGATTGAAACATTCAAGATAATGAAAAGGGATTAAATTCAGTAGATAAAGACAGGATGTTCACCCTCTCCAAGGTAGAGAGGACGAGAGGGCACTCTCTAAAGTTAAAAAGGGATAGATTCCGTACAAACGTAAGGAAGTTCTTCTTCACCCAGAGAGTGGTGGAGAGCTGGAATGCACTTTCGGAGTCTGTTATTGGGGAAAACACCCTCCAGGGATTCAAGACAAGGTTGGACAAGTTCTTGCTGAACCAGAATGAACGCAGGTAGGGCTGGTCACGTTTAGGGCACAGGTCTTTGACCTGGGGGCCGCTGCGTGAGCGGACTGCTGGGCGCGATGGACCGCAGGTCTGACCCAGAAGCGGCAAT
Organism: Geotrypetes seraphini; assembly: GCF_902459505.1. Classification (NCBI taxonomy): domain Eukaryota; kingdom Metazoa; phylum Chordata; class Amphibia; order Gymnophiona; family Dermophiidae; genus Geotrypetes; species Geotrypetes seraphini. The sequence goes on from NC_047088.1 coordinate 60,751,487, forward strand.
TCTTATGTTCTTATGTTCTTATGTTCATTGGGGGCTTTGGGTGGGGGGCAGGAGTGAAGCCTACTCACTCCTGTCCCAAGCAACAGCTTCCAGAAAATAGCTGTCGTGACCTCTTGTAGCAGCCTCATATTATGACTGCAATATTGCAAAGCTGCTGAGAGAGGTCATGGAAGCCTTTTTTTCTGGAAACTGCCACAGGGGCAAGAGCAAGTGAGCTTCGCTCCTTCTCCAATGTCCCAATGGACCACCAGGGATAACAGGTAGGTCCAAGGAGGGCCTATGGTGATAGTGGGCTGAGGGTTGATCAAAAGGGGGATCAGATGATTTAAAAGTTATGTGGGTCCCAGCTGATATTCAGCTGGGTCTTGCATAACTGTCTTATGGTGCATGTACAGTATGTGTACAGTATGTATGTACTCATGTATATGTGAAGATTCATGCATGTGTAACTACTGGGAAAGAATGTGCCATCTTCTGAAAGAGCACACACAGAAGAGCGTTCACAATTGACAGCACAAGTTAAATTATAAAATTGTGCTTTATCTGCTCATTTTTATTTGCCAGTGACATGAAGCATAGGACATCTTGTTTCATACATGTCCTTATATACTGCCCTTATATTGACTAAATATAAACATCATGAATAAATATGCTATTCTTAGAATTTTACAGTGACATCTTCACTTCTCTCTAATTCTGCTTTACAAACAGTGGTAGAGCAGATAAATGGCTTTTCAGACCATATACAATAGCACTTGAAAAATCTGTGGATAAGGACATTATACACTTACCAGCTGCCCATAAATATGTGAATGCCTTTGAGAAAGGACCTCATAATAAATTGAGTAACTTTGTAACTAACCATCTGTACTTTTAAAAATACATGTTCTTTCTTTTGTTTCTTTGCTTTGGGTTTATCAGTTCTAGACTACAAAAGTGAACACCTGGTGATAAAAGCAAATATGTAGCAACGCATAATAAGTAAAAGGGAGAAAGGACCTTAGAAACATCAGAACTCATTTTCTGAAACGGTGCCCTTTTGAAGAATGAATGTCGTACTAAACATTTTCAGCACTTGAACCCCTGGCTAAGCCTCAGCAGATTGGGAAAACGGAGACCCCGTTGGGTTTGAGAAATAGTGCTGGCATCCAAGTGTGACAATATATACTCATGCAGCTAAGTGTTTTGGTTTTTTTCCCAAATAAATTTGCCACTTTCTTTATGACAAAAAAAAACCTCTTGTTGAAAATATATATAAAATATTAAATGCAAGGAAGTTTTTGAGATCAATGATTGAGATTTGGCCTGTCTGAGTCAAGAACTACAAAAATACAAGTTCTGACATGTAAGGTATCTGAGGTCTTTTCTCCCTTTTATATATTATCCCCCTCTTTTACAAAGGTACGCTATGCTTTTTAGCATGCGTTAAATATTAGCGCACGCTAAACGCTAATGCGTGCATGTTATCCTATGGATGCATTAGTGGTTAGTGCAGGCGTTGATTTAGCACGCGCTAAATCTACACTAAAACACTTAGAGGGGCATAATCAAAAAAAATGTCTAAGTCCTCTTTTGGCCTAAGGTCTTAAACGTTGAAAGTAGAAGCAGGGAAAATGTCCATTATCAAAAAAAAAACATCCATAAGGAGGTTTTTTTTGATAATGGCCTGCCTCTACGTTCAGCTGGTTAAACGCCCAGACCACCACTATGTCTACACTAACACCATATAATCAACCTAAAAAAAGCCTAACTCTCAAACGCCCAAAACAAGAGCTTTTAGGTGAATGAGGAGCCAGTCCTTAGCCTAAAAGCTGGATTCTGTAACCGGTGTCTGTCAAAAACAACACCGGTAACAGAATCCAGCTGCGATGCTCACCCCAAAGTTTCGCGGTTCGGAGGGGGGGTGGGCGATCACCATCGTGGTAGGAGAGATGAGCCATCTGTCCTGCAGCGATAGGCAAATTGCTAGGGCCGCTGAGCTGCAGCGATCAGCCCAGCGACCCCTTTTTCAGTACTTATACCTGTCTAAGTCAAAACGTATAAGTGCCGACTAGGCAACCTACCTAAAGTTTTGGTTATACCTGCTGTACGCCTAGGTGTAGGTCGGCCCACCTCCCGCACACCGCCCCCCCCCCCTCCTTTCCCCTCCTCTAAAAATGCCTCTTTTTGCTCTATGTGTTTAGAGGCAGGGGAAAGGCCTAAGCTGGTTTTAGATACGTCTAAAACCAGCTTTGATTATGGGTACTTGGACGATTAGGCTTTTTGATCATCCAAGTACCCATTTAGGCCACTTTTTTTTTTTTTAATTATTATGAGCCCCCTAGTGCGCCTTGTAAAAGAGGGCCTATGTGTTGCCATGTGCCTTTTGGGATTGAGACACCTGATATTGCATTTTGCTGTTTGTGTTAGGCTTTTCAGTTGTAGCTCAAAGTGATTTATTTCCAGGTACAGAAGGTATTTCCCTGTTCATAGAGGAAATGATATCCTTTTACACTATCCAATAGTTCATAAATATGCCTGAAAAGTTATAATAAACCTCTGTGAGATAAAATTGCTGCTAAGTCATTAGTGTAATAGAAATGTGGCATTATGCCTTAATTTAATCAATACTCCTCAATGATTTCCTTTCATCAAGTGTCAAGTACTATGCTCAATAGCAGCAAGACATGGTTTAGACAGGTTAAAGAGATCACCATATAATTTCTTCTAATTTTAGCCTTAGAAATTCTGCATAAGCAAAACACTGTAAAAGCTTTAAAAATTAAGTGGTAAAGAAAATTATTAGAAAGAAAATGCTTGGAACAGACAATGAAGGGCCCTTTTTTTTTTGACTAAAGTATATTAAGCACTTACTTCCGGCTTCTTTATGTGACAAACAAACTTTGATGTCCATGTTTGAGTGCACAGGGCAAATGCACACACAAATTTGAGCCTAAAGATTCAATTATTGGCATTAATTTAGATTTTAAGCATGTGTTTCTCTATATGCTCAAAGGGTAGATTCTGTATAGGATGCTGTTCTAAGCAGCCGCTAAGAAGCGGCTGAGAATCGTACACCGGCATCCTATACAGAATTGAGTTTGCGCTAACAGACAGCTGCTTAACCCCTCCTAATTGCTCCAATTCTCTAACCAGTGCCCATGTCAAAGGCACCAGTTAGAGAATCATGCCTGCCTGATTGAGGGATCCCTTGCCATCAGCTGAATGTGGCAAGGGAATCCCCCTGCTGTGATCAGCTGAGTGGCTGCAGCAAGGGAGCCCCCACAAGCCCTGCCAAAATTGGCATGAGGTATGCCCACTCCCTCCTGCTGCCGAATATCTGCCAAGTAGCCAGGCAGGAGGGACACCAATTCCTTTCTGCTCCCCCCCGAAACAGCCATGCAGGAGGGATGCCCCTGAACCCTCGCCCCCCCCTATTGAAAACTGGCAGGAGGGATGCCCACTCCCTCTTGTCACCATCCCCATGAACCCCCAACACCCCTGGAATCCCTCATACCCCATGAACCTGACAGCTCCCAAGGCTGCAATGCCCCCTACACACACACACATCCCTAGGTCTACTCCGATATCCCTACCCCGTACCTCATAGGGGAAAGTCCAGCTTGAGGGATGATTACACCCTCCAGGCCTGCCATTCCAAAATTATTGGGGGCCTTCCCCTTCCTGGTGCATTCTGGGATGGAAGACTGCAGCCTTAGGGGTATGTCAGGGGGTTCAGGTACACGAGGTTTCAGGGGTTTTGGTGGGTGGCAACATTTCGTGTCAAGTATTGTCTTTACGATTGAAAGTTCATTAAATAAAATATATAATAAAATAAACTGCTATTTCATTTCTGGATGTTAAGAACTTTGGAGTTGTGACTGAACATCCTAGAGTTTAGATAGTCAAAAGATGTAGAATAAGGAGTTGAACTTTATTGCTATATGATTTTTTTTATTTCTTTTTCTTAATTTATTGGTCTTCCTGTCTAATTTTTCTTCTCCTCCACATTGTTCACTAACTTCCCCTTTAACAAAACCATAGCACAGATTTTAGTGCCGTCCACAACAGTAACAGCTCTGACGCTCGTAGGAATTCTATGAGCGTTGGAGCTGTTACCACCGTGGTCAGCGATAAAAACCGCACTACGGTTTTGTAAAAGGGAGGGGGGTGGGATGGTAAATAAGTTTTTGGTTACTGTATTTTGTAAATTTAGGGGTCCTTTTACTAAGCTATGATAAGTAAAAGGGATTGAGACTTGTATACTGCCTTTTTGAAGTTTTACAACCACACTCAAAGTAGGTTACATAGAGGTAGTTCAAGCATTTTCTCTGTCTGTCCTAGTGAGCTCACAATCTATGTAATGTACCAATGCATGCTTACTGCAGGTTAAAATGAAAAACTTGCCTACTCTCCACCTTCAGACACACCCCAAAGCTAAAATATAAATACTGTTTTTAGCATCTGAGGTTGTCCCGTGGTAGTTTTTGCATGTGACCATGCTACCCACATGCTAAAAAAATAGGTTGTGGAGAGCACATTGTCGCATGTTAACTGAAGGCCAGAAGGCTTTGAGCATGCGCAAATGCTCAAAGCCTAGTCCAGCCCGGCAGAGGAAGAAGGAGGATCTCTCTCGCACCGCCTGGCCCAGCCCAGCCCAGCCCAAACCAACGAGGGAGGATCTTCGGGCACTGGCACTGGCATATGCTGTGCATTGGTGCTGGTGCCGGTGCCCAATCGTGTAAGAGTTGTATTTGCAGTGCTGGGGGGGATGTAAGATCGTGGGGGAGAGGGGGGGTGATGCAAACGGGGGGGGGGGGGGAGAGGATGCCGGTTCGCAGGGGGAATGCTGGATCAGAATGTAAAAAAAAATTGTAAAATGCGCTCACACGTATAATGCGCATGGTTATGCATAGTTTGTAAAATCGTGCATAACGCGCGCGTTATATGCGTGAAAATACAGTAATTATATTTGAAAGATTTTGAGAACAAATTATCATAAAGGCACATAGGGATATATTTGAATAATTTAAATGTGCCTGCCTAACTTTCAAGATCCTACACGGCATCCTTCCTCCCTTTATTCCACTTTCTTGGAATTCCTCAAATAATAATACCACCAGATCCACCCAAAAATTAAAACTATCCTTCCCCTCAATAAAAGGCATTTCCCATGCAGGAAAACCAGGGACCTCCCTCCCCTTCAGAATCACTGAGCTCTGGATCAACCTTACCTCACCTCCCCACTTCTGAATCTGAGCTCCCTCCTACTTTTCCGTAAACATCTGAAAACTTGGCTATTCTCAAAAATGTAATACTTCCTCCCTCTCTGGTATACTAAGCCCCTCTAAACATTCTTTATACTAAGGCCTATAACCCTTCATTGGAGTTCCTTTTCTATCCCAGCTCCTGTAAAACGTGCCAAGCTCTACGATTGTGGAGAGGATGTGGTATACAAACTTAAGGTTTAGTTTAGTTTGAATACTTTTGGAGCAGATCTGGTGCACTGTTTACATTCTGGTAAGTTTTGAAGTATTTGAATAACAGACTAGGCAGTACTGGACCAATATTTAAAATGTCAGAGTTTAGTTGCTAGTAAGAACTTTAATCCTTAAGATCTCCCAGATATGATTCACTATAAATAATATAATTTATGAGATGCGTTTTCTTTTGCTTTGTTCATGTATTTATTTATTAAGATAAAGCATTTATAAATACAATATATACACATATGGCTAGATTCAGTAAATGATGTTCAAAATTCACCACTGCAACATATCGGCACTGAGCATGATTCTACATATAAAGGGCTGATTCTGTAAGTGGCACCCGCCATGGCAGTCGCTTGTCGCATGTAAATCACGGACAGACGCCACTTCCAGAATTGGGGATACTAGTGCCTAGCAAGGAACTTAGGTGCTGGAAATGCAGGCCATGGTTTTGCAAGCTTGCATTTCTGGCACTTAGGGTCCTTGCAGAATCGCAGCCAGTGGTGCCTAGTGATGCCAAAGTCTAGTGCCACCCCTAAACATGACTACTTCAGGGCTTTGATGTCACTAGGCACCGTTAAGCACCATGGACCCCTACCTCTAATCCCTTATATTTCCTCTCCCATATAACATTTGTTCTATGTCCATTTTAATTAGATTGTAATCTCTTTTGAGTAGGGACCACCATCTCTTGCATATTTGTTCAACAGTGCTGGGTATATCTGGTAGTGCTTTATAACTAATAAATAGTAGTTGTAGTAATAGAGGGCACCCAGTGACACCTCATTTATTTAACCCCCTCCCCCCTTTTACAAAACCATAGCGTGGTTTTTAGCACCAGCTACGGTGATAACAGCTCCAATGCTCATAGGAATTCTATGAGCGTCGGAGTTGCTATCGCCATGGCCGGCGCTAAAAACTGCGCTAAGGTTTTGTAAAAAGGGGGGGGGGGTTAATGAGTTTTAATTGGTTTTTAATGGCACAACCAATTATCACATCATTTAAAAGCAATTAAAACACTTAAGTTAGTCACCTGTAGGTGCCTAACTTTCAGCAACTTTTCTGACAATCTGGCCCTTAGTGCTGATTCTCATGCCAGAGTTATGCCCGGTGAAACCTGGCGTAAATGCTGGCGCCCAAAATAAGACTGTATTCTGTCGTTATGAGTGCGGTTTTTTGGAACTCCCCTAACAGGCCCATGACCGCACTCCCTTTTGTGTTATGCTTTAGTAGAGAATAGTGCAAAATTTTAATGAGAGCCAATTAACAACAATAATTGGTTGTTAGCACTCTATTATTGATAGTTAAGGGCTTGCTAAATTGTGTGCACATTTTGGGCTTCCGCAGAAATTTGGACATTTAAATTTGGGCACCCTATATAGAATCTGGGAGCTACTGCATATGCCTTTTCAGCCTAGGTGTTTTGTTATAAAATTACCAAACTTATCCTACTAATGTTTATCATGGATTAGAAGTCATAGCTTGTTAAAGTTTTATACTTATAAAAATGATCATTAAAGAAAACTTCCCCTCTAAAATGTCATGCATGCTGCCATTCCCAGCCATGGCAAAATACATGTCATTTTGCTATCAGCTCCCCTTCATCTGGACAGTAATGGGCAGATTCGATAAATGGGTGTCCCGATTGTAGGCAGCGGTAGGCGTCCTACCGCTGTCTAGGTATCAATTCAGACACACGTTAAAAAAAAACCAACTCAAAGCAGGCTGCCTACAATGTAGGCGTTTGTCACAGTTGAAGAAGATGCATCTGGACACTTAAGCTCACCCAAGGCTAGGTGTGGTTTTGCCTTGATAGTGGCTTTGGGTGAGTTTAAGTGGCCCTAGGCATCTCCCTATATGGGCCACTGGTCTGACCCAGTAAGGTTATTCTTAGTCACTGCAGTTCTCGGCGACTAACTTTTAAGAACCATTTATAGAATCAGGGCCTAAGGCCCTCTTATACTAAGGTGCGCTAATTGATTTAGCGTGTGCTAAATACTAAAATGTTCATGTTAGTCTATGGACGCGTTAGTGTTTAGCATGCGCTAAATCGATTAGCATGCGCTAATCGGTTAGCGCTCCTTAGTAAAAGAGGGGGTAAGTGTTCCCATTTTCTGTTTAGCACATAAAACACCCAGTCTCTGCCCATGAATAAAAATATTTCGTATTGAACAGTTAATATGTAATTACCTTGAGAAAATGGGTCTTGTGGTATGCCTTTTCTCATGTGCTAACCATACATTAGAGCTTAATGCCCTTCAGCAAAAATGCTGTACAGTATAGATTCTAATCATAGCAACTTATTAATATTCAATTTATATCATCTTTTCCATGTTGTGAACTATGCACAAACTTTTCAAGAGAATTGTCTAATTGTTGTTGTTTTTTTTTTTGTTCTGGCATTTTAGCATTTTAATGTATTCTTTGACATTTTCTATTTTTGACCATGTCAAGCTCCTTTTACAAGTGCATCAGCTTTCTGATACTCTGCAGCTCAGAAACTGCTATATAATTTAGTAGAAAATCTTTCCAATTTTATATTCTGTTGAAAGATGTAAAATACCTATAAACAAACTGTGAACAATTCAAAATCATTTCTTCTCTAAGTAGCAAAACACTCTTCAGAACAGAATCAAGCTTTAAATACTAAATTGATATAGATCTGCTTGTTTGAGGAAAAAAAAAAAATCAATGAAAAGTCCCCTTAGGGACTGAAAAATGTACAACATGAATTTAATGAAAGTTTACAATAACCAATGCTGAAGTTTTTATCCAAGTTGACAGGAGAGTTCGCAGTTTGTATTACCATGCTTACACTTTCTTCATGCTAAAGCAAATTTTGTGAACACAGGGATGCCAATAGTGAATCATCCCAACAAGTGGGATTGTGTAAATGTTGTATCCAGGCAGGAATGGTTTAGAGCAGGGGTACCCAATAGGTCGATCGCGATCGACCGGTAGATCGCCAAGGCAAAGTGAGTCGATCACGGAGCCCATCCCGGGCTCCGTGATAGACTTGCGTTGCCTTCACAATCTACCAGGCAGAATTGACGTAGGGAAGAGGAATGCTGGTCGGCCAGACGCAGGGAAGCAGGGAGAGCTTGGGGCGGCGGTGTTTTTTTTTGGGCCTGTTCCCCGATGGCGGTGGCAGTGGCTTGGGGGAGGGCAGGAAGTAAGAAAGAAAGGGGGCAGGCAGGGAGACAGAAGGAAAGAAGGGAAACAGAAAGAAAGAAAGGGGGCATGAAGAGAGAAAAAAAGAAAGGGAGGCAGAGAGAAAGAAAGGGCAGGGAGAGAGGAAGAAAAAGTTGGGGGAGGGAATGAGGTCTGGAGGAGAGGAAGCATACAGGCTGAAAGAAGGGAAGAAAGATTGGATGCACAATCAGAAGAAGAAAGTGCAACCAGAGACTCATGAAATCACCAGACAACAAAGGTAGGAAAAATGATTTTATTTTTAATTTAGTAACCAAAATGTGTATGTTTTGAGAATTTATACCTGCACTATGGCCCCCTTTTACTAAACCGCAATAGTGGTTTTTAGCACAGGGAGCCTATGAGCATTGAGAGCAGCGCAGAGCATTCAACGCAGCTCCCTGCGCTAAAAACTGCTATCGCGGTTTAGTTAAAAGGGAGGGGGGTATATTTGTCTATTTTTGTATGGTTGTTACTGAAGTGACAGTGCATAGAGTCATCTGCATTGACCTCTTTAAAAAAACCCGGAATATAAATGATAATTAACATTTTCTCTGCAATCAGTGTGCTTTGTGTTTTTTTATTTTATTTTATTGTTGGTAGATCATTTTGACTTGGTTATTTTAAAAGTAGCTCGCAAGCTTAAAAAGTGTGGGCATCCCTGGTTTAGAGCATAGGCAAACTAGGCCCATGTCCAGGGCTAGAAAAGTCTAGGGGGACATGGTAAAATGCCTTAATCCTGCTGTTTTTTTTAACTCACACTGCTGGGCAGCACAGCTTGATACATTATTAAGGGGTCCTTTTACTAAAGTGCGCTAGTCATTTTAGTGCGCGCTAAATATTAGCGTGGGCTAAACACTAACATATTCATTATATCCTATCCTATTAGCGCACACCTTAGTAAAAGGACCCCTAAGTGAGGTGCCTAGATTGGCAGGCGCACCAATCTAGATACCTAATGTCAGGTGCTTATTAAGGAATCTGGGCCTTTCTGCATCTGAGAAATGCACTCTTCTTTTCCCCAGACACAGGCATAGGCACCCTGTATAAGAGGCTTGTAGAGTTAAAGTCTCCCGAGCTCCAACTGCTACATTCCCCTCTCTACCACTCTGCCTTCTGAAGGTGATCCCTTGTAATCCAGTGGGCAGAGACAAAAATAGTTCTCCTCTTCTCCCAGACCGCCCGGCTCCATGTGCAAATATGGCAGCAATGACCTGTAGTGGTAGTTTCCAGGTACTACCACTAGGGACCAGCCAGGGACAATTTATCTTATGTGGAGAGCTAGTCCTGGTGGTATTACCATGCGACTACCACTAGGGGTGATCATTGATATATTTGCACCTGGAGCCAGGCAAGGCAGAAGCAAAGGGGGGAACACTTCTGCCCTGACCCGCTGGAGTACCAGGAATTGCCCCGTGAGAAGTGAGTTTCCTTGGGTGTGGCTTGGATACAGGAGTGTATATTAAGGGTTATATCAGGGCAGTTGGGGGTTTAGAGGGTATTGGATTGGAGAGAGATGAGGCTCAGTTCAGGGAGCCAGGAAAGATCACAACAAGAAGGGAGAATGGCAACTAAGAGGGCAGAGAACCTGCAACATTAGGTCTGTTACTATGCTATTGGACTACCAGTAGTGAACCTGCCCTTCCTATCTCCTCAGAAGGGGGCAGAATGTGGCATTCGTGACAGCTAGCACACATAACTGACCTTTGCTACCTGTCACTGCCTGCCACTCCTCTGACCTGTTTTTGGCTAGGTCTTGCCACTGCCCACCTTAGGCAGGTAGCATGGAATTTTATTTTACCATTCTGCTGGTTTTAACGTGCACTTGATGTTATTCTGCAGTAAAACCCATGCTAGATGCTTAACGTAGCTTAGTAAAAGACCCCTAATATTATTCCTAAATCTCATTGTCTTAAATATACAAAAACCAAGCTAAACATAAGCAATTCCTTTCTCCTGCACAAAGTGGCCATTATAGTTTTTTCTTTGCCATGGCTTTAATTCACTTCAGTTATTCCACTTTTTTTTTTTGAATTGCACAGTTGAGTCAAAGCAAATTGCAATGATTCACTAATCACTTTGAGGACAGAAATGAGCTGAGAAATTTCCTACTGTCAATCACAGTGAAATAATGTTTCTTTCTAACAGATTAGAACAAGAACAATTGTCAAAATGTGTTAAAACGTCAGGGGGCACTAAGTCAAATGGGAATATCCAACTGAGTGTGATTTCTACCCAGGGATAAAAACGAACTTTTTTCTTTCCAAGTGTTTGTCTAAAACAGATGCATTTAGAAAACTTCAATAGCTAATTTTCTAAAGAAGAGAGAACTAAAGTAAGTGGATCTGCAAAGGATATATTATTGGAAAATAGAATGATGCATCAGGATGCAATTTCTGTGTGGTTACAACAATTTTTTTTTAAGATTTTTTTTTTTTCTTGATAGTACGATATTTTCCTGTTGGTTAGCTAGGGAAAATCAGGAACAGCTTCTATAATCTAGGGGGGATATGATAGAGACCTTCAAAATACTTAGGGGCATAGAGAGGGTGGACAGGGACAGGTTCTTCAGACTAAAAGGGACGACAGGTACGAGTGGGCACTCAGAGAAACTGAAGGGAGATAGGTTCAAATCAAATGCAAGGAAGTTTTTCTTCACCCAAAGCGTCGTGGACAAATGGAATGCGCTCCCGGAGGAAGTGATCCGGCAGAGTACAGTACAGGGATTCAAACAGGGATTGGACAGATTCCTGAGGGAAAAGGGGATCGTGGGGTACTGAGGGAGGTGCTGGGGTGTTGCATAAGTATAGACAGCTCACCAGGTCGTGCAGGTGCAAGGCCGGAGGGTTAGGACATTGATGGGAAGATAGGACTTCGATGAGAAACCTAGGGGGCAAGGGGGCCCCTTCTGGTGATTAAGGCAGGTAATGACCTGTTGGGCCGCCGCGAGGGCGGACTGCTGGGCGGGATGGACCTCTGGTCTGACCCGGCAGAGGCACTGCTTATGTTCTTATGTTCTTATGACAGGGATGACAGATGGATGGTTAGCATGGAGAAAGAAGGAGACCCTGGCAAGCAAGTTATCAGGAGACAACCAGAGCCTGGGACCGACAAGATTTGAATAATGACCAGAAAACAAAAGGTAGAAAAACTAATTTTATTTTCTGTTTTCTGATTACAATATGTCAGATTTGAAACGTGTATCCTGCCAGAGCTGGTGATAGACCACAAACGTGAGCTAGGATTTAACAGAGAGAGGAAAAGTCTTTTTTGTTTGTTTATTTTGTTTACACCACAGCACCAGTGTGGTTAGGAGAAGGCAAAGGGGGTGAAGAGGCTATAAAATAAAACCACCAGGATGTTTGAAAAACACAAAACAAAACACCTAATTGGGCAGGAAAATTGAATCGAATTGAAAAATCGATTCAATGGGCCGAATCGAATCAAATCGAAATTTTTTTTTCCTGAATCGGGCAGCACTATTTCACAGTAACTTATTTAAAGTCATTCTTGTCATGCTCAGTTCGGCTTGAGACCAACATACTAACTGCATCATAGTTGGTGGATCATTAATAAGTGTTAATACTATGATAGCTTTAGCAAACGTTTTGCATTAGCCCATGTTGGTGTGGCATAAACATGGCTAAATATGGCTAAATAGCATAGAACAGGACATAGATTATGGGAATTTTCACTTTGTTTAGTTAAAAGGGGTCATATATTTTAAACTGGGCAGCTGATAACAATGGGTGAGGTCAAAGTCAAAGAGAAGAAATAAACTGAGGGGGATGGGAGGGGAGAAGGATTAGGCTGAAGACAGAGAGGGGAAGAATGCTGATTGATGGGCTGGGGGAAGTTGCGATTGGTAGAAGAGAGGGGAGGAGGGAATAGGACAGGTGGAAGTGAGATGAATTGGTGGACAAAAAGAATTAGAATTGGGAGGAAGGTTTGGGAGGGACAGGCATTCCCCCCTTCCTGCCCCAGTTGGGCTGGGAAGAAGAATGTAATTGGACAGGGTGTGGGTTGGAACCTGAATTTTTTTTTTTTTTTTTTGAGGGGGGGGGGTTTGCAGCTGGTTGGTGGGCATAGAAGAGAGCATTTGATCAGAGGAGTATGGAAATTTAAGACATGATATGTGAGTTGAAATATGTCTTCGTGGGTGGCACTGACACATGTTCAGGTGGCTTGATGACACTAGAGGTCACCGGAGGTTATAAGAGAATGTTTTAGGTGGATATTGGAGCTAGTTTCAACACTGAATAGCTCCAGGAGATTGAACTGCCAAAATTTGAAAACTTGTTGAAAATTGGTTGTATTTTAAAATGTAATAAAATTTGTATTGAAGATGGTGTTAAATAAAGCTGTGCCCAACTTTTTGCCAATTGAAGAGTATATTTATATTATTATTTAACATAGGGGTATGAGATTGTATGTAAGAGAATGGCTGAAGTATGAGTCCCAATGTTATTGGGTTTTTTTTTATCTGTTTCTTTTGGGGGTTAATGATGGAAATAGTGAACGTTCTTTTAATGAATGTTATTCTTTTCTGATATGCACATGTCATTTGTACATTCATGCACTACTGGAGAAGTATGTACTCTTTGGAGAGTACATATGCTTTGTGAAAGAGTGCATACACTTTAGAAAGCACTATTCAGAAAGAGTGTGCACTCTTTGCAAAGATAAGGAACAGAAAACAAGATGAATTTCAAATTTACAGAAAAATTAAAATATGATAAGGGTAATTTTGGAATCCTCTGAGAAGCTTAAAAAATTTGCAGGGGACTGCAAGCAAACTTCAAGGAAGCTCTTGATGGAGTTTGTCTTTGAAATGTAGGTTATGATTATGTTCTTGTTTTTACTTAAATATTTTGTATCTATGTAGGATCATGTGCAAAGTATGCACCAAAAAGTAGTTGGGGTGATTTGTAAATTAGATCACTATGCTTACTTTTCATTCCCATTCTAACCCTGGTAAACTTATGAAGGGAGGGGAGTTTAACACATTAATGTTGGCTTTTACAGAACTGTGGTAGGGGTTTCTACCATGTACCACTGAGGTAAATGCTATGGTACTCATAGAATCCTATGAGCATCAGAGCATTTACGAGGGGGTGCTGAAAAGTTCTCGGCCCAATCAACTTCCCAAATCTCACGTTATTTTGCCCCTGTAGCTGAAAAGAGTGTTATTTCATTAGTGTTTGCAAATTAGCATTTTGCAAAACTAAAATAAGTCTCTGTTAGATTTAGGAGGTTGGTTGGGCCAAGAACTTTTCAGCACCCCTTCGTACCTTGCTGGCCCATAGTAGAAGCCTCTAACACAGCTTTGTAAAATAAGCCCTAAATTATGTTTTTACATAGATAAATAGACATTGATCATTGCTCCTTCAATAGGATAAAAGTATTTAGCAAATGATTCCAAAATGATGCAGTGTCTAAAATATGAACAACATACAACACCTAAGGCCCTGTTTTACAAAAGTACGCTAACCAATTAGCGCGCGCTAAATGCTAATGCGTGCATGTTAGTCTATGGGCACATTAGCGTTTAGCGTACGCTAATCAGTTAGCGCACCTTAGTAAAAAGGGGGTAAGTAACTCAAAATATAGTCACGGAAAAAAAAGAAGAGAAAGTCAGAGTGTGATTGAAACATTCTATTTTGTTGAATATTTGAAGGCTTCAACAATTTTTGTAGACAAGACACTCCCCACCACCTAAAGAATCAGACAGAGACATTGGCTGCTGCTCCTTGTTATCATGGGTACATTACGAGAGGCCACTGAAATGTTCTCAGTCAAACCAAGAAAAGAATGATGTGGAGCCATGAAACTTACATGTTTTTACACATTTCTCTTGACATTTTTCATTTCAATGATATGAAATGAATTGAAAAGTGTCAAGAAAAGTGTGGAATAACTTGTAAGTTTCATCATGGTTCTACATCATTCTTTTCTTAGTTGGACTGAAAAATTTTCAGTGGCCCCTCGTACTTAATCTTTCATTATCTCAGGTATGACCTGCCTAGTTAAACCCCACTTAGCTGATTGGCTGTCGCTATTCAATGATACTTAAGGGCCCCTTTACAAAGTCAAGGCAGTGATTCTTCCATGGCAAATACATGAAAGCCCAAAAAAATGGAATGGGCTTTGGTGCATGAATTGCTGCCATGGCTTTGTAAAAGAGGCCCTTAATGAGGTAATACTGTTGATTGTCTATACTAACTGGCCATTTCATAACTAGCTAGGAGTGACCCAGGGACAGAGCTTGGACAGAGCCAGCACTTAATCAGTAAGCGGCAGTGTTCAGTCTGGTAACCAGCTGAGCAAGTATATTAAGTGAGGACAGTATATATGGTTTATTTCAATTTGTATACCACCTTTTCATGGAGAACAGTGCAAGATGGTGAACCAACTAAAACAAGATATTTAAGAAAGGAACTCAATTTTCAATAGGAAAAATATCTCACATAACTATCACATAGAGAATAAACTCATAGAAATAGAGCAATCCAATCAATCAAATTTAGTCTGTCAGGCCTGTCACCCAGTATTGAATGATTCCTGAGAACTGGGGAACTTCATGGTGTTTCTCTGAAGGCAAGCTGAAATAGATAAGTCTCCAGTACAGCTTAGGGAATGAAAATTCAAGATGGAGGGTGGATGATGAGTGCCATTGACAATGATGAGGTGGTGCATTAAAAAGCACTGCATGTTGCAGAATCAAGTTATGCCATTTACACTGATGGTATATTTAAGTGGCGGTCATTAATAGACCAAATTAATCTGGGAGGGACATACGGGGAATACCTGTATGCAGAACCTTGTGAATAAAAGTGTGAATTTTGTATTTAATATGATTTAATATTAGTATTTGGTGATGTCAGATAAAGAGAGGGGTAATATGGTCTGATTTACAAGCATGAACAAAACTTAATGCTGTGTTTTGTACTGATTGATTACGACATGGAATAATTTGCGGAAGGCCAGAATAGAAAATGCTGCAAAAATCCAGTCAAGAAATGAAAAGAGCATACAGTAATGTCATCTGTGAAGTGTGATCAAGAAAAGAACAGATGGCATGGAATTATCTAAGAGCAAAAAAATCTGGATTAACTAACACTGACACCTGCAGTTCAAAAGTTACTATTACTACTATTAATTATTTCTATAGCACTACCAGACATACGCAGCGCTGTACAGAGTCACAACAAAGACAGTCCCTGCTCGAAAGAGCTTACAATCTAAACAGACAAGACAGACAAAGAGGATGTCATGGATACAGTTAAGGGGTTAGATCTTGATCAATAAAAATACCCAGGTATTTGAAGTGTGAAATCAATTTTATGGACATGCCTTGAATTATTGGTGTTAATGAAAGGGCCTGATAACCCAGTAATCCTGCAAATGACTATTTTGGAAAGATTAAGACCCTCTTTTACTATGGTGTGCTAACCAATTAGTGAGCATTAATCAATTTAGTGCTTGCTAAATGCTAACAAGTGCATTTAGTCTACAGACGCGTTAGCGTTTAGCTCGCGCTAATTCAATTAGCGTGCGCTAATCGGTTAGCGCACCTCAGTAAAAGAGGGGCTAAGAATCAGACATTTTTGTTGTAACCATAGAGAAATTGAACTGAATATAATGTGTGAAGTATGAAAGATCTAGGAGAAGAGAATCAGTAGAATGAACTAATAAAATATCGTTGGCGTAGTAAACTGCATCAATGTTATGGTCCTAGACAAAAGTTGTAAGAGGTTTGAGAAAGATGTTAAACCAAAGTGGTATTATGACAGAACCCTACAGTACACCACAGTGAAGCAGATGCATTGAGGACTGTGAACGGGGTATTGAAACAGAGAAAGATGGCCCAGTAAGGAAAGAGGAGAACCAGTGAAGAACCATTCCAGAAATAGTGATGGATCAAACAAGCGCTTGCTTCAAACATGCTGGAAAATATCTAGTGGGCAAACTGTTCTTGCAGAATATAGACAAGGAACTTACATCCGGCGCTATTCTGACAAAAGGCTTCTATTTCCAGGCTACCTCCAAACGCTTTGTGAGATCATTCAGAGGTAACCTGTTCAATTATACATACAGTTTAAAAAAAAAAATCTTTATTGATTTTACAATCTTCAATAGTGCAATACATAAATATATCATATATAATAAGTCAGTATAAGCACATTTAACTTTCAAATATACATAACCAACAAATTTCTCCCCTTCCCCCTCCCCCTCCCCACCCACCTAATGATAATTTAATAAAACACAGAAACATAGATTTTCCCAATAACCTTATCCTATTAGCCATATCCTTCCATCTTCCCACCCATACCAAGTGTAATTTAATTTACCGTAACCTTAGGTGTTCCCTATTTACACTAGGGTTTTCTTGGCCTAAGTCCAGTTTAGATGCCTACAATGCCAAACAATTCCATGATTCACCCCTAATCACACCTACTTTCTGCTAGGTATCTGCTAAGCACACAAAAGAGCATGCTGCAGCATAGATCTGGTTTTATTCTTATAGTTATTTCAACAATGGTCTCTATCCTGCTACACTAGGAGGACTTTTCTCATCTCTGCTCCAGAGGACTGGAGCCAGAATCACTAATTTGGAAACCCAATGGATCCATCAAATATAAAAGTATTTTACTAAAAAAAAAAAAACAACAAAAAACCCCCCAGAAAACATTTATACCCCTTTTTATTAAACTGAGTTAGTAGTTTTTAGCATGGGGCTGAATTGAATGCCCCACGCTGCTCCCGACGCTCATAGAATTCCTATGAGCGTCGGGAGCAGCGCGAGGCATTCAGCATGGCTCCCGGCGCTAAAAACTGCTAGCGAAGTTTAATAAAAGGAGGCCTTAGTCAAAGTTATCAATAATACTTGCTTCGGTAAAGAATAAGCATACTGAAATAAAACATCTTCCAGCAAAAATATCTCAAAATATATTAACGCATTCTTTACAGCCCATAACATATGGGAATCTCACTACAGAAATATCAGCTTCTCTTATGAGGCAAACTAATCATAAAATCCTAATGAGCATCTCAGTATTTACTGGCAAATTTCTGTTTAAAAGTTGTTGGATTTTTTTTCACAGTCAATACTGTAAAAAATATATGTATGTTTTGTTTTGCAAGACAATTCTGAAGAGAGGGGTTAAGACTGTAGAACAATACAAAATGAACCAGTGAAAGGTGCCACTATTTCCATCTTTTGAAAGAACTATAATGGAAAGACCACAATAATCATAGAAATCCCCTTTACAAACAAGAGAGTCAATTGTTTCTTTCTCCACAGGCAGTTGTGAAAACTTATAGGTACCTGCTACTTTAATGCCATTTTCCCTGGCGATCAATGCATTATTCCCCAAGAGGGCTTTATCTTATCTTATTCAAGTGTACTTTGTTACAAATAGTAATGGGAAAAATGAATAATAGTGAATAAGAAATATCATAAAATCCCCTTGACATTCTATAGTGACTGATAAGGTCATGATTTCAACTATTAAATCACATGCTAATTGATTTGCCCATGAACTTATGGATTGAATACCATATCAAAACGCACAGCATGAATTGAAAAAGTTCAGCCCTGGTATATTTAAACTTCTATGTCTTTGTCTCTTTCACTGAGGCAGTCATTACAATCAGCAGGTTTCTGCTGAACAGAGTACTAAAATGTTGTAAGAACACAACAAACCCACACAAATGTATTAGAGCTAAATTTACTTGGACTTTGGTCCCAGGTGAGGGAAAATAAAGACTCAGAAATGTTCAGTTGCTACAGTTAATTGAATATCTATGAATACGAACAATTTATACTGTGCTCTATTTTTCAACTGGTTGTTAGCATTAACATTAATGCAAAACATGTGTTGGTATGTTGTTAATTTGATATTGATTATTGATGGATTCTATTTGCCACATATGCAAGATTTCCTTACCAAATGAGACATTGCTAATTTGTTACTCAGCATTTTTATCAACAGACTCCACAGAGACGACCATTTATGTGCAAGTGAAGGCTTCCATTCTGGAGAGAGCCGGCTGTACCTCAGAAGTCTTTCAGCAACAATTCTGAAGAGCATCTCTGCAGGGAAAAGATAATCCTCAAAGCTTCTTTTACAGGCTTAAGGAAGTAGCCTAGAGATGACTTTAAGGGGAAATCTGGCCTGGAGATACTGAGAATTATAATCCTTGAACAGTTCCTGGGAGGGTTACCCCAGTCCATGAGGCAGTGGGTGTGGCAGCACCCTGATTTGGTCCCTGACGGTGAAGTTAAAGCAGTAGAAGCCTTCTAACAGGCACACCCCAAAGTTGAACCTTACAAGGAAAATAAGCACACTGGAGTTCCAGGAAGAAAAGAGAAATGGCAAGGTCTGGAAAGACAAGGGACCAAAACATGCTTGAGATCTCTGAAAAGGGGGGTCAGAGTCCTGGATCCTTCATCACAAAGAACCCAACATCTTCCAGGGAGGTCATACCAATGGAGACCCGCTTCACCCAGAGCAACCTGACCCTTCCAAAACCGAGGACAAGACCCAAACTCTCCCATCTGCTTTATTTGTAGAACCAAGGGGCACCTTGCAAGAGACTGCCTGGGAATAAACAAAGTTGCTATGGATGCAAATTTGGTAGAACTCCATGACTGTAATGTCATGGAGACCTCTCAGCCTGGAGGCAGAAACTGCCTCATGGAAGAGGAACTGAATGGGAATCCTCATCAGGTGCTAATAGACTCTGGCAACATCAAAACTTTTGTAGAAAGATGAACAGTTACCTGAATGCAAGTAAATTATGACCAGACTGTGGTGCTATCATGTGTGCATGGAGATCACGGACAGTATCCCACAGCCCAGGTGTCCCTCAAGACTCCAGTTAGACAAGCCAAGCTGGAATTAGCGGTTTTGCCATGGCTTCCCTACCCAGTTGTTTTGAGCTGGAACTTCCCATAGCTTGTAGCTATCTGGGCTTAGCTGATTATGGGTCCCCAGAAAACTGCAGAAGTATCTTTCCTCAAAATCTTTCCTTTGGAGGACCCTGACTTCTATGTAGAAGAACCAAACATGCCAAAACCCAACTGATGTCAGCAGGAAAAATTGTGAGGTCCTCTGAATTTGGGGCTGCAATTGATGAGGATCAGTTATCAGGAGAAAATGAATAGGATGCCCTAGACCTATTGGATAGCATCTCTGAGTGGATTGGAGGTGGATCCCCAGGGGATATTAAGAGATACCTGGCTGAGGATAAGTCCCTTAAGGGATAATGGGCTCAGGTTGTGATTGTGGATGGGAACTCCTTGGGCAAGCAAGATCCCTCTAAGATAGCAACTCTGTACTTCATAGATTGACAAGGGAACCCTGGAGATGGAAGAACTAGAGCAGCTATTAGTTCAGCAGCCCTACCACAAGCAAGTTATGTAGTTAATTCATAGTCACCTGCTAGGAAGTCACCTAGGGAAAGAGAAAACCCAAGAATTAATTATTGCCTGGGTTTTCTGGCCAAGCATGCACAAACATTATTATTTTGTCAATCTAGCCCAATCTTCCAGTACAGCAGTCATGCAAGGGTTCTACCAGCCTCTCTTGTACCTAAGCTCTTGGTCAACACCTTTTGAGAGAGTGGATATGAACTTTATGAGATCCATGGAACATACTACTCTGAACAAGCAGGCAAACAGAAGAGCCCCTCACCTTCTGATATACACAGAAAACAACAAGAAAGGCAAGGGGCATGTCCAACCAAAAATAATAAATGATGAAATCTAATTGCTGGTAAAGTAAAATGGTAAACAGAAACTTCAGCTTGACACTGACTGAGTTAGCAGTTGATATCCTGCTTCACCAGTGGCTGGATTTCACAAACTTCAGCTTGACAATTCATATCCTGCTTCACCATTGTCTGCACTTCATTAATGGTTTGTGTTTATCAATTTGCTTTACCAGAAATTGGATTTCATCATTCATTATTGGTTTGTGGTTATCATTTGGGACCCCTGATGCAGGCACCATAGCTGAAACACAGTCCATGTTGAGTCCATGATTTAACTGCACTTTGATGTGACTGTTTTAGACTGTTTTAGAGCACTTGCATACATTTTAATTGCTATTAATAAAGAGGGTTTGAAGACCAGGCACTCTCTGCTCCTTCTCTTGGGATTGAGAAGGAAGCCCTAGTGATGAAATGGGCCTTGGAAACATTCCAATATTATTTACTTTCTTCTGGTCACAGAGCATACACCTCCTCAGTGAATGGCTTGCCACAAGGAATTGAATGCTCGCATCATGAAGGGGTTCCTTCACCTTCACACCTTCAGCTTTGAGGTATGACATTGGGCAGGCTAAGAGCATTAATACTGACTTTCTGTCTCTGGAAGTGGACCCTGACATGGTAGGTACTTAATTGGGAAGGGTTGAGGTGAGGAGGGGGTGGAGGAGTCTTGAGGGTGTATATAGGACACTACTACTCTCCCTGCTGGATACTCCTTCACAGTGTCAGAGCAATCTTAACATATATGGCTTTTCCCTAGGAGAAAGTGACATGGGAGGGGAGGAGTCAGGGAATCAGCTTTCACAGATTATAAGGGGCAGGGCCAGAGCCCAGGGGAGAAGAGAAGAATGTTTCCAACATATGGCTTGATTGCAACCACTAGATATCCTGCTACGCTGAGGTAAGTCAACTACTTTTGCTGAACTACTATGAATCATTTTCTAGGGACTAACTGGGGCCAGACCTGTTTAACCGACTAGGGAAAACTGTTGCAGCCTGTGTTTGGGGCATGGCAGCCACTGGTCATGAACAGTATCTTGGGCCCTGTAAGTCACAGGCCCATTTCAAAACTTTTGCTTTTGACTAAGAGACTATATTTTTTTCTCTTTTTCCAGAACCTGTGAAGTTAGAGGCTCAGATTTCTGAATTAATAAAGAGATCTGTTGTATCTTCCCTGTGTGTCTGGCTGTGTATGCACAGACTTAACCTTAGAATTCTGCTCAGGCAATTACACTGGGTAATACTGTAAGTGTTCTTTTTTAATTGCCTAAGCCATAAAGGTTTAGAAAATGGCTATCATTCCCCTCAAACTTTGCTTTTGTGACCAGGACACTGATATTGTGAAATTTACTGTTTTTTTGCAGAACATTCCAGATTGATTCCAAGCTGAGTAAACTTATGGAGCCCTTTTGCTAAGTTAAAAAAACAAAACAAAACCTCTAGAAGGTAAGACAATTTTGTTTGTTATTAGAATGGCAAACTTTTCTGCTATCATTTTTTTAGAATGTTTAATTTTAAAAATATTTAAATGTTACAATTTTCAGTGTTATTTGAAAATATATCATATGTAAAATATATTGCGAGAATCTCATACACAGTCAAAGGCAAAACAAATTTATTGTTTTCATTACCACAATTTATAGGTCCTTTTACTAAGGCACGCTAGTGCGTCTTAGCACGCACTAAATACTAACACGTGGCAATGCGTCCATAGGCTATAATGGACACGTTGCCACACGTTAGCATTTAGATTTTTTTAGCGCGTGATAAGACGCACTAGCATACCTTAGTAAAAGAAGTCCTTAGTTTTGTTCTTGTACAGGATGCTTCAAAGGGGAAAAGAGAGCCATGAAGTTTGCTATCCCAAGAATGTGGCAGGGTCGCACTGACTACTCAAGCAACTGCTACTTCTGCATGATGGACCCTTTCAAATGTTGAACTGACAAGCATGCATCTGCAATCACATATCCAGACATTCCTTCATCCATCACCCTGGTACCACATTGCCCTAAGTTCCTCATACCTACTCACTCAGAGAGAGAGTAGCTGTCTTCAGAAGAGATCAGCAAGTCAGAGAGTGAGGGGGACATTGTAAATCCAGTTTACAATATCAGCTGATGAGAGAAACCCATACTATTCAAACCCAAAAGTCCTCAATGACTTGATCAGAGATCTTGATCTCACCAATCTCAATGCCGAGCTTTTGATGTCTATGCTTAAGCAGTGAAACTTCTTGGATGAATGTGTGCAAGTCACAGATCAGAGAAAGCATCACAACCTGTGTCTATTGAATTTCACATTTTAAAGTGGCAATTCAAAACATATATGTTCTTATTCTCCAGTAGAAATGAAAATTTACTATACTGTAAAACTGTAATAAATTCAAAATCTAAGTTCATAAAATTTAGATTATATATTGCTAATAGTATAAAACTGATTTGATATGATCATAAACTAAGGTTTCTAATTTTAGATTTTAGTTTAATTTGAGCTCTATCCAATATATTCACTTAAGAAATGAAAACATACTTTTTAATCATACTCATGGCTCAAACCATTTTGACCTTTGATAAGTAAATTTCTATTGAAACAGTTTACGTGCCAGTATTAAAATGCTGCTTTGGCATTTGAGTGGCATGTACTTGAATAGCTGCTTTGGCATTTGAGTAGCATAATGAATGTACATGAAATATGGTTTACTATGAAAAATACATTGGGAACTTACAGGTAAGATTCTACCTCACTTGCAAATGAAATCTGAATATTTCAATAGTAAGAAATTATTCAAAACTTACAGGCAATAATAGTCTGTAGGCACACAGCCAGGTTCAGACTGATAATATTGTAGGAGGATGGCTATAGTGATGGCAGAAAAGGCAGGACAAATTGAGGGGAGAATTTATCAATGAATGCTACTGTTAATTTTCTACAAGTCATACTGTTTTAGCCAGTTACGTTTTTAAGGAACCTCCTATGATAGCATATCATAGTGAGTAGAATATAGGAAAGAGATTTTTTTTATAAAGCAGAAGAATGGGATGGGTGCCTCTATTGGTTCTTATAATATCTGTGATGGTTGATGTCCAATCACTCCTGGGCATTCTGGCACTGACATCAAAATAGCGCTCTCACATGATTGCTGCTATGGGTCCATAGCAGAGGACGTTTCGAATTGGCCAAAAAAGTATCAGTTTGCTGAAAATGTCCAAACTGTGATTTTCAAAAGGCAGAATTTGGGTGTTTAACACTGTAGTTCATCCAAATAGCAAGGGTGTGTGTTGGAGGAGTGTTTGGGGCAGGAATAGGGTAGGCCTAAAATAAGGACCTGAAGAAACATCTCAATAAATTTTTTTTTAAACAAGGACATTTTTATTTAAACCTGTTTCAATCATTTCCAGGGTAGAAAAAGGTGACCTCATTGAGCAGCTGAACACTAGAGGGATGAGGACATGGCCATCACTTCCACCCACCCTTAAAATGGATACCAGATTCTATGACAGGTTCAAGTATTATGACCATTCCTAATAGAGCACCAAGCAAGTATAAGGTGTAGCCTAGAAGCCAGTGTACTGGACTTTGAACAATAGATCCCAGGTATAACTCCCACTTTAACTCTTTTATTTTTGTACAAATATGTGAGCCCTCCTGGAGCATAGAAATACCTTCTGTACCTGAATTTATAAGACATCTTCAAGTGTGATGGCTACTGTAGTGATATGCCTATAGGTACAGTAGGCTCTTATCTGCTACTGGAGGGCTCACAAAAATGTATATCAGAATGAAGATGGGATTTGTACCTGGGTCCCATGTTTAAAGTCCACAGTACTGACCACTAAGCTGTCCTCTGCTCTGCAGGGATGTCTGTGTGGCTATTTTGTACAAACGATGCCAGAGAGATGTTTTTGTACCTGCTTTTCATGGTGACAGTATTTTTTTTTTTAGAGTATTTCAATAATTATTAGTATTTAAAGAAGAAATCATACATACATAAATACAATATAATATAGATCATATGTATGAACAAAAGATAAAAACAAACAAAACAAATAAACACAATAAAATAAACAGTAGATTAACATTTAAAATTATTAATGATCATTAATACTTTCATAAATATGTCAAAAAGGATAGTATGGATGTACACCTTAATCAAACAAATTTTTGGATGTTTCATTTTGAAAAAAAGAGATTGTTCATGTTGAGGAAATCCTAATGGTTTTTCCTATTCAAAAGTGGCTATGTGATAGGCATTTTTTTTTTATGGGAAATTATATAAAAAATGTTGCTCCATGTGTACAGTTGTTGCATCATATTTACTGTTATGAGCATATCAAAAACACTATGGGTCTCTTCTATCAAACTGAGCTAACAGTTTTTAGCACAGAGAGCCACGCTGAATGGCCCGCGCTGCTCCCGACGCTCATAGGAACTCTATGAGCATCGGGAGCAGCACGGGCTATTCAGCTTGGCTCTCTGCGCTAAAAACTGCTAGCGCAGTTTGATAGAAGAGGCCCTATGGGATGCATCAGGTCTTCAACCTAAGGGGAGGTACAGGGGGGAAACAATGGGACAGTATTTGCTTGAAAGAAGCTGAGAAAAAATAAAACTATCACTGGAATCTGGAAGCAGACAGAGAAATTGCACATCTTCAATTTCAAGCACAGTATATGAGGTAGTAAATGGAATGTTTTTTGAAAGGTAAAAACGGCACAAAAGACAGCAGATCTTCAGTGTTGCCAGGACCATTGAAAGCAAGGAGCAATATAGAAATCAGCAGGTCTTCAGCCTGTACAAAGTTAAAGATGGGAAAATTCTGAAATAGCAACATCAAATTTCTAGAAAATATTTAACTTCTCTTTGAACTGCATATATCAATCACAGTCCTCTTACCTGATAAAAGCACATATAAGTGTGAAGAAAAGAGAAAGTAATTTTAAAGAAAAGAGACATTTCATCATCTCTGTTATTAGCCAGTTCTATATTACAAAGAACCTGAATAGATATTATAGTTTAGTTCTACACAAAAGTATTCCTAGAGGGTAAATATAGTCCAATAACTTTCTTCTTCATGCTTAATAATTTTGTATGTGAGCAACCAATCTAATTTGTGGAAAAGAAGTGCACCTCAGGGATATGATATTTTAACCAAAACCGAATAATAGCAATAAAAATGCTGTAAGATGTAATTTATTATTTTCCTAAATGCTCCATGAATCCATTGGGAGATGAAACTTAAACAGATGACAAGAAAGCTGCCTTTATTCATTTTCATTTCCAAATCAAATCAAATATAATTGAAACATAAATGATTCACTAAAGGGGAAAGTTTTGTTTGCAAAAACGATTGCTTGAACATACGTAAAAGAAAAATATGTAGGACAAAAAAGCAATGTCAGACAATATGATGCATGACTTACTTCTGCTGGAGCACTGGTCTAGGTCCTGGCAACTCAGCTTCAATGCCAAAAAATGCAAAGTCATGCACCTGGGAAGCCAAAATCCATGCAAGATTTACACCCTAAATGGCGAGATTCTGACAAGAACTGAAGCAGAAAGAGACTTAGGGGTGATTGTCAGGGAAGACATGAAGGCTGCAAACAAGTGGAGCAAGCTTCATCCAAAGCAAGGCAAATCATAGGTTGCATACGCAGGAGTTTCGTCAGCCGTAAACCTGAAGTCATTATGCCACTTTATAGATCCATGGTGAGACCGCACCTGGAGTACTGTGTGCAATTCTGGAGGCCGCATTACCGCAAGGATGTGCTGAGACTGGAATCGGTCCAGAGAATGGCCACCAGAATGGTCTCGGGACTCAAGGAGCTCCCGTACGAGGAGCGGTTAGGGAAATTGCAGCTCTACTCACTTGAGGAACGTCGAGAGAGGGGAGATATGATCGAGACATTCAAGTATCTCACGGGCCGCATCGAGGTGGAAGAAGACATCTTCTTCTTCAAGGGTCCCGTGGCAACAAGGGGGCATTCGTGGAAAATCAGGGGCGGGAAACTGCACAGTGACACTAGGAAGTTCTTCTTCACTGAAAGGGTGGTTGATCGCTGGAATAGTCTTCCACTTCAGGTTATTGAGGCCAGAAGTGTGCCAGATGGGATAGACATGTGGGATCTATCCGCAAAGATAGATAGGGAGGGTCACTGAGTGGGCAGACTTGATGGGCCGTGGCCCTTATCTGCCGTCTATTTCTATGTTTCTATGTTTCTATTTTTAGGAGTTTGTGTAGAATTCAGAGTAAAAAAAAAAGTCTGCACATGCTGGGTTGGGTTTAGTAAATGGTGATAAAGATATAGGGACTTGGAAAAAAGTTAGTGATCAGTTCTATTCCATAAAGCAGGGGTCCCCAAAGTCCCTCCATGAGGGCTGAATCTTGTTGGGTTTTCAGGATTTCCCCAATGAATATGCATTGAAAGCAGTGCATATTCATTGAGGAAATCCTGAAAACCTGACTGGATTCGGCCCTCAAGGAGGGACTTTGGGGACCCCTGCTATAAAGTATGCTCCAGGATGAATGCCTTTTTATAGAATAGTGCCAAGCGGGGATTCACACATCCAACCAAGAATGTCATCATGCCCCTGTATCGCTCCATGGTGTAACTTCATTTGGAGTATTGTGTTCAATTCTGGTTTCCTTATTTCAGGAAAGCTATAGGGCTCCTTTTACAAAGGTGCGCTAGCGTTTTTAGCGCACGCACAAGATTATTGTGTGCTATAGCACGTGCTAGCTGAAAAATTCCAGCCTGCTTAAAAGGAGGCGGTAGCGGCTAGCATTTTAGCAGATGCTAAGCGCGCGCTAAAACCGCTAGTGCACCTTTGTAAAAGGAGCCCATAGTGGCGCTAGAAAAGGTTCAAAGAAGAGCGACCAACATTATAAAGGGGGATGGAACTTCTCTCGTATGAGGAAAGACTAAAAAGGTTAGGGCTCTTCAGCTTGGAGAAAAGACAGCTGAGGGGCGATATGATTGAAGTCTACAAAATCCTGAGTGGAGTAGAACGGGTACAAATGGATCGATTTTTCA
Organism: Geotrypetes seraphini; assembly: GCF_902459505.1. Taxonomy (NCBI): domain Eukaryota; kingdom Metazoa; phylum Chordata; class Amphibia; order Gymnophiona; family Dermophiidae; genus Geotrypetes; species Geotrypetes seraphini. The sequence goes on from NC_047088.1 coordinate 60,778,950, forward strand.
CTCCGTCAAAAATTACAAAGACTAGGGGACACTCGATGAAGTTACAGGGAAATACTTTTAAAACCAATAGGAGGAATTTTTTTTCACTCAGAGAATAGTTAAGCTTTGGAACGTGTTGCCAGAGGTTGTAGTAAGAGTGAATAGCATAGCTGGTTTTAAGAAAGGTTTGGACAAGTTCCTGGAGGAAAAGTCCATAGTCTGTTATTGAGAAAGACATAGGGGAAGCCACTGCTTGCCCTGTATTGGTAGAATGGAATATTGCTACACCTTGGGTTTTGGCCAGGTTCTAGTGACCTAGATTGGCCACCGTAGAATGGGCTACTGGGCTTGATGGACCATTGGTATGACCAAGTAAGGCTTAAGTTTAGGCACAAGGACTTGCACCAGCTGAAACCTGGTAAAAATCCTGGTGTGCAAGCTGGACCCGGATTCTCCAGAATTCTGCAACACTGTGTGCATCTTTTGTGAATGCCACTAACATGCCCATGTCCCTCCCAGGGCCACATCCTTTTTGGGTTGCGCACAAAATTTGGGTGTGTATATTTATAGAATTGTAGCCCACAATACTATCAATTTAGAGAATCGAGGGTAAACTTAAAGATACAAAAAAAACCCCACCTCATTCCATTGATGAAAACTGCCATGTACCAACACAATGTTAACCAGTGAAAGCAAAAGCCTTAGACAATAGGAGAGGTGAACCCAAACTCTACCACCCAAGCATCATAAGCAAAAATACTTTTGCTTCTGGTTAATTGTTGCTGGTAAGGACTTTACAGAAAAATAGCCAGCAAGAAATATCAATGCAGAAAACCACTATGTGCAGTAAAACATCCTGAAAAAACAATAGGCCAATGATCGTTTCATGGCTGGGATGCCACTGCCTCAGGGCCTCAAATGAAATCCAGACTAGCTTAAAAACACAAATGTTCATGCAAACAATCCTTAGTGAAAATGGAATCAACTTCCCTTTACTCAATTATGAGGTTCTAATTGCTTTTTAAATAATCAAGTTAGGCACCTAGATCGGTTAGGCATGCTGATCTAGGTGTCTAATTAGAGAATCAGGCCTTATATGCACTTGTAGAGGTTAATTCTCAAAATGTCACAGATGGACACCAGGATGATGCAAGCTAATTGCAAATTCTATTACAGTAATTATGTGCATAATAAATATAAAATAGAGCTAGGTTACTAGCTTAGCTTTAGGCACAAACACCTAAACGCTGCTCCTTGTGACCCTGGGCAAGTCACTTAATCCCCCCATTAGATAGATTGTGAGCCCGCCAGGACAGATAGGGAAAACTGCTTGAGCACCTGAATAAATGCATGTAAACCATTCTGAACTCCCTTGGGAGAACGGTATAGAAAATTGAATAAATATTTTAAAAATTAACTACCGTATTTGCCGGCGTATAAGACGACTTTTCAGTACCTTAAAATCCTCCCCAAAGTCGGGGGTCGTCTTATACGCCGGGGTACTGTTTACATGCCCTTACTTTACATGCCCTAACATCTCCTTCCTTACCTCCTTACGGTGCTTACGGTACTAGTAAACCTGCCGGGACGTCAGCGGGGCCATGGCGGGACATCAGTGTGACAAGGGTGCCAGCTCCTTCATCCTGCGCAGCGGGAAGCAGCGGCGCTCTGGCCCCACCCCTTTCTCTTTACTACGTCTCTCGCACATGCGGGCCGTGTGTGGAGTCTAGCCCTTAAGGAAGTTGCGGGGGCGAACAGGAGGCTTTTGAAGGCTTTTAAAGGGAAACTGTCATGCCAGCAAACTTGCTAGGGACTTGCCCGGCACTTGCTCTCTCCCTCTATGTGTTATCTTCCTTCTATCATTGACAGTTTCAGTTTGGTTAACAGTTTAGAAAACAAATAGCATGGCAGCATCCATGGGTTTATTGTTCTATTCAGCTTTAGTGAATTAATTAAAATTGTTGAAATAAATTCTGATGTTCTTTTAAGTTTTATTTGTTGTGCAGAAGGTGTGCGGAAGAAGGGGTAGTCTTATATGGCGAGTATATAACAAACTCTATATTTTAACTGTAAAAGTTGGGGGGGTCGTCTTATACGCCGGCAAATACGGTAATTCAAAGGCTGGTATAAAGGTTCTGTGCAACTGCTGCAAGTTAGGCACATAATTATAATTGATAGTATTTTATAAGCTGTTAAGTTTAAGTTCTATCCATGCCTCTGACCTACCTATACTCCTCCCATAGGTTCATGCCCAATTAGCACCAATCATAGCCAATAACTGGTTATTAATGACAATTAGCAGCTAACTATTATATTATGTTATATGTATTACTGACACTTTTCTATAACTTACACACTCAACTCACACTAAGCATAAAATAGTGTACCCAAGTTTATAGAATTAGGAAGCTAGTCCACAGTCTTTATATTTATTTATTTTTTTAGGATTTATATACCATTTATAGCCTAAGAGGTTTACATTCAGGTACTTAAGCATTTTTCCCTATCTGTCCTGGTGGGATCACAGTCTGTCTAATGTACCTGGGGCAATAAGTGATTTGCCCAGGATCACAAGGAGCGGTGTGGGATTAAAACCCACAACCCACTCCAGAAGAGTGGAATAGACTCCAGTCTTACATTAAACATTTAAAAAAGTGGATGCCTTTATGAAACTGTTGAAAAGACATCTGTTTTATGAATTTTCTTTTTTTTAATTATGTATTCATTTTCAAATTTACAATAAGTGTAACAATATATCCAAACACATTAACAATAAATATAACACTTAATAATCATCAGTGGTACAAATAATATGCTCTTATCTCCCACCCTTCCCACCCTTTCTTATCATATATTCAATACCTTATACAATATGTAACAATAAATTTACCCTTCCCTCTCCCCCCTCACAATCAAACTTGTAAATTTAAGGGGAAAAAAATAAAATAAAATGTCATCTAATCGGTACAATACTTTGTAAATGGCTCCCACACATCCTGAAATTTCCTGAAAAAACCGCGCTATATTGCAATAAATCTTTCCATTTTATAAACATGACATAAGGAATTCCACCAGAAATTATAATTTAATCTACTCCAATTTTTCCAATTATACATAATTTGTTGAATGACAACCCCAGTCAATATAAGTAATAATTTGTTAATATTGGTAGAAATCTGACTTTTTGCTCTCATTGACATACCAAATAGCACAGTATCATATGATGCCACTGAGTTATATAATAAACAATTAATTTGGTCCCAAATTGATTTCCAGAAATTCATAATAAATGGGCAATAGAATAATAAATGATCTAAAGTCCCTGCTTCGAGATGACAATGCCAACATTTATTAGACTTAGAGCTATCCAATTTTTGTAATCAAACAGGGGTCCATAATGCTCTATGTAACAGAAAAAAACAAGTTTGTCTCATAGATGCTGACACTGTACATCTCATCCTCCAAGTCCAAATTTGTGGCCATTGAGATGTAGTAATTTGGTACTTAATCTCAATACCCCAAATGTCTCTCAGACCAGTGTTTAGTTTCTTTTTAATAAATCCAGTCAGCAATTTATACCATGGGCGGCCTAGTGAACCAAGAAGTCCGCCTGAAAGCATAAGAACTCCATACTTAAATGATTACTAAGATTTTTCCATTCAGGGAACCCCGTCTGAATGGCTTGCTTCATTGCATATATTATCTAAATATTCCCATATATTTAAGAGAAAGTGTATAACACTAATAATTCAACTATACTTAGTTAGAGACCTCAGTAACGGAGCCCACGCACAGTCGTTTTTCATAGACCGAAATTTCAACGCGGTTATATGCTCCTTTGCTCCAATCATCGGTCTCCTTCCTATGTGTCTTCTACCCTATATTCTAACTATTTTATAAATAGAGTATCATTATTTATTCTTAATATTTATTTCTTAATCCTTTTTTTAACAGTGAAATATCTTAATAGTTTTACTTTAAAAAATAATCGTAATTCATCTAATATAAGTCAGGTGTCTACACTCACTCATTAGAGACCAAACTGACATCATTCACACACTTCTAATTTCAAATTGTTGTTAAACATTTGGTATTAGTCTATAATATTTTTGAAAAAAGTACTTAGCTTTCATTTTTTAACTTTTAGTTTTCATTTTTTAGTAGAGCTCGTATATCTTGTGATACCAACGTGGCCAGCGTTTCGCAGACTCAAATGTTTGTCCACTGCTTCAGGGCTGTTTCTCACGTACAACAAGCTATTGTTTAACACACACTATCAGTCATCTCAATCTCAATTGAGATGACTGATAGTGTGTGTTAAACAATAGCTTGTTGTACGTGAGAAACAGCCCTGAAGCAGTGGACAAACATTTGAGTCTGCGAAACGCTGGCCACGTTGGTATCACAAGATATACGAGCTCTACTAAAAAATGAAAACTAAAAGTTAAAAAATGAAAGCTAAGTACTTTTTTCAAAAATATTATAGACTAATACCAAATGTTTAACAACAATTTGAAATTAGAAGTGTGTGAATGATGTCAGTTGGTCTCTAATGAGTGAGTGTAGACACCTGACTTATATTAGATGAATTACGATTATTTTTTAAAGTAAAACTATTAAGATATTTCACTGTTAAAAAAAGGATTAAGAAATAAATATTAAGAATAAATAATGATACTCTATTTATAAAATAGTTAGAATATAGGGTAGAAGACACATAGGAAGGAGACCGATGATTGGAGCAAAGGAGCATATAACCGCGTTGAAATTTCGGTCTATGAAAAACGACTGTGCGTGGGCTCCGTTACTGAGGTCTCTTCCTAAGTATAGTTGAATTATTAGTGTTATACACTTTCTCTTAAATATATGGGAATATTTAGATAATATATACTAGTGGTTTTTTCCCATTGGGGGACTCTACTATAGTGTAGTTTACAAACTTGCTTCATTGCAACCATCTAAAGCATTCTGATTTATTAAGATCATATTTATGTTGCAACTGTGAAAATTCAAGCATTTTACCATTAGAGATAACATCATCTAATAAACGTATTCCTGCTATCATCCAATGCTTCCAGGCGAGCCTTTCTCCGCCAATTTGAATCTTGAAGTTCAGCCATATAGATTGATTTGTAGATTTGTGAATTGGAAATTGTTGTTAAATTACTTACATAACGCAATGTTTTCCATGTATCAGCTAATATTCTGTTATCTTTACTGTAACTAGGCATTTTGACACTGAGCACATGACAAAGGCGCAAAGGCGCAAAGGAGACATCTGTTTTGTTGTATGAAATACACAATATGAGATGTTGGTCGGTGAATTTTGAGTTGTATTAGGTTGCTTGAGATTGATATAGGAAAAGTGATTGTATTGCTATTATTGTCAGGTTGGGATTTTATTTTGATTTTATGCTGAATATGATGTACTATATATTGCTGTTGTTTTTTTGTAAGATGTCTGAAATGTCTGTGAAGTATAATTATGTGTGTGTTAAACTCTACCTTGAAAAAGGCTGATTATAAATAAACAAATCATAAACCATAATGTCAGGGTGATGAGGTTGTAGCTCTAACCACTGCACCACACACTCCCCAAATAGTGTGTATTTTTTTTTTTTAAATCAGCGAATGATATTTCTTTCAAATGAGAGCTCATCCTTAGAACAACCTCAGAAGATTTGCATCGAGGTGGAAGAAGATATCTTCTTTTTCAAGGGTCCCGCGGCAACAAGGGGGCATCCGTGGAAAATCAGGGGTGGGAAACTGCACGGGACACCAGGAAATTCTTTTTCACTGAAAGGGTGGTTGATCGCTGGAATAGTCTTCCACTTCAGGTTATTGAGGCCAGCAGCGTGCCTGATTTTAAGGCCAAATGGGATAGACACGTGGGATCTATTCACAGAGAAAGGTAGGGGAGGGTCATTGGGGTGGGCAGACTAGATGGGCCATGGCCCTTATCTGCCGTCTATTTCTATGTTTCTATGTTTCTTGGAGACATTATTTCTTCTCCTCAATATTCACAAAGAAACTAGAACAGAACTTTAATTAGTGTACACACACAAACTAGAATTGTTTTGGGTTGTGCAAGTTCTGTATCTCTAATATAAAACATTAACCCCCTCTATTATTAAGGTGTGCTAACCGATTAGCACACGCTAAACACTAACGCATGCATAGACTAACATGCACGCGTTAGCGTTTAGCGTGCGTTAAATCGATTATCGTGCACTAATCAGTTAGCACACTTTGATAAATAAAAGAGGGCCTAACCCCCTCATTTACAAAGGTGCACTAACCAATTAGCACATGCTAATTGATTTAGTGTGCGCTAAACGCTAATGCATGCATGGTAGTCTATGGACACGTTTAGCGCACATTAATAAAAGAGGGCATAAGTTTATTTTGTAAATTAAGCTCCTTAGCTGTCCCATGACAGAGTTTTATTCTAAGGATAACATGTGCTGCTTTAATAAATAAAAGCCTTTATCAAAGGTTCCTTTTATCTTGATAACCTTCACTGGAAGAAGACTATCCTTTGTACTTCTCTACCAATTATTTACCTGCCAAGATAGATAGGTCTGAAAATGAATAGGTTTGCATCAGCTGTGATGGATGCCTTTCCTTGACATTTCTGAGTTTGATGGACAAATTTTTCCTTCTAAGAATGTGATATATAATTTGGAAAAATGCGTATGCCCTAGAGGCGACATTTTTATCAATATCCCTTTGGGATAATGAGGCCTAAGAGCAGAGTTAAAGGTAGGAAGAAAGTTGAGAATGTCGTTCTGTTTCCTTATCTGTTTGGCACAGATAAAAAGACCTGAGAAGTTATTTCTAATACTGGACAATAGTCAAAAAACAGTACTTGAACATTTTCCTCTTCTTTCAAGGGTTCTTACATATGCCTATTCATTTTCTTGTTTTATAAATGTTTATTAAATGCTAGATTTGATATTTCATATTAATATAGCACAATAGTAATTCTAATTAACTATAATAAGAAAAGCATAACCTTTTTTACTTTTACAATTATTTATACCACTTAACACTTATGGAAATAATGGTATATCAAATCTAATAAATCAAATCCAATTTTAAATTTATTTCTATGAGGTAAGAAGTATGTAAAACATGAAATGGAATTTGCATTTATAACTAAGGAATTCCAATAATAATATGTATGACAAAATGAATCCTTAATGTACTTCATTACTATCTCCTCTCATTCTTTTAAGATTGTTGCTCCCTCCTTATGGCTTGTATGTATTTTTTCCTTCACTTAAATTGTAGACATATAACTAGTTTGACTTCTATGATTGCATTGTCATATTTTCAATTTCAATTGCATTGTTTGTATTTCATCTAACTGCTGTGAACCGCCTAGAACTCCCTGGGTATGGCGGTATACAAAATAAAATTATTATTATTAAATTATTATTGTTCATAAAGATGGTAAATAATTAATTAAATCTAAAGGCCTACAGCTCACTTGCTGACCTCTTGAAGCAATTACACACTACCTTTCCTGAACTCACTTTTCTCACCACTGAACACAGGAATGAAGTCAGCCTGAGGAAAATGGATATGTTTAATGCCTCAGCTATTCCTTCTCCCTGGACAGTATGGAGCTAAGGGAGGGACCCAGCAAAACCTCCTGAATATAAGGATTCTGCTACCCAGCATGCATGGAAGAAACTGTAATCACTTGGAGTGGTAACAAAACACAGCTTTGGAGAGCCAGCTCTCCGCTTGGTTCTGTGGTCAGGACTCTAACTACCTGTATAAGGGAGTGGAGTGAGGTTATTCCAAAGTAAAAAAGTTAATATGGATGAATCTATGACAGCTACTGGAAACCATAACCAATTAGCTACAGCCTATGCCTGTTTTACTTTCTGAATAAAATACAAAAAAAAGGGAGCTATTCTCAGAAACCAACCGATATAGCATTGGACTTGACATTGTCTTGAGCCTACCTTACTACAAGAGAAGACATACAGTAGCTAAGGCATCAGCTATGGGTAGAATAACCCTTCAATAAATCTTACCAACACACACATCTCCATCTGTGTACTTTAGGTATTGCAGTATGATCAAAAGCCATGGATTAAACCAGGCCAACTGAACCAATGAGATTTAACTAGATTCAGCAGGAGTCAATTCATATCCCCCCCACTTTGACTCATAAATAAGATAGAAACTATAAGAGATTGACGGGGAAAAGAAACAGTCATTGGAAACCTGAAATAGGATAAGACATATCATGACATCCTTGAGGATAGTGACATGTTTTCTACTTTGCTATGGATAAGACATGCTTCATCCGAGATTCATCTGAGATGCATGAGAACATACAGCATGATGGATGAGACCATTACTAGTGGACATAGACAGATCTTTATGCAAAGCAGCTTTTCTAATGACATAAGGTGAATGAATCACTGTCAAGACACCACATTTAACTGGAGTCAGTTACCAGTACTTCGGCAGTTTTCCAACTCTGGACTTGAAGGCCTTTCTTAATACTTTGTTTTAGGTAGTTTATTTGCCTTTGATGAATTTCCAGGGCAAAGAATGATCAGGTTGCAGTTACCTGAGATAAAACCATCCAGAAAGGGATCAAGAAGAAAGCTTGGTCTGTTTAAATACTTTTTAATGTATTTTAAGAGTCTTTGGGGACTATTTAAAAAAGAGAATCTCAAAATGATTTTTTTTTTAAATTGTTCTTTGAAAATACAAAAATAAATTAAAAAAAACATTGCATATGTAATAATTCAATAACCGGGTTCTTCCAATTGAGGCCAGGATTCTGCAAAGTGTGTCTCGATTGTAAGCAACTGTAGGCCAATCAAACTCATCAGAAATGAGGCGGGCCCATCCCTTTCCACCCCCCATCCCCGATAAGCCTATGGCCCGATTGGCCCAGTTCTATAATCATCAATATGCAGCTGACAGTCCACCACATATCATGTGTACCACAGGCAAAAGACTTTGATTTCTAGGGATGGGCATAGGCAAACAAACAACTAGAAAACAGTGCTCCATATTGTAATTTATTTTAGGCTTTTTCCTAATTTTCAGGCTTTTTTGTTTATTTTAGATATTTGTTTTCATTAAAAAAATATAACATTAATTAGAAATAATTAATAGATACAAGTCAATTATAAGCACATTAATTCATAAGTGAAATGCATTACATTGATTTTGTATAGACTAAACTTTTTAAAACATGCTAATGAATGCATGTCCCTAATGATTTCCATAGGTGTCTTTAAGCAAGGGAAAAATGTGGTTTGGAGTTTTTGTAGCAATATATCTCTGACATTCATGGTTCCCTGCAGTGGTGAACAGTTTTCTTTGTTCAAGTGATATGAGAGCCTGAATAGGTTTTGCTTGTTTAGCAAATGGTAATATTATTCTTATGTCAATGAGAACAGAGAGAAATAGATGAACTGATATCCAGGATATATTTCCTGTTATAACTCCATCAGTACAAAGTATTATTTGAAGAAAGAGAGGAAAAAGTAATTATAGGCATAGGAGTGAAGTTCTAAAACCGGGGCACTACCAATGTAGGTGCCCTGATACTGCAGGGTGAGATATCTACATCTATAATGACTCTGAGCACTTAGAGATTATATTATAGAATGCTAGCATAAACCCAGAGTCAGTATGTTTTATATTTACATAAATACTATACTATACAGGTTCTTATATCCCATACTTATTTCAACAAGGATTCAATGTGGCTAGCAAAAGACTTTGATACAGCATTACAGTAGGAACATTGAAAGAGGCGACGATAGATCAGTAGAAATAGATGTTAATGGCTAGAGTTATCTTATCATAAGGAAAAGAGATATGTCTTAAGTGTCTTCTGGAAGCTGAATGTGTGAGATTTGTCCATAGAGATATAGGGAGTTTATTCGGAATGTATGGAGCTTGAATTTGAAAACAGACTCAAATATCTTTTGGTGGACTTTCTGAGAGGAAGAGAATCTTGAACTTTTGCTTTAATCTTGAGTGAGTGAGGAAGGAGGGGTGTGACCTCGATGCTTGTGGTGAGCCCATGGGAGTTTTTGCCTTATATGGCTTTGTGTAGAAGGGGACTCACATAAATGGGAGTTTCTTCTTCCATGTTCCATCATATGAATTTCCTCTTTGAAGGTATGTGCCATGTCTCTTATGCATACTTTTACAGAATATCACGAAGCACCCTGTTGGCACTTTCAAAAGTGTCAGTGTTCTATACATTTATACGTGTAAGAGGACTTTAAATGGGGCACTCAATTATAGAATCAGGGGATAGTGTGTTGGAGTTAAAGGAAGAAAAAAGGTCACTGTACCTGTGAACATATGTTGTTCCACTTCATCATTAGCACAACAATATGAACTCTGATTCGCAATGAAAATATAAAACTCCAAACAAAAAATGAAGTGGAAGAGAAGATCTAGATGATCACAGATTTATTCAATAAAGATATAAACAGTCACCAAATTGTATGTTCCATATTTCTGCACTTTGGCCCTGAATTCTCTAACTGGGTGCTGTAATCGGCGGCCATCTTAAAAGCAGAGCCACTGATCGTATTTAAATGACATTTTCACTGAGGCTAGGTACCCATGCCAGTGCCAAAAAAAAATGGTGCCATATTAGAGAATCCAGGCTTTAATGCCTTCTTCAGAGATCTTTCTAAAAGTACCCATAAATTGTACTCATTGTGGGAAAAAGAGAATGACAAACAATTAGATTGGATATTTTTGGCCTGGTTCTATAAATGGTGCCAAGCAATGCTTAATGGCTAGATACCATTTGGACACAGGTGTCAAATCAACTGTTAATTATCTTTTAGAGAATCACACCTCGTCGAAGCCTAATTTAACTTAGGCACTGGTATATTAGGCCAAAGTTTTCCTGCCTAATTTCCTGGCACCTAACATATATGCCTACTGACTCCTAAGTCATTCTGTGCTCAAAACCATGCCCACTTTTCAGGTAGGTGCAGGTAGGTGCCAGCAGGCACCTCAATATAGGCATTACTAGGTGTCTCTCTGAGTCTCACATGGAATTTAAATTAATTTTTTTTGTGTGTGGCTTCTAATGGTGTTTTCAATTATTACACCAATTAAGCCAATTAAAAAATTGTGTTCTATGTAAACTTGGCTAAATGTTGTTAATCTAGATAATGGAGAAAGCATCTAGCCTAGGTGCCATTTATTAGAATCAGGTACTCTTGAGCCCCCTTTTCCAGATGGCAGGTGACAATGTTGTGAGTCATGCTCTAATAATCTCTGCTGAGAGCAGTGTAGGTATAACAAAATGGCAAGAGATTAGAGCATGACTCACAATGCTGCCATAGGAAAAGGGGGTTCAAGACATCCAATCTGGTTGTTTGTGTTCCCTTTTCTCAAATGAATACAATTTATGGGTACTTTTAAAAAGGACCCCTGAGGAAGCCATAAAGGGCCTGATTATATAAATGGTACCACTAAGCACAGGTGTCAATCAACCGCTAGGTGCCATTTATAGAATCAGGCCTACCAGTGCCTTATTCAACTTAGGTGCCAGTAGGTATCCTAGTGTTAGGCATCAGTAAAATTCCCTGGCCTAATTTAATGGCAGCTAACACAGGTGACTACTGATGCTTAAGTCTTACCTTGTCTACTCTCCATACCTAACCTTGACATACTTTTCAGATAGGTATCCTTAGACGCTGGAAGGTACCTCGACTTAGGCGTTGGTATGCACCTTTCAGAGTTATGTGTGGAGGTCATTAAAAGAGGGGGATTCTTGATACAGAGGGACTATCAGGAGGCTTCTTGATGTAAAGGGTCATGGCAATCCCCCTTGAGGTGGACGGCTATCTGTGTGTGTCTGGTGTGTGGTGATCTTGATGCTGGTGGTGGGGGTGGGGGGTGTTTGTATAGAGGCCTCAGATTGCCATGGGGGACTGATGAGTAGAAAATCAGTGTCAGATATTGGGGACGTGACTGACTTTAATCCTTTATACCTGCCCCTTATAAGAGGCACTTATTCGTGCCTCAGGGCAATGTAAATATTCATGTTTAGTATTTTATTTTATTTTTAATTTCAATGAGGGTTCTTCATGTTAAATGGGCAATACATGGTGATTATGTAATTCAGGCCAAGCCACTTTCTCTTCACACTCCCTTGATAGCTACATGTGGTATGGAGTCACCATATGAAAACAGCACCTTTCTAAAACTGTATGTATATGTGTATGATATTTTGCATATATAAAGCTACTGTTTACACATGGGGATCCTTCTAAAATTGGACCATATTAAACATAGTAAAGGATGGCAGATAAAAGACGAACATGCCCATAAACTGAGCCCTGAAAGGGTGGACAAATTATTCCTCTGTATCCATTTTTAAATGTGAACCTCAGTTATTTTATTATTATTTTTATGAGTGGAAATGATCTTTCTATATTAGGATTCCATTCTATTGTTATATAGAGATCCTCTGTTTTTATCCTATGCCTTTTGAATTGTTATTGCTTTTGTTGCTGTGAACAAGAAAAAAAGCACTGTGGAAGACATGGAGACATGGAATGGAAAGAAAGTTCACTTTATTGAAAGAACCAACATGGATCGTGTTTCAGCACAAAAATGCCTGGTCAGGAGTCAATAGCAACACAGAGACCTCAATATGTAAATAGTCCAACAGAGGAAGGAATGGAATGGAACTAGAATCATCCCCTTTGACTCCCTCTCCTCTTTGCTGTATTGTTTCTGTCCCTGCTATATCCAGTAGAAGGTCATCCCAAATATCCAAAAATATGATAGCCTACTCTAATAGAGAGGGGGTCAATAAATCGTTTGCTGAATGAAAAAAAAGACCTGCTCTCAATTCTCAATGACGTTGTTGGAAGCTAAGGGGTACTTAAAACACCAATAGATTCCAATCAGAAAGGCATGTACTTTTTCTACAGTCCCAGGTGTGCAGTCAGATTCATGGGAACTTCTTAACCATTTAATAAAGAGTTCACCAGGGATAATCCTAGCATTACATGCACATATAAGTGCTAGTGCAGCAGACTACCCACAAAATAAGTATTATGCTCCACCGCTGGAACTGTATATATGTTGTAGAAATTATTTTTGTTTGAGTATTAAATAAAATTTTAAAAGCTTACTGAGTAATACCCAAACTGTCAAGTGCAAAACAAACATTGAACATTCAACAACATTAAATAATGTAAAAATCCTTTCAAGTAAAGGTCCTACGTTGTGGTCAAAAATGGAAGTCAATGATAAAGCATTAAACATTCAAGTAACGACCAGTGAAACTTATCTTGGTAAAAAACTTGGCCAACGTCCACGCTGGTAAATGGAGGTCCGTATTAAAGAATAGCTCAGCTGATCGCCCTACAGAGCCCTGTTTTGTTTGCTTTGTCAAGGGCAAACTCAGGGACACCTCCTGCTGTGTCGTAAGTTAAATGCTGCTCCTCAGTGAAAATAATATTTCCTAATGTTGCGTCTAAGTTTTCCTCCTTGAAGCTTTATCTCATGTCTTCTAGTTTTATAGCTTATTATCTTTGGGATAGGTTTGTTTTTATAAGTTTATTTCTAGTATTGTAGATATTAACGAATATATGAATTTGTTCCAAAACAACTGTGAAAAAAATTATGAGGTCTATGTAATACATGGTAAACATATACCCCTTGGTTCTTTATATGGTGCCCAAAATTGTATGTCAAAATTTGGTACACATTGGGCATATTGCATGATTACATGTACAACTTAATTGACAAATGAACAGTTAATTAGCAATAATTGTGCATTAATGATCAATTATTGATGCTAATTGACAACAATTAAAATTTATGCACACATCTTCCTAGGCAGAATTCTACAAAAGGAAGTGAGATTCTATGAGCATCAGAGCAGCATTGGAACATTTAGCTCTCTGGACCGAGTGGTAGATACCGCTACTGTGGTTTAGTACAAAAAAAAAAAAAGGGGGGTAGATATGAGGATTTATACCAGGTTTCAAATTTTATTGTATCCTTTTTCTAAAATATTACATAAATTTGACAGGTCTTGCTAAATTCCAATTTTCGTACCTTATAAGATGGAGCTGTGGTGCATTCTACATTCAAGTCGTTTTAATTTCCAACTAGACAAAACAACTTTTGAGATATGAAAATACCGTAGCATTATTCTTTGAGGGGGGAACATGAACATGAAACATAATATATGCATTTGTATTTCAGCTGCACTTTACACTGGAAAGCTTTTTGTTGCTAAGAGAAAACATTAAAAGATATCTCATTTATAGTGTTTGCTCCTGTGAGTCTCTGCTAAAGGTCCTTGAAACAAACCGATTCTTCTGAGATTTTTCTGTTGTTGCTTTAGGAAGGGATTGCTTCAGAGAGGGGAGAGTAGTTATCTCACCCTTTATTCCAAAATAATGAATACAAATACAGCCCTACTATACACCTAATAGCCCTATTATATGAAACTATATTGGCTGCCATACCACAAGGATTAAGTTTAAATTAGCCTCACTGCCTTTAGGATTCTGACAGGCAATGCCCCCAACTATCTAACAGAGCTGGCTATCCTACTCCAGGGTGCCTCTAACAGATATTCCACCAGAAAGATGTATCCACTTAGCAGATGAGGGACAGAACTTGCAGGGATGGGGCAGGACAGGGACAGAACTTGTGGGGATGGGGGCAGGGATGGCGATAGGGTCCCCCCGCGATGGGGCCAATTTGTCCCCATGTCATCTCTATTCTTGGTGCCTAAAATTAGCCCTCCCCTTTATAGAATTACCTCTAGATGTTTAGGTGACCTTTGTAATGTTGCTGGAATCTTACATTTGGATTATTTTATCTTAATCTGATTTTCTATTCTGCCTTTACCAATTCAGTTCAAGGTTGGATTACATTACAAGAGGTTGGGTCAGTTACCCAGGAAGTTACAATAGACAGTTTGACACAGACATTCAATAGAGTTGCTAGTATAGGTAGATCTGTACAGTTAGGTCATAGTTACAAGTACAAGTAAGTCATTATTAGCTCTTCATTTTGTCCCAGGAGTTGCATTAGACAGTTTAGAAATTAGCTTTTACAATTAACATTTCAGTTACTCTAGGGTACAGAAATGCTTTTAAAAGTTTTCTGAACCTGAGATAATGATTACAGGATCATAGTGTAAGCGGTAGTTGGTTCCATCATTTTGCTAATTTATATTGGATGGATAAGGTAATTTGCCTGGAGAGTTATGAGACAGATATTTAAATATTTTAAAGGTATTAATATACTAACAAATCTTGTTTGGAAATGGTGAAGTGGTAGAATTAGAGAACATGAATTGAGGTTTCAGACTAAGAAGTAATATTAAAAATGTGTTGTTTTTTTTCACAGAGTAGAATGGTCAGAGCGACACGTCTGATTAAGGGGATGGAAAACCTTTCATACGTTTGAGAGATATGGAGAAACTGGGTCTCTTTCCCTGGAGAAGAGGAGACTTAGAGGGGATATGATAGAGACGTACAGGATCATGAAGGGCATAGGGAGAGTAGAGAAGGATAAATTCTTCAAACTTTCAGAAAATAAAAAAACAAGAGGGCATTCGGAAAAGTTGAAAGGGGACAGATTTCAAAATGAATGCTAGGAAGATCTTCTTATACCCAACGTGTGGTGGACACCTGGAATGCGCTTCCAGAGGAAGTTATAGGGCAGAGTACGGTACTAGGGGTTTAAGAAATGATTGGACAATTTCCTGCTGGAAAAAGGGGATAGAGGGGTATAGAATAGAGGATTACTGCACAGGTCCTGGACCTGTTGTGGGCCGCCCACATGAGCGGACTGCTGGGCGCGATGGACCTCAGGTCTGACCCAGCAGAGGCATTTCCTTATGTTCTTATGTTCTTAGACTTTTGGAATATCCTTTCAGGGGTGGTGGTGGGGTCCCCCTCTATAATATCATCAGTGGGTAGGGGGGATACCCTGCTATAATATCTTCAGTGTGTCACAGAGTTTAGCTTAAATTCAATCTGCTATGCTTGACTCATGATGTCATCTGAATTGTGCTTACTTTGCATCTGTGACACAACTGTCTCAATCTGGAGACATGCAGTAATCTTGGGCAAGAGCAATTGCTTATTCAGCCCAGACTACTTGGAGCTCAGAATTTGAGGAATATCTTTAAATGGATGTTAAGACATTTCTTGTTTGTCATATCTATAACAGTAGGGAATGATCCAATCACCTATCAAAATATTTTATTTGGTAGATCACTCCTAATAAGGATTTGCATAAAAGATACACCAGCAAAAGGCACAGGAGAACACTCATTCAGAATATTAAGATTTATCATCAATTTATATCATACAGATCAAAAGCATCAACAGAAGGAGAGTGTGGTGTAGTGGTCAGAGCTACAGCCTCAGCACCCTGAGGTTGTGGGTTCAAGTCATATTCTGTTCCTTGTGACTCTGGGCAAGTAACTTCATTTTCCATTACCCCAGGTGCATAGATTGTTAGCCCAAAGGGACAGATAGGGAAAATGTTTGATGTACTTGTATGTAAATCACTTTAGGTGTGGTTGTAAAACAAAAAAAGGTGGGAAATATGTCCCAATCCCCTTCCCCTTATTACTAGCTGCCTAAATGAAGACAACCCAATACAAATTATAAAGTATGTGAATACTCTGGGATTCTTATCTGACATCTGGCATGTTTTATTATCCAAATTGCTTTTTATCAGTGACTTTTAAACTTCCTGAAAGTTTCTTTCAGTCACACTTTGCCAATAATAAGTGATCGATTTTTTTTAAAAAGGTGTGTGATAAATGCAAAGTTATCCTTATGTAGAAAACACATGGACTCAAATCTAAATTAAATAGGGATAAAGGGGGTATAAGCTGCATGGAGCAGCAGGATACAACTCTGACCGCCTTGTTGGGTTGCCTGGATGGACCATACAGGTTTTCTCTATCATCATTACAGGAGGGAGGGAAGTTATCAACATGGGCTGTCTTTTAAGACAACATCCCCCTCTTTTACATAGCCGCGCTAGCGTTTTTAGTGCCAGCTGCGGCGGTAACAGCTCGGATGCTCATAGGAATTCTCTGAGCGTCGGAGCTGTTACCGCGGTGACCAGAGCTAAAAATGCTAGCACAGCTTTGTAATGGAGGAGGTATATTACCGTTAACTGAGTTATTAATAACTTATTGCATAAAATAGGCTAAACCAGCATAATTAGTGGTAAAATGAAATCTTAACAGTAACCCACATTGATAACTTTTTGCCCCTTGCTATGTTATGATTATTCCATTGGCTACCATTTGTTTGTGCTAGGGTATTTGTATCCTTATGTGCAAAAAGAAAATAAACAGGCTGAAATGTAATGAGTATGCAGAAAGGCTCCATTCACCACCTTCAGCAATTTCTTTCCAGCAGAAAGTTGAGTTGGGAGTCCATGTTTAAGTTGCATTCATTATTGACTACATGTGAAAAGACAAAGTCAAATTAGTAAATTGTGTTGAAAACCAGTAGGCTGTTAAAGTCCTATATAGAAAGATGATTTCAAAATATACAATTTTATGCAAAGGGCACATTTAGTGCCCTTTAATTTTCAAGAATGCACTGTATAGACGTGTGAAAGCTCATGTCAAAGCCTTAACCCAGATTTGTATGGTATTGCATGACATAGCCAGAATTTTATGGGAAAGGGATGGCAAAAAACAAAGGGACCCCTTTTTACTAAAGTGGCTGAGAATCAGATAATCTAATCTAATAATCTATTTGTATACCGCATAACTAAAAAGTTTAATGCTGTTTACAAAAATTTAAGAACCATACAACAGAATCAAAATTAATGAATTACCACACAGGTAAGTCTTCAGTTGCTTTCTGAGAATCAGGTACTGACATCCTATGCAGAATCACATCTATTTGAAAGGACAGACACCTTATCCCTCAAATTCTCTAACTGATGTCCATGTCAACCGGCAGCCACCTATCTTTGCCGAGGGATCTTTTGTCATCTGCTGATTGCAGTAGATTACTTATATTTGGCACTATTGGTATAGATTCAGGGGTCTCAAAGCCCCTCCTTGAGGGCTGCAGTCGGTTTTCAGGATTTCCCCAATGAATATGCATGAGATCTATGTGCATGAACTGCTTTCAATGCATATTCATTGGGGAAATCCTGAAAACCCGACTGCAGCCCTCAAGGAGGGGCTTTGAGACACACTGGTATAGATGTTGAGTTGGATACTTATAAAGCCCAATTACTGAACAATCTACCCCCTCTTTTACTAACGCATAGTGTGGGTTTAGCGCTGGCCCATAGAGATTTCAAGGGCTTCATGGGTGTTGTTGGGTGGCAGCTTCCAGTGTGGCTTTGTAAAAGAAGGGAGTATTAATGGTAGACTGGATCCAAGAATATAGAGACTCTAAAATCATATATTGCTTAGTTTCAGTGAGGAAATAGCAATAAAACAGAAGGAAAATACTGCACAATAAAGTCATTTTTCCATAAATATTTTATTAGATTTTAAAATAAATAAACAATATACAGAAATAAATAAGAACATAACAACATATGAACATAAGCAATGCCTCCGCTGGGTCAGACCTGAGGTTCCATTCGCGCCCAGCAGCCCGCCCACGCGGCGGCCACAACAGGTCCATGACCTGTGCAGTAATCCTCTATCTATACCCCTCTAACCCCTTTTCCAGCAGGAAATTGTCCAATCCTTTCTTGAACCCCAGTAATGTACTCTGCCCTATTACACTCCTCTGGAAGCGCATTCCAGGTGTCCACCATACGTTGGGTAAAGAAGAACCTCCTAGCATTCGTTTTGAATCTGTCCCCTTTCAACTTTTTCCGAATGTCCTCTTGTTCTTTTATTTTTCTAAAGTTTGAAGAATCTGTCACTCTCCACTCTCTCTATGACCTTCATGATCTTGTAAGTCTCTGTCATATCCCCCTCAAAGTCATCCTCTTCTCCAGGGAAAATGGACCCAGTTTCTCCAATCTCTCAGCATATGAAAGGTTTTTCTATCCCCTTTATCAGACGCGTCGCTCTCCTCTGAACCCTCTCGAGTAACGCATGTCCTTCGTAAGGTAGGGCGACCAATATTGGATGCAGTACTCCAGATGCGGACGCACCATCGCCCGATACAACGGCAGGATAACTTCTTTCATTCTGGTTGTAATACCCTTCTTGATTATGCCTAGCATTCTGTTTGCCTTCTGGCGGCCGCTGCGTACTGTGCCATCGGCTTCATTGTCATGTCCACCATTACCCCCAAGTCCCTTTCTTGGGTACTCTCATTTAATAACATCCCTCCCACAATACGATACAATAAATGCAAAACATTAGTCATGGGATGCTGCAGGAGGTACCATATTATTATATCACAAAATATATATTAATCACAGTCATGCAAAGGTTCCCATATTTGTTAAATCTCCTCAAAATTGCCACACTTAACTGCAAATTTTTTTTCATATTTAGCATATAAACACACCAAATTTCACCAATTGTTGTAATCCTAACTTAGGATAATCTTACCAGTGAAAAAGAATTGATTTAATAGTTATCATAACTAGCCCCTTCTTTTACTAACACATATCCCCTCTTTTATGTGCGCTAACCGATTAGTGCATGCTAATCGAATTAGCATGCGCTAATCGCTAACACGTCCTAGACTAACATGCACATGCATTAGCATGCGCTAATCGGTTAGCGCACCTTAGTAAAAGAGGTCCTTAGCGTGGGTTTTAGCACCGGCAGCGGCTGTTTACCACCGCTGCCAGAGCTAAAACCCGAGCTATGTGTTAGTAAAGAAGGGGGTAGATTTTTCATTAATTGAGCTTTATAAGTACCCAACTCAACATCTATATCAATTGGAAAAATTGTGATCGACTTAATTTTCTTTTTGGTGGGTGAGCTTATGGGCTCCTTTTACGAAGCCGCATTGCGGTTTAACGCACGTAATAGTGCGCGCTAATTTTCCGGCCGTGCTAGCCGTTACCGCCCCTCCCTTGAGGCAGGCGGTAGTTTATTGGCTAGCGCGGGGGTTAGCTTGCACTAAAAAGGTGCGCGCGGCTAAAGCCGCTAACGTGACTTCGTAAAAGGAGCCCTACGTTTAAGCTATAGTATGAGAAAATGAATGCCAACATACTAGGGCATTCTAGATATTTAACTTAGTTTGGGTTCTGTTGTCATCTTTTGTACAATTGTTATAGTTCTTTATCCTTCTTTTATTGGTATAATTCAAACACATCGGGGGGGGGAGGGAGGGGAGGGATTTATCTTTAGTGTGATTCCTTGATGTAATTGTGGGGTGGGGTGGGGCTATATTGTTGCACTGCTACTGATTGAATTTAAGTGCTTATTTGTTATTGTTACTGATATGAATATTGTGTTACACTTTTTGTTAGTAATGGAAAATCAATAGATTTTATAAATAATAAAAGGGGTAGATTTTTCAGTAATTGAGCTTTATAAGTATCCAACTCAACATCTATATTAATAGAGCCAAATATAACTACACTTCTCCCTCCATATTTGCTGTGATAGGGAATTAACAGACCCGCGAAATACAGAAAAAACATGAATAACTTTTTCATATGTTATCGCTGTTTTCTATTAAAGCCATCGTGGATATGGTGAAACCGCAAATAACATGGTGGGAGACCTGGCCTGTTCCTGAAGGAGAGTCAAAACCACGGTGAAGAAAGTGCTGGGAATCAGCAATTTCTCTATGCAAGCTGATGTAATTTGGGGGGAGGAGCTAGCCAGCTAAAAATCGTGAATAATCGAAACCGCGAATGCTGAAACCACGAATACGGAGGGAGAAGTGTAATCTATAAGATAAAAGAGTACGATATAGAAAGCAACTCAAAACTGGATGACTAATTTTATTCTAGTAGCAAGCAACATAAAGGCATGTAAAAAAAACATGTGTTCCATAGTGCCTACTGCCAACTTGCAGGACCAACAAACATTCCTCTGTTTGTTGTCTATAGTAGATATTTTCAATGGCATCCATAAAGCTTTCCGCATAAGAAAAAAGTGAGATTGCATTATGCCTAGCTGAATGTAAAGAGGATGTAATTGACATCCAAATCTTTTCCCATTGTGCTTCTCCTGGCTGAAAACCCAGCTCATATTCCCAAGTAATTTGCAGACTGTGTGGTCGCTACATAGGGCTCCTTTTATCAAGCAGCTGTAGGAATTGAATGAGCGTCGGAACATTTACCTTGCTGGCTCGCGGTTTAAAAGGCTCTACCGCTGCTTGATAAAAGGAATCCTTAGTGTGTAAGCAGCATTTATGTATCATTCAATAATACTACAGATTTTAGATTGTATTAGTAAAATAGTAGGTCCATTATCTTGTCTTTTTAAATCTCATTAAAGTAAAACTTAATTACAGTGTGGTATGAGCACTTAATGATTGAAAGGCTTTGCTGTTTTTAGCTGTCATTTTAAAACTTAAAGTATCTCTCTTTGTCTTTATAATTTATATATTCAGTTTTAGCCTGAAACTTGAAACTCAAATGGTGGTGGTAAAATCTGACGGGCTGTTATTGCAGCTGCTACTTTAACGATTTGAAAAAGGTGAGTCATTCTTTTAAAAAAAACTTGCATGCAAAATGAGGTGGTGAGACTCACAGAGGGTCGCTAAATTTGCATATGCTGATCACTGGTGATAGCAATCAGCACATGTGCAGAATAAACGCACAAATAAGCAAAAAAACAAAACCAAATTGAAGATCGGTAGGAAGGATGCCCACTCCCTCCCGCCACTGCCATAAAGCAACCCCTGATACCCCCCAGGCAGCGGGAGGTATGCCCAATCCCTCCCATTGCCAAGCAATCCCCCAGAACCCCCCTCCTCAGAGTGACAGGAGGAAAGCCCATCTCCCCCCTCCCGCTGTCACCATAGCCATGATGAGTCCCCAAGCCTACAATGACCCCCCTCCCTCTTACCTTGCTTACAAAGGCCAGCTGAAGAAATGCCTCCTACTTTTGGCCTGCAGGCTTGTCTCTTCAAAATGGCAGGCCTTCCTCTCCCTGATGCAAGGAGGGGCCTAAGGTTCTGATTGGCCCAGGTTGTTTAAGGACCCAACATTCCTGGACACCTGCAACATCCCCCTCCCCAATATCCCCCGGAAACCTCCCCAATATCCCCTGCTACCCCCATACCTTCGGATCACAAATCAGCATGAGCAAAGCCACCCCTTCTTGCTCAGAATGATGGGTCTTCCCCCTCCCAAAGCATCTTGGGATGCAGAGGGAGGGGCCTAAGACTATGATTGGCTCAAAATTTTAATTTTGAGCCAGTCAGGGGCATAGCAAGTTGTAATATGTGAGAGTGTGTATTTATGATGGTTATCAGTTGTAGGCAGGATGTAGGCAGTGGTGGAGAGTGAGGAAGGGAGTGTCTGTATATGTATAAGGGTGTAAGCCAAAAGATTACTGGTACATGGTGAAAGCACTCATAATAAATAAGAAAAGCCATACTAGGCCATCTAGCCCATCTAGCCAAAGTAGATCATCTAGCCTACTATTCTATTTCTAACAGTGGCCAATCAGGTCACAAATACCTGGCAGAAACCTAAATAGTGATAACCAGAAAAACAAAGCGTGGATCACCTCATAAGCCATTCAACCCACAATAAATGGTCATCAATCAAAAAATAGGGGGTATTTTGGATAATTTCACATAGTATTTCTATAAAAATTTGTGTCACAATTTTATTTATAACTAATTGTGCCGTTTGTACTCCTGTTTAAATTAACACCATTAATATGGTGCCCCACTTTAATACCAAATTCTCCCACAGTGAGAAATAATCTAGGAGGGTGAAGTATCATATAGATGCTGCAGTTCTCAGTACATGGGATCTCTTATAACATGTATGTTATTTCAAATCCTCATCCTGGATAAGTGCGATGTAATCATTTACTTCAAACCTCCTTCCCACCCTTTAAACTTCAGTTTATTTGTGTTTTTATCTAACTTAAGGTTAAATCTTTTTAATATATTTTTATGTATTTTATTAAATTATTTAATTTTATTGTTGTATCAAAAACTAAAATTAAACAACTGGCCACAACTACACATAGACTGACTATAACAGACAAAAATTAACAGCTCATATTGTACTTATTTCAAAAAGTCATTGAAAAAGAAAAGCAGCTTAGTGACTCTTTGACAGTGCCAACGTTGGTAAATAATCAATATTAAAAAGATTTAACCTTAAGTTAGATAAAAACACCAATAAAGTACAGTTTAAAGGATGGGAAGGAGGTTTGATCCAGGATGAGGATTTGAAATAACATACATGTTATAAGAGATCCCATGTACTGAGAACTGCAGCATCTATATGATATTTCACCCCCCTAGTTTATTTCTCATGTGGGAGAATTTGGTATTAAAGTGGGGCACCATATTAATGGTGCTAATTTAAACAGGAGTACAAACGACACGATTAGTTATAAATAAAATTGTGACACGAATGTGCAAGGAATTTTTATAGAAATACTATGGGGCTCATAATAATAATAATAATAAAAAAAAGTCTAAAAAGTGGCCTAAATGCCCTGATCGTCCAAGTACCCATAATCAAAGCTGGTTTTAGACTTATCTAAAACCAGCTTAGGCCTTTCTCCTGCCTCTAAATGTGTGGAGGGGCATAATCAAAAAAAACGTCTAAGTCCCCTTTTGGCCTAAAGGCCTTAAACGTTGAAAGTAGAAGCAGGGAAAATGCCCATTATAAAAAAAAAAAGGTCCAAAAGGAGGATTTTTTTGATAATGGCCTGCCTCTACGTTCAGTTGTTTAAACATCCAGACTACCACTACGTCTAAACTTATACCCTATAATCAATCTAAAAAAAGCCTAAGCCCCAAACATCCAAAACAAGGGCTTTTAGGCGAAGCAGGAACCAGTCCTTCGCCTAAAAGCTGGATTCTGTAAGCGGTGACTGTCAAAAACAACACCGGTTATAGAATCCCCCCCCCCCTCTACAACAATCGGGCCAAGAGAAAGCCCAAGCCCTCCTAGCCCCGCCAACAATGATCGGGGCAAGAGGGAGCCCAAGCCCTCTTGCCCCAGCGGTACCCCAATTATGATCGGGGCAGGAGGGAGCGCGAGCCCTCCTGCCCTGCGCTTTCCAACCCCCCCCCCCCCCATGTTCCGGCCAGGAGGGAGCACAAGCCCCCTGGCCACACGACGCCCACCCCCTACAAGATCGGGCAGGATGGAGCCCAACCCCTCCTGCCCAGGTGGACCCCGCCTACCCCCCACCCCCACTAAAATATGGGCAGGAGGGATCCCAGGCCCTCCTGCCCTTGAATCGACCCCCCCACAACTTCCCCGCCGAACCCCCGATTGGCCCGGCCCATGTGCTTAAGGCCCCGCCCACAGGAGGAGCCTAAGGATCCTAAGCCTATTCTGGTTGGTGGGTGGGTTTGAGCCACCTGGGCCAATCCAGCCCTATTCCGTTACCAGCTGGGCCTGCCGGATGGGCGAGCTTGGCACCCGTCCGTCTGGCCAATGTTTTCAAAGTATGGGGGGTGGGATTGGGGGTTGGGGAGGTCGTGGATCGGCAGGGTGGATGATTGGGGGGTCTGGGGGATGGTCGTGAGGGGGTCGATTCAAGGGCAGGAGGGCCTGGGATCCCTCCTGCCCGTATTTTAGTGGGGGGTGAGGGGTAGGGGTCCACCTGGGAAGGAGGGGTTGGGCTCCTCCCTCTGCCCGATCTTGTAGAAGATGGGGGTCATGTGGTCAGGAGGGCTTGGGCTCCCTCCTGGCCAGAACACGGGGGGGAGGGGTGTTGGAAAGTGCAGGGCCAGGAGGGCTTGGGCTCCCTCCTGGCCCCATCGGACTTCGGGGGGATTGGGGATCATGGGGGCAGGAAGGCTTGGGCTCCCTCCTGCCCTGATCATTGGGGGGGGAAGGTGGATCGCGGCAGGGGAGATGTCATCTCTCCTGCCGCGATCATTGCTGTAGGGGGTAGGGCAGGTTGCTGGGGCCGTTGAAGCTGATCGCAGCAGCCACGATCAGCTCAGCAGCCCCTTTTCAGTACTTATACCTGTTTTGACTTGGTCTAAGTCAAAATATATAAGTGCTGACTAGGCAACCTGTCAAAATCTTTAGTTATACGTGT
Organism: Geotrypetes seraphini; assembly: GCF_902459505.1. Classification (NCBI taxonomy): domain Eukaryota; kingdom Metazoa; phylum Chordata; class Amphibia; order Gymnophiona; family Dermophiidae; genus Geotrypetes; species Geotrypetes seraphini. The sequence continues at coordinate 60,804,100 of NC_047088.1, forward strand.
TGTATGCTTAGGTCTAGGTCGGCCCACCTCCCGCCTACCGCCCGCCCTTTCCCCTCCTCTAAAAACGCCTCTAAAACGCCTCTAAAAATGCCTCTGTGCGTTTAGAGGCAGGGGAAAGGCCTAAGCTGGTTTTAGATACGTCTAAAACCAGCTTTGATTATGGGTACTTGGACGATCAGGCTTTTTAATCGTCCAAGTAGCCATTTAGGCTACTTTTTAGACATTTTTTTTTATTATTATAAGCCCCATAGAGAGAAAAGAGGTGTTTTTAGAGGAGGGGAAAGGGCGGGCAGTGGGCAGGAGGTGGGCCGACCTAGACCTAGGCGTACAACATGTATAAACAAAGATTTTGACAGGTTGCCCAGTCGGCACTTATACATTTTGACTTAGACCAAGTCAAGTTTCAAGTTTCAAGTTTATTGGTTTTTAATATACCGAACATCAGCAAGTATCTGGCTGGTGTACAATAAAAATAATATGAGAAAATTGAATAAATAGGTAGTTTAAGAACATTCTAAGTGCACACTGAGGACATAACTAGACAAACTTGAAAGTGAGGCAAAATGGGGAGGGTGGGGGAAAGTTACATGTTAAAAGAAGAAGGGAGAAAGAGGGAAGAGGGAAGAAACAAATGGGATGGAATCGCTTTATGAAAGCGGTTGGTGAGATATAGAAGAAGAAAAAGAAAAAAGGTAAAGAGAGGAGGAAAAGGAAAAAAAAAAATTATATGGTGTTTAAGGTAAAATCTAAACACAAGAATAAGTGCCGAAAAAGGGGCCGCTGAGCTGATGCGGCTAGCATGATCAGTTCAGCAGCCTGGCAACCTCCCACCCCCCACCGCAAACCATCGCGGCAGGAGAGATGCCTCATCTCCCCTAACCATAATGCGATCAACCCTCTACCCTGCGGCTCATAGCAGGAGAGATTGCCCAATCTCTCCTGCCGCGGGTTGTGGCAGTTCGGGTAGAGGAGTGATCGCATCGCGGCAGGGGAGATGGCCAGTCTCTCCTGCCACGATACATCACCCCCCCAAACACACACTATCGGGGCAGGAGGGAGCCCAAGCCCTCCTACCCCGCGGCACCCCTGAACCCCGTGACACGATCAGGGCAGGAGGGAACGCAAGCCTTCCTGCCCTGGCAAACTGCGACCACCCCGCTGACATCGGGGCAAGAAAGAGTCTAAGCCCTCTTGCCCCGTCGAACCAAGACCCCCCCAACACTATTGGGGCAAGAGGGAGCCCAAGCCCTCTTGCCCCATTGAACCGCCCCCCCTGCCAACATCAGGGCAAAAGGGAGCCCAAGCCCTTCTTGCCCATCAAACCATGACCCCCCCCCCGCAAACATCAGGGCAAGAGGGAACCCAAGCCCTCTTGCCCTGCGATCCCCAACCCCAACGCCAAGTCTGATGGGGCCAGGAGGCGGCCCAAGCCCTCCTTGCCTGGCAATCTCCAACCTCCCTCCCCCCCCCACACAATCCATCCAGGAGGGAGCCCAAGCCCTCCTGGCTCGGCGACACCCTCTAACCCCCCCTCACTAAAATACGGGCAGGAGGGATGCCAGGCCCTCCTGCCCACGATGCAAACTCCCCATGACCACCCCCCCAAACCCCCAATCACCCCCCCCCACCAACCCGCCACCCTCCACAGACCCCATGACCCCCCCCCCCCACCCTCCTTCCCCGTACCTTAAAATTGTTGGTCAAGCTCATCCGTCCGACAGGCCAGCCATCTCGGGAATGGCTGGCCTTAGGGCCTGATTGGCCCAGGCAGCTCAAACCCCACCCACAAGTGGGGCTTGAGGAGCTTGGACCAACCGAAATCAGCCCAGTTGTCTTAGACCCCTCCTGTGGGCGGGTTCTGTCCAGGAATCTTTTGTAGCAGCAGTCCTTTAAAGATGGGAAGGTGAACATGTGAATTCTGCATGTGGGCCTAATAGGACTGTCCAGATTAAATTGAGAAACAGGTGCATAGGGGCCAGGTCAAAAATTGATTTATAACAAAGGCAAAAAAATTTGAACAAAACTCGTGCTTTCAGGGGCAGCCAGTGAAGTTTTTGGTAGTAGGGGCTAATGTGTTCCCATTTTCTCAAACCAAAAATCAGTCGAACTGCCGAATTTTGAATGATTCAGAGTCTTTGGAGGTTTTTTTTTGAAAGTTCCCAAATAAATGATGTTACAGTAGTCAAGTATTCTAAGAATGGAAGATTGAACCAGTAAGCGGAATGAGACTGCGTCAAAATATTTTCTGATGGTTCTGAGTTTCCATAATATTGAGAAGCATTTCCTAACCAGTAAATCCGTGTGTATATTTAGGGTAAGGTGGCGGTCCAGAGTCACTGCCAGGATTTTTAAGGAATCTTCAATAGGGAAGCCTGACCATTCACCAAAATTGTTGAGTCTTTAATTTTGTCATTTGGGCTTGCTAAGAAAAATTTGGTTTTGTCTGAGTTGAGTTTTAGTTTGAATTCTGTCATCCATAATCCGATCTGTTTCAGGATGAATGACAGATGATTGTTTGTTTCAGATGACAGGGATGTAAGAGGGATGACAATAGTGTTATCACCTGCATTGATGTAGAATTTGACTTTTATGCTTTGCAATAAGTTCCTTAGTGAGGCGAGATAAATGTTAAACAATGTTGGGGATAGGGGAGAGCCCTGCGGCACTCCGCAAGAGTTTACCCAGCTGCTGGATTGTTTATTATCACTATAGACTTGAAAAGATCGTTTAGTCAAAAAAACCTGAAACCATTTTAATACATTATCTGAAAGGCCAATTGACTCCAAACATTCAATAAGAATGGCATGATCGACCAAATCGAAGGCACTGCTTAAGTCTAATTGCAGAACTAGAGCACTTTTACCTTTACTAAATAGGCTATGAAGGAAATCTAGCAATGATGCAATGACTGTTTCGGTACTAAACTCCGATCGAAAGCCTGATTGGTTGTCGTGTAGTATGCTGAATTTGTCTAAGTACATTACTAGGTCCTGGTTGACCAAACCTTCCATCAGCTTTACAAATAAGGGAATGCTTGCAATAGGTCTGTAATTTGATGTCAGCTTTCTGGATTCTTTAGGGTTTTTTACAATTGGAGTAATCAAAATCTGACCTAGATCCTCAGGAAATGTACCGGTTAGTAGTAGAGAAGAAAGCCAATTGTATAGCTTGGCTTTGAAGGTGACTGAAGCTACTTTCATAATATTTGGTGGACAGCAGTCTAGTCTGCAGTAGAAATCAGCGTATTTCATGTAAGATTTGCAGAATTGTTGCCAGGATGGAGTAGTAAAGTTATTCCAGGACATGTCTACCCTAGCTCCGTCTTTGTATTGAGCAACTGGATAGGTCCTGAGGTTGGTAGTGGGGACCGTTAATTCGGATCTTAAGTTTTTTATATTGTTGTTAAAAAACTTGGCCAGAGCGTCTGCAGATGGTGGAGAGTCTAAGGTAGAACAGGAGGAGGCCTGAGTATCATAAAGATTGTTGACTAATTTGAAGAAGTTTCTACTATTAGTGTTAGGTGAGCCTATTTTTTGGGCGTAGAAATTAGTACGTTTCTTTATTATTAGTTTTTTGTATTCTTTTAGTTTTAGTCTCCAATTCAATCTTCCTTCATTATCTCTTGATTTCAACCATTGCCTTTCGAGTTTCCGTAACTCCCGTTTCACGTTTCCTAACTTGGTATCATACCAGCCTTCCAAATTCTTATATCTCACTTTTCTTAGTTTGATGGGGGCCATTTTGTTTAGTATCTGTGTACTCGTATTAGTCCAAGAATCCACTGAGAAGTAGTCTGAATCTGGGTTAGAGGTTAGTGTGACCAGAATTCCACTGGATTCACCAGGCCTCTGCTAGCTATCATTTTCTTATTCCTTTTATTCTTCTTGGGTTTGGTTGGTGAGCATCTTACTTGCCATCTAATTTGGAAATTGCATAATCGGTGGTCAGACCACAAAGAATCAGTCCAGGTAGCTTGTTTCCAGTAAATCTTGGGATTGACTAGTTCTTTGGAGGAAAAGGATACTAAATCTAATTACTGGCCTTTTTGATGAGTCTTTTCAGGGACCGGCACAAAGAAGTTTAGTGAGGAAATGAAGGATAGTAAGTCTTTGGAGTCGCCCTGCTCTGTCTGCTCTAGGTGAATATTCAGATCACCACCAGTAGGTTATAGGGGCCTGTTATTGAGTTTGTAAGGAGGAACTCGTTGAAATTATCCTTGGCTGTGGGCCATTTCTTGGGAGGAATGTAAAATAGGGTAATTATTAAGCCGTCTTCTAACTGGTCAGACCGGAGTTTACAAGAAAGGATTTCAAGGTCCGCTGAGGAATTAGAAGCTAGGGTAGTAGCCTCGAAGGACTCTCTTAGGATAATAGCTATTCCTCCCCCTTTTCCCCTGTTTCTAGGTTGAGATATAAATTTAAACCCAGGAGGCAGACAGTCGCATATAATAATGTCGCTATCTGAGACCAGCCAAGTTTCAGTTAGGAGGACAAAATGAGGGTTTGTGTCTTCCAGCCAGTTTTTGACCAATTGAGCCTTGTTCCTAATGGATCGTATATTTAAGTAGAAACCTTGAAGGATATGATGGTCAGGAGGGTCAGTGACTAATGTGTAGGTAATCTTCCTCAACGTCTGCTAGGTTTTCGTGAAGGGGGTACGGTCGGAATTTGGAAGGGACCCCATTCAGAACAATCGTATAGAGTCCGATTTACGGCCTTAAGAGGTACTGAATTAGTAAAGCGGGTCCTTGTAAGGACTGGGATAGGGATAGTATATAATGCATCAGCTGACCAGCTTTTGTAACAGATCCAATAAAACATAAGAGACCAGATCATATGCTTACTTAAAGGTGCCATCATGTAATAAGTGATCAACAGAGAATGGAAAAGTTATGACCTGAGTCAGCCTGAACTTAAGATCCTAAGAAAATCTGGGTAAAACAGATCCTGAGACTTAAACAGATCCTAAGACTTAACAGGGTAAAAACAGATCCTAAGACATAAGGAGATCCTAAGAGAACCTGGGTAAAACCTAAGTTGGCTGGTCCATGCATATACTTATCAATAATCCAGACTGTGAGCAGTCTCTGCAGGCCCAGCAGGCTCGTGGCTGGAACGAGGCTGCTAGCTGAACCGGTCCGGAGTGCTGGGGAGCAGATTTTCGGTTGCTGGGCTTTCTTTTAGCGCTCCCAGAGAACAGTGCAGTGATTGCTATCTGACCAGTAGAAGGGCGAAGTTTCTGGATTTAAGGCTCTGCATGGCTTCCCGCAAAGGCGCGCGCTAAGGCGAGCACCTGCCTTTGACACGCGCCTTAGACAGTGCACCGAACAGCGGTGCGCCGTTAGGCAGGCCCTTTTCAAAGGGCTGAAGAAGAGCTGGTCGGTTCTTGGGGGCGGAGCCAAAGGCCCCGAAGCAGGCTCCGATGGTCGGGTCGGCAGGGAGGGAAGAAGGTGGTTGCCCTCCTCTTAGCTCTGCCGGCTGAAGAAATGATCGCGATGCGTCGTTAGGCAGGCCCTTTTCAAAGGGCTGAAGAAGAGCTAGTTGGGTCTTAGGGGCGGAGCCAAAGGCCCCGAAGCAGGCTCCGATGGTCAAGTTGGCAGGGTATGGTGGGAAGAAGGCAGTTGCCCTCCTCCTAGCTCTGCCGGCTGAAGAATGATCGCGGTGCGCCGTTAGGCAAGCCCTTTTCAACCTATCCCAGTTTTTCCAATTTCTTAAAATAAGCTGCATGGCAACCCCTGTCATTACAAAAGTTAGCTTGTTATTGCTCACAGATAAATTACATGTGTTGACTTAAAGATACTCGGCCAATATCTGGCCAAAAGATTCATGGCCAGAGAGTACTGACTGTTTTTTACTGATGTGTTTCTACCTATGTTTCAAAGAGGGCAATAGGACAAAGAACTGACAAGGAATGACTAAGAACTTGTAACCAAATCCTCAGCACATACCATCAATCCAACCATCATCTATGGTTTTGTAAAAGGGGGGAGGTATTGAATTCCCTCATATATATGCCTACTTTGGAAATATGCCTTTGACTTGCTTTGAGTACACCACTATTTTATACACAATTGCATTCTCTGACCTTTTAAAATCCCCTTTTCTCCATAAGCCGCCTTATATGTGTGTAAATCCCAAATTTATTTGTCTACACTATAAGTAAGTCTTATACAATTGCCCACAAACTATAACAAGTTTGTGATATGAACTGAATCTCTTCTCATAATAGGCAAAAAAAACCCATAAATAAAACAAATTATATCAAATTTGAATTACAATAGAAAATAAACTTGCCCTGGGTGACAGAACAAATAGAAACCTTACCATGGTTGAGTGATTTTTGTCCATAACAGTATCAACAACAGCATGTTGCTCCCATTTCCTCACTCACTACCTGTCAAATACATTAAGACATGCTGTATTTCAGGTACTAACTCTGGATTCCTTGACATAAGTTGATGATTTGTGTCCCTTTCAATTTAGTTCCATATGAAAATACTCATCGTTCTTTACCACATGTCAGTGGATGATAATTGCATTGATCCACGCTATACCAGACAGTAAATATATCGATGATCTGGTAACTGGGTTTTCGTAAAACGAAGCATGATTAAGCTAGTGTGCAGGTGCATTTTGACTTACATTGCGTTTTCTATTTATAAATTGTTTATAACCAAGTTTAAATTGAAATCTGAAATTTTAATGCTAGAATTTCATCCCTTGGGATTTCTAATCAATCTGTTTTTATTGTTTTTTGGGTTGGTTTTTATTTTTAGCAGGCCAGAGTTGTACAGCTTGTGTGATTTGAGATAATATGAATGAAATCTTGTGAGGTAAACCATTGTTTCCCAATCAGTGTGCTATCAGTCCTGATCTAATGTTCCATGAAACATTACCACTGCCTGCCATCTACTGTGGATTCAGCAGTTGGGTGGACACCTGGAATGCTCTCCCAGAAGAGGTAATTGCAGAATCCATCGTTCTAGGATTTAAGGGTAAGTTAGATGTACATCTCCTTATGAGTAAGTAAGGGTAAGCTAGATGCACATCTCCTTATGAGAAGCTTAGAATGATATGGGGACTAAAACTATGCCAGGGTACACCTGGCGGGGCCTCCGCATGTACGGATCACCGGACTTAATGGACCTAGGGTCTGTTTCCGGAGATGGCACTTCTTATATTCTTATGTTCTCAGTACCTTGTAGTAACTTGAGACCAGGGCCATGTTCTACCATTGAAGAACTGTTTTTCACATATGGCTCCAACTTTTCTGTTCTGCTTTCCAGTCCACACTGATTTATATAAATGAGGCCTCAGTAAGGAGTCTGTACACATAGCTGGCATCCATTCACATCCTTCTCATGTCACCCTTGCAAGAGACCATCGCTGGTTGCTCTTTAATGTACAGGAACCTTTAGTAAAGCATTGTGGTGTCTCAGTACATGTATAAAGATTTACGCTGTTTTATAATACAACAAATATTTTATATCTGACGGTTTATATCAAATAAAACAATAATGGATTTTTTACTTAACACAGTTGAACCTTTTTCTTGCTATTTCTGAACCTGTCAGCATGTTTAATGAGCTAATGCAATAAATATTTTTTTTTTTAAGCGCCACTGCATTTGTATATTTACAGGAGGAACATTCCATGACTCATTTTTCGTAAACAACTTAAAACATTTATTTTCAGTCAGCAATTTTTAGTTCATTAAATTTATGATTGTATGTTTTAATGTATCTATTTTAAGAAATTCTTTGTGTGTGTGTGTGTGGGGTGGGGGAGTCTTTCCTATTGAATTTGTAGTTCCTTTCTGAAATGTTTTTATATTATTGTAAACCGCTTGGATTGCTTTTATATATTAGCAGTACATCAGTGAAATAAATCTGTAATCTGTAATCAAACGTGGAATGGAATTTTGTTTTCTAGATGTTCTTAGATATTCCACCTAATATAATAAAACCCTTACGCATATGGCAGTAGAAAATCCGTGTTCCCTGCGTCCGTGGAGATCTTCCTCCGTGCCGAATTTGATTTCCAGCATGTAGGGCGTCTTGCAGCACGTGGGGAGACTTGCAGCGGCTTGCGGCATGTGGGGGCGGCTTGTGGCCACATGCAGCGATTTCAGCGGCAGTGGTGGTTTGATTCCTGCGCTGCCGCTGCCGGGATGCCTCTTCTCATCCCCGGACCAGCAAACGCAGCTATCCGCTGGGCATTTGCTAGACCAGCCCACTTAGATAATGTGAGGTAGGCCGGCCTAGCAAAAGCCCCAAGGCTGCCCAGGCTAGCGGATGTTGGACAGGGGGAGCAGGGAAAGGAGAAGGCCTACTGCTGCACAGGGAGATCAGGTAAGAGATGCTGCTGGACAGGGGAAGGTAAAAGGAAGGGAGAAGGCTAACTGCTGGACAGGGGGAGCAGGAAAGAGGTGCTACTGAAAAGGTGGGAGGTAAAACGAAGGGAGAAGAGGGCTGCTGCTGGAAAAGGGGAGCAGGTAAGGGGTGGTGGTGGACAGTCAAGGAAAGGAGAGACAGAAAGAAAGAAAGACAGGACAGCGGCCAAGGAGAGAGAGAGAGTAAAGAAATAAAGGACAGACAAACAGAAAGCTGCCAAGGAGAAAGAAAGAAAGAAAGACAGACACACACATCTATTCTAGCACCCGTTAATGTAATGGGCTTAAAGACTAGTTGACTAATAACAAAGAAACTTTGAAACAAGATGGCAGGTAAAGGCCAAATGGCCCATCCAGTCTGCCCATCTACAGTAACCATTATCTCTTCCAGTCTCTAAGAGATTCCACATGCCTAACCCAGGATTTCCTGAGATGCAGTCTCTGTCTTCACCACCTCTTCCAGGAGACTGTTCCACGCATCTTCCACCCTTTCTGTAAAAAAGTATTTCCTTAGATTACCCCTGAGCCTATCACCTCTTAACTTCATCCCATACCCTCTCATTCCAGAGCTTCCTTTCAAATGAAAGAGAATCGGCCATGCACATTTATATCACAAAGGTATTTAAACATCTCTCTCATATCTCCCCTCTCCTGCCTTTCCTCCAAAGTATACAGATTGAGATCTTTAAGTCTGTCCCCATACACCTTATGTCAAAGATCACAAACCATTTTAGTAGCCTTCCTCTAGACCAACTCCTTCCTTTTTATATATTTTTGAAGGTGCAGCATCCAGAATTGTACATAATATTCTAAATGAGATCTCACCAAAGTCTTATACAGGGACATCAATACCTCCTATTTCCTATTGACCATACCTCTCCCTATGACCCTAACATCCTTCTAGCTTTTGCCATCACCTTTTCAACCTGTTTGGCCACCTTAAGATCATCACATACAATCACAACCAAGTCCTACTCTTATGTTGTGCATATAAGTTTTACACCTCCCTTAACTGTACAGTTCCCTCGGGTTTTGCAGCCCAAATGCATTACCTTGCATTTCATGGCATTAAATTTTAGCTTTTTTCAGATGACAAGCTGAGCTTTGACTCCCACCCAATAGAAGCCATAATCTCTCAAATAATGTATATTAAATAACCAAGAAAAAGAGAGAATAAAATTAGTATACAAATAAGAAGGGCAAAAACTAGTCGAATCAAAAATAAGCCCCTCACATTCAATAACATCAAAGATAAATTAATATTAAATATGGAAAAAGCAAAAAAAGTTAAATGTCAGAAATAGGACTTATAAACAATTTACAAAACTTTATTCATATTTTCACTACGTTAGCAAAAATTGTAAGCTTCATGATCATGAATGAAAAAGGGATCCCGATAGCAAAAAGTTTCCACCCTTTGAACCACTATTAAATCTAGAAAATATCATCTATATAAACCAAGAAGAGTGCTCAGAAACAAAAGCATCAATAGTAGGATGAATAGATTACAATATTAAATGTATAAAACAAATATGTATGGTAGCATAACGGCCTTAAAAGATGCCAAAAACAATTACATTCAATAACAGTTATATACTGAGCAAATACAAGCAGGATAAAGCACATGAAAAGGGTCACCTAACAATGCAAGTGAAAATATCGTGCAAAAATAAAAAGTTCAATCAGGTAAAAAGTGAATACAAGTTCAGACAAAATCCGAACAAAAAAAGTTTTAAAGCAAATGTCCTGAAGCAGAACAAGTCCAAAAAAAAAAGAACCAAAGAAAGAAACAAAGTCCTTAGAATCCTAGGACTGAAAATCCTAGGACTGAAAATCATGTATACTAAAGTCTTTAACGTAAGGTAAGGGACCTCCACGGATACACCAGAAGTTCACAGTCAAGAAGCCCACAAGCAAGAGGGGAAGTTCTAAATCAGAGTCATGAACATTCTTCTTAACTCATTCTTTAACTCATTCTTCCTCCTTCTTTCTTCCTTTGCACAGGCCGTGTTTCAAGCTTTCTTTTTCAATAGGGAAGAAATGCCACTAGAACCAAAGAGTAAATATGAGATAGCCAACAAGTCAAAAAACAAAAAGAAGAAAACAAAAAAGCAAGTTAAAGAACAAAAAAGCAAACAGATGGAAAGCAAACCTACCGGGCAGGAAGTCATAAGCCGGCTCATCAGAGATAAGACTCGCCGTCGCCAAGCAAACGCAGTGACGATAGGGAACTACACATGCATTTAAATATCCTAAGCAAGACAAGGAACAAGCTGACAATACTAGGTAATTTAAGGTGGTGCCATAAAATGAGGCACCAGAACAGCACCAGGGAGCAACTGAAAAGTTGAAAGAAAAGCCAGAACTGGATCAAAGCTAACAGGAGTCCACAGATCAAATTCAATGGCACAAAAAGAATCCAACAAGAACATAGCAGGCAGGGATACACAACAATACATTGAAAACATTAATTCAAAGTCAGCCATTCTATTTCCTGTTCTAGACCATTAGGGGTAACGGTCTGCCAGGCAAAAATTAGTTTTTGTTCATGATACGTGAGCAAATGAGAGATGTCACCACCAGCGGAGAACAAAGGAAACGGAGGTCGGAGACCAGATGATTGTGTTGAGACCAATGGTCACCCAACGGGGCCTCAGCTTTACATGTTCTGATGCAACTCAAATGTTCAGCAATACGAGATTTTACAGCTCTCTTAGTCTGGCCAATGTATACTTTCTGACAGGGACAAAAAATACCATACACCACCTGGGTGGAGTTACAGTCAGTTTGATGATGTAGGAAGAAATATCTGTTAGAATTAGGAATAAGAACTTTATCAATAGTCATAGAATATTGACAGCATTTGCATTGATGGCAAGGGGTGTGACCCAAAATAGTATTGGGGGCAGTGGCATTTGCCTGGATAGAGGCAAATTAAATTTTTAGCTGCCAAATTTCAGACCATTCTTCAAGATTTACCGGGTCTTTCTTTCATGTTATTTACACCATCCTGGGTGAAATACTCTATTGCAGATTTTTGGTATCATTTGCAACGAGTCAAATCTTACCCGGCATCCCTTCTGAAATATTGTTTATAAAAATGTTAAAAAGAACAGGCCCAAGAACAGAACCTTGAGGCACACCACTGATAACATCCCTTTCCTCAGAGCGATCTACCCTAACCACTACCCTCTGTCTCCTTCCACTCAACCAGTTCTTGACCCAGCCCATCACTTTGGGACCCAATCTTGAGGGCACCTTAGTTTATTTATTAAAAGTCTGTGTGGAACACTGTCAAAGGCTTTGCTATAATCTAAATACACCACATCTAGTACACTCCCTCTATTCAATTCTCTGGTCACCCACTCAAAGAAATTGATCAGATTTTTCTTAACAAGACCTATATCTAGTGAACCCATGCTGCCCCTGGGCCTGTAATGCACCGGATTCCAGAAACTTCATCATTCTCTGTTTTAAAAGTGTTTCCATTAATTTGCTTACCACAGAAGTCAGACTTACCAGACTATAATTCCCTACTTCTTCCTTACTTCTACTTTTGTGAAAGGGACCACATCTGCCCTTCACCAGTCCCCTAGTACCACTCCTGACTCTAGAGACTCATTAAGGTCATCAGCCTAAGCCACCAGAACTTCTGAAAGTTCCTTCAGCACCCTCAGATGTATACATCCGGGTCCCATCACTTTATCTACCTTTATTTTAGATAGCTCCTCACGAATAAAACCCTTGAATCCTCTGAACACAACCCTCTGAACCCTCCTCCATCCCTACTCATGTTTGTCTTCTGTGGTTCCGCACCCCACGCTTCAACCGTGAACACAGAACAGAAATATTTGTTAAGCAATTCAGCCTTTTCTTTATCAGCTGCTACATATTTCTCCCCTTCACCTTTGAGTCTCATTAATGCCACCTTTGCACTTCTTCCTATCACTAATATATCTAAAAAAAATGTCCTTGTTTAGTAGGTACAATGTAGGCAGGAGCAAAGCCCACTTGCTCGTGTACCTTGTGACTACCAACAAGAAAATGGCTGTTGCAACCTTCTCATGACAGCTTGAAGTACTTGTGGGGGAGTGAGGATCAAGTTTCAATTGTTTTTGTTGCATGGATAACAACAACTGAGATCAAACTTCCTCGTTTTTTAAAATATGTCCAAGTCAGAAAATAATCATCAATGATTAAGGTCCCCAAAATTGGCTGATTACAGAAATTGAGCTATAGATACTTTCATGTATTCCAACATAGTTAGAGGAGCCTTTCAAAATGTGGACATTCCTAACACAATAGGAACACATAAGAAGGGATTTCCAAATATCACCCAATGAAGAGTGTAGAAGCTTTCATAGCTGGGACATATATTCTTGATTTTGGATGAAAAGTCCCAACACTGTCTGTGTTTTGGCTCTTAAGCCTGGTCTCAGGGTTCTTTGGGTAATCATGCAATTTTTATTTTTACTTGTCCCTCAATTTTTGATTCAACTATTAGCTGCAATTACAGAAGCAGATATTATTCTCTGTCTCTATTCCAAAACTTTTTGAAAATCCCATCCCAATCCAACTGTTACCCATATATATAGGTGGTCACCTGCAGGCAGAAGGGCTATTAGAGTGGTGTTCCTATGGGTTTTTGGGTGGATTTTGGATGGATAACCATTCAATATAAGGGAGTTATTGTGAGATATTGTACCTGGGTTTGCTCATGTATCGCTGCTATTGCTGTGTGAAGGCACAGTTATGGTTTAAAATATGCTGCTTTGTTTTCAAAATCTTAGAAGATTGCTATTTTGACTAATATGACCTCATGGATTACATACTGATTAGCTCAAAAAGTTCAAAGGACATGTATGTATTGTTTTTTATAATTTCCGTCTTGTAGGGGTTGTCACTTTGAAAAGGTATCATTACCAGATCTTATAAGAACATAAGAAAACCATACTGGGTCAGACCAATGGTTCATCTAGCTCAGAATCCTATTTCCACAGAGGCCAATCCATACCTGATTTAAAGTCCTAGCCTTAGCCACTGATCCTTTTAACTTCTTTTTAACCAATTTCCTCATTATATCATAGTTACTCATTTGAAAATTAAATGATGCTACAGTAGATTTCTTTAGCATTTCAAGCAGCCAAATTATAACATATGTGGTTCTAGCATTTGATGTAGTTAATAGTATCTTAATAGGTGAAGCATATTGTATCACATTATATGAAAAGGTCATGTAGTAATGATTTTTCCTTTGCATTAACTGAAAGGGAAACTTGTAGTTCTCCAAGTGATAAATGCAAAAGTTTTGCAGTTACCTGCACATTCATTTTGACAGGAGTAGATTCAATGCCTGTATTATTGAGCGTCTTTTGGTGGTATTATTCTTCACTGGTTGTACTTTATATACTTTTCATCAGTCTTCTTTGTATTTGCTGTTGTTCTTCATTTTTCTTCAATAAATAAAAAGCTTTTATTTTTATTTTTTAAAGCACCAAAATTTAAGAGCCAGAAAAGTGCGCACTAAGGACCAAATTCTATAAATGGTACAGGTATTGGTGGCTGCCTAAAAATGGCTGCCATTTGCTAATTGATGCCAATTATCACCAATTTAAGTCAATAATTGGCCATTAAATCCAATTAACAGCAAATAATTACAAATTTGTAAACTAGGCATAAAGTTGGGTTGGTAAGTTTATACAATCTGGGGAGCTAACATATAGAAACAACACATTTTTCTTCAGTTTAGGGTAGACTTTTGTTTACTCTGTTACTCAATAAAGTTAACTGCTCCATCCCCACAGGCTATTGAGGTCTAATGATCAACACTTATTATCCACTAGTGTTTAAGCCCATTACATTAACGGGTGCTAGAGTACATGTCTGTCTACCTGGTTTTTTTTCAAATTTGTCTCTCTCTTCTTGGATGCTGTCTGTCTGTCTGTCTGTCATTCTTTCTGTCTGTCTCTCCCTGGCCCCCTGTCTGTCTATCTTTATTTCTAACTCTATCCTCTTCCCTCAATCTTACATGTGCCCTTTTTTCTTTCTCCTCCCCACTTCCTTCCAACGTCTGCTCCCCCTGTCCCTCAGACTTCCATTCAACAGCTGTCCCTCCTCTCTCCCACACTTCCATTCAGTGTCTGTCTCCCTCTCTCTATCCCTTCTATCTACTCTTCACCCTCTGTCTTGCCCCTTCCATTCACTACCCTCTCTTCTCTTTCTATCCAGTGTCCGCCCTCTCTCTCTCTCTGTTCCATATAGCATATCCTCCTTCCTTTCCACCTTCCTTTTCCCTTGGTCTGGCATACATTCCTCCTTCCCTCCATGCCCTGCCATCTCTTCTTCCCTCCAAGCCATTCTCTCCCCCTCTGCTCCCTTTCCTCCTTGAACTTCATCGGGCAGCAGCAGGATTCACAATTCATTGCTGTTGCCGGCTCCAGGTCTTCCTCTCTGTCGGGTCGGGTCTTCATGGAAACAGAAAGTAGGCAGGACCTGCCAGAGAGGAAAGCCTGAAGCTGGCAACAGCAGCGAATTGTAAACACTGCTGCTGCCCGAAGAAGTCAGGCCTTGAAGCACCCGAGGCAGACCGCTTCTCTCCCCTCCCAGCTCCACCCCCGCTGACTCATTTCTGGCCGGCTCCCTTACCCTTTCCGATCCTTGCCTGCGTCGTACGACACCCTCCTTCGCCACCACCGACATGCCTGCATGTGCCGGAAGCGTGAAGACATTGGAAGTAGTTTCACCCTGAGCGCAGCGGTGGCCACTGCGGCCGGCAATCGGGGTGGCGAGTACGTGGCTCAGGAGACTATGAAGGTGTTGGCGGGCGGCGGCGCTCCACGAAGCCCTCCTCCCTGCAGCCGTCACCAGCACCAATCGGGGGGTGGCAGAGGACGCGGGCAGGGAGAGATCAACCTCCGCTTCCTCCAGCGGTTGGTGAGTGAGGGCAGGAGGAGGGGAGTGGCTAGAGTGATCCCTGCTGCTGCGTTCTAAAATGGCTCACAGCCACGGATCAGAAATCACAGTGGCAGGGATCACGCAGTTTTAAAAGCGCAGACGGATGTTCAAGATGCAGGCAAAGTTTATTTTAAAGCCAATAAACAATTTGTTGCGTGCAAACAGACCACTTGACAAAGATTATGGGACCCAACGCGGTCTGTGTTTCAATCAACATGTCTTTATCAAGGGTCCCAAGAACCAGTGGTATCAAAGAACATGATCTGTATGCTGTCCGCTGTAACAAAACGGGAAGGGGTAAAACGCGGACCTCACGGATCTGACGGACCTCGCGGATCTAAACCCACACGTCCTTAAAAATCTGAGGTCCGTGCCGCTTGTAGTTAGTTTCTGGCTCTGACAGACCTCGGTGACAATTTAGCGCTGACGGATCCGTCTCAGCATAGGGAGGGGAAAGTATTAGGATCCGTCAGCGCTACAATGTCACCGAGGTCTGTCAGAGCCAGAAACTTAACTACAAGCGGCACGGACCTCAGATTTTTAAGGATGTGCGGGTTTAGATCCGCGAGGTCCATCAGATCCGTGAGGTCCGTGTTTTACCCCTTCCCTAACAAAAACGTATGCTACTGAAATAAAACCAAAACAGTATTGGACGGGAAGACTGGATCTGCGTTATTAAGGAGGGTTTAAAGTCATAAATATTAATTGAAAACACGAAGGCACTTTTTACTTGTTTTGCGATTTATTTAGTTTTCTTTGTAGCTTCCCTAATGTCATTTTTCTTACTCTGAGTCTCATGATATCTTTTCTCCTGCTACTGCATTAGGAAGGATTTCTCTTTGATCATGTGACTGATCTTTTTCATCTATAGTTATTCTGTTAGCGGTTCAGACACTGCCTGATCTTTAAAGGTTTGTTTTTAAGTACAAATATGTGCTGCTTAAATAATTTTCTATGGCTTTTATTGCATAGGGTAAACTACCGGAATAAAATGTGAATGTCCCTTATTAAAAGAGACTGCGGTATGCGAGAGTGTGCACATTGAGGGGGGAAAGCCTCCAGAGTTTATATTTAAAGAGTCAAGGGGAAAAAAATGCAATAGAAACCTTCAATAATATTAAATGGCAGATATTAATGTGGAGACTGTCATGACATGAGTCAGTATTAATAATACAACTGAAAGAAACAGCTGCCTAAGAGGAATGAACCTCTCAGCAGGATGACTTGACATGAACTCTCAGAAGAATTCATGCTGGACATTATATTGGATTTTAATGTCACTGCTATGAAGGAGAATATATATATTTTTTCTTCTGAGTAGACAAAGCGTTAGAATGTTGCGCCTCCTAACTGAGCTTTCAAGGATGATACTTGAAAGGAAAGCTGCCCCAGTTACACTAATAATAGCTTAGTGATACCCCTAAGATACGAAAGCACCAGTGGCATAGCAGTGGCACCCCTCTCCCGCTCATGACTGAACCTTCCCTGACTGGTTCTAGTTCTGGGTTGAGGTCTTGGTAGGGTTCTTCTACTTTGGGACAATATTTTCCCTTGACTAGCCCTGGACACAGGCATTTTCTTACCACCCTTCTCAGTCATAGGGTCTGAAGGGGCACATATTTTCCTTGTAAGTTTTCTATTCCTGCTTGTAAAAAAACTCAGACACAGTTTTCATTCTGCTGAACAGCTACTTTTACATCCTGTTCTGAAGCTAGCTACTTGTGCCAAGGTCATTCCTCCTCATGTCCTGAACCCCCCACAGTCCGTGTTCTAGTTGAGCGATCCTGCTTCTCCTGTAGACAAGAAACATTTGCTAAGAAAGACCTTAGACAATAAAGCACAGTATTATATGCCATAGTTATGGACACCCCCCCTTTCCTTGTGCTTGCTACCTTTTCTGTTGCTTTTATGTATCCTGTTACCAAATATGGTCTTTCCTACAGTTATGTTGCTTTTATGTATCCTGCTACCAAATATGGTTTTTCCTACGGTCATATGCTGAAAAAACTGACCCATGTATAATGCTATAAAAATGGATGAAAAACTCATCTGGAGACAGTCTCTTTAAGAAGAAAGGATGCTCAGGCACAGGTTTGTCCCAAAGAAATTGTCCATTTATTATATCTGAAAGGCGACAGAGTGTGTGCAGGGTGGTTTTGGGACCAGAACTGGATCATGTCCGTTTCAGGGTCTTCCTTGTGACAATATATACCATTATTTTCTGCTATTAGGGTTTCTGCAAGGTACTTGTGACCCTGATCTGCCACTGTGGAGACAGGATACTGGGTTTACGGTAGTTGGACCGTTGATCTTACCCAGTATGGCTATTCTTATGTTCTATTAAATTGCTTTCATAGTAGATTTATGTGCCCTTTCATTAAATTTTGCCCCTTTTACAAAGCTGTACTAGCGGCTGCTGCTGCAGTAACTGCCCCAAAGCTCATAGGTATTGAAAGGGCTTTTGTCACGTGGCAGCCGTTAGTGCAGTTTTGTAACAGAGGGGCTTGGAAAATAGGGGGCCTTAGCACTGGCTCTGAAAATGTTGTTTGTTAGCTCATTTTGTAAGGAGGGAATTCTTATATTGTTATTGAAACAATCTGCAAACTGTGGTACTGCTAGAACATGTCATTCTGACAATTAATGTCATTCCAATACAATACTGGGAAAGTTTACTCTCCCTTTGGTATGTGACATTTTTGAACATGACAAATAGTGACAACTATTTGATTACTTTAAAATGTTAAAATATAATATTAATAAAGTAACCTTGATCATTTAACTTTCACAATTAAAAGAAGCTAGTGAAGGAACAACCCTAGAAATATGCAATGTCTTGAGGTATCTGATTACTCTTTTTCAGTTTATGTACTCTAATTAGTTTCCGTAAAAGAACAGAAAGTGCTGTATTTTCGGAATTTCACTGAGTACCTAAAATGTTTCCCTGTGGTAAACATGTTGAGATAATGCTTAGTTTGATAAATAGCCCTAACATAATGGTTGCACAGTTGGTAAAATATTCAAACCTTTTTTTTTCCCTTCCAAACCAATCCATTGTCAATTAAATGGGGGTGGGGAAGTTATTAAGGTGCATTATGGCCCTAACTTGCATTATTTGTCTCAACATATGTAATGCATGTTAATGAGATACCTTGGGATAGATAGTAATGAGAGGCAAAGCATGCAAATACATGCAAATTTCATTACTATGTAAATTGAATAACAGGGCTGTGGGAACACCACAAGTCACATTCTTCCTGGAAAAATACTGCCAGCATAGAGCTGGCAATATTTTTATGTCCTGGGAGCATCAGGCCACAAAACGTGCCTCTGCGCTCCCAGGCACTTCTTAAAGCAGTCAGCACACAATATCCTGAATTGCTCCATCTCCTTTCTCCTCAATGGTCTCTCCTCAATAACCAAACTTCCCCCTATTATGCCTCCCTCCCCCGTGCTAACCTGACATATTCCCTGGTGTCTAGTGGGGTTGGGCCAATATCAAACCTCTGTTATTCCTGGCCCTTCACAGTACCAGGTTCAAAATAGCACTGGTAGTCTCTATCAATAGCCTCTGGTACTACCACTAGGATTTAAGACATCATAGAAAGCAAAAAAAAAAAAAAAAAAGTCTTTATAAAATTATATTTAAAATGTCATACAGAAACATTTTACTTCCAAAAAATATGAAAACATGCTTTTCAATACTTTTTTTTAAATTTAGAATGTATTGTCATATTAGGGGCAGTTTTCTACTTATTCACATATCTGAATAATAATGTTTATTCATGGACATCCCTCGTTTTCATAGCAGAAGCATGCACATATTATTTACATAGTTATAAACCACATGAACCAATGTCCTTAGTGGTTTACAAATAAAACATCCACAGTAAATTTCAAATACAAACAGACCTACAATAAACTATTCATCAAAGAGCAAAAAATCACAATAATGAAAGACAGAGATGCAGGGTTAAAAACAAACAAACCCCAAACTGGAAACCTCTTTTACAAAAGCACACAACACAAACACTTGGGGCTCCGTTTACGAAGTTGCATTAGCGGTTTAATGCGCGTAATAGCGCGTGCTAATTTGCCAGCCACGCTAGCCGCTACCGCTTCCTCTTGAGCAGGCGGTAGTTTTTCAGCTAGCACGGGGGTTAGCGCACGCTAAGAAGGTGCGTGCGATAAAGCCGCTAACGTGGCTTCGTAAAAGGAATCCATGTTCATGTTTCATATTATTAAAATTTGATGCAAACGTTTATCATATTAATTTATACATATACAGCAGAAAAGTTCCACACTGCCCAAACAAAAGACTAGTGCATACTCTCACCCCCACCCCTCAAGACTTTAATACCCATAATAAAATGATTATAATCCCAGGAGTTCCTCCATGATTGTAAATCAAAAGAACAAAAGATAACCATCCAGCTTCAAAATGATGGATCAGAAATTAAGACGTCTATTGTGTAAAAAATACATTACCACTACAACACTGTAAAGTATATGAACATTAACCCTTTTATATACTATCCCCCACCTCAACTTGATTGCAAAACAAGAAATGAATGCCATCAGAATTAGAATGATCCGCTGGATGAACCAACAGCTAGAATGAGGTAAGCAGGCATTATGCATGAATTATAGTGTTACAAATAATTATAAGGTAGTATATATAAATCGATAAAACCAAAAACAAAGAAAATAAGGTGATATCTTTTTTATTAGACTAACTTTATGCATTTTATGATGAGCTTTCGAAGGTAACTCTTCTTCTTCAGATCAGAAAGAAGCAAATGTTGATAAATATCAGTATATATAAGGAAAACATGAAAGCATTTCAGGGATAGGAAGAGGGAGGGGTGAGTGGGAAAGACACAGAAAGGTGGCAGAGCAGTTTTAAATGCCTTTAAAGTGGTTGGCATGGGAGCCCTTGCCCCCTAGCAAATAGGTATTGGGAAGGGTTTCCCCGCTAATGGTCATATGCTAATTGAGCAATTAGTGCATGGACACTAATAGGGGAAATAGGAAATATGGCTATTTTATATCAGAACTAAGGGGCTGATTCTGTAAAGGATGTCTAAAAGTTAGGCATCGTTTAGACATCCAGGAGCAGAATGCTGAATGTGATTCTATAATGCATAGACACACTATAGAGAATCGCACTCAGCAGTGCTGAGAGAATCTAAGCACATCTATATTGTTAGACATCCTTTGCAAAATCATCTTTTAGGCATAGCATAGACATTCTAATAATGTCTATAACATTATCGTGTGTCATTATGATGGCAAATTTATGCTGTGTTTTTTTTTTACATTAAAATTGTATGCAGTAAATTGCTGGCACCACTATTATATTTTATTTACATACCACTTATAACCTATGTGGCATTTAAATATGGCTCCTTTATCATATTTATCTTCTGGTTGCCCATGGTCAGTGGGGGATTTGAACCAACATTGCCAGGGTGTTAAGGTGTATTTCTAACCACTGCACCACACACACTCAGATAATACACCACATGTCAATTTCAAAGCCAAGCTTATATCCTCTTGATTTACAAGCAGTAATTTTCTACAATAAATATCAAACATGTACCTTCAACACTTGTCCACTTCCTCTTTTGGCCTCTATGTTCCTCAATCAAAGCACATGAAAAAAAAATATATATATATCCTCTATTTTTTTGTGGAAAGAGGACTCTGCTAAGGCAGGTATACTTTTGAATATGAGTTGGGCACTAGATAGACTTGAGTTAGGTGGAAATGGCTTAGGTGTCACTTAGGTGTGCCAGAGGTGGCTGCATATAGGTGAACGGGGCTTCTATTCTGGGGGGTATAGAGGACTTCAGTTTGATATTAAGGTAAAAAGATGTTTAATAATGCATTACTTAAGCAAAGCACATGAAAAATATATACTGTAGCATACTAAATCTCATTCCCAAAAGGCTAAGAAAATAAGAAGAGAATCCTTACTCATAATGGCTGTGGTTCAGAGCAAGTGGACATGTCTGATGCACAATCTGACATCATCAATATAAGCCTAGATGGCAGAATATCACTAAACAATAATAGGAATATGTGCTGGGGCTCCTGACCACTATAGGAATTTGAACCCAAGTTTCAAGTTTATTAAACTACTGAGCCACAGGAGATTTCTTTCAGGAAGGAATTCCTGCATTGTGAGATGATACCTTATGAGATCATAGCCATCTCAAGGGGAAAAAAAAGTTTCTCTCTGCATCTTGGAAACGACAAACTCTACAACCCATATTCTCTTATGAGACTAAAAATAAGCTATTAAAGTATTGGGGGTGGGTGTTGTGTTGTGTGGATTTGAACCCATGATCTATGGAAGAAGTACCTTTAACCACTGAGCTACAGGAACTTTCATTTAGGCAGGGGGTTCCTATTACATTTTAGTGACATTCTGCTATCTAGGTGCATATTGATGATGTCACAATGATGTCAAGATTGTGCATCAGACATGTCCACTTGCTCTGAACCACAGCCATTGTGAGTAGGGACTTTCTTCTTATTTTCTTAGGCTTTTGGGGATGAAGTTTAGTATGCTATATATATTTCTTGTGCTTTGCTTGAGTAATGCATTATTAAACATCTTTTTCTATTATCAAAAAGGAGTCCTCTTTACCCCCCCAGAATAGAAGGTTTAGTATGCATCAGTGACGCTACACCGGCAGGGGAAAGCCGTGAAGCAGCCAACGCTACTGGAAGGAGGTTTGCTGCTCTCGCTGGGAGGGTCGGAAAGTTTCACTTGGGGGGGGTGAGAGATAGGAGGATCAGCGGGGGTTCGGCTGTGAGGGGGGAGAAGCAGTCTGCCTCGTTGCTCCAAGGCCTGGCGCCCCTACCTTCTTCGGGCAGCAGCAGCTTTTACAATACGTTGCTGTTGTCGGCTTCAGGCCTTTCTCTCTGCCAGGTCCTGCCTACTTCCTGTTTTCATGAAGACAGAACCCGACAGAGAGGAAGGCCTGAAGCGGGCAACAGCAGTGAATTGTGAATGCTGCTGCTGCCCGATGAAGTTCAGATACCAGGCCTTGGGTGACAGAAGGAGGAAAGGGAGCAGAGGGGGAGAGAATTGGGGAGAGGGTTGCTGTACCCAACTGGAGGGAATGAAAGGAGATGCCAGGGCTTGGAGGGAAGAAGAGATGCAAGGGCATGGAGGGAAGGAGGAAGGTATGCCAGATCATGGGAAAAGGAAGGGGGAAAGGAAGGAGGAGATGTCAGAGCGTGGAGGGGGAGGGAGAGATGGAAGAAAAGGAAAGGAGAGAGATGCTGGGAATCAGGGAAGGGATGATACCAGACCGTGAGGTGGGAAGGAAAGAAAGGAGATGCCAGAGCATAGGTGAGGGGGGTGGTGACAGAGAGAGAAAAATGGAGAGGTGACAGAGTTGAAATCAATCATGTACAAAGGAGAGAAGGGGCACGGGATAGATAGTTTATGGAAGGAGCATAGAAAGAGGGAAGATGCCATATGGAAGAGAGAGAGAGAGGGTGCACACTGGATAGAAAGAGCACAGAGGGCAGTGTATGGAAGGGGCGAGATAGAGGATGAGCAGTAGATGGAAGGGGAAGAGAGAGGGAAACAGACACTGAATGGAAGTGTGGGGGAAAGGAAGGACAGCTGCTGAATGGAAGTGTGAGGGAAAGGGGGAGCAGATGCTGGAAGGAAGTGGGGATAAGAAAGAAAAAAGGGCACATGCAGGATTGAGGGAAGAGGATAAAGTTAGTTACTGGAAGGGGTGAGGGAAAGAGGTGGCAAGCTATAGGTAGACACAGTGAAAGAGGGAAATTGAGGACTGAATAGTAAAAAATAATTTAGACAGAGGCAGAAAATAAATTGAGAAGGAAGACCAGGGAAGAACAGGAGGAAGAGAGCAGAGAGAGAGATGCCAGAGCAGGGGGGAAGGAGAGGAGACAGATACCAGATCAATGGAAGGGGGAGGCATACAGTTTCTGGAAGGGGCATAGAAGGAGAGAAGATGCCATATAGGGGAAGAGAGATGGCAGACAGTGGATGGAAGGAAGAGAGTAATAAGAAGATGAGGAAAGCAGAAACCGGAGAAGACAAAGGTAGAACAAAAATTATCTATTTATTTATTGCTTTAGGAGACATGTGTCACTGTTTCTGTGGTATTGCATTGTATGCAGAGTCCAGCTTCTTGCTGGTTCAATGTAACCTTTGTCTATGTATTTCTATTTTATCCCCCCTTTTACAAAACTGTGGAGTGTTTTTTAGCACCAGCCGTGGTAGTAGCAGCTCTGATGCTCAGAATTCTATGAGTGTCAGAGCTGTTACCACCGTGGATAAAATCCACACTACAGTTTAGTAAAAGGGGGAGGGGTAAGTTTGTGATGACATTCCATACTAGGTGAAGGTGTTTTATGTGTTCTGTGTGTTCGAAAGACATGGTTTTCTGTTAGGATTGACTGCAGGATTGATCTGTACTAGTCTGGCTTTAGTTTTACAATGGGTGTATTGCTGTTGTACTTCTCACTGCAGTATGTAAGATGCTGCCTTTTCCTAGGTACTCATGTGTGACGTGTGGCTTGTTACTAAAAATCATGTTTTTCGTACAGATGGGGGGGTGCCAAAAAATGATGGGCCCCGGGTGTCACACATGCTAGGTACGCCACTGAGATGTGGTCAAATCTCTTTACCCCAAACAAAACACAAATGATTGAATTTTGAACAACTCACAGCACAATCATACATCATAACCAAGAGAACAATACTATAAGGCCCTGATTCTCAAAAAGTGCGTCCCGATTTTAGGCAGCTGTAGGCGTCTTACAGCTGTCTAATCAGCCAATCGGGATGCACGTTTTTAAAAAAAAAAATGCTCCCCAGGCAGGCCTGAAGGCACCTCCGGGAGCCTAGGGAGACCCGCAAGATGCCTAAGCTCGCCTAAGGGCCTTAGGCCAACCTAGGTGGCCCTACGCATCTCCCTAGTAGAGGAAGAAACCTTAAAAATGTAGGCCAGCAAAATGCTGGTCTACATTGTAAGTAGACGCAGCTGCTATACTTATCGCGGCAAGGGATCTCTCTGCCGCTATAAGTATAGCGGGCCGCGGCCTGTCCGATCGGATGCCCCCCCCCCCGACATTACCGATCTCCCTCCCACCCCGACACTACCGATGCTGGCAGGAGAGTGCCCCAATCCCTCCTGCCCGAAGACAGCGCACCCCCCCTCCTGCCCGAAGACGGTGCATCCCCCCTCCTGCCCGAAGACTGCACACCACCCCCCGGCGCTAACAACCCCCAAACTAACCTGTTCTTCGGGCCAGACGGTTCTTTCCCGTCTAGCCGGTAAGCCCGCCTCGTCGAAATGAGGCGGGTTCGCCCCTTCCCGGCCCATCCCGCCGAAGCCTAAGGCCTGATTGGCCCAGGCTCTAGAAGCCTGGACCAATCAGGCCTTAGGCATAGCGGGTCCGCCCATCCCCACTTGGCCAATCAGAATTTAGACTTAGTGGGGATGGGCAGACCCGCTATGCCTAAGGCCTGATTGGTCCAGGCTTCTAAAGCCTGGGCCAATCAGGCCTTAGGCTTCGGCGGGATGGGCCGGGAAGGGGCGAGCCCACCTCATTTTGACGAGGCGGGCTTACCGGCTAGACGGGAAAGAACCGTCTGGCCCGAAGAACAGGTTAGTTTGGGGGTTGTTAGCGCCGGGGGGGGGATGTGCCGTCTTCGGGCAGGAGGGGGGGGGTGTGCCGTCTTCGGGCAGGAGGGATTGGACACTCTCCTGCCAGCATCAGTAGTGTCAGGGTGGGAGGGAGATCGGTAATGTCGGGGGGGGGGGGGGGGGCGGTTGGGTAGTGTCGGGGGGGGGCGGTCGGTAGTGTCGGGGGGGGCGGGTCGGTAGTGTCGGGGGGGGGGGGCATCCGATCGGACAGGCCGCGGCCCGCTATACTTATAGCGGCAGAGAGATCCCTTGCCGTGATACGTATAGCGGGCCGTGTCTAATCTAACCTAACCCGATTCTCTAACCAGCGTCTGTAACATGGACGCCGGTTACAGAATCGGGGTTTTAGTGTAGGCCGATTCTGAATAGGACGCCTCTCCTGGGCGTCCTATACAGAATCAAGGCCTAGGTGTCTTGCGGGCCTCGCCTTCAATATAGGCGGCCTGCCTGGGGAGCATTTTTTTTTTTAAAAACGTGCATCCCGATTGGCTGATTAGACAGCTGTAGGATGCCTACAGCTGCCTAAAATCGGGATGCACTTTTAGAGAATCTGGGCCTAATAGTCCATTGTGGATAATTGCACAGACTGAAAGACTTGCTTATATTCATTACCAGATAGTTGCCGAGCTGACTTAACATCCTTATTTTTTTTTAAATGTTTAAAAAAAAAATCACTTTTTGTACATGTGATTTGAATGTCATATTTTGTATTGTGGTGGGGCCAGGGTCTTCCAACAGGCAGAGGCCTATAATCCAGTGCTCCTTGGGGTAATGCAGCTTAGAGGATTGTCAGTCAGACTATGAGCCCAATATCAGTTCAAAATAAAAATATATTTATTTTCCAGCTTCTAGCTTACTGGTTTGGCCACTCAACGAGTCTGGTAATCTTTGCATCAACCACTTCTTTAGCAAATCAGTTCAAAATTTAAAACCTTTTAAATGTTCATCAGGTTAATGCACATTATATCAGCATACCTGCTTTCTATGTACAGTCTAGCTTCATCCCTTTAGCATAGTTCTGGCAGCTCGCAGTGCCTGGACCTTTTGTCCATGTTCATTAGCTAGTAGGCTGGGTCAGACAGCCCCTCCATCTTTACAGGTTCCTCTTTAAGGATTCTAAAGGAACTGTATAGCAAATATTAAGCACTATTCTAAGAAACTTCTTCCTGACTTCCTAAGTCATTTTGCCCCTACTGACCTGTCTTTAAACCTGGGCCAGTGTGATGGGGAACAGTTGTACCCTTTTAATAATCTGATAGCTCACCCACCCAAGTTCCCACTGTAAATTGCTTCAGGAAAGTCTAAGCTTTGGGATTACTTAAGTGTTCTGATCCCCTGCAGTCTTCAAGTTAGTTCTCTCACTCCTTAGGGCTCCTTTTACAAAGCCGCGCTAGGTCCATAACGCGCGGAATAGTGCATGCTAAATTGCCACGCGCGCTAGCCGCTACTGCCTTCTTTGGAGCAGGCGGTAGATTTTCAGCTAGCGCACTCTATAGTGCATGCTAATCCGATTTGTGCGCTAAAACGCTTAGCACACCTTCGTTAAAGGAGCCCTTAGTGTTGGCTAGTTCATTCACTCCCCAAAGCCACACAATCTTCCCATTTAACATTCACTCACGTTTCCTCCTTACATTTCACAGTTTTGAAGACCATCTTATTTCAATACAAAATCTTTAATGAATTTATCAGTGAGGTTTACTTGTCTCACGGCCTGCACTCT
Organism: Geotrypetes seraphini; assembly: GCF_902459505.1. NCBI lineage: Eukaryota > Metazoa > Chordata > Amphibia > Gymnophiona > Dermophiidae > Geotrypetes > Geotrypetes seraphini. Next base: position 60,830,866 of record NC_047088.1, read on the forward strand.
TCAGGCAAACTTCCCTCTGCTCCTGTGGTCCACTCCATGTCATATTCCTCCTCACTCATGTCAGGAAAGCTTTATTCCAGCTTCATAAAGCTTTCCTCCTCAGACAGCTGTTCCCTTTCCTCTAAACTTGGGGGACAAATGTTTCCTTAGGGCAGCTTTTGGGTAAGTCTCCCTCTAATGGGCTCTCTCTCCAAATAAGCTTTAGTCTGGGAGTTTTATTTCTGCAGGTTCTGTTCTCTCCTGATACTGTGCCTTTAGGAGGCAAAGAAGAAGGAACTTAAAACTTCTCCACAGCATTCTAGTGTGCCTCTGAAGTTTTCCTCCCTCATGATTCTGGGCTGCCTGCTAATGCCTAAATTTATTCCCATAAGGTTCCTGTTCTGCCCTGTCTCCCCTAACAATAGAGGGCTATGCACTGAGCATACCAGCTCTCCCTGTCCTGCCTCTCTCTTTAACCCTTTCACTGTCAGTTACTGCTGCCTGTGGATTAAATTGAGCTGCTCCAGCTTTCTTATCAAAGGAATGATAGGGAAGCATGGCAGAAATCTTTGACCTCTATGTGTTATCCCTTGTCAGCTGCCCTTCTTGTCTGTATCTAGCCTTAACAACTGGCTTCAAGGATCTATTCCTTTCCCTAAGAATAGGGACAGTTTTAGGCAGTGCTGGGTTCAGGGTTTACCCTAATGATAGGCTCTTTCCTGTCACAGTATGAAATACTAAATTACTTAATTATTTAATTAATAGGATTCAAGTAAATAACAAAACAAGCAATAAATCCAATCCCTGTGGAAACCTTGATTAAACCATCTCCAATTAGATAATTAATTGTCTACTTGTAGTTGCTGAACTTTCTCTATAAAAAATGATTTTTAACCATTGCACATTGATAGGTGTTATCCCCAAATATGTAGAATGTAATTTTGAAAAAATTGAATGGTCAAGGTTTCACAGGCAGATGACAACTAGAGCTTCTACCATTCAGCTCCTTATGTTGGCAGTCTGGTTAAAGAATAAAACTGTACTGTATGTATCCTATACAACCTTTGTAAACCTGATTGGAAGTGATCAATCAAATTCCAGTTCTCAGATTGATTTGATAGGATGTGAAATGGAAGTCATTTGAGTACTTTGAATAATTCTTTGTATCTATTTTGAAAAGACTAAATTCTAAGAGAAAAAAATATATTTATATATTTAGCCATATTTCTCTGAGATCTCCAGGATTTCAAATACAAATACAGATTCCTGTTATTTAGATATTTACTATTTCTCCAATGTTCAGTAAAAGGTCAAAGATAATCTGACCTTTTCCCCAAAGGAGCTATTGCATACACAGTTATAGTGAACAGCTGATTGCAAGGATCACGTTTATAGGCAGCGACCTCAATGTCAATATATCCTGAAACAAATGTTCTTCGGATTTGGTTACAATGGATCATATTTCGTTCGGCAAATCGAATCTAGCACAAGGAAATCTTAACAATTTGGGTTTCATAGCAAATCTAAAATTGATCAATGTGTACCCTGAACAAGAAATTGAAGTAAAAGTAAGTCTATCAATGCAATAAAGCAGAGGTTGTAGTTTACTGAAATAACAAGTTGATAGTATGACCTGCAGCATGGATGGAGGGATTAATCAACTAAGACAATTCTGTAAAGGTCAATTGCTGTCAAAAATTCTAGTACTTGGGCTTGGACCAACCCCAAATTACCAAGTTGTATATTTTAAAGTTCAAGGAAATGAGAAATGTCCTTTATCCAAGGTGTTGGAGGTAGTGACATTTGGAGGACAATAGATGGGAATGACGTCCTGCTTCTTGGTATTTACATATGCTGTAAGCTTTGAATTCAAGATGGAAAAGGAGAAAAAGTGGTGTGTTTGAGGGCAAGGTTCAATTTGAAAATAATCTTCTCAACCTCCCCACTGAAGGCTGATATTCACAGCTAAATCATAAAGAACCCAAATGATTAATAACCATCACATCAGAGCTATGAATCTCTGGCACTGAGAATCTCTAAATTCTATTCTGCAGTTAAATCAGAATGTTTTAACTGCTCAGGCATTAATCAGACCCATCTTAATTCTACACATTGCTTTAGAGTTATTACTACTGCAAGAAAAAAACAGTCTATAGGAATTGCAGCAGGCTCATGGGGAAACGTGGAGCTTCGGGCTGACAATAAGCAGGATTATGTTTATGTAATCTTCCTCTTCTACTGTATATTGTCCCAGGTCCCAAAACACCTCAATAGGCTGTTCATTCGATAGAGTGAATTATACCATTGTTTGATTAACAATACCTCAAAACCCCAGGAGAATAAGAAAGTGGATTGCCAAGAATAATTAGGGATGTGTAGTCAAAAATGTTTGTTCTATTTTATTTTATTTTAGAAAACATAAGTAACAATTATAGTCTTTCATTACAGAGTACAAAGAGTTGTAAAAAAGCATATAATGAAAATAACTAAAATAAAAAAACAAAACCCCAAGAACTAAATATCCATGCATACTCCAAAAAGTGAATAAAGAAACAAAAAGAAATGCTGGAAAGAAATAGAAAGAAAATTGCAAGTCTGCAAATCATTTTGCCAAAATTATGCATCCTCAGATGTGAATCAATGGATCCTTAGCTGACCTGTGCTGTAGTTATTACTACTACTACTACTACTTATCATTTCTGTAGCATTATTAGACATATACAGTTCCCCCTCCGAATCCACAGTTTCAGTACCCACAGATTCAGTTATTCGTGATTTTTTTAACAAAATTCTTCAAAGGACCTTCCCCAGACCTTACTGGTGGTGTAGTGGTGATGTGGGGCAGGATCGATCATCCTATGCTCCTGCCCCGTGCAGAGCCATCATCAAAATGGCTGCCATGAGTTGCCATGAGTTCCCATTGTAATCTACAATGGGAACTCACAGCAGCCATTTTGATGATGGCTTTGCACAGGGCAGGAGCATAGGACAATCGATCCTGCCCCGCATCACTGTTAGACCACCAGGTAAGGTCTAAGGAAGGTCAGGGACACAGGAAGGAGGTGGGGGTGGGTCAATGCCAGCCCTAAATATTATCTGCAATTTTTCAATATTCACGGGCCAGCTCTGCCCCTAACCCCCATAAATATTGAGGTTCTGCTGTACAGCACTGTACATCAAAACATAGAAGAGACAGTCACTGCTCAAAAGAGCTTACAATCTAGTCAAGACAGACAAACTGGACAAGAAGGTGCATTTATATACAGTATAGTGCTCAGGTGGGGGAATTACAGAGGGAATGATAAGACAGATATTGGTGCTGGAAGGTGGATTGGAGTTTAGAATTAAAAACAGCTTCAAAAAAAGTGGGTTTTGAGTCTAGATTTGAATACTGACTGAGACAGAGCTTGATGTACTGAATCAGGCAGTTTGTTCCAGGACTACGGTGCAGTAAAGTAGAAAGGAAGGAGTCTTGAGTTGGCCATAGAGAAGATGGGTACAGAAAAGAGAGTCTTACCTGATGAGCAGAGTGTCAGGGGGGAGTGCGGGGAGAGATGACAGAGCTGAGATACTGAGAAGCTGCAGAGTAAATACACTTGTAATTCATTAAGAGCAGTTTGAACTGTATGCGGAAATGGAGAGGGAGCCAATGAAGTGACTTGAGGAAAGGGGTAATGTGAGTATAGTGACATTGGCAGAATATGAGGTGTGCAGCAGAGTTCTGACCAGATTGAAGGGGAGAACAAAGATTTAGCAGAAGGTCAGTGAGAAGCAGGTTGCAGTAGTCTAGATGAGAGGTGATAAGGGTATGGGTAAGGGTCTTAGCATAGCACTTAGAAAGGAAGGGTCTGATTTTAACGATATTGTAGAGAAAGAAATGACATGTTTTAACAGTCTGTTGAATATATAAAGAGAAGGAGCGAAATAGTCAAAGATTACCATGATGTGCGAGTCGACGAGAAAGAGAGGATGAGGATATTGTATTCAGAAAAAGAGAAGGGGGAAGAAGAGAGATGGGTTTAGGTGGAAAGATAAGGAGCTCAGTCTTGGCCATGTTTAATTTTAGATGGCAGGGAGACATTCAATTACCGATGCCAGATAAGAAGGTTGAAACCCAGGATTGAATGTCTGTTGAGATTTCAGGTGTACAGAGATAGATTTATGAGTCATTGGCATAGAGGTGATACTGAAAGCCATGGGAGGAGATTAGAGAACCAAGGGAAGAAGTGTAAATGGAAAAAAAAAGTGGTTCCATGACCTAGCCCTGAGGTACACAGTGTGACAATCCTGCATCCCCGAGGCTTGTTACAGAGAAATATAGGAGGATTTACAAACCCCGATGCAGAAGGGCTGACCAAATCAGGGTCCTGTGGACTATGATGAAGAAAGGGAGTCAGACGAGAAAAGCTGTAACTTCCTTGATGCTGTCTTAAAGTCAGGCAGGAAAGGTCTGCCTTGCTGCTATCCAGTGCCTACCGCAGGTTACTGAGAGCAGATCAGCAGGGTGCTCTGAGAACAAGTCAAGCAAAGGGAAGGAAACTCTCCCCCCTGCAGCTACAGGGGAGTGGTTTCTTCCCACAGGTTAAACTGAGGCTCTCAGTCTAGAGAGCTAAGGGGGTGGACGGAGGAAGGAACCAGTGAAGCCTGGGAGACAGAAACAGTGCAGAGGCAAGTAGCCCAGTGGGAGGCTAGACTGGCCGGGAAGCAGCCAGTGCCATTTGCTAAGTCTGATTGGGACATGAAGAAGGAACAGGTTGGGAACTCTACTGTAGAAGCCTGTATCCCTGAACCCTTGGTGATTGAGGAAAGTTATGCTCCATGTGAACCCCAGCCTGAACAAATGGAGATTGCTTGAGAACTAGGAGTTCAAAGGGAAAAGGTTCATTTTCCTTGCTGTTTCTCTACTGTCTCACTGATAAGGGGGGAATGTGAAGGCAAGGGTTATAATTGTGGAAACGGCCAGGTTTGTTTCCTGACTGTTGGACAGGATAAAGCACAAGAGCCTTTATGTTTTCACTGTACAAACTTTAGCTTATCTAAACAAAACGCTGTGCAGGAAGACAGCCGAGAATTGCTCAGGTGTCAGGTTACCAAACCACCGTGCAGGCTCACAGCGATTAGCCTATCCAATTAGGAGACTCTGGTGAAGAGGACTGTTAAGACGGTGATGCATTGTGATAAAGCTCAGAGTGGAATAAACTGTATTTGGATTTGAAGAAACTAAACTAAACTAAACCTTAGGTTTGTATACCGCGTCATCTCCACAAGCGTAGCGCTCGGCACGGTTTACAGGGTTAGGTTGAAAAGGAGCTACAATGAAGGGTTATAGGAAAGGAGCTAGGAAGATAAAGAGGGACAGGGAACCAAAAAGCGGGAAGTGTTAGATTTTGAAAAGAGCTAGGTTTTCAGGTGTTTGCGGAAGGATTGGAGGGAACTTGAAACTCTGAGCGGGGATGTGAGGTTATTCCAGAGTTCTGTGGTTCTAAAGGGGAAGGATGTTCCTAGTTTTCCTACGCGGGATATACCTTTTGTAGAGGGGAATGATAGTTTCAGTTTTTGGGAGGATCTAGTGGAATTAGGGTTAGAGGAATTCAAGAAGAGTGGGATAATGGGAGGGAGGATGCCATGTAGGATCTTGAAGGCTAAACAGGCACATTTAAAGAGGACTCTGGAGTGAACTGGGAGCCAGTGAAGTTTGGACAGGAGTGGGGAGACGTGGTCGAACTTGCCTTTTGCAAAAATAAGCTTGGCCGCAGCGTTCTGGATTAGCTGAAGTCTATGGAGTTTTTTTTTAGTTAGGCTTAAATAGATGGAGTTGCAATAATCCAGTCTAGAGAGGATAGTGGATTGAACAAGGACGATGAAATGAGAATGATGAAAGTACGATCTCACTTTCCTCAGCATATGAAGACTAAAGAAGCATTTTTTTACCAAGAAGTTGAGGTGGTCATTGAAGGAGAGAGAGGAGTCTATGATGATGCCAAGGACTTTGCTTGAAAACTCAAGCTGAAGAGTGGAGCCGGAATATAATGGATGGAGGTGGGTAAATGATCTAATATTGGGCCGAGCCAAAGTAATTTTGTTTTTCACTCATTCAATTTCATTTGTACAGAATGTGCCCAGGAATGGAGGTTCATTATACATGCGGATATGTTCTCAGTGAGATTAGTGAGGTTCGAATCGGACTCGAGAAGGATGAGGATATCGTCGGCATAGGTGTAGAGAGTTTCCAGGGGGGATAGGTGAAGAAGTTTCAGAGAGGACATGTAAATATTGAAAAGGATAGGAGAGAGGAGTGAGCCTTGCGGGACTCCACTTATTGGCTTCCAGGGAGGGGATGAGGTACCATTTATGTTAACGGTGTAGGAGTGTAAGCGTAGGAATTTCGAGAACCAGTCTAGGACTGTGGAACTTATGCCTATTTCAGAGAGTTGGAAGATTAAGATATCATGATGGACGACGTCGAAAGCTGCGGAGAGGTCGAATTGTAGAAGTACAGCGAATTTGTTGCGAGAATGAAGTTGTACCTTAGACATTAGTGAGGCTAATAGGGATTCGGTGCTGAAGTTGGGTCTGAAGCCAAATTGGTAGGGTAGGAGAATAGAGAATCTTTCTAGGTAGGATGAAAGTTGAGTGGATATGATGGATTCTAACATAATGTTAACAAGAACGTTTGTTTTAGTGTGTAAACCGTATGCCACAGGGGGAACCGGGATGACTCAGGGGTACTGAGGCCTGTGGCCTAATAAAACCTTATATTTTTGCCAAAGACATCCTGACTAAGGGTTTTCTCTATAGAGCATGCTTCGGCTGCGCCAAGGAGGGAACCTAGGATATTCTGTTTGAAAGGTTTTCCTACTTCAAAGGGGCTCATGCTAGTTTAAGGAATATGTCACGGCCTGTCTACCTAAGAAACTGCTCGGCCAAAGCACAGGTTGTGACAACAGGTAGTGGGTTGGCAGTGGAGAAGGATCCATCACAGCATAAGCTAAACGTGCAATGGGAAAGACAGGAAGAAAACTATGAGATAACAAAACCCTGATATCCAAGCAAGGAAAGTGTATTGATGAGTAGATGATGATTTGCTGTGTTAAAAGCTGCAGATAGATCAAAAAGGATGAGGATGGAGTAGAGTCCTTTGGATTTGGCCAGAAGCAGGTCACTGGAGACTTTTGCAATGGCAATTTCTGTAGAATGAACAGGGTGAAAGCCTAAATGAAGCAGGTCAATTATATCTTGAGATGAATGATATCCAAGACAATGGTAATGAACAGCATGTTCAAGTAGTTTGGATAAGAAGGGGAGGAGGGAGACAGGATGATAGTTGGAAGGGCATATAGGGTCCCTTGAGGGTTTTTTGAGGCATGGTGTTACAGCAACATATTTGAAGGCATCAGGCACAGTTGCAGTTGAGAGTGATAGGCTGAGGATATGGCAGATAGAGGGGATGACAATAAGAAATATAGTAGCAAGTAGATGGGTGGGAATGGAATCAGAAAACAGGTGGTGAGTTTGGAGGAGGAAAGAAAACGTGCAGCTTCCTTCTGAGTAATTTCAGGAAAGGAAAGTAAAGTGTCAAGGGCCGAGATGAGGTTGGTAGAGCGGGCTGGGGGAAATGGCTCAATTGAGAGTTCAAGGTTAATTTTGTGAATCTTTCTTAGAAGTACTCAGCCATAGTCTGGGGGGAGAGCGATCGAGGGATTGGAGGTGGGAAGACCTTGAATAAAGAATTCAGTGTGGCAAAGAGGCACCAAGGGTTGGGGTCGGAAGAGAGAGGTTATTTAGAACAAAAGAGAGAAAAGTGTTATAAGAGAAGACAACTTCATTTACCATACCTTACCATTTCTTATGTTCTGCAATTTTCAGCTAGGACTTGTGTAGCATAGTGGTAGAGAGGAGAGGTGAAACAGTGTTGGAGAGAGTGGTGTTGATGGTCTGGAGATTCCTAAATATAGAGGTGGAGATTGGCTGGGAATGGGTGGGGAGGTAGGGTGATGGATTGTAAAAGATGATGGTCAGAGAGGGGAATGACTGATGTGGAAAAAATAGTGATAGATCAGTTGAAGAAGAAGACAAGATTAAGACTGTAGTCATTCTGGTGGGCAGGGATAGAGGAGCACAGCTGAAGATCAAATAAGGATGTTAGGACTAGAAGTCTAGAAGCATGAGTCAGAGGGGTTGTTAGCATAAATGTTGAAATCACCAATGATTAGGGAGAGGGATGAATGTTCAAGAAAATGGGAAAGCCAGGTGTAAAGGTCAGTATGGAATAAAGAGAGGAACTTTTCAGGAGGTCAGCAAATGATAGTTACACAGAGTGGCAGAGGTACAAAAAAGATGGATAGAGTAAACTTCAAAGAAAGAGAAGCAGTGAGACTGAGGTGGATGAAGGGGTTGAAAATCTGCAAGATGGTGAGAGCAGTAGCCCAACCCCATCTCCAAAATCAACCGGTTGAGGCATATGGGAGAACAAGTTGTCTCCATGACATAGTGTGTCAGCTGAAGTACAATTAACTGGACAGATCCAGGTTTCAGTCAGTGCGAGCAGATGGAAAAATTGAGAGATGAAAAGTACATGCTTGTAGGCAAGCTCACAGGGCACATGAAAATGGCAGAGAAGAGGAGGGAAGGAGGGGGCCAGAAATAAAATCGATGTCATTTCAGTGTGATCCAAATGAATAGGGTTGGAGTTGATTTAGAGGACCGGGGTTGGCATTGATATCCCCAGCAGAGAGCATAAGAAGGAGCAAGAAGGGGGAGGGGGAGCAAGGAGGAGCCTGCTGCATCACAGGTGAAATGCTTGTAGGGAGAATGGGGATGGTTGAATGAGATGAAGAAAGTGTTGAAGTTTTATGACTGAGAAGAGGGTGGTGGACAAAAGGGAGGGTGAGGTAATGGGTTCAAAAAATGAGTGGTGTGGTGTTGAGGAGTTCAGTGGTTTGGGGTGAAGTTGTAGTAAAAGCACAGGAAAACTCACAAAATTATTAATCATTGTGGAGCCAATTCTACAAATGATGCTTTAAGTTAGGCAATGTACTGCCCCCTTACTTAACTTACCTGTGTCCTTAAAACCTACTTAACAACCCATTATGTACAGTAGCTGCCTACTTGCAGCTCCTGAAGCGGTGCTGTAATAAGGGGAAAGGGAACTTGTATACCACCTTTCTGTGGTTTTAGAATTCAAAGTGGTGGGCACTGGAGAACTTAGTGACTTGCCCAGGTTCACAAGGAGCAGCACTGAGATTTGATCTTACAACTTCTGAGTGCAGAGGCAGTAGCTCTTCCAGTAAGCCATACCTTCCCTTCACAGCTATGGAGGCACCAATCACTGCCTATGGCCAAAGTAAGCATGCCCAATGATGGAACTTCCATTAAGCACCAATAGCACCTCTTTAGATGCAATTCATGTGAAAAGTAGACACTGAAAATGTAGGCCTTCAAACCCATGACCTACATTTCTGGGGCTTACCTTTTACACAAGTTGCAATTCTGCATATGGCATCTTCATGTGATTGACATGCGATTGGCGGTGCTTTTGCAGGCGGACGCTGATAATGGCACAGTTTGTACAATATGAATTATTAACATTCTTAACTATAGAATAATCATTATAATTTAAAAAGGACACTAACATCCTGATGTATCTGAAAGTGTTATCTGCAAATTTTCCACCTTATGAGCTTTAACTTTAACTGTATCTTTAACATATTGACCTACGAATAAGCTCAGGCTTTAGGACTCAAGCTATAATATAGGCAGTTTTCTGCTCTGCTTGCACACTTCAGACTGATTCATAAGTTATTAAGGATTAAAAGAAAGTTGTTTGACAGATGGCATGCTATATGAAATATTAATTTTTCCCCCTCCCTAGAATATGCTCAACTCATAAGCTTGGATTGCAATTGAAATAGGATTTCATTAGCATTAAAATAAACAGAAAAAAAAATAAATTGAAGGTTTAATAAACACCTATTTACTGAATACAGATAGAGTTTCTTATCAGAACAAGGTCATGAATACAAAGACAAACGTTCCTAGAAAGGATTAATATCCTCCTTTTCTGTTTGACTTTTGAAACTTAATAGTCATCAGTGTCATTATCTCCTTAACTCTAATGGGATAAAATAAAATATATCTCCATTAAGGATTATGGCTACATGTTTTAATCTGAAAGCTGCAATAGTCAAATTCTTGAAAGGGATTATGTTCCGGGGTCCAAGGGAAAATTCTAAGATTGGTCAAACATGAGAAGGTTCTGTAGTTCACTGTGTTAATCCTCTTGGACCAACATGTATTTATGAATAAGTTAATAGCATAATATAAATTCTTATGCTAATTAATTTTTAGAAATGAATATAAAATAAAGTCAATCAAAATTTTCATTATACTCAGAAATGCTTAAAATAATCAAATGCATATATTAAACATAAAGGCTTTCAAATAATCTAAATGTATGTATTGTATCTCAGTATTTCCTTGGCTCATAATTGACAGGTAGCTGCTATTCTTAGGGATGAAGAATTATTAACATTCTTAACTATAGATAATCATCATAATTTAAAAAGGGCACTAACATCCAGATGTATCTGAGAGAGTTTTCTGCAAATTTTTCACCTTATGAACTTTGAAATAAAATGAAATAAGGCATTTATCAAATACCTCACCCTATGTATATTAACCATTCACTACAAAGTTCTTTTACTAAGCTACAGCAAAAAGTGCCCTCAGTGCACCCTTATGCAGGCCATTCCCATGTGCTAAGACTATTTTTATTGTAGGCATAAAATGGCTGATTTTCTATTTTCTATATTAATGGCCATATGTTAAAGTTGTAATTAGCATGTGCTAACTAACAAAAACGAAAAAGGAAACAAAAAACAAAATGAAAATGCCTTTAAACCTCGAAGGTGCTTAGAACCAATATATGGTAAGAAAGTGACCAAACCAGGGCAGCAACCCCTGTAAGGACTTTCAAAGAGTCTATCATTGCAAACGGTAGAAAGGTATTTAAATTTTGGTGAATGTCTTTTTTTACTATTTTTCTTATTTTTTCTATTAAATGTCCATTTAAAATGTTCAAAGCTTAAGTGAAAACTAAGATCCTCAAAATAGGCAAAACTTAACTGTGAGTGTTTAGGAAGCCAACTTGCTACAGCAGGTACAGGTGGGTTCTAACGCGTTTCACCGACAGGCTTCATCAGAGAACCCCCATGCTGGATGGAACATCAAGTTCAACAACTTCCTGAATCTTCACTTCTAAACCGATTGCATTTCCTGTAGCATGTGGACATTTTTAAAAATTACCCCATGAGAACTTACCGCCACCCATTTTGTAAATGCTAATGGCTCACGTGGTTCCTCTGCTAACAAGTTAACCAGCATGAGATAATATAGATGCACTAACTGGTTGGTGCAGAGGCACCCACTTTTTGCTCATGACACACCTCTTTATTAAAAAAATAAAAATAAAACAAGCATCTTTTAGTGTACGCACATTTCAGAATTACTACAGGTTGACTAAAAGAAGATATTGTGTAAAAGGAGCTATAGTACTCTGAAGAAATTCGCTGGGGTTCCATTCCAGGAACCCCTGCAAATTTTTTTTTAAAAAACGCAAATACAGTTTTCTCGCCTGCCAAAAGGCAGGAGAGGGCAGCTGGGGTGCTGGCGGGTGCAGAAAATCACTCGTGGTATGCTCTGACCGCCTCTTCCTATTACTAAAGTCAGGCTACACCAATCAGGAGCTGCTTTGACACGCCAGATAGTGTGTCAAAGCAATTCCTGATTGGTGTAACCATGACTTCAGTATAATGAAGTGGCAGTCAGAAAATACCGCAAATTACTGAGTCCGTGATTCACGAACTGTGAATTTGCAGGGGTTTACTGTAATTCAAATTCAGATTTTTGGTAGGCAGATTGTGGGGTTCCACAGGGCTCATCAATGTTGCCCTTACTTTTTAACTGGTATATGAGCCCTTTGGGGGAATGACTTTTAGATTTATTCAGAATACAATAACATTAGTTGATAAATGGACATCTATTCATTTTTTAAGATTGAATAAAAGGAAGACCAAACTGGCTTGTTTTGGAAATCCAGAAGGTTTTATGAGTAAAAATATAGGCCCTCTTTTATCAGGCTGCGTTAGGGTTTTTTATTGCAAGCCACAGGCATCAGCATTGAATGACTGGTGCTTTATGTATATTAGGAAGCCACTGGGACTTACACAGATCCCAGCTGATATTCAGCTGGGACCTTCATAAGACACTTATGTGGTTCCCAACTGAATATTGGCCAGGACTCACACTAAGCACCCTCTTTTCCTCCAAAGTTCCCTTCCCCCTGTTACCCAATCTTTCCTCTATCCTATCCTGCATTTATTTAGGGGCCAAATGAGGCTCACCACCTCCCATCTCCATAGCCCTCCATGTCTAACTGTACATACCCAGTGGCCCAGTGGGATTGTAGGGACAGTAGTGATTCCCACTAGCCCCTGTCTGTCATGGCAGCCAGTGTAAAATGACTGCTATGACCTCTACTGGTAGTCTTGCAGTACTGTGAAGCTTCCACTAGAGGTTGTGGCAGCCATGTTACACTGGTTGCTGCAATGGGCAGAAGTGAAGGCCCCTACCACTGGACTACCAGGAATGCACAACTAGACCCAGGAAGGGGCCTATGGAGGGCAGGGAGGGTCTTGGTTAGCATAATGCATGTTGGGTGGGGGGGGGGGGGGGGATGGATTGGGTTGTGAAGGGAGGGGGCTACAGTACAAGTTCCACAACTTGGAAGCTTTCTCAACACAAGTTTGACTCATGGATCTCCCCAATTTAACTGGCGAGGAACCTCTTCTTCCCAGTTAAATTGCTTTGAATATGGCATCCAAAATTACCCCAAAACTTTATATTAACTGACCATTTATTTACATGAATATTTTATCATTATTTTACCGCACTTAGAATATTCAAGAAATTAGCTGGTAAGAAAATAAATAAATATAATAATAAAATAAATGCCCTCCATGGGAACTGTCCATCTTGTATAAGGTTCTAGAATAATCACTAGGAAATTAAGAATCATTTAATGACTCCTTTGCAAATTCTTCTTTCTTAATTCTTCACACTAATTGTAACTAGGATCAATTGCTGGTTCTCCAGGAAAGCTGGCAATTCATAATGCTAAATGGAAGGCAAAACTAGAACAGAGGTGAGGAGGTATTGAGAGCTTTCACACAGTTTGTGTTGCTAGGCAACTGCTTTCTTTGTTTCTCAGTTCAGAACTCAGTCAATAAGAGAATGCATATTGCCATTCTAGGAAAAAAATAAAATAATATACATAATCAAATAAGATTGTAGGCTCATAATAATGATGATGATGCCTGTGTAATATAGCTCAAAGCCATGCAAACTTGCTTGAAAAAAAAGGTAAAATTAGCATGGTAAACATGTTTGCTAAATTAATCTGCTAAAACTGATGTTTGTATTTTAATAAAAGGAATAGCATGTTTGTACATTTTAATGAAGCACTATTGTATGAAAAAGTCGCTATAGTGGGTGCACCGTAAATACTATGGTACCTTTCCTTCCACTTACAATTTAGAATGCTATCATGAGGAAAGCAGCATCCCCTCAGCTCTTAAAATGTGAATTACCTGGATTGGCAATTAACATTATTGGTGATATGACTCCAATTTCTTTGCTATCCTATTCCGGGAGAGGCGTCCTATTCAGAATCGGCCTACACTAAACCCCGATTCTGTAACCGGCATCCATGTTACAGACGCTGGTTAGAGAATCGGGTTAGATTAGACACGGCCCGCTACACTTATCGCGGCAAGGGATCTCTCTGCCGCTATACGTATAGCGGGCTGCGGCCTGTCCGATCGCTGGCAGGAAGGGTGCCCAATCCCTCCTGCCTGAAGACGCACCCTCCCCCCCCCGACAATATCGATCGCTGGCAGGATGGTGCCCAATCCCTCCTGCCTGAAGATGCACCCTCCCCCCCCCGGCGCTAACAGCACCCAAACCTCCACCCCACCAAACTAACCTGCTCTTACGGCCAGATGGGTTTTGCCCGTCCAGCCGGCAGGCACGCCTGGTCGAAATGAGGTGGGCCCGCCCCTTCCCGGCCCATCCCACCGAAGTCTAAGGCCTAATTGGCCCAGGCTCTAGAAGCCTGGACCAATCAGGCCATAGGCATAGCGGGTCCGCCCATCCCCACTAAGTCTAAGGTCTGATTGGCCAATCAGACTTAGTAGAGAAAGAGAGATTGTTCACCCTCTCCAAGGTGAAGAGAACGAGAGGGCACTCGCTAAAGTTATAAGAGAAAAGATTCCGTACAAACTTAAGGAAGTTCTTCTTCACCCAGAGAGTAGTAGAAATCTGGAACGCTCTTCTGGAGGCTGTTATAGGGGAAAACACCCACCAGGGATTCAAGACAAGGTTGGATAAGTTCACTTTCTAATTACCTTAAGCTATTTTTCTAAATCTGTTAAGAATAACTATCATCCAAAAACGATCATCTATCGAGATTACAATAAAATTGAACTTTCTTCAATTATTGCATCTTTTAATTTAAAAATCGAAGACTTTTGTCTTTTACCAATAAATGAACAAATTAATGCTTGTTTCAGCACAACAGAACAACTAATAGAAAAATTAGCCCCTTTACGTACTAAAAGGGGACAAAGGGGAACCCATGGACATCATTTACCTCGATTTTCAAAAGGCTTTTGATAAGGTGCCACATGAAAGGCTGCTTAAGAAGCTGTGGAACCACGGGGTGGGCGGGGATGTACACAGATGGATCAAGCACTGGCTGTCAGGTAGACTGCAGAGGGTCGGAGTGAAGGGCCAATACTCAGACTGGCGGGGAGTCACGAGCGGTGTGCCACAGGGATCGGTGCTGGGGCCGCTACTCTTCAACATATTTATCAATGACCTGGAAACAGAGGCAAAATGCGAGGTTATAAAATTTGCGGACGATACCAAACTCTGCGGAAGAGTTAGGACCAGGGAGGAGTGTGAGGACCTGCAAAGGGACCTGGACAAGCTGGAAGACTGGGCAAATAAATGGCAAATGCGCTTTAACGTTGAGAAATGCAAGGTCATGCATATAGGAAATAAGAACCCGTTGTTCAACTACAAAATGGGGGGGGCACTGCTGGAGACAGCGGACTTGAGAGAGACTTGGGTGTGCTAGTGGATGCATCAATGAAGCCATCCGCACAGTGTGCAGCAGCGGCGAAAAAAGCCAACAGGATGCTGGGCATCATAAAGAAGGGTATCACAACCAGGACGCGGGAAGTCATCATGCCACTATATCGGGCGATGGTGCGCCCGCATCTGGAATACTGCGTTCAGTATTGGTCGCCGCACCTCAAGAAGGACATGGCGGTGCTTGAGAGAGTCCAAAGAAGAGCAACGAAGCTGGTAAGAGGGCTAGAAAACTGCCCATACGCTGAGAGGCTGGATAAGCTGGGTCTCTTCTCTCTGGAAAAGAGGAGGCTCAGGGGAGATATGATAGAGACCTTCAAAATCCTGAGAGGCATAGAGAGGGTGGATAGGGACAGGTTCTTCAGACTGAGAGGGACAACGGGTACGAGGGGGCACTCGGAGAAACTGAAGGGGGATAGGTTCAAGACAAATGCAAGGAAGTTTTTCTTCACCCAAAGGGTCGTGGACACATGGAATGCACTCCCGGAGGAAGTGATCAGGCAGAATACAGTACAGGGATTCAAACAGGGATTGGACAGATTCCTGAGGGACAAAGGGATCGTAGGGTACTGAAAGGGGTGCAGGGACAAAGGGTCAAGAATTTGATGGGAAGATAGGACTTTGATGAGAAACCAAGGGGTGATTCAGACAGGTCATGACCTGTTGGGCCGCCGCGGGAGCGGACTGCTGGGCGTGATGGACCTGTGGTCTGACCCAGCAGAGGCACTACTTATGTTCTTATGTTCTTATTAGTCAAAAGAAAATAAGAAACCCTTGGTTCACAGACAAACTTACATTTATCAAAAAATAACTTAGGGCTTTTCTCCATGTGTATTTGCACTGGTTGTTGTTATTTGTGCCTTGTTTCAAGTTGACGTAAATGTTTTTAAAAAAACCTGCTATGAAGGGGCTGAAAAATCAATACCCTAACGTCAAAGAGCACAAGTGTGGAAATTAGTGTTCAGTAGGATTAAAATCCTAAAGTTTGAGGGGAATTGCTATTCAGTGGGCGGATAACCTAAAAAAAAAAAAAAGAAATAAAAAAGAAATAGTAGCATGTATTCAGTCCTTCTGCTACTCACATAGGGGTCCTTTTACAAAGCAGTGCTAAAAAGTGACCTTAGTAGGCTTATGTGGGTCTTTCATATATGTTAAGGCAAATTTTAGTGCAACAGTAAAATGCTGATTTTTGAATTTTCATATTAATGGTCATTAATAGCACATGAGTCTTTACTGTCACCTATTTTGCAAGTAGTAAAGGCTCGCATGACAATGGTTTATGGTTTAATTTTATTTAATATACCGCCCTTCCTTAGGCAATAACAGAGTGGTTTACAAAATTACAATTAAAATAGAAAGGAACTCCATATTCAAAAAAAGTAACAAGGGACAGCACAGTATGGAAAAAAAAAAAAGAAAGAACATATAATCATGTGCTAATCAGATAGTGTGTGGTAATGTAAATATGCTAACTAATTAATGCAGAAACACCCACTCTTCGCCCCCCCCCCCCCAGATATACCCCCTCCACAGTAAAAAATGCTTTTTAAGCACATGCCTGGAACCTTACCACAGGATGGCTGTACTCACCCTCTGGTAAGCCCTGGTAAGCAGCAGTAAGCACACACTAGTAATTACTAAACTTTAGTGAAAAGACTCTATAGGAATTCAGGGAAACAAGAGAAGGAGATTTATCTTATAGAGCTACACTTTCATTAGCCTGCATTCATCCCCCCCCCCTCTTTTTATAAAACCGCAGAAGTGCTTTCTAGCACAGGCCGGTGCACTGAATGCTCTACGCTGCTCCTGACACTCATAGACACGCAGAGCATTCAGCGTGCCAGCTTGCACTAAAAAACGCTTCCGCGGTTTTGTAAAAAGGGGAGGAGGGGAAGTTTGTTACTGCTCCTTAAAAATATAGGACTTGTTTTACTAAGCCATGGCAGAGGTTTCTACCGCAGCCCAGAGTGCTAAATGTTCCAATGCTGCAAGAACGCTCATCGAAGCATTTAGCGCTCTGAGCCACGGTAGAAACCTCCACCGTGGCTTAGTAAAAGGGGGGGTTTAGTAAAGGTTAAATTGATTTAGCACATGTAAACCTACAAACTAATGCATATTTTTTTAAAAAAAAAGCTTTAATGCATGTTAAAACATGAAACAAACAAAAAAAATATATATATATACATTATACTGTATATTTGAAAATCAGTATAGAAACCTAAATGAATTGAAAATGAACCAAAAATGTGTACCTTGTGCACTTTCCTATCATCTTGATGAAGATCAAGTTGCACCAACTGTGGTATGAGCTATAAATGGTGTGGACTTGCAATTTTCCTGACAAGAAAGAACTCATTCACTAGACATTTTGGCTGATGGGTAAGAAAGGAAATGCTGCCAGATTGCAGCTCTGGCTGCTTTTACTCCTACACAGTATTAACTTTGCAAGGGTAAAGGATGCTGCACTGAGGTGACCTAGAAATAATTTTGGTCTGTAGGTCAGGCTCAGTCTCTAACCTTCTTTCATCTCTGTCAGAAAGCATTGCTGATCTGGCTATTTCAGCAATCTTCCACCTGCTAAAAAAAAAAAGATTGATCTCTCCAGAGGAAGAAGTTCTATCCAGACTGCACAATATGGGCCTGACAGCTAATGAAGAGAAATGTGTGCTTTATAACCTGAGGTTGAATACCCGGGGCATTTAGTTTCTGAAAAGGTGTATAGGTTTTGCCTAACAAAGTGAGAACAGTGAGGGAGATCAAAAGGCCATTCAATATCATGGAGCTTCATTCATTCTTGGAACTGTTGATATACAATGTGAAACTTATTTCCTCCCATTGACCCTTATGAAACCACTGACAAGGTCACCACATAGGGGAGCTTCCTTGGAACTAGACAACTTGGTGCCTGTTAGCTTTTAGAAAGACTTGATGTGAGAACCCATTCTGGGCCACTTTCGCCATTCTGGTTGATTATAGTGTCCTATGATAACTTCCCAATGAAAGCGGAGGCAATCTTAGACTGTATTTCTCTGGACTGGGTATGTGTGTGGGGGGGGGGAGGGGAAGAGGAAGAAAACTCTGTGATTTATGCATGAAGAATGCCAGCTGCTGCAGAAAAAATGTTGCCATTGGAAAAATGTTGCTGACCAAATTTTACCACTAACATTTTTTTGGCCATAGTTTAATTTTTGTGTTGTGTATTACATAGTTGAAGTAGAACATACAGTAGATACATAGAAAAATGAAAGCAAAGACTATATGGTTTATCCAGTTTGCCCATCCATGTCATCTACTCTCTGTTAGAGATCCTATATACTTGTCTTAAGTTTCCTTAAATTCAGATAATCTTCATCTCCACCATTCATTCCATAAATTTACTACCCTTTCCATGGAGTAGTATTTTCTTAGATTATTCCTGAGTCTAACCCTTTCACATTCATTCTATGCCCCCTCATTCCAAAGCTTCTTTTTAATTGAGAATTGCCTCTTATGCATTTATGCAGTGGAGCATAAAGGCATTTATGCCTTTCTTTTAAAGTAACTACTTCAGTGTACGTATGCGATTGTATTAAACACTTCACATTTTCATCTGTTGTTACTTTGGATCATCGGAAGTAACACAGTAATCCTTCATAATCTTTTTATAGAAGAACTGCTTAAATTGTCATTGATCCTTTGTTGTTTTTGTTTTTTTTGCTTTATTATTTACTTAATTTATCTGTTTAACTTAGTTGTTAAAAACTACTTTGCTTTAAGCACTTATCTTTCTTTATTTGGAACACTGTCGGCTGGAGACTCCTGCCAACATGTTTCACCTCTTCAGCTGTATCAAGACCTCGATGATTATGAATCACAATGAAGCAATAGAACTTTCAAACACAACTATCTGCACCAAATACTTAATTTATAAAGAGAGGAAAAGATCTCAGATGCCTGCGTTGATCTATAACAATGGTTAGATCAGCCACTAGCAGGTCAAGGTATCTTTCATTGATCTTAAATGCCTCTCAAAACTACTTTTACTTATGTTCTCAGTTCTCAATATAAGCAACTTAGAACCAAAAATTGGCACTTATCTTATAACCGGAATCATAGGTTGGCCCATGTGCCTAAGGCCCCTCCTAAGGGTAGGGCCTTAGGTGCCTGGGTCAATCAGTCTTAGGCCCATCTACAGTATATCACACAATGCACTGGGAAGGGGCAGGCCCGCCATTCAGAAGAAGGTAGGCCTGCCAGTCGGATGGAAGACCCATCAGGCCGGCCATCAAGAAAAGTTTAGAGGGGGGCCTGGGGGTGGTGGTAGGCAGGGGGACAGTTTGGGTGGGGTGGGCAGTTCAGCAAGGGTGGTGGCAAAGATCATGCCACTATGGGGAGGAAGTCTAGCAGGAGTGACTAGGCATCCCTCTTGCCAGTGAAGATCGCACCACTTCGGAGGGGGGGGGGTATCCGGTAGTAGGGACTGGGCATCCCTCCATCTGGCGAAGATCGCGCCGCTTTAGGGGGGTAGCAGCAGGAGAGATTCAGCATCTCTACTGCCGTGGAATATTTAGAGAGGGCTTGTGTGATTGCGGCAGAAGAGATTGGGCATCTCTTCTGCCGTGATCATTACAAGTGCAGAGAAGATGGGTTGCCTGGGCTGCTGAGCTGATCTTGGCAGCTGCGATCAACTCAGCAGCCCGATTCAGAACCTATACCTGTTTTGACTTGGTCTAAGCCAAAATGTATAGGTTCCATCTGGCAACCTGCAAAAATTTTGGGTTATAGCTGCTAGATAACTAAGTCTAGGTCAGCCCATATCCTGCCCACCTCCCGCCCTATCCACTCCTCCAAAAATGTCCCTTTTCGCTCTAGGCATACAGAGGCAGGATAAAGGCCTAAGCTGCTTTTAGATATGTCTAAAACCAGTGTTGATTATCGGTACTTGGATGACCTGTCCTTTTGATCGTCTAAGTAATGACTTAGTCCGGTTTTTGGGTGGTATTTTTATTATTATTATGAGCCCCTTAGCCTAGAAAACTGTCTAGAAAATGTGTTTTGAAAATGTCAATATGGACGTTTTAGCAAATAAAACATCAAAATGTCACTTTATGTCAGTTTTTAGGACATTTTTTTCTTTTTAAAATGAACCCCCATAGTTTCTGGACAATAAATATTTTATGAATAACTTGAAAGTTAGTGAAATATAAACAGCTAGTACTTGGATTCTTGAACATCTTCTTAAAAATAATTAGCAAAACCAAATACCCTGAAGAATATTTAAAATATATGTAGTGGCACACAGATAAATGTTGCCACCTAACAGAACATTAGTTGTATACAAAACTACATTTACAACAGCTCTTGGATGAATAGAACAGAGACATTACAAGGAAAAAATTGTGTTTGCCTTGGAGAGGTCTTTCCATAAAGAAATGTAGCTCTGAAAAATATGCATTATATTGAAAGTCAATCAATTAAGAATAAAATTGGCATACTATGTAAATGAGAAAATAAGAGGTTTTCAACGGAAGCATTTTAATCAAGTAGTGTCTTGTGAACATGGTTAATATATCAATAGCCTACGGCTATATAAATATTGATTGAGTTGTTAAAATTTCATGATTTCTGGATTTACAAGAATAATTTAAGAAACAGTGCTACTAGCACTGATTCAGGAAAAAAAAATCAGTGCTTATAAAGCTTTAATTAGTAAACTTAATTTATGGCCCCTTTTATCAAGCTGTGCTAGAGGTTTTTATCACGGGATGGTGCGGTAAATGCTCCAACGCTCATAGAATTCTTATGAGCACCAGAGCACTTACCTCGCTGTCCCGCACTAAAAATCTCTAGCACAGTTTGATGTGGGAGGGGGGGGTTTAGAGAGTGAATTAGAACCCGAGACATTGTGTAACATCTCTGCTTATTCTCAAGAATTAATTAAAAGCATAAACTTACCAAAGTTAAATTAGAATTAATGCATAAGAATTTAGGGCTCCTTTTACTAAACAATGCTAGAGATTTTTAGCATGAGTTGGTGAGGTAAGTGCTCTGATGCTCATAGAATTCCTATCAGTGTTGGAACATTTACCTCCTGGGAATGGAATGGTCTGTTTGGGGTGTAAGGTGCAAGCTTGGCTGAAATGGAATGGAATGGAATGGTCTGTTTGGGGTGTAAGGTGCAAGCTTGGCTGAAATGTAGTAGGGCGACATGCTGTGCAAGGACTTTTATGCTAGTATTAAGCCTTTAAAGATGCAACATTTGACTATGGGTAGTCAGTGGACTGACAATAGTGCTTGGGATATGGGGTCATTGGTGCAAATGCTCTTTAGAAGTCTAATTGCTGTATTTTGTGCATGTTGGGGATGCTGAATATTTTTAACTGTCAGTCCGTTGAGTAGTGTGTTGCAGTAGTCCATGTAGGAGAGCACAAAGGCATAGAGAAGTTGGGTAAAACCACATAATGTGACTCTGGGCTAGCAGTTACTTTGCAGTAACAACAACAAGATTGAAAGCTGATGTATCTGGCATGTTTAGAAAACTTTCCAGTAGATTAGGCAAAATGAACCGCACCCTGAAGCAGTGACTGGGGTCATGAAACATGCATGTTGGTGACGGTACTTTTAAAGCACTGCAGGCAGCAAAATAAAGTTCTTCACTTGTCGCACTGCTCAGATAAGTCAACAGTTATTTATCTATTTAATTAGTAGACACTTTAAAAACTAAAAGACAAAAAATTAAGCATTTTAAGCACTTTAATGAAAGTTTTAAGAATTTGTAAGAATTTTCATGAATATCACTGGAGCCGATGAGGAAGCCCTGTGACATTAAACCTCCATTAAACCAGTTCTTTGGAGGGTCGCTTCTGATGGCTCTAGTGTTAAACGTGTTATGAAGTTGTATGACATATGAGGGTTATGAGAAGAATTGAACATTATTAACCCCTACAAGGATTTTATAAGATTATGTTGAGTCTGTATTGGTGAAGTGATGTAGAGAAAAGATTTTAGGCATGCCATGGACCGCCAGAAGAACTAACAAATTGATTCTGGAAGAGATCAAACTGTCTCTTGAAGAGATCAAACTGTCTCTTGAAGCCCAAATGATGAAGTTAAAACTGTCTTATTATGTCTTATAAGAGAGAGATCATTGGAGAAGGACATCATGTTTGGTAAGATCGAAGGAACCAGGCAAAAGTGACCTGCAATCAGATGGCTGGACACGTTGAAAACAACCTTGGGGATGATGCTGGAGGACCTTTCCAGACTAGCACAAATCCGGTTTCATTTTACAGATCCGCAATTCATCAAGTCGCCAGGACTCGAGCACGAGTCGATGGCACCTAACAACAACAATGTACCCCTAACCATGCCCATTTTAGGTCAGCGCTTTGAATTAGGTACATACCATTTTTTGGCATGCATATACCAAGTTGTGTGCCTAACAATTGATTAGCTCCAATTAATGTCAATTATGAAGTATTACTTGACAATTTTCAGCACCAATTTGACTTATTAATCAATTAAATTAGGTTTATACATCTTTATGTTTATTAAAAATGTTGATACCCCACATTTGCAACAGGTCAATGTGGTTTACAAAATAAATAACATAAATGTTTAGAAAAGAACTCTATCAGTACGGTATGCCGATGTAGGCACTTAACTTTAGGTGGACTTTATAGAATTTGAGGCTATGTATATTCACAGTAGAGATGCACATTGGCTACGATTTCTGAGGTGCTAAATGCATTCATGCTAACTGTAACAGTGTCAGTGTATGGTAAAGTACTGTGTTCTTACAATAATACACAGTTCATTCCTATTCACTGCCTTATAACAGATCATGTGTTTTATGCATGAATTATTGCCACACTCATGCATTATCAGTGGGTGTTAATACACATACTAACTGCTTAGTGCACTTTCGTAAAAAGGTCTTTATTTTTCCTAAGCAGGGCAACACAATTTTGTGCAGTTAGATTTAACTGGATATTCAATCACAACTTCAGTTGATTAGCGGAGCCTGAATATATGAGCAAAGTTAAATGGTTTCAGTAAACTAGCTTACTTTGCTTCTCAGCAGTTTTTTGCATAACTATCCCTTTGTGTTCAAATTTAATAAGATCAGCATCCTTAAATAATAGGAAACTATCTTCTAAAGCAGAGTTGGAAATTTTTATATTGAAAATTTTTATTAAGACAGAACAAGTCCTATTCTCTTGAGCATCTACTCGGTAGCACATATAAGGGATATTTTTTTAAATAAAGTCATATTCATATATATGTGGCCATGTATACATAACCTGTTACAAAATTCCAACCAATATAAAAGTGTAAGCTTTGACATTGTAAGGATCATACCCCTGGATATAGATTATGCACAAAGATGAATACATCTCCTACATGACTTCAAGGACTATGCTTTAACTAGATGTAAACTCTGGACTTTATCTGCTCCTTAGCAAGAACTGCCCAAGGCCACTCAACTGAAGCAACTTCAGACCAGCATTGCATCATACACTTCTTAATGGGCATGTATTGAGGATAATATGATCTTAGCCGCTACAAAATCCCTCAGAAGAGTCAAGTTCATGGAACTGCAACCTTGAGTGATGTAATGTGGTTATTTTTGGAAGGGCCAAAGCCAGGAGGTAGAGAATACATCTGATCTCCGGGGTATAAAGGAAGCATTTTTCAAGTGTATCAAGGTCAGTGTCTGCCTGTCTCCAGAAATCTGACCTGGGTTCAACCATTCCAGTGTCCCTACCTTGACAGCTTATTACCTCTGCTGGGATAACTCCACCTGACTGTACTGGGCATCACTTCAGAGCTCCTCTGTTGGCTAGCATCTTCTTACCAGGCTGTATTTAGCTCTATTGTACCTTGGGTGGAGAGTCATCAGCAATGACGTGTGGTGACATTTATAGTAGGGGATTCAGTAGATGAGCTAAACTAGATATGACCAACCTTGGCCCTTGCTAAGTCAGATTTTCAGGATCTTCACAATGAATATGCATCAGATCTGTTTGCATACAATGGAGGTCATGCATGCAAATAATCTCTTACATATCCATTGAAGAAATCTTGACAACTTGAAGTCACATATTGGTCTCTTTCTGAGAGTCACCTATAACATTTGCTATGTCTCCATTTGAAAAAATCTTAAGTTCTGTATCACTACCGCCTTTCTGAAATCTGTCCTTCAAAGTTCTATACAGACTATCCTTATGTGGTGTAGAACTGCAGATTCCATCAACAAATACTTTAAGCAATACAGAGTTTGTGACTTTTTGAGGATGAAGCAGCAAGTTATTGTGGACCTAAAAACAAGAAGCAAATGCAGAGAGTAGCAGACACATGACCTCCTTGGTGCACGCAACACAATAAAATAAGCTTTGCCTTGTCACCCATTCTTTCTTCGAGTCATACTCAAGTAGGAGTGACAGTAGACAATGTAAATTCATTGTCACCATGAGCCAAACTAATGGTACAGTTGCCAGAAACATCCATGATAAGCCCTTACCACTTATCAAGATCATAAACCCTGTGGCTTAGAGCTGAACTGATGGTATAGCTGCCTTCAATATCCATGAACATTTTCTTAATACGTGAAACATAAGAACATAAGAAGCGCCATCTCCGGAACAGACCCTAGGTCCATCAAGTCCGGTGATCCGCACATGCGGAGGCCCCGCCAGGTGTACCCTGGCATAGTTTTGGTCCCCATATCGCTCCAAGCTTCTCGTAAAGAGAAGTGCATCTAGCCTACCCCTACCCATGTCACTTCATGCCACTCATAAGGAGATGTACATCTAACTTACTCTTAAATCCTAGAATGGTGGATTCCGCAATTACCTCTTCTGGGAGAGCATTCCAGGTGTCCACCACTCGTTGCGTGAAGCAGAACTTCCTGATATTTGTCTTGAACTTGTCCCCCCTTAGCTTCAGACCATGTCCTCTTGTCCGTGCCACATTGGATACTGTAAATAACGTTTTTTCCTGCTCTATTTTGTCTATTCCTTTCAGTATTTTGAATGTCTCGATCATATCCCCTCGCAGTCTCCTTTTCTCAAGGGAGAACAACCCCAGTCTCTTAAGTCTTTCCTCGTAATCCAGGTTCTCCATACCTTTCACCAGCATTGTTGCTCGTCTCTGCACCTCTCTAGCAGTTTGATATCCTTCTTTAGGTATGGAGACCAATGCTGGATGCAGTATTCCAAGTGTGGTCTGACCATCGCTGTATAAAGCGGCATTATGACTTTCTCCGATCTACTCGTGATCCCCTTCTTTATCATGCCTAGCATTCTATTTGCGTTCTTTGCTGCCGCCGCACATTACACCGATGGCTTCAGTATCCTATCAATTAATACTCCCAGGTCCTTTTCCTGTTCAGATTTTACCAGAGTTGCACCTGACATACTATACTTGTGTTCCTTATTTTTTCTGCCTAAGTGCATCACTTTGCATTTTTCCACATTAAACTTTATCTGCCATTTATCTGCCCAATTCTCCAATCGGCTCAAGTCACTCTGGAGTTCCTCACTGTCCTTCTGCGATTTGATGGCCCAGCATAGCTTTGTGTCATCTGCAAACTTGATGATCTCACTGGATGTTCCATCCTCTAGGTCATTGATGAAGATATTAAATAAGATGGGCCCAAGTACCGAGCCCTGGGCACACCGCTAGTCACATGAGGTGTTCTACCATTAGATAATTTAATGTCTGGCGTGAATTGCCTAAGGATTTTTGTTTGTTTGCTTGTTTTAATTTGATTAGTTGGGCAGGCTCAGAAGTTCTGCCAGCCCAACCAATCAAATTAAAACTAAACATATTTGGAGATTCACACCAGGCTCAGCATTCCCAATGCTTCTCTGCTGGAGGATGGCAAGATGCTTCAGAGGAGGAGCCCAAATGATGTGCTGGCCCAGGAATGGTCAGCCTTTAGTTGTCAGAGGATTCATTTTCTGTTGAGAATCCCCTAATAATCTTAAAAGCCTGCCTCAGGGGTTACAATAGACATCCAGTAGATGGAACTCTTGTAACATCAAAGACTGTTAAGCACCATTTGTAATAGTTGTCACAACAAAGTTGGGGCAGTCTCCATCGGAGACTATACTCTTAGCCCAGTGATTTTCCACTTTTTTCATTCCATGGGAAAAATACAGAATGAAAAAAGTGGAAAATCACTGGGCTAAGTGTGCAACCCTCTTTGGAGCCCCAGCTTTGTTGGTTAGGCCGAGAACTTTTCAATGGCTCCTCGAACAAGTCTCTAAGGAATATAAACTAAACATCTCACAAGAGTCATACTTTTTAGTTATTAATCTTATATTTTTTCATATATTTGATTATTTTTTACAGCTCAATAATTTTGCAGAATTGAGGCTATGGTTGTCAGATTGAAATGTATTATACATTTTAATTTGCATTTTATTGGTTCTGTACATTAGTTAAGGAAACATAGATCATGGGGAATTTATGGAGTTGCAATCTGCAATGTGTTTTAAAAGAGAAAAATTGGTGTTTTGATTATAAGGGTAAATGTTAATTATTACACAGTTGGATTAGATAATCACAAAAACTAATTTAAGATTCCATATAAATGCTGAATTAAGTAAAAAAAAAAAAACCAACCCACAAAAAAAAACAAGCAGAAAGATGCCTCTGGACAACGGTACCAATAAATCTTCTATGCAAAAATCTACATAAACATACTGTAGTGTGGTAATATAAGCTGCATTGTGCATCAAAATCAGCCCAACTCAAGTGAATTTCATATTGCTTCCATATGAACTCAAGTTTTAAGCAGCAAGAAGATGAGTAAATGCCAGGGTTCTAGTCATTTACATGCATAAGTGGACACATTCCTGCATAACCTTTTTTAAGCTGTGCAGTATTCTGTAAATATGCACCAAGATGAAATGGCATGTATCTTACAGGTGGATATTCACATCTGAAGAGTCTGGGTAGGGCACATACTTATGCACTTAGAGGGGCATAAGTAATTTTAAAAAAACACATATAAGTCCCTTTTTTATTTAAGGCTCTAGGCGCCCAAAGTAGGCAGCAGGGAAATATCCATTCTAAAAAAAAGCTGTCCAAAATGTGGTTTTTTTTCCAAGAATGGCATTTAATTGCCCAGACCGCCACTACGTCTATCCTTAAGCCCTAGTCCCCCCAAAAAATGTCCCCAAGTCCCAAACACCCAAAACAAACCCTTTTAGGTGTGGGAGAGAGCAGTCCTTCACCTAAAACCACAATTCTCTAACCTGTGTCTGTCATAAGCGCTGGTTAGAGAATCATGGAACCGTCCCCTCCCTACAACAATCACAGCAGGAGGAATGCCCAGTCCCTTCTGCCTGAACCTGCCTCAATGCCCCACAACCTTTGCCAGAAGGAGGGATGCCAGTCCTTCCTGCCAGACACTATCCACCCCCCGCCAAGGTAGGCCACTGGACCCCCACCCCCAGTCAAGCCAGAACCCTCCACCCACCTAGCCCCCCTACGTTTTGTAGTTGGTCAGCCGGAGGGACCCTTCCAGCCTCCAGCTGGCAGGCCCACCTTCACCAAAATGGTGGGCCTTCCCCTTCCTGGTGCATTGTGGGATGCACTGGGAGGGTCTTAAGGCCCCTACCATAGGAGGGGCTTTAGACGCCTGGGCCAACTGAAATCTTAAGCCTGATTCCCAGTGGATTATGGTATGTGCTGGGAGTGGCTTAAAATTCAGATTGGCCAGATCCCTTAGGCCAGATCCCTTAGGCCCTTCCGGGGGGTGGCCTAAGGGATCTTGCCAATTGGAATCTTAGCCACTCCCAACATATCTTAGAATGCACTGAGAGTCAGGCCTAAGATTCTGGTTGGCCCAGGTGCCTAAAGTACCTGGGCTAATCTGGGCCTTAGGCCCCTCCACAGTGCATCATGGGATGCACCAGGAAGGGGAAGGCCCAAGATTTTTGGGAATGCGGGCCTGCCGGCCAGAGGCTGGAAGGATTTCTCCAGCCGGCCAACTACAAAAGATAGGAGGGGTTCGGGTGGGCTAGGCTGGACTGGGGGGTTCCATCTGGGCTGGAGGATGGGGGATCTGGTGACCTACCTTGGCAGAGGGTGGGGGTATCCGGCAGGAGGGACTGGGCATCCCTCCTGCCAGCGATGCTTGCGGGGAATTGTGGCGAAGGTTATGGGGGAATCGCAACAGGTTCGGGAAGGAGGAATTTGGCATCCCTCCTGTCAGTGATCATTGTGGGGAGGGGACATGGGTTACCTGGGCCACTAAACTAATCGCAGCAGTCAAAATGTATAAGTTCCATCCAGGCAACCTGTTAAACTTTTCGATTATGACTGCCGGATGACTAAGTCTAGGTCAGCCCACATCCCATCCACCTCCTGCCCTACCCACTCCTACAAAAATGCCCGTTTTCACTCTGGGCACGCAGAGGCAATCAAAAGTCCTAAGCTGGTTTTAGATATGCCTAAAACCTTGTTTGATTATCGGTACTTGGACGACTTGTTTTTTTGATCATCCAAGTGCCGATTTAGGTGGGTTTTTAGATGTATTTTCTTTTCAATTATGAGCCCCATAGATTTTAAAATATTATAATCTGGGTGGTATATATAGGGTAAATCTTAACTCTCTCAGGTATCTGCTTCAGCCATAAGCAAAGAAGGAGCTCCCCTTCAGCATGTATGGTCAGTGGTGGGAGAGACTCCAAAGGCAATATTTGGCACCAAAAGCAGAGCTTACATTTTCTTTAGGGGTGTACCTACTGCAAGAAATGCCTTGGCTTCTAATGGGGTGTAATTCTAGAAGATACCAGAAGCCTTGACTTGAGCCCCTGATAGCCATTGGTCTGTGAAGCTCCAAAAATCTCCTTTGAAACCCCCTGCACAAAACAGGTACAGGAAAAACAAGAGTTCAAATGTGCAGCCTCTAATTACTAGGGCTGTAGGTAGCTGATAGCAATAATAATGTTCTTATGTAAGCTGTCAGCTAAGAAAAGCTGTCAGCTATCACTAGATATTGAAGTGATAGCTATGTATTAAACTGATAGCTTATGAGGAACAGCCAAGAACAAAAATACATATATTTTCTCTTGCTGTTACATGTTATTGTTCCTATACCAATAAATTAAATAAATATTGAATAAATAAATGTTATAAACACTTTAAAACTTACTTTAAAAAGTTTTAAACGTGAACTCAGATCATTCTTACATAAAAGTTGTGAGGGGTTTTTTTCCCCTTCAGGTAACAATTCAAGATTAAACACCAAGATAACCCAACTTAACTTCTTCAATTTTTCCCATTTTGGCATATAAGTATAATAGTTTTAAATTTCAGAAACAGTATTAACATTTAACATTCCAACAAGATGGCGGCCAATTAGGTCACCAGCTGTGCTGGCTCCCTCCACCCCACTTTTATTTTTGTTTATATTTTATTTGATCTTCTGTTTATTTGGTTATTTTGGCTTTGTTCTGGGGCCTCCATTCTTGTTCTTACATCGCTGAATTAAGTCACTGATTGCTTCAATTTGACCGTTTGTTCAGGTCCAATGGTCAAAGGGCCTACTACCTGCTAAGTATTTCCATCATTCAGGATTTTGAAGACCTCAATCATCCCCTTGAACGTCTCTTTTCCAAGCTGAGAGAGCTCCAACCCGCTGTTCGGATGATTCCTGGTGTCAGGGGAGGTGGCTTGATGAGACGTCTGACGTGCTGGCAGCGATTGGCTCGTGCTGAGGTGAAGATTGTGGCTAAGTCCGTCGAAAGAGGAGAGACACTTCACATAGGAGGAGGAGGTGGCCTGTGGAAATTTCGGCAGGAGATCGAGTAAGAGGTGGAACCGAGGTGGAATGATGTTTCTCTCTTTAAGGTATCCCATTTTGGGAAACATGTTCTCCTAAGTCTGAGGCTCGTCCCCATTAGAAGTTAATTAATGAAATGTGATTAAAAGTCAACAGTCATACTATTACATCCAATTACTTAAGTAGTAAATCTAATTAATACATTGGAATATAGAAGTAGTGTCCATTTTTTATATTGTGCAAATGGTTTTTAATAGTTCCAAATAATACAGAACACAGCAATAAAACTCATCTCGAACGCTAGGAAATATGACCACGTAACACCACTCCTGGAAAAAGCACATTGTCTTCCGATTACACACAGAATTACATACAAAATAATACTGATGTCTTTTAAAACATTAATATAAAAAGCACCACTATTTATAGACAAGCTACTTATATCATGCACATCCTCCCACACACTGAGATCTACTGACCAACATCTATTAACTATCCCTTCGATGAAGATAATTAACACAAAGTGCCAAAACATCTTCTCTGTCATCGCACCACAACTTTGGAGTGCTCTACCAATGCATCTTAGAGAGGAAAAAACTCTAGACCATTTTAAAGACAAGCTGAAAAGCTTTTTGTTTAAGGATGCCTTTGATCTATAAAGTCCAGTGGATAGGCTTACCACAGTGAATCTCTACGCTAATTTTCCATATCTTTTCCCAACCCTATTGTTTTTGCCTGTAATGTTCCTCTATCCTATTATGATTGTAGTTCTCCCCTCCTTCCCTTTTGTTTCAATTTGCTTGTTTATTTTGCCATTTGTAAGTAATCAATTTGATTGGTTTTGAAATGTACCCATTTAAATTTTTTTACATCGCTTAGGAATTCAATAAGCAATCAAGTTAAATTTTAATAAACTTGAAACTTGATCAAAAATGGGTTAAAGAAATTCACACATACATTGAGCATGACTCAGACTCAGGGGTCCTTTTGTCAAGCCGCGGTAGGGGTTTAACGTGCATTAAACCGCCTGCCACTCTAGCCGCATTGAGCAGGCGTTAGTTTTTTAGCCGGCCGCGGGGATTAGCGCGTGATGAAATGTCCGACGGGCTAACCCCGCTAGAGCGGCTTGATAAAAGGACCCCTCAGATGTCAGTGTGGAGAAAAGGAATTCAATTAAGTAGTCATCAATACAAAACTCCTGAACATTTGGGGGAATGTTAGGCACTTCAGTGAAGAGAATAAAAAAATAAATCTTTTATACTGAATGCTTAAATGAAACATGGTTCATAGTGGTTTTTAATGGTGTTTTAGGAATTAAAAGCTACTTATTCTATTAGCCTCCTAGGATACCTTAGGAATGAAGTATGATTTTGCTGCTGCATTAGACTGAATATTTTAGTGCTGAATGTATGTACTATAATATCTAACATTAAAATAATGAGGCTTAGTGCTATTCAATTGCAATTGAAAACTAGCCTGGCACAGCATCAGTACAACTGCATCATGTATTGATACCATACCTTTAAGTAAAAGCTGTTTGCTAGTTTGTCTCCATACTGCATTTCTTAAAATTAATGAGCTACAGGGCAGTGGGAGCCCATGAAAAGAGATTCTAAGTAGACCAGTCTGAGACAAGTAGTTGGGAGGCATAGAATGGCTCATTATAGAGCTTAGAAATATCATTTTTGAAAGATACCAGAACAAAACTATGCAAAGTGTTCCCATTTCTGTATGACTTGACTGAGATTTATAAAGTAAAGGGGGTGGGGGGGAACCCTGCAAGACAACATGAAATGCCACATCTGCTTGAAAGTGATCCCAGTCAAAACTAGGCAAATATTTGGAAAGAGCCAACTAAAGCACTGGAGTGCTATCCGATAACACATTAATGTGTCAGTAAAAATGAAAGGAATGGTCATCACTAGTATACTGACAGTTACTTAGTTAATACAAGGAAATGATATACTGACAGGTAGAACAGAACCACTTACTCTGCAAAGAAACAGTAAGATTCATCTCTACATCTTGTATTTTTACTTGTTCCTTTATGTTGATACTAGAAAACCTGATAAATCTTTCCTTTAAAGTTAGAGAGGATGATATTCAAAACAACCAGGCAGAAGAGGCTCCTACTTGGTTAAATTGTGCTGGGTGGGTCAGAGGGGATATTCAGTGTCATGTGACCAGACAGTGCCACTGAATACCGCTCTAACGGCTATGACACTCGCTGGTTAGTACCAAGACAGACTGGTGGTGGAGTCTGAGCAGAGACAGGAGTTATGAAGGAACCAATGATATTCAGTGCTAGTGTCTACATAGTTAACTGGGCAGATAGGACCACTTAAATAGCAGTCTTAACTTTGTCTGGTTAGTCATGCAGGTATGGCTCTGAATATTGGTTGTACTTAGCTTCCAGGAACCATCAAATACGTAAATATTCAGTATTGGACCCAAGATCAGACCAGCTCTGAATATCTAGGTCTAACTTATCCAGCAACAGCCATTATTTAAAAAAACAAAAACAAAACACTGGCCATTGCTGGCTGAATATGAAATGAAGAAAACCACCTGATCTGCCCTCACATTCATGAGAGCAGATTGCTTAAGATATGTAAACAATGTGACTGCTGTGGGCTGAGTAAGCTGGAGCCCACCTGCTCCCAGTGTGCATTGCTGCAGCTCAGTGGGCTGAAGCCCCCCTTCTTCTCCTTATTGTGTGTATGTAGAAAAGCAGACTCCATTGTTAGCTAGCACATGGCTTAGAAAACATTGTTGTGCTATCAGGTTTACACCTTTGTATCTGCTAGTCTAATTACAGCTTAGTTGAATAAGTTGGAGTACAGTATTACCCAACACAGAGAGTCTATGCTAAAACACTCCCAGCTTGCCTTGTTCAGAGGACATGCTAGTTTAAGTGTGGATTCTGTGAGAGAGGAAATCAGGTTTCAGGTTTATTTAAAAATTTGATATACCTCCTTATTAAAATTCAAAGAGGTTTTACATAATATAAAACCAAAGTATAATAAGAAAGTATATTAAAAACAAATTACGAACAATGCTGCAAACAATCAAACACACTAACAAACATTAACTTACCAATACAAGATGGAGAAGGGCAGAAATATAATTTGTATAAAGAGAAAGAGAGGGGAAGAGAGACCAAAACAAAAGGAAGGGGAACAAAATATAAATAATCTAGAATAATGTAAAATAAGCTAAAATGATTAAAAAATGGCAAGGAACAGATTTCCATTACCGTCCTTAGAAGGACTATTATACACCAAATGCGTCTTTAAAAAGAAAGGCCTTAGGATTATCTGAACTGTAAGTTTATTTCTTTGTTTTAAGTTTTGTATTAAAGAAATTTGCTTAAGAAATCAGCAGAGTCCAGCCTGGTAATATTATAGGTTATAGATTCAATGAGTTTATCTGTCTGAGATCCTTAGGATATGCCTCAGAACACCACTAAATCTGGAAACACAATAACAAAATAGGAGATAGAAAAAAAATTCTAAAAGTACTCAAAATTTTTTTATAAATCAACTAAACCTGAGATTTAGAAAGAATCAGATGCCAAACCAAACAGGATAGAAAACAACAAACTCAGCATCTGTTGCTCACATTTAAATAGGTACTCAATAAACAAAACATACATAATCTTTGGGCATCTTGCTTCCATCAAAATCAATGTTAAATGTTGCATGAAAACCTAGTGGAGTGAATGACCAGACCTGAACAAATGTATTGGCCAATAAACTCCACAGTGTGTCCTTCAGCTTACATTTAGTATCTAAAATCATTTGTCTAGCTCAATAATATTATAGCAATATTACGAGGGGGTGCTGTAAAGTTCTTAACTTAACCAACCAGCTTCCTAAATTTTGAGTGTTATTTTGCCACTATAGCTGAAAAGAGTATTTTGTTAAGTGCAAATTGCAGAAACAATATTCTATTTTGAAGTTGTTTCCGATCATTGATTGAACCGTATCCACGTCAGCTTCTTCTTGGTTGAGCTGGGAACTTTACAGTAACCCCTCTTATTGCACCAATCAAGTGTTTGTGGATTCTGACTATAAGCCATATACAGTATTTTCACGTAGATAACGCGCACCCGTGTAAAATGCACACACGGGTATAGCGCGCGGGAAAACAAAATATATGGGAAAAAAATTTGTATACCGCACACACCCGTATACCGCACATGCTGCCCCGACTCTCCCGTCGCCGCCCGACTCTCCTTTCGTCCGCCCCGACTCTCCTCTGGCCACCCCGACTCTCCTCTCCCCCTTGAAGTCCTGTCCCCATTCTGAAAGCCTGATGCCCCCCGACATCTGATTCACCCCCCCGCAGGACCACTCGCACTCCCACCCCGAAGGACCGCTCGCACGCACCCGCACCCGCACCCCCTCCCCGAAGGACCGCTCGCACGCACTCCCACCCGCGCCCGCACCCCCACCCTGAAGTACCGCTCGCACCCCCACAGCCTCCCGAACCCCCCCCATCATGTAGACACTGCTACCAGTGTCCTGCTGCTTCCTCTTGGCGGTCCCGGCCCTTCTGTGAGCCCTGCGCCTGCGCTGCTTCCTCTTCCAGCGGTCCCGCCCTTTCTCTGACATCAGAGAAAGGGCGGGACCGCCGGAAGAGGAAGCAGCACAGGGCTCACAGAAGGGCCGGGACCGCCAAGAGGAAGCAGCAGGACACCGGTAGGAGCGTCTACATGATGGGGGGGGCGGGAGGCTGTGGGGGTGCGAGCGGTCCTTCAGGTGGGGGTGCGGGTGCGGGTGGGAGTGCGTGCGAGCGGTCCTTCGGGGTGGGGGGTGCAGGTGCGGGTGCATGCGAGATGTCCTTCGGGGTGGGGGCGCAAGCGGTCCTGCAGGGGGTGAATCGGATGTCGGGGGGGGGAACTATGTAAAAAAAATTTTGTACAACGCGCTCACGCATATAACGTGCAAGGTTATGCACGGTTTGTAAAATCGTGTATAACTCACGCGCTATATGCGTGAAAATACAGTAGACCTTCTTAAATGTGATTTTCTGAACCAAACAAAGAACAAACTATCACATAAATGTATTAATACATTTTGTGGTATTTTTACTGTTCTAAAACCACATGGTATTTTTGTTTTAATAATATTTTGGGAGGGGGTACTATGGCATGGATAGGGAATTAGCATGTTTTCATTAACCAATTAGCTGATGGGAAGTAATGTAATTCACACATATCAATGAATGCAGTTTTGAGAAATGAGTTAAGTGTCCCTGCTTTAAGGTTAAGAACATAAGAATAGCCTTACTGGGTTAGACCAATGGTCCATCTAGTCTGGTAGCCCATCCTCACAGTAGCCAATCCAGGTCACTAGTACCTGGAAAAACCCCAAATATCTTGCACGCTGATGGCTAAAAAAGGAAAATGTTCTAGAAAAGGAAGTGCTAAATTTGCAGGTAACATGTGGGAAATTCCTGCCTTAAACTGTGCTACTTGCAAATGTTAGCGCTCTTCATGGTAAAAGCACAGTGCAAAATGAATATGTCAGATGGATTTCAAAAATAGCAAATTTGAAGGGTTTGGCGAGAAGAATGTTCATCTGCCTCTTTATATCATATTCTGGACATTTTTATTTTTGGAAAACAAGCCCCATAATCTCCTGGATTCTATAAAGATTGCCCAGATATGGGTGTGCATCCCAGATCTGCACTCAAACTAATTTGTTTTGACATGAAATAGGACTTATGCACAGATTTATCTATGCAGTGTTCTATAACACTCTACCTAAACTGTAGAATAGGGTCATTTATGTGACCAACTGCCTTTATTTGTATGCCAGTATTTACACCAGTCCTAAAGTCCAAATTTGGGCGCAGGAATCTGTACTAAGTGCTGTTCTATAAAAATGGTATAGTGCTTAAGTGACTTTTATAGAACTAGCATTTATGTTCAAATCTGTTTTATTATTAACAAAATAGATAATACAAACAAAGTCGAGATTAAGCAAGAAACAGTCAACAAGGCATAACAGGTCTAGTAGAATGTAACCCTTCCCTACCCCCCCCTGAAACCACCCCAGCAAAACAAAGCAACCTTCCCCCCCATAAAAGCAGTAAAGGTGGCTACCCATAGGTGTCAAAAACGCCAGAGGCCCGTACTCTTGTGGCCTCTGGGTCATCCAAAAGGTGTGTCAAAATAAATAAATAAAAATTAAAAAAAAGAATAAAAGAAAAGAAAAAAAAAAAAAAGGGGGGGGGGGAGCTATGTCTGGTCCCAAA
Organism: Geotrypetes seraphini; assembly: GCF_902459505.1. Lineage (NCBI taxonomy): Eukaryota > Metazoa > Chordata > Amphibia > Gymnophiona > Dermophiidae > Geotrypetes > Geotrypetes seraphini. The sequence continues at coordinate 60,867,098 of NC_047088.1, forward strand.
CTAGAGCTCAATAACCAGCAGCCCGCCTATGAGATTGTGTTCAAAATGAGGCTACGCCCTCTCGGGGACAAAGAAACTAGATAAGCGCCCAAATGAGTAAAAAATGGCTATGCCTGCGCATGTGGCCCCCCGCAAGGTCAAGTTGTGCACCAGAGATCTCCATCCCCAAAATGAGGGCGGCTCGGACACCGTCCAAGACTGTAAGATACATTTACGATCAAGGAGACATATTTTACAGATCTTAACAGCACCTAACTTCGGGTGCTATTTGCTGAATCTGATCCAATGTGGTATCGTCAGGCATTACACCTATTATAATCTAGATCAGTGGTTCCTAACCCTGTCCTGGGATAACCTTAATAAATATGCATGAGAGAGATTTGCATATAATGGAGGTGACAGGCATACAAATCTGCTCCATGCATATTCATTAGGGCTATCCTGAAAACCTGACTGGCTGGTGGTCCTGTTGGGAACCACTGATCTAGATGTCATGTTATAGAGTGCCATCTACATGCATTACATGTTTCTTATTGCCTGACTGACAGTGGTAGAGTTATATTCCAGTCTGTTCATGCTATTCTAAAGTGCTATTACCCTTACTGTTACTATTAAATCAAGCTTTTTTTTTTTTTTTTACTAGAGAAATGGAGGGAAGAAATATGAAACACATTATGGCTTCTAGCTGAAAGGAAGGAATGTGATTCACACATATCAGTAAATGCAATTTGAAAAAAAAAAAAAAGAGAGAACATTTTAATACTGGATATAGGCTTGTTTCTGTTGAGTTGTGTACTAACTCAAATTCCTATGGAATACTTTCAAGGTTATGCTGTACTTATTTACTTTCCCGTGGAGTGCCAATGCTGCTTCGCAAATGAGCCACTGAGAGATTAGAATTCTGGCAATAAAATATGTAGATATTAGAAAATTACTCATTAGCATTTCAATAATGATCCAAGGGGCTTTCTTTGCACGGATGCTCCACTCTGCAAATCAATGTGCTGATCAGCTACAGTGGTTCTAAAATTTATATGTAACCTATTGTATTACCTTAATTTGAAATAGACTCGAATGAGTGCAGAGTTTCTTTCAGCCTGTCTTCTGTGATTGGCTATGTGAATAGTTCTATGAAAATGAGATTTGATGAGTTTGAGCATTTGAGCCTGTAGGCTGCCATTATCAATCAGGGCTCCCTTTAAGCTATTCCTTGATTTTTGGCTACTCTTTTCAATTTTATTTTGACTTCCTTATCAGATCAGAAACTGCATTCTGCTCTATTTTGCTTTGTATTCCTGGAGAAAGATAAGATAATTAACTCAGGGCAGGGCTGCAAAACCACTGTAGATGTATATATGAAATCTTGTTGCTCTCAGAATCTGTTTCCTTTCCTTTCTTTTTTTTTTTTTCTTTTTTTCTCTGCTGCTCTGAACTCTTTGGAATTCTTTTGACCTGACCTTTGTGGGGATTTTTAGATATATAGTGGTACCTTGGAATCCGAACTTAATCCTTTCCAGAACCCCGTTCGAGTTCCAAAACGTTTGAGTTCCAAGACAATTGTTCCCATTGAAAACAATAGAAACTTGATTAATCCATTTCTTGGTCCCACAAACTCAGATTTTCCAATAAATTTAACAGAGGCAGGCAAGATTGCAAGGCGGCATAGACAGCAATATCGGGCCCCTGCCAGCATAGGCAGCAAGATCGGCAACTGCAAGCGGTGCTCAGCCCAAAGCTTCCCTCCCAGGCAGGCGGAAAACAGGAAGCTGCGTCAGCTTTGGGCTGAGCAACGATTGCAATTCCCGTACATTCAGATTCCAAAGCAGCGTTCAGATTCCGGGGCAAAATTTAATTTAAAAAAAAAGTTTAGATTCTAAGTTTTTCGAGTTCTAGGGGTATTCGGATTCCAATATGCTGGCTTTATTCCTAGAACTATCCCCCTCCTTTACAAAGCCGCGCTAGCGTTTTTATTGCCGGTCGTGGTGGTAAGAACACTATGAGCATCTGAGTTCTTACCGCCACAGCAGGTGCTAAAAACGCTAGCGCGGCTTTGTAAAGAACGGCCTATATTTGTTTACTTCTTTACATTTTCTTTACTGTAGCTGGTTTTTGTTTCTATCTTACACAATATTTATATTATATTTTCCACTGTGGCCATTCTCTCTATTTGGATCTCTTATCAGGTTTTCAAGCTATTAACAGCAACACCGGTAAGAGCAGAAAAGATCTAGAACATTCTTGGGTCAGCTGGTGACAAGCTGGGTGTTTCTTGGCTAATGAACCTTCTGAAATATATGCCGCAGCCTCTCAGAGTGGCTAGGGTTAGATTAGTCGCATGTATTAATCATCACCTACAAAAAGCATTTGGTCCCAAGCTTCTAACTACATAACCTTTCCCATTTTTAAGTAAGAGGTGAGGTGGAGGAGGATCTTAGCATCTGGAAAGATCAGCAGAAAGGCTGAGGATTGACTGTTTGCATTCTGGAGGTTAAAAGTCCTGAGCTGCAGGAAGAACACAGGGAAATAAAGATATAAAATGGAGCATATGGTGAAAGAAAGCAAGAACTTGTTCCATGGACTGGTTCAAACCTAAGGACTGAGTTAGAAAAGCATGCTCCAAAGGTGCCCAACTAGAAATGTTGTCTAAGGTATGTAAGATGTTGACAAAAGAATGGGCAATTAAGTTTACTGTGCACTAGGGGATTGATTCTATAAAGGGTGCCTAAAGATAGATGCCCTTTAATAGCCTCAATAATTGACAAAAAAATAAATAAAAATAATTGTGCAATAGGCACCTATACAATTCTATAAAAGATAGACAATTATCACAACACTTAGTGGCACCTAATGCCTAAGTGGGCATTTTTATGGGTGGAGCGTGACTTAGGCACCGCTAAACGTGATTCTCTAAAAACTTAGGTGCCTGAAATGTAGGCCTTTAAAACCTTGGCCTATATTCAGGCAATCTAAGTTTTTACGTAGCTAGCCACAATTCTGTAAATGGTGCCTAAATGTGATTGATACACAGTCGGCACCATTTTTTTGGGTGCCATTTAAAGAATTAGGGCCCTAGGTGTCAGATTGGTCTGCAGGTTGTAGTTTTGGTATTCCTGCTCTGCTTCCTTTCTGGTAGGGATGTGCAGTCATTACTACACATTCAGATCATTAGCATACCTTTAAACATATGGTACAATCCCCTTTCCCAATATACTTGAGAACACAAAAGGCAGCTACTGGCAGCGAAATAAAAGGCACCTGAATCAGCCTATATAGGCACTTTAGGCTGCTGAATGCCAAAGTAGGCATGGCCAATGCTGGAAGTGGCATTAGGTGGCCTAAAGCGACTACGTAGCAATTCATGCAAAGATACATGCCAGAAATGGTGGCCCGGAAAACCATGGTCTACATGGTTTGCTGTTTCTAACGGTGTTCTTCAATTAACTTATAGCAGAAGAAATGATGTAAAATTTTATAACTATTAGTACTCTGCAACAATTACCAATATATATCTTGAATCATACAAATGGTCCGGATTATATAAACCTTTAGATGTTTTACGGCCTCAGCCCCACCACTCCACCACTAATACAAATTTATAGGGTGAAGAATTATGTGGACTTTCATCATCACAAACAGCAAACAAGGAACAATAATAGTTATTAATACAGTTTTAAAAATGGCGTTTAGAATCCATTTTAGAAGCCATTTTTAAAACTGTATTAATAACTATTATTGTTCCTTGTTTGCTGTTTGCGCTACATTTCCTTTGGAACAATATTCAATTTATTCATTTACCCAGTTGTATTATATTGGACTTTCATCATCAGCCATAAATTCATATTCTAATTCACTCTTATCATCTCAGTTAATATTTATTTGTTCTTTATGAATATATAAATTAGTTTCTTTCAATAATAGTGTTTAAAAACTTTACAGCCACTTATCTTAACAGCTGACATGACCCGGGAGAAGTAGGACCCAACATATTTCACACCCTGTGCTTTGTCAAGGGTCCCCCTGCAATGCAAGTAAAACATAGAGCTCAACTCATTCTCCATGTTAAACTTATTTCAATTTTAAATATACAAATACTTGGTTCATAGACAATTCGGCGAAAGACAAAGGCACGCGCCGACAACTGAACGCAAGACGGAGGCGCGTGCCGAAGAAAATTACAGTTTTTAGGGGCGCCGATGGGGGGGTTTTGTTGGGGAGCCCCCCAGTTTACTTAATAGAGATCGTGCCGGCGTTGTGGGGGGTTTGGGGGGGTTGTAACCCTCCACATTTTACTGTAAACTTAACTTTTTCCCTAAAATACAGGGAAAAAGTGAAGTTTTCAGTAAAATGTGGGGGGTTACAACCCCCACAAGCCCCCCACAACGCCCCCGACAGACGCGGCGCGATCTCTATTAAGTAAAGTGGGGGGTTCCCCCCCACGCCCCTCCATCGGAGCCGGAAAAACAGTAATTTTCTGCGGCACGCGCCTCCGCGCTGCGCTCAATTGTCTGCGCGCGCCTTTGTCCCAGCGCGCTTTTGACCTGACACCCAAATACTTTGCTCTTACCGTGGCCAGTACTGTCATCCGACTTACAAGCAGATTTAGCAAGCAAGATGGCGCCGGCGTTTTTTTTTTTTCTAATTATATACAAAGTTAACAGCTGATTTTCCCTGCAAACCTATTGGAGGAGAACCTAACCAATCAGCCCACTCTATTTCAGCATTGAAGCCCTTCAGTATCAAGTTAAAAATATACCGTTGTTCTTTTTCATTAAGGCACCAGTACAGAGCACACCAGCACCTGTTTAGGCACAGATTTTACAATGTCCCTAACAGTGTATAGCCCTCAATGGATACTGCATTGCTTAACTTGCTTTTTTTTACTAAACCTATCAAAATCACCCATTGTATTGGGATTTTTAATATGTAAAACAGGGCAATGATAAATACCAGAAAACATGTCTCATGTCACCGAGCAAATTAAAAGCAAAGGCCATGTTTATCACATTCAGTCAGTACAAGGGGGGTGCTGAAAAGTTGCCAGCCCAACAAACCGGCTTCCTAAATTCTGACAACTATTTTGCTACTGCAGCAGAAAAGAGTGTTATCTCATTAAGAACCAATTTGCAGAAATGAAATTCTACGTTTTTTGACATTGTTTCAGATCACTGATTGAACCATATCCGTGTTGGGCTGAGAACTTTTCAAGCACCCCCTCATTATTACTCATGTGCCTCACACTTCCTTTCAACTTAGGTCCATATGGCATATATACTAAAAGAAAATATAATTCAGCTTGAAATCTTACAGCCTATCTCAGCAGGACCTTTAGCGTAGCTCATCTTATTTCTGTTTCCTCCCCTCCAATTGGTTTTTGCAGTAGATTCAAAGTAAAATCTACTTACCTAGTAATTCCAAACACTTTGGTGTTATTGTCCTGTCACAAACATTCAATTAACTTCCTTTGAATTTGAATTTCAGATCAATACAACCTAGTTATCTGAATCAGTAGCAGGTATTATTGAATCTGAAAAACAAAGGTGCTATTTACATTTAGGAGTCATGTTATGACAGTGCTTGTCAACTTTCAGTACCCAGTGTTTCATCATGTGCCAGAACTGTTTACACTGTGGTATGGCAGCCAGTATTTAGGAAAGAACATAGAGAATATTCATTACTGACACTGGGCTATTCAACCAAAAATTCTCAGTGACCAAGTAATGTAATACAAACATCCAAGTATTAACAGCAGTCAGGAAAGGATGATATTCATTACTGTTTGAAATATGTCCAACTAGAAAAGGGTAGATTTTTCAGATAATCAATAACCAACTATTGAAGCAATAAATTTACTCCGTTTACTGTAGGTCTTTTAAAATCATTAATTAGACATGGATGTTTCCCAGTGCTAGGTAAAGTTTTATATTGCCAAATTTGCAATCTCTTATTTTGCATCAGACTTAATATCTTTGGGTCTGTCATGTCTTGGACTGAGATGTAGTAATGATAATATTATTATAGAAAAAAGAAATGATATCAAGGCACTGATGTTAAAACAAAACAAAACTGTAAATTATTTAAACTGGGGGGGGGGGAAAGGGGAAGGGGTAACCAATAGAGAGCCAGTGGCGTACCTAGCATATGTGACACCCGGGGCCCATCATTTTTTGGCACCCCCAATCTGTACGAAAAACATGATTTTTAGTAAACAAGCCACACGTCACACACGAGTACCTAGGAAAAGGCAGCATCTTACATATGCAGTGAGTAGTACAACATCAATACACCCATTGTAAAACTAAACAAGCCCGACTAGTACAGATCAATCCTACACTGTCAATCCTAACAGAAAACCATGTCTTTCGAACACACAGAACACAGAAAATACCTTCGCCTAGTATTGAATATGTCATCACAAACTAACCCCTCCTTCTTTTACAAAACTGAAGTGTGGATTTTAGCCACGGTGGTAACAGCTCTGATGCTCATAAAATTCTGAGCATCAGAGCTGCTACCACCAAGGCTGGTGCTAAAAAACGCTCCACAGTTTTGTAAAAGGGGGGATAAAATAGAAATACATAGACAAAGGTTAAATTGAACCAGCAAGAAGCTGGACTCTGCATACAATGCAATACCACAGAAACAGTGACACATGTCTCCTAAAGTAACAAATAAATAGAAAATTTTGTTCTACCTTTGTCTTCTCTGGTTTCTGCTTTCCTCATCTTCTTGTTACTCTCTTCCTTCCATCCACTGTCTGCCATCTCTCTGCCCCTTTATGGCATCTTCTCTCCTTCTATGCCCCTTCTAGAAACTGTATACCTCCCCCTTCCATCTCTCCTTTCACCCCCATTGGTCTGGCATCTCTCTCCTCTCCTTCCCTCTCCCACACCTCTCTTCTGCAATCCCTTTCTTCCCTCATTTTCCTTTTCAATTTATTTTCTGCATCCATCTAGATTACGTTCTTACTACCCTCTCAATTTCCTTTTTTACTGTCTACCTACAGCTCGCCACCTCTTTCCCTCACCCCCTCCAGCAATATTTCCCTAACTCAATCCTTTTCCCCCATCATGTGCCCTCCTTTTATTTAATCCCCTCCTTCCATCCTCTGCCCTCTTCTCTCTCTCCCTTCTCTCCACTTCCATCATCTGCCCCTTCTCTCTCTTTCCCCCTTCCTTCCATTATCTGCCCTCTTCTCTGTCCCCAATTCCATCATCTGCCCCTTCAACCCACTTCCATAATCTGCCCCTTCTCTCTCTTTCCTCCCCACTTCCATCATCTGCCCTCTTCTCTCTCCCCCTTCTCTCCACTTCCATCATCTGCCCCTTCTCTCTCTTTCCCCCACTTCCATCATCTTTCCCCTTCTCTCAATCTCTCCATCCACCACAGGCCCATCTTTTCTCCCTCATCTTTCCGATTTTGGCAACAAGATCAGCAAGGCTTCCCCCCTCACAATGGCACTTAGCGGCATTGGCGCCCCCCCCTCCGCGACAGCCCTCAGCGGCATCGACGCCCCCCCTGTCCCGCGACAGCACTCAAGTTCGGCCTCCTTCTCCCGGCATCAGCAGAACTTCAGATCGGCAACAGGTGCTCATTCAAAAGCTTCCCCTGACTGAACTGCCTCAGCAGAAACAGGAAGCTGAGCCAGGGGAAGCTTTTGACTGAGCACCTGTTGCCGATCTAAGTTCTGCTGATGCTGGGAGAAGGAGGCCGAACTTGAGTGCTGTCACGGGGCAGGGGGGGGTGCTGATGCCGCTGAGTGCCATCGTGGAGGGGGGGGGCGCCGATGCTGCTCAGTGCCGTTGCAGCCCAGGAATTTTCCGGACCTGTCCAGCTGTGCACCCCCCCTAAGGCTGTACCCGGGGCAGACCGCTCCCCCGCCCCCCTCCTTGGTACGCCACTGTAGATAGCAATTTAAAAAAAAAACAATTTATAATTAATACTTTCCTCTCAGTAACCGAGGTTTATGAAATTTTCAAAATTATTAACCCTTAATAAGTACTGAAATAGGATACTTAAGAATAACAGTGGTAAAAAAAACAGAAAATTACTTTTTCCTAGCACTACTAGTTCAGAAGCATATAGACTAGTCCTAGAGTTCCAACCATAGCATAGAAGCCTATTCAATACAACCCACACTATTAAAAGTTTAGAATATGAATTTTAAATTATGCAATGCACATTTAGAATGCCACTTATGAATGATGCATTTACTAGTCATGTCACCATCATGTAAAGAGACTTCAAAAAGGATTGTCTTTGTAGTGAAACTATAAGTATCAATGAATCAGGAAGTCAATGTTTGTCTTTTTGTCTGGGTCTACCTGATTGTTTTCAAAGAATATGTTTCTGACATAGGGGTTTGTTAATCAGTAATGAGGTAAAAAGTAAACGGCATCTGAGGATTAAAGGCCTTCATGTTATAATTATCTGTGTAAGAAAAAGTCTTCAAAGAGCAACACATACAGTGAACCAAAAAGATTTTCAGTTATCTTGATTCAGAAGGACACGCGCATGCACAAAACCTATTCTATAACAATAGATACTACAATGGATACAATGTACAATAAGTCTAATTATTCTCCATAGGTTGCATAACTGAAGTCCTCAAACCTGGGTGATATCTAATCTAATCCGGGATTTATGAGAGGCACTATGCCTAAATAGGTTCATGGTACAATTTTAAGAGATACAATTTAGTACAGTACATTATCAAACAGTTTTGAGAGATGGTGCAATAAGAGATGAGATAAAGCTAGTACTGTTTAAGGAGGTGGTGCTATGAGGTAGAGGATGGAGATAACATAGTCCAAAGTCATATGATAATGTGTGTAGTGTCATAGAGGTTGCAAGGTGTTTTGTAGGCTCAAAAGTCAGTTTTCTATGGTGAGGATGGTGTCATAGAGATAAGTCTTAAGTTTATTTTGGAACATGAGGTAGTTTGGTTCAGTTCTGATGATTATTGGAAGATTGTTCCATATCTTTGTGCCAATATATGTGAACATAGTATTGAAAATATGTTTGTATCTGAGGCCTTTTGTTGAAGGGTAGTTCATCAGAAGCTTACTAAGATTTCTGGTCAAGTTTGGACTATGATAAAAGTAAATAGGTTTATGAGTAGCATGGTGGAGTTTCCATGTAGGATGTGGAAGATTATACAGGAGATTTTGAAGTTTATCCAATGAACCTCATGTGGGAAAAGCATTTAGAAGTGTTTCACAAAGCAATTGTTGTCTCACCCCTCACTAGCTCCACTATCTTTTATCATTGTACAGGACCTTCTTCAGTTTTTATTAAGCATAGGCAATGAAATTCCTATGAAGGTGAATGGATAGGTGATGAATTGCACCCTGCTGTCCAAGGACACCATTTGACATAAGCAAGTAACTTTGTCTTTTCCAAAGACAAGGAAAATAAGAAGTCCTCACATCTTGGACTCTATACACAGGTTGACTTTAACACAAAAAGGGGGAAAAGAGGATAGAGGCCAATAAATAACATATTGTCAGACTTTTTTTGGGCTCTTTTACTAAACGGCATAGAATGCAGGATATAGGGTTATCCCAGATAGTCCTATCCTAGTTCAAGTCCTTTCTGATAGGCCATACCTACCAAGTATCTTTCAATCAAACTATCTCCACATCTAAGTCCCTTCTCTGTGGAGTACCTCAAGAATCCATATTATTCCCTCTACTTTTTAATATTTTCATCAGTCCTCTTGGAAATGCTCTCCAAAATGTTTTTTTTCATATATGATGATTGATATATTACTGTTATATCACACAGATGCATTATCATCCTGACATCTCTTTGGTACAGCATTACCTTGACCCTGTGGCTGCCTGGCTGTCCTCCCACCAATTGGTATTAAACTATGAATAAATTGTGGCATGCTGGCTTGCCTGACACCTTCCTTGCTCAAGCAACCCTATTACATGCCTAGGAATTACCATTATTCCAGTTGACCAGTTCCGCTATCTGGAGTCTTACTTGATTCCAAATCAACATTCTCTCCCCATGCTTCTGTCCTTTGCAAAATAGGTTCCATTATACTGAGAAAGTTATGTACTATACACCAATATTTCAACAAAACTTCCTTTCATTCACTAATCCAAGCTTTATTGATAACACGGATAGACCATTCTAATATAGTACTTTTGGGTGCAAACAAATCCATTATTAAGAAAATACAGACATTGCAAAGCACTGCCATCTACATATTAACTCACGATTCAATGAGCATGTTATATACCCTTACTTAAACAGTATCACTGGCTTCCAGTAGCTTATCGGATTCAATACAAAGTCCTCATTCTGGCATTTAAAGCCTTTAAACAGAACACTACAGATTACTTGCCATCTCTGACCATCCCCTATTCTCTTGCCTATATTAGATTATTAAATGAACACCACATGGTCTTACCTGGATTCCAACTGGCACAATTACAAAGTACCCATGGCAGTGCCTTCTTTTATGTAGCCCGTTTCCTCTGGAATAATCTGCCACTAACTATTTGTGAGAAAGAACATAAGAACATAAGCAATGCCTCTGCTAGGTCAGACCTGAGGTCCATCATGCCCAGCAGTCCACTCACATGGCGGCCCAACAGGTCCAGGACCTGTGCAGTAATCCTCTATTTATACCCTTTTATCCCCTTTTCCAGCAGGAAATTGTCCAATCCTTTCTTAAACCCCAGTACTGTCCTCTGCCCTATTACGCCCTCTGGAAGCGCATTCCAGGTGTCCACCACTCTCATTGGGTAAAGAAGAACTTCCTAGCATTCATTTTGAAACTGTCCCCTTTCAACTTTTCCGAGTGCCCTCTTGTTCTTTTATTTTTTGAAAGTTTGAAGAATCTGTCCCTCTCTACTCTCTCTATGCCCTTCATGATCTTATAAGTCTCTATCATATCCCCTCTAAGTCTCCTCTTCTCCAGGGAAAAGAGACCCAGTTTCTCCAATCTCTCAGCGTATGAGAGGTTTTCCATCCCTTTTATTAAACGTGTCGCTCTCCTCTGAACACTCTCGAGTAACGCCATATCCTTCTTAAGGTACGGCGACCAATATTGGATGCAGTATTCCAGATGCGGGCGCACCATCGCCCGATACAACGGCAGGATAACTTCTTTCGTCCTGGTTTTAATACCCTTCTTGATTATACCTAGCATTCTATTTGCTTTCTTAGCGGCCACTGCGCACTGTGCCGTCGGCTTCATTGTCATGTCCACCATTACCCCCAAGTCCCTTTCTTGGGTACTCTCATTCAATAACATCCCTCCCATCGTATAGTTGTACCTCGGGTTTCTGCTTCCCACATGCAATACTTTACAATTTCTCAACGTTGAACTTCATCTGCCATCTCGCTGCCCATTCCCCTAGTTTGTTCAAGTCCCTTTGCAATTCTTCGCATTCCTCTTTAGTCCCAGCGCCACTAAATAGTTTTGTATTGTCTGCAAATTTTATTATCTCACATTTCATCCCTGTTTTTAGATCATTTATGAATATATTAAATAGCAGCGGCCCGAGCATCGAGCCCTGCGGAACACCACTCGTGATCCTCATTCAGTCCGAGTAGTGGCCCTTCACCCCTACCCTCTGTTTCCTACCCACCAACCAGTTTCTGATCCATCTATGTACGTCTCCATCCACCCCATGGCTCTTCAGTCTCCGGAGTAGAAGCTCGTGAGGCACCTTGTGAAAGGCTTTTTGGAAATCAAGGTATATGATGTCTATGGGGTCTCCTCTGTCCATCCATTTGTTAATTCCTTCAAAGAAGTGCAATAAGTAAGTTAGGCACGATCTCCCCATGCAGAAACCATGTTGGCTTGTTATCAGAAGTTCGTTTTTTTCCAAATGTTCATCGATGTTTTCTTTTATCAGTGATTCCGCCATTTTCCCCGGAACCGAGGTCAGACTCACCGGTCTGTTGTTTCCCAGGTCACCTCTTGATCCCTTTTTAAAGATGGGCGTGACGTTGGCTATCTTCCATCCTCCAGGATCACGCCTGTTTTCAAGGATAGGTTGCAAATTTGCTGCAGTAGTTCCGCTATCTCCTCCTTTAATTCCTTCAAAACCCTTGGATGGATTCCATCTGGACCCGGGGATTTGTCAGTTTTAAGCTTTTCTATCTGCCTATGTACATCATCAAAGCTTACTTCCATGGATGTTAATTTTTCTGCTTGATTTTTCATTGAAGATTTGCTCAGGATCCGGTATGTTGGTTGTGTCTTCGTTTGTAAATACAGACGAAAAGAACATGTTAAGTCTTTCCACGACTTCTTTCTCCTCCTTCACCGCTCCCTTCCTCTCTCCTTCGTCCAGCGGTCCCACCTCCTCCCTAGCTGGCTGTTTCCCTTTAACATAACTGAAGAATGGTTTGAAATTCGTGCCTCCCTGGCTAGCCTCTGTTCATACTCTCTTTTGGCTTTTTGAACCACACGGTGACATTCTTTTTGATACTTCCTGTGCTCCTTCCGGTTCCCTTCAGTTTTGTCCTTTTTCCATTTCCTGAATGAATTTTTCTTATTGCCTATCGCTTCCTTCACTATTTTAGTCATCCATACCGGGTCTTTTGTTCGACTCTTTTTGTACCCCTTTCTGAATCTGGGGATGTATAGATTATGCGCCTCGTTCACTGTGTCCTTGAAAAAAGACCAGGCATGTTCTACCGTTTGCCATTTCTTGGAAGTGTTCCTAAGTTTCTTCCTTACCATTTTCCTCATTGCTTCATAGTTTCCTTTCCTGAAGTTGAAAGTTGTCACTATGGTTCTCTTTCCTTTTGGTATTCCTACTTCAACCTTGAAATTGATCATATTATGATCGCTGTTTCCCAACGGTCCCACTACTTCCACTTCCTTTGCATGTCCCATTAGCCCATTTAGGATTAGATCCAGAGTGGAATTTCCTCTCGTCGGTTCTCTAACAAGCTGCTCCATGAAGCAATCTTGTATAGCCTCCAGGAATTCTGTCTCCCTAGCGCATCTTGAGCTTCCAAGACTCATCTATCCCGGGGTAGTTGAAGTCTCCTATAACAACTGTGTATCCGCTTTTGCATTCTCACTTCATCTCGGCATCCATTTCTTTATCGATATCTCCGGTTTGCCCGGGTGGATGATAGTATAGGCCCATCTTTATTTCATGCCCTTTCCTACCCGGTATTTTAACCCATAGTGATTCCAGTTTGTTGGTTGTCTCTGCTGTGTCCATTCTTGTCGATTGTATGCTTTCTTTTACGTATAGGACTATTCTTCCTCCTTTCTATCCTGACCTGTCCCAGTGATAGAGCTAGTCCTCATTCCACCACATTTCAGAGATTCCAATGATGTCTATGTCCTCTGCACTGGCCACGGCTTCTAGTTTCCCCATTTTGTTTCTTAGGCTCCTTGCATTAGTATATATGCAATTTAGATCCTGGCATTTTGTCGTCTTCATTTTCTTTCCCTGTGCTTCGGTCTTTGGTATCTTCTCTTTTACTACAATCTTTCTAACCTCCACTTCTGGGTTAGTTGACTCCTGTAATTTGTCCCTTGTTTCTTCCCAGCCTTTTTTCCCCTTAGTATCTTCACGGGATACCTTCTTCCGAATCGTCGACGCTAGGTCGACTGTCGGCTTTCCCCTTCCTCTTAGTTTAAAGCCTGTTCTATTCCTCTCTTGACGTTGTTTGCTAGAAGTCTTGTTCCCGCCGCGCTCAAGTGCAGTCCATCTCTCCTGTAGAGCTAGCTCTTGCCCCAGAACGTTGTCCAGTTCCTCACGAAGTGGATCTCTTCTTCCTCATACCATCTCCTAATCCACGCATTTATTGATTGTAGTTCTTCCTGCCTTTTCACATCTGCCCTCGGTACCGGTAGGATCTCTGAGAATGCTAGCTTCTGGGTCCTCATCTTCAGCTTCCTTCACAGAATCTTGAACTGTTCTATCAGCGTGCCTCTTCTGTAGTCTCTCCTGCTGACATCATTCATCCCGATGTGGATCATTACTGCGGTCTCTTCCATCTCCGCTCCTTCCAGGATCTTCCAAATTTTGTCCATGATGTCCTTGGTTCTCGCTCCTGGGAGGCAGATCACCAGTCGATCCTCTCTTCCTCCTGCTATGTGGCTGTCCAAATGCCTCAGTATGGAGTCTCCCACCAGGATTGCTGACTTTCCCTTCTTCAATTTTCATTTCGGTCTCAGGTCAATGTCCTCGGTGTGCTTCGCTCTCTCTTCTTCTGGGCATCGACTAGCCAATTCTTCCCCCTCTTGCAGTGTGGGTGTCTTCTTTGAGGTCACCTCATTCAAAAACTTTAAAGTACTTATGGAAATAGATTATTTCAGCGAGCCTGCTCTTCTTAAGCAGATCATGTCACCTGATGTTTTCCTGTGGGTCCAGCAACTTGTAATCTTGGTATGAATGTGGTTCCTGTCCTATACAATTCTAACAAGATGGAGGACAGTTAAGTCATCTACTGTTCCGTCTCCTTCCGACTACTTTTTATTTTTTTCTTTTCTTTTGTCTTTTATAATTTTTATTGTTGATTTCTAATGTTTGCTTTTGTCTTTGATCTTAGTTTCTTTTTCTGAGTTTCTTTTCCTTTGTTATATATTTATTTTTCAAATTACTTACTGTTTTTATGATTTGACCGTTGGATCCAGCTTGGCAGTTGAGGGGCCCTGCACTTGTAGGTTGATGGACTTTGTGGTGGCGGCTGGGAGAGACCGGACTGAGACTTTGTTCTGGTTGAGGTTGTGGAGGACCTGGTCTGAATCCTTTGCTCCTGTGTGCTGGCGGCTGCGTGCTGCAGTTTGCCCCTGTTTGAGAGCGGGAAGGGAGGTGGCAGATCTCGGGCGGGCGGCCGGAGGCAGCGATCGAGCCGGACTCCTGAAGCAAGAGCAGCGCAGATGCCGCGCTGCGGTAGATGGCCTGCAGTTAGAGGAGCTGGAGGAAGCTTCCCGCGAGACCCACTGTCCGGATGATGCTTGATGGATCGTGCTGGAGCGGGGACTCACCCCTGGTGTCCAGCTTCGGTGCCCCGTGGTCGGTGCGGTCCTCTTCGCCGCCTCCGCCTGTCCTCCTGCGCACCTAGCTCCGGCGGCAGCGGTCTGTTCAACGCTTGCCCGGCCCAGAGTCTGAGAACTTCTGCCCCGAATCCCAGCGTCCATCAGCCATGCTTTTCTCCAGAGTTTTCTCGTCTGTGTCGCACAATCCGTGCGTTGTGAGGAGCGTAGCAGCAGCAAAGCAGGGGTTCCCTGTCAGACCCAGCTCCTGCGGCACCAACACACACCAAAAATCAGCACCGGGCTGCTTTTCCGCAGAAGAGGAATTCTTATAGTCACCACAGGCCTCATCCAGGGCAGTCTCCTTGGAGCAGCCGTACAGGGTTAGCGACTGGAGCACGGGCAGTGTGTCGTGGGGATGATTGCATGGAGGAGACCATCGCAGAGGAGGAGACATGGGCATCCTGGACTATCAACCAAATCTCTTTCCTGAAGAAGTCCTTTTTCTGGGAACGTCATCGTTCCTCCAAAACTTACTTGCTCCACTTCATCACTGAAGCTGAAACCGTGGATTGAAGGACAATGTTTTTATTTTTCTTTTTTTTTCCAGTTTATGAATTATTTTTAATCTTATTCATTGTTTTGCCACTTGTTTTTGTTTTGTTCTATTTCTATCATTTAAATTTCTCCAGGAATTCTTTTGTTCAAACGGTTTCCTCCTTCTGCATCTATTCCTTTCTCTCCTCTCTTCTACCTTCCAAAGTATCTTAGTTCAATTACAGTCTTGTTAGAATGTATATTTTCTATTTTCCTCTATCTCTACTTTTCACTTCTTTATTACTCTCTAGGTACTTTAGTTAGATTGTGAGCCTTCGGGACAGTAAGGGAATTTCTAAGTACCTTTCTTACTTATATTTTAATGTATATTTTCTGTAAACCGGCTTAGAACCTAACGGATGTAGCGGTATATAAGAAATAAAATTACATTACATTACATTACTTATGTTGGAGTTACTTTCCCTCTTTAACTTAGTTTGTAAACTCCTCAGTTCTGCATATCAGTTGGTAGAGATATAATAAAATGTCAAATAAATAAAATATTTTTTAAATATTTCTCACTGATAAAGATTGTTTCATTACCCCCACTGTAGTCTGTTGCCTCAAGATGCAATGCTATACTTCTAGTCTTCACTTGTTTTTGCTTTCAATATGACTTTCTGTGGTAAAATCCCCCATCATCCCGCAGTATGTGTTGACTAACTTCATAAGAACATTTTTGTTCTGTTCCCCATTCATAACACTACAAAGCCTAGGCACATAAACCCTTTTGTTTTCACATTTTGCATTTATTGTCATCCTAGTTACTTTTATTGCATTACAGTTCACTTAGTATTCATCATCAAGGAAAAAGTAACTTTCGAGTCTGAGATCATTAATGAATGTCCTGTCCTTCTCCTAGACTAGCGGGAGCCATACTCAGTTACAGCTCCGTAGGGCTCAAACTCAATTGCTGCTTGTAGTGTTCGTTAGGTGTAATAAAACAAGCACTAAAATTTAATAGCTAGTAATACTAGGTCACCTTGCTAAATATAAATATTTTCTAGAGTTTTAATCTATTTTACATATGAAAATTCCACATGATGGTGAAGTATAACGTCCATTTTCAGTAGGGTATCTTAGTAAGCAGGCACCAGCGTATCTGCAGACAACTGAAAGTAGAACAGCAAAACAAAAATCCGATATTCAAAGGAAACCTGAGCAGCGGAGTAGCTGAATCAGCAAGTTATTGACATCAAAAATATAAAATATAAATAACGAGAAACCTAAAAATTATAAACAATGCACCCAATAAATAATGCATAAATGCAAAAAACAGGGCTAAATGCAATAAGAGCAGCTAAAAATCTAAAAGAAAGCACAGGCTCTAAACCATGAAACATAGAGTCCCAATGCTATGTCAATATAGCCTCTGCTGCATCAGGGGTCGATATTCACCATGGCCATGCCACTGCTCATAAACTGACATCAGGCAGAAGCTGGACAAAGCAAAACACGCTGGCGCGCTCAATTTTTAAAGCAGATGGATGACTGAGTTCAAAGAAGCGTGGGATGATACACAGAGGATCTAGTATCAGAAATAATATTAATATTGAACTATAACCAGTACTGGGCAGTACTTGCACTGGTCTATGTCTGTGTATGCCCAGTTTGGTGGGGGGATGGGCTGGGGAGGGCTTCAGTGGCTGGAGGGTGTAGATGGGCTGGAGTAAGTTTTTAACGGGATTTCGGCAGTTGGAACCAAGCACAGTACCGGGTAGAGCTTTGTATTCTTGCCAGAAATAGCTAAGAAGAAAAAATTAAAAAAATTTAAATTGAATCAGGTTGGGCAGACTGGATGGACCATTCGGGTCTTTATCTGCTGTCATCTACTATGTTACTATGTTACCTCAGACTGTTGTATGATCCAATAACAATTTGATAATTGTTCCCCAACGTGTTTTGCTTTGTCCAGCTTCTGCCTGATGTCAGTTTATGAGTGGCGGGCTGGCCTGGTGAAGATCAACCCCTGACGCAGCTACGGTGAAACAAGGACAGTCCCTGTCAGATCCTGTGGATATTTCTGCCGTTCTCGTGGGAGTGCACCCGGGAGCCCTGGTTATTCAGTGCGGGGCGGTGGCGCCGGATCAGTGATTTTGGCAGCTAAGTACTGTTTATTCTTTACCTGTCTTTTTTTACTGCTGGTAGATATGTTCCTGCATTTACTCCATGTCGTATATACTGTTTCTATTTGTCAGACACACATACACATGCACTGTCATATGAACATTAGTTATGCTGCTGCATTGTTTTACTCTAGCAATAACACAACAAGGCAAACCAAGTCACATCAGGTTTCATGCGGAGGATGCCCAGGGAGTTAAACTTTAAACTTTACTCACAACTCACAAACAAGATATGTGATTATAACAATGTAAAGGGTGCTCTCAGTGTGAACCATCAGCGATAGGAGTCCAGCTCCGACACTTCACTTCTGGGTCAAGGCGGTAAGCCCCCACCCCCACACCATCATCGAGCACCCTAAGTGTGCTGAAAATTAAAGCAACCTTTCACCAAATAAATCAATAAATCAGTGAGTAAATCAATATAACTAAAACAATAATACCTGAGCGACCCCCAAATGAACCCTGCCAGCCAGACCCCCCGGAACACGCAACAAAATCAAAATCAAAAACAAAAATCACCATACACAAAATGTGAAAAAATGAATTACTTATCTGAAAAACATCTCACAAACTGCCAAGTGAAAACCGCACCAGAAGAAAAGGTTCAACTACGCTGGTTTCGGGGAGGAGCCCTTCTTCAGGAACCTGTCCCCTGACGAAAACAAGAACGCAGAGGTCGGCTTGTTTTCGTCAGGGGACAGGTTCCTGAAGAAGGGCTCCTCCCCGAAACCAGCGTGGTTGAACCTTTTCTTCTGGTGCGGTTTTCACTTGGCAGTTTGTGAGATGTTTTTCAGATAAGTAATTCATTTTTTCACATTTTGTGTATGGTGATTTTTGTTTTTGATTTTGATTTTGTTGCGTGTTCCAGGGGATCTGGCTGGCAGGGTTCATTTGGGGGTCGCTCAGGTATTATTGTTTGAGTTATATTGATTTACTCACTGATTTATTGATTTATTTGGTGAAAGGTTGCTTTAATTTTCAGCACATTTAGGGTGCTCGATGATGGTGTGGGGGTGGGGGCTTACCGCCTTGACCCAGAAGTGAAGTGTCGGAGCTGGACTCCTATCGCTGATGGTTCACACTGAGAGCACCCTTTACATTGTTATAATCACATATCTTGTTTGTGAGTTGTGAGTAAAGTTTAAAGTTTAACTCCCTGGGCGTCCTCCGCATGAACCCTGATGTGACTTGGTTTGCCTTGTTGTGTTATTGCTATAGTAGGATTTTTGGCAAAATTGGAGTGTAATTGTTGTGCATTGTTTTACTCATCAGTACACACATGGATATGTATGTGCTGCCATTCTAGTCATTTGCATGTGTTCTTGGTAACTAAATGTTGATGCCCCCTTTATAGAATTATCTCCTCCGAGGATCATTTTACAATTCGGTGCATAGTTTAAGGTGCCAAAATGCAATTATAAGCCTATTTTATAAAGAAAAGTAGGTGCTGACTTTTCTTTATAACATAAGTGGCCAAAAATGTACCTTCCTTTAAGGTGGCATCACTTACACTAGTCCTATAGCTAATATTAATGACCACACCTACATTCAGCAAAATATGCATACATTATAGTATTCTATAATCCACATACATGCTTACTCACACTGCCCATGCCCTGACCAAACTGCACAGTGAACGTACACACCATACAAATGTCATGCACATGTATGTATTAGTCAGTATTTTATAAGGGATCACCTACATGTGTAAAACTAGACACTACCATAGCAGATAATCTATGATGTACTGCCTAGATTTCTTGTCCATGAAAAAACCATATACCGGTTAACACGCTGAGATGCATTCCGTAAATGGCGCCCGAAGTTGGGCACTGGGATGATCCGTATTAAGCTAGTAATATGTTAAGGATGCTCTCCACAAAGCATCCTTTATGTAATACCAGTTTAATGCACATTTTGGTCTTGATTCTGTAAACAGCATCTAACTTCTAGGAGTGCAATTGTCAATCATCTGCCAGGTGTCGTTTATAGAATTCTGCTTAGCAGTGCCTAAGCAGGTAATAGTAGACTTTGAAATCTTTGACATACTCCATTTATATCAGGGTTTTCAAAGTGTGCCCAAGTGAACCTATGTCCAAATTCCATCAACAATATGCCCCTAACCACATCTACTTTCTGGTATGAGCTTCAGAGTAGATGTCTATCTTAAAAAACTCATAACACCCTTTAGGGGCTAGTTCTATAAACATCTCGATTGTAGGCAGTGCTTGTCACAGGTGTAAGGAGACACATAAGGATACCTAAGCTTGCCCAAGGCTGAGCGTGGATGTGGTTTTTCCCAGAAGTGACCTTGGGCGAGTTTAAGTGGCCCTAGGTGTCTCCCTAGAGCCATGACAAACACCTGAAATGTAGGTCTGCAAAATGCTGGCCTACATTTTAGATGTCAAAAGTAGACATGGCCAGCTCAGCTGATTGCAGCAAGGGAATCCCTGATAAGCTGAGCCAGAAGGACTCTCTGAAGCACAGCTTCGGGGAGTCATGCCATCCTAGCTGATTGAAGATTCCCATTTTGTGATCAATTGATGACAAGGGCTAACTTTGCAAAATAGGCAGTTAAGCCACCTATCTTTGAGATCAGGCTAAGGCGCGATTCTCTAACTGGCGCCGGTCACATGGGCGCTGGTTAGAGAATTGGGGGGGGGGGTAGGCATCTGTTTGTTAGGGCAGATACAATTCTGGCACCCAATCTTCAGCTACTTCTTAAGTGATGTCAAGACCAGCATTTTATACAGAATCAGGCCAAGAACTCATTATTATAAATTATTAATAAATAGGCTTCCTTACCAATAATGGAAACTACAGAAAATAAAGCACATTAACATGTGTTATACATTAGTAAAAAAATAGCCTCTTGGATGATCCTTATTAACATTACATATCATACAACATAAAATTTTCCTTTTCATGCCTTGTTGAACACTGGTTAGTGAAAACTGATAAATTTTCAGAATAAATTACCATGGCACAAAATAGCATTGTTGCCTAAAATCCAATGAACAAATTTAAAATTAAATTAGACTTAGAAATATTCTTAAAATAACTACACAGAATATTATTTTATAGAGAGGGCTCATCATTTCCTAAAGTTTTATCAGCATTAGAACATAAGAACATAAGCAGTGCCTCTGCCGGGTCAGACCATAGGTCCATCCTGCCCAGCAGTCCGCTCCCGCGGCGGCCCAAACAGATCACGACCTGTCTGAATCATCTGAAGGGGCTCCCCTGCCACCTTGGCCTCCCAATTTGGTCCTGCCTTCCCATCGAAGTCCCAGCCCTCCGGTCCTGCACATGCACGACCTGGTTGGTTTATACTCATTACCTGACAAACTTTCTATACTTTTGTTACATCCCAGCTCCTCCCTCAGTATCCCATGATCCCTTTATCCCTCAGGAATCCGTCCAATCCCTGTTTGAATCCTTGGACCGTACCCTGCCTGATCACTTCCTCCGGTAGCGCATTCCAAGTGTCCACGACCCTCTGGGTGAAAAAGAACTTCCTTGCATTTGTTCTGAACCTATCTCCCTTCAGTTTCTCAGAATGCCCCCTTGTATTTGCTGTCCCCTTCAGTCTGAAGAATCTGTCCCTATCCACCCTCTCTATGCCCCTCATGATCTTGAAGGTCTCTATCATATCTCCCCTGAGCCTCCTTTTTTCCAGAGAGAAGAGCCCCCGCCTATCCAGCCTCTCGGCGTATGAGCAGTGTTCCAGCCCTTTTACCATTCTCGTTGCTCTCCTTTGGACTCTCTCAAGTACCGCCATGTCCTTCTTGAGGTGCGGCGACCAGTACTGAACGCAGTATTCTAGATGCGGACGCACCATCGCTCGATACAATGGCATGATGACTTCCCGTGTTCTGGTTGTTATGCCCTTTTTTATGATGCCCAGCATCCTGTTGGCTTTTTTCGAGGCTGCTGCGCACTGTGCAGATGGCTTCAGTGATGCATCCACCAGCACACCCAAGTCTCTCTCGAGTCTGCTGTCTCCCATCAATACCCCCCCCAATTTGTAGCTGAACAATGGGTTCTTTTTCCCTATATGCATGACCTTGCATTTGTCCACGTTGAAGCGCATTTGCCATTTGTTTGCCCAGTCTTCCAGCTTGTCCAGGTCTCTTTGTAGGTCCTCACACTCCTCCCTGGTCCTAACTCTGCCGCACAGTTTGGTATCGTCTGCGAATTTTATAACCTCACACTTTGCCTCCTTTTCCAGGTCATTGAGGAATATGTTAAAGAGTAACGGCCCCAGCACCGATCCCTGTGGCACACCGCTCGTGACTCCCCGCCAGTCAGAGTATTGACCCTTTACTCCAACCCTCTGCAGTCTACCCGACAACCAGTGCTTGATCCATCTGTGCACATCCCCTCCCACCCCGTGGTTCCAAAGCTTCTTAAGTAGCCTTTCATGTGGCACCTATGTCGAAAGCCTTCTGAAAAATCGAGGTAAATGATGTCTATGGGCTCCCCTTTGTCCATGCGACTGCTTATTCCCTCAAAAGAAGTACAGCAGGTTCGTTATGCACGATCTCCCCTTACAGAATCCGTGCTGGCTTGTTCTCAGTAGGCCATTCCTCTCAATGTGCTCGCAAATGCCGTCCTTGATCATAGCTTCCACCATCTTCCCTATAATTGAAGTCAGGCTCACCGGCCTGTAGTTCCCGGGGTCACCCCTCGATCCCTTCTTGAAGATGGGTGTGACATTTGCCAATTTCCAGTCCTCTGGTACCTCACCCGTTTTCAAGGATAGGTTGCAAACATGTTGGATTGTGCCCGCTATTTCCTGTCTTAGTTCCTTCAGAACCCTTGGGTGGATCCCGTCCGGGCCCGGTGATTTGCCGCATTTTAACCTGTCTATCTGTTTGAGGACATCCTCCTTACTTACCTCTATGTGTTCTAATTTCTCAGCCTGATCCCCACTCATGAGGTCCTCTGAGTCCGGTATATTAGAAGTGTCTTCGCTCGTGAAAAACCGACGAGAAGAACGTGTTCAACCTCTCAGCTACCTCTTTATCCTCCTTAATCACTCCCTTCCTGTCCCCATTGTCCAACGGCCCCACCTCCTCTCTCGCTGGTCGCTTCCCCTTAACGTAACTGAAGAATGTCTTGAAGTTTTTCGCCTCCCTGGCCAGCCCCTCTTCGTATTTCCCTTTTGCTTTTTTAACTTCCCGGTGGCATTTCCTTTTGGCATTTCCTGTGCGCCTGACGGTTTTTCCTCTGTTGGGTCCTTTTTCCAACTCTGGAAAGATACTTTTTTGTCTTTTATCGCCCTCTTTACTTCTATTGACATCCAAACCGGGTCCTTTGATCGCTTGTTCTTGCAGCCTTTCCTGAAACTGGGGACGTACATTCTTTGCGCTTCACTGCAGGGTGTCCCTGAATAGGGTCCAGGCGCTTCCCACAGTCTCCATCCTATAGATGTTTCTGAGCTTCCTCCCCACCATTTCCCTCATAGCAACATAGTTCCCTTTCTTGAAGTTCAGCGCAGATTGTTGCGGTCCTCCTAACTATGGGTGTCCCTCTTTCTAATGTGAATCTGATCATGTTGTGATCACTGTTCCTAGCGGTCCTCCCACTTCTACCCCTCTTGCAGGCCCCCCTAAACCGTTTAGGATGAGGTCAAGAGTAGTACCCCCTCGCGTCGGTTCTTTGACTAGTTGCTCCATGAAGCAGTCCTTCACAGCTTCTACAAATCCTGTCTCCCTCGTGCAGTTGGAGTGAACCCGTACTCCAGTCTATCCCAGGGTAGTGAAGTCCCCCATCACTGTTACACTTCCATGTCCTCACATCCTGTTTTCAGTTCCGCTTCCAATGTCGTGTCCGACTCCCTCGGTGTACCAGGTGGTCGATAGTAAAGCCCCAGTTTTATGCCCGCACCCTTGTTTTCCGTAATTTGACCCATAGCGATTCCAGCTCCTCTGCCTTTGTTGCCATATCCATCCTGATCGAGTGGATAGGAGTCCTTTATATATAGTGCTATGCCTCCCCCCTTTTTGTGGGTCCTGTCCCTCCTGTAGAGCTTGTACCCCGGCAGCGCTACATCCCATTGATTTTCCTCTGTCCACCAGGTTTCTACAATCCCAATTATATCCAGGGTCCTCCTCTTTGGCCACGACTTCTAGTTCACCCATCTTGGCCGGTGAGGCTTCTTGCATTTGCGTATAAGCCCCGCAGGTCCCGTCGTTTTTCTTCCACCTTTGTATTTACCTGGGCCACTTGCCCTTGGATTTCTGGCAATTTTCCCGCTCTCTGTGTTTCTGCTTTGCCCTCAGCCTTTACCCCTCTTGGCTTCCTGCTTCCCCACATTCCTGCCACCCCACGTCTCCGCTTTTCCTCTGGGATTCCTAGCCCTACCGTCCCATCTCCTGGGCTATCATCCCTTGAGCCTCTGTTTGATCCCCTTCGCCCTGTGGTACCTCTATATTACCCTCGGCTTTCGCCCTCATGCCACCCAGCCCCGTGTCCCTGTGCCCCTTAGTCTTCTCCCAGCAAGCTCCCTTTACCTGTTGTTTCCCTCGCTGTCTGATTTTGAGATCTTCCGGTCCCTCTGTTTCCTCCCTGCAGTCAGCTCGTTCATGCATCTGTTCTGGATACTGTTTTCCGAAGCGTCAACATCAGATCAGCTGTCGGCTTTCCCCCTCTCCTCAGTTTAATAGCCCTCATCGATCTCCTTCCTCACATTGGCTGCCAGTAGTCTGGTTCCCGCTGTGCTCAGGTGCAGGCCGTCCCGCCGGTAGAGCTTGTTCTTTCTCCAGAAGGACGTCCAGTTCCTCACAAAGCGGAAGCCCTCCTCCTGGCACCATCTCCTCAACCATGCATTCACAGCTTGGATGTCTGACTGCCTCTTTGCATCTGCTCTCGGTACAGGCAGGATCTCCGAGAATGCTATCCTCCGTGTGCTCCGCTTCAGCTTTCGTCCCAGGACCCTGAACTGGTCAGTCAGTGCGTCCATGCTGAAGTTCCTCCGGCTCACATCGTTTGTTCCGACGTGGATTATTACCGCAGTCATCCTCTGTCTCTGCTCCGTCTAGGATCCTCTCAATCCTATCAGTGATGTCTCGTGTCTTGGCCCCTGGGAGACAAGTCACTAGCCGGTCCTCCCTTCCTCCAGCTACGTGACTGTCCTACCTCTCTCAAGATCGAGTCTCCCACCACAATAGCAGACTTCCCTTTCCTCAGCCACCTCCTCTGTCTCAGGTCCGTGTCCTCGGTGTAGTGTGGTGTCTCTTCCTCGGGGTCCTGGTGAGTCGCGGTCTCCTCCTCTTGCGTGGTTCCTCCACTAGGTCCTTCCCCGGTGTCCCCTTGTAGATCCTGGGTCTCGTCTGCCGACATCCGTCTGTGCAGCTGCTGGTCCTGTTCCTCCACCTTCCTCCTATAGGCCTCCTCGATGAATCTCTCGAGGTCCCTCACCTGATCCACAATGGGGCCTGCTCCGTCTGTGTCTTCGGTTGACCAGCTCGTCTCCTCTGTGTTGCGCAGTCCCTCTAGTCCCTCCAGTTCCTGGACCCTGACCCTCAATCTTCCGACCTCCATCCTCAGGCTTTCCAGTTCCTGACACCGACTGCATATGTACTCCCGCCTTCCCAAGGGGAGGTAGTCGTACATATTACACTCTGTGCAGTATACCGGAAAGTACCTCTGGGATCCTGGGTCCTCCATTGCTTTCATGAAGTGCTGGTATGTTCCTGCTTGTGGGTAATGAGAGAGAGAGAAGAGAGAAGAGAATGTGAGTTACTTGGCGTTCCTGGCTCCCTCTCAAGGCTCCTACGCAAAGGCGATCTCGCTAAGGCGAGCGCCTTTGCCGCTCGCCTTCGCCGTGCGCCGAACGGCTGGGCGCCGTTGGCTCCCTTCTAATTAAAGGGGGAGCCCGGGCCCGATGCAACCTGTGACGCGGGTGGGGGTGGGCGGAGCTAACTCTCGCCTCGACCCCGGTCCAACAGCCTGCTCCGGCTGCTTCCTCCTGCCTTCCCTTCGCTCCTGCAAGGAAAAAAGAAAAGAAAAACGCTGCCGAGGCTTGCCTCGTGCCCTGGCTCCCTTCTAATTAAGGGGGAGCCCGGGCCCGATGCAACCTGTGACGCGGGTGGGGGTGGGCGGAGCTAACTCTCGCCTCGACCCCGGTCCAACAGCCTGCTCCGGCTGCTTCCTCCTGCCTTCCCTTCGCTCCTGCAAGGAAAAAAGAAAAGAAAAACACTGCCGAGGCTTGCCTCGTGCCCTGGCTCCCTTCTAATTAAAGGGGGAGCCCGGGCCCGATGCAACCTGTGACGCGGGTGGGGGTGGGCGGAGCTAACTCTCGCCTCGACCCCGGTCCAACAGCCTGCTCCGGCTGCTTCCTCCTGCCTTCCCTTCGCTCCTGCAAGGAAAAAAGAAAAGAAAAACGCTGCCGAGGCTTGCCTCGTGCCCTGGCTCCCTTCTAATTAAAGGGGGAGCCCGGGCCCGATGCAACCTGTGACGCGGGTGGGGGTGGGCGGAGCTAACTCTCGCCTCGACCCCGGTCCAACAGCCTGCTCCGGCTGCTTCCTCCTGCCTTCCCTTCGCTCCTGCAAGGAAAAAAGAAAAGAAAAACGCTGCCGAGGCTTGCCTCGTGCCCTGGCTCCCTTCTAATTAAAGGGGAAGCCCGGGCCCGATGCAACCTGTGACGCGGGTGGGGGTGGGCGGAGCTAACTCTCGCCTCGACCCCGGTCCAACAGCCTGCTCCGGCTGCTTCCTCCTGCCTTCCCTTCGCTCCTGCAAGGAAAAAAGAAAAGAAAAACGCTGCCGAGGCTTGCCTCGTGCCCTGGCTCCCTCTAATTAAAGGGGGAGCCCGGGCCCGATGCAACCTGTGACGCGGGTGGGGGTGGGCGGAGCTAACTCTCGCCTCGACCCCGGTCCAACAGCCTGCTCCGGCTGCTTCCTCCTGCCTTCCCTTCGCTCCTGCAAGGAAAAAAGAAAAGAAAAACGCTGCCGAGGCTTGCCTCGTGCCCTGGCTCCCATTCTAATTAAAGGGGGAGCCCGGGCCGATGCAACCTGTGACGCGGGTGGGGGTGGGCGGAGCTAACTCTCGCCTCGACCCCGGTCCAACAGCCTGCTCCGGCTGCTTCCTCCTGCCTTCCTGCCTTAATTAGATAGAAAAGAGCCTGGCTGTAATTAAGAAATATGTTTTTAATACATCATATAAAGCACATATACCTTGAATGGTATTGCAGTATGTATTCACAAAGCCAGGAAATCATCATTTTATTTATAATGCTTACTTCTTATATTAATAAAACTAGTGTTTAAGCCCCGTTATATTAACGGGTGCTAGTAAAGCCTCTTCCCTCACATGTCCCCTATTTTCAGCCCTAGCTCCAAACACATTTTACCCCCCCAAGGCCCCCTTCTCCCATTTGTTCCCTTTCAGCCCGAGCCCCCTTTTCTCACCAGCAGCATTTCCCTCCCCGCCTCCACTTCCCTGTCCAGCAGCACCTCTTCCCTGCTCCCCCTGTCCCTCTTCCCTGCTACCCCGGTCCAGCAGCACCTCTTCCCTGCATCCCCCTGTCCCTCTTCCTTGCTCTCTTGGCCCAGTAGCACCTCTTCCCTGCTCCCCCTGTCCCTCTTCCTTGCTCCCCCGATCCAATAGCATCTCTTCCCTGCTCCCCGTCCCTCTTCCTTGCTCTCCTGGCCCAGTAGCACCTCTTCCCTGCTCCAGCAGCACCCCTTACCTGTTTCCCCCGGTCCAGTATGCAGCGTTGTGAGCATCGCGGCCAGCTTTTGTGAACCTCGCAGGCCGCTCTGGCCCCTCAGAAATACGTTTCCCTCTGATGCGATCGCGTACGTCAGAGGAAACGTTCTAACTGAGGTGCTGTGTGGCCTGCGAAGTTTAGTAGAGCCGGGCAACAATCCTCACGGGAGCAGCGCCCCGATCCTCAACGGCTCGAAACCCTCCTCCTGGCAGCCGCCGCCAGCGCCGCTGCATGAAGCCCTCCTCCCGCTCCGCAACGCCTCCTCAAAGCCGCCAAAATATGGCCGGCTTCCTCCAGCGGTTGGTGAGTGAGGGCGGGAGGAGGGAGTGGCCAGAATGTTCCCTGCCACTGGGTTCTAAAATGGAACACGCCCACGGATCATACACCACAGCAGCAGGGATCATGCCATTTTAAAAGCGCATGCGCCGGTAAGGTTTTATTAATATAGGATTAGGTGGTATCTAATTTTAATAATAATAATTACAAACAAAAACAAGGTTCCAGATAGCAGCAATTGTCAACATTAAAACTTAAGTGTTGAGATATGTTCTATACAGCACAAAACTATAATTAGTATGTGCATTGAATATTCTCTTCAATTAAGAAGACCCACATTTAACCCCCCTCCCCCGTTTTTTTGTGTTTTTTTTTTACAAAAGCATAGTTTGAAAGCTCACTGTGGGCTCATAATATTGGCGAGCCCAGCAAAGAACACTTATTGAAAAGGTTATTGGGGAGGGGTTAGAAAAGGGGGTTGATGATTGGGTAAGTGTGGGCAGTAAGTGAGGAAATTTAAAGTTGTGATTGGTGGAACTTGGAATGTGGAAAGAGGAATAGAATGTGAGTGATTGGTGGGAGTGATTGGTGGAATTTGGTGGGATGAAGTGAGGTGTTGGTGGTGGGAGGTTGAGTGGTTGAGGGAGGGTGGATGTGAGGAGGGCAGGCGTCTGTGAAAAGAAATAAAAAGTTGGAAGGGATTTGGGTATTTAAAGTTAATTTTAGTTGTTGTGGTCGGTTGGTATTTGTGACTAGGGCAGGAGGTGAGTTTGTGCGGTGCGGTGCTTCCTTTACCTTTTCAGTAGATTGAGGTCGTCGTCGCGCTGGTCCTGTGGGGCGAATTATTGCTTCCGTACAGGCGAGTTTACATTGGAGCCGTTCTGTTTTGTGTAGGCCAGCGCGGTGAGGTGGCTGGCGCTTTGTGGTCTTCTAAGCGCGGCCATGGCAGTCAGCGCGGGTACAGTCAGCAGTCTAGCGTCAGTGCGGGGTAGCGCATTCGCGCCTTCGCACCTTTGTTGCCTGAAGGTGAAGGGGCCTTTCTTCGGGTCCAGTTTCCTGTGTGGCTGGCTGTGAGAGCTGCCTGCATCGGGAGTTCCGTTTTGCCCGGTCGCTGGAGGACACCTTTGGTCTGGTGAGTGGCTGGATTCTTTTCTTGCCTTGGTGAGGCAGTTCCTGCTTTTGGAGTTTGCTCTGTTTATGTGTTTTGTGCTTCTAGCTGGTGTCTGATTACTCTCAGATACTAGATTGTTTTTCTCTGAGTTTAGTGGCTGCTTTATTGCTAGGGGTGGTTGGGGAACCGGTGGTTATGGCTCCTAAGAAGAAGGGTCCTAACAAACAGATTGTAAGGCAAGAAAAGAGTGCCCCTGGTGCTAAGCGGGCGTCTAAGAAGGCGGCTCCATTGGCAAGGGTATCAGCTAGTGCGGGGGTGCAGGGGCGGAGAGTGGTGTCCAGCGGCCCTGGTCCTAGTGGTGGTGTGCGGAAGCGCCAGTCGACTCCGGTTCAGGTGGCAGGTGCTGTGCGCTCTGTGCCTGAAGTTTCCACAGAGGCAGTGGAGAGTGCGGCCCCTGGCACTTCACAATCGCAAGCTGCTTCAGCTTCGGCAGTGGTTCCTGCTGGTGAGTTTTCTCGCTGTGTGTCTGATTTATTGGGTATGGTGTCTGGGAGTGGGGAGGGACGACCTGAAGGGTTGGTGGATAGGGCGGGGTTAAAGTCTTTGGGTAAACGGCTGCGGAATAAAAAATTTTTGCACTGTCTTCAGCATGTGGTGAAACATTTGGATAGGGAGAGGAGGTCTAGGAGATCCAGAACGGTAGATCCCATGAAGGTTTGGGAATCCTCTGATTCTTGGGACTCCTCCCGTTCTCCATCATCCTCTTCCTCTTCGGATGTAGTGCCGGTTGGAACAGCTGGGAGATTTGGTGTTGATTTGCTATGCCTTCCGGCGGGGTTGCTCAGTTTTCTCGCTCATGGGCATACTTTATGTGAGATTGCTCCTTTAGATGGGCAGCTGTCGCAGAAATGGAAGCGAAAGATTTTAAAAATGAAATATGTTGATGTATTTGCCTTATTGGAGCATGAGCAGGAAGGTATGGATAAGAAGAAGAGTGATGACAGTAGAGATGCCGGAACGAAAAAGAGAAGTTGTGTCTCACGGACTATTTTAATTGGTTATATAGGTTTTCATGTTTATGCTAGTGTGTTAGGCGGTGCGAAACCTGGTTTATATACGGGCTTACTTCGTTATGCTGACTTAATTTTGTGGGCTTACAGGACCTATGGTGGGTGGGCCTGGTTAAATGATGAACATTTTAGGCGTAGCCTTGCACAGGACAAGTCTGAAGCTTGGTGTTATAGGGATGTTGATTTGTGGTTGACAGAAATGACTTCCGTTAGACCGGCATTTTTTCGGGGAGTACCCTCCTCAGGAGGCTCTGTGCCCTTGGGGAGGGGTAGTTTTGGGGCAGCAGGAGTGGTAGAGCTGGAGCAGGTAGTGGGGGACCGGGTTTGCCTGGGTGGACAGGTGGGCAGCGAGGTGGGGTCTTGGGGTCCGCGTGTTTCCATTTCAATTCCGATCGGTGTGACCGCATTGGATGTAGATTCCGACATTTGTGCAGTCAGTGCACAGGCCCCCATCCCGCTCTTCGGTGCCCAGGCACCTGGGCTAAAGGGACGACAGGACGATCAGCTTGGTCCGTTGCCCAGGTGTGTCTGGTCAAGGCTCCATCCCCCGTTAATTTGCAGCAGCTTCGGGTTGGTTGGATACTTATCCGAATCGGTTAGATGCAGGGCATGCTGTTTCACGGTTTTGCGGAAGGGTTCCCTATTCCTTTTGATGGTCCTTTGTTGTTACACCGCTGTGTTAATTCCCCTTTGGTTTCCCAGTATGCAGCTATTGTGCGGGACAAATTGGGCAAAGAAATTAAGTTGGGCAGAATTGCGGGGCCTTTCCAGTCTCCTCCTTTTGAGAATATGGTATTGTCTCCATTGGGTGTCATTCCAAAGAAGGAGCCCGGGAAGTTCCGTTTAATTCATAATTTATCTTTTCCGTTGGGTCACAGCCGTGAATTCTTTTATTGATTCCCGTTTTTGTTCCATACAGTATGCTTCCTTTGATTGTGCATTGGGACATGTTGCGGCGTCTGGGTCCTGGTGCGTTAATGGCAAAGGCTGATATTAAATCGGCTTTTCGTTTACTGCCGGTTCATCCTTCTTCCTTCCCTTTATTAGGTTTTCAATTTGAACAGCAATTTTACTTTGATAACAGCCCATGGGCTGTTCAGTGTCCTGTGCCTATTTTGAGGCTTTCTCTACGTTTCTGCATTGGGCAACTGAGCAGATTGCTGGTCGCCTGCTATAGTACATTATTTGGACGATTTTTTGTTTGGAGGAGAGCGGGGTCTGATCAGTGTGGAGTCTTGTTGAATACTTTTCGCTGCCTGATGCAGTTGTTTGGGGTTTCCTTTAGCGGAAGAAAAATCTGAAGGGCCTTGCTCTGTTTTGGGTTTTTTGGGCATCGAGTTAGATTCTATGCGTATGGAATCGCGTTTGCCTGCAGATAAAGTGCAGGCATTGCGCATGGAAATTGATAGGCTCTTCAGAAGCGAAAATTGACCCTCACAGAGGTGCAGTCTTTGGTGGGGCGTTTACATTTTGCCTCTCGGGTTATTCCGATGGGTCGTGTATTTGCTCGTCGTCTGGCCTTTTTGATGAAAGGGGTCCAAAAAAAGTACTATAGGATTCGATTGTCTCGTGCGGTCCATGAGGATTTACTGATTTGGAAAACCTTTTTGATGACATTTAATGGTGTCCAGGTGTGGCCTCAGCCGGTGGTGTCATCTGCGGATTTGCAGTTATTTACAGATGCAGCTGGTGGGTTGGGTTTTGGAATTTATTTTCATGGGGCCTGGTGTGCGGAGGCATGGCCAGAGCAGTGGCGCACCCGGGGTTGGTGTGCTAATGTGGCCTTCTTGGAGCTCTTTCCGGTTTGGGTGGCCTTGCAATTGTTTGGTCACAGTTTGATGAATAGAAGAGTTCTTTTGAGTTCTGATAATTCGGCAGTGGTGGAGGCTGTAAATAAGCAAAGTGCACATTGTCCTCTTTTGGTGAGCTTATTGCGATTGGTGGTGCTGGATTGTTTACAGCTGAATTTGACTCTACGGGCGAGGCATGTGCCGGGATACAGTAATGATCTTGCTGATTCTCTCTCTCGCTTTCAGTGGGTCCGTTTTCATGCCTTGGCCCCGGGAGCGGACGCTGGACCAACAGTGATGCCTGCGGAGTTGTGGCAGCATTTCCTGGTATCTTCACGACTTTGTTGATGGATTCATTAGCTTCCACTACCTAGAGAGTCTACATTGCAGAATTGCGGCGTTTTGAGTACTTCTTACAGTATTTTTTGGTCCTAGGGGTTCCAGTGATTGATGAGTCCTGCATTATTGACTTCATATTATTTGCTCATTCAATGGGTTGGTCTGTGGGTGCCCTCAATCAAGCCTTAGCTGGAGTGGCTTTTCTTTGTAAGTTACGAGGGTGGATCGATCCTACTACTTCCTTTTTAGTTAAAAAGCTTCGAGTGGGTTATGTTAAAGGGTCTGCTCATACCCGTCCGCCTGTGTTACGATTGCCTATTTTGCCTGAGCATTTGGTGGCTATGGGAGCTGCTTTGCAGGGGATTTGTGTGTCTCCTTTTGAAGTGCTTCTTTTTCGTTTGGCTTTTTCTGTAGCCTTTTTTGGAGCACTTCGTATTAGTGAGTTGGTTGATCCTTCCAAGCGGGCATTAAGTAGGACGGGGATTTTGGGGTCTGATGTGGTGTTGTCTGCATCGGAATTGCATTGTTGCATACGGCACTCTAAGATAGACCCTTTGGGAAAGGGCAGTTGGTTGAGGTTGCATACCTCAGCTCTATTTTCATATGGCTTTGGCTCATATGTATGCGCCGCTTCGGCCTGTCCAGGGTCTGTATTGGTTAGTACATGCTGATGGGGGCCCCATTAACTCGATTCCAATTTTCTGCAGTTTTTAAGAAAGCTTTGGTTAGCTTGGGTTTTGACTCTACACTTTTTGGTACCCATTCTTTCAGAATTGGGGCAGCAACTTTTGCAGCACATAAAGGGGGATCCCCTGATCTTATTCGAAGAATTGGGCGTTGGGCTTCTAATAGATATTTGGGTTATGTTTGTCCAATGTCTTCATGATTGTTCTTTGTTTTCTGTTTAGTTTCCATCCGGAATTTGCCAGTTGATATTTGTATCTGGCTGTGTGGGCATTCTTTCCTGTTCTGGGTGCAAAAGCATGCAGCTGAATCCAGATGGGGGTTGAATCTTGGCCTGGCTGGTCTTGGTATCGATATTCACTGGATGGGACAGCGAGGAATGCGCTGGAATCAACTTTTGCCTACATTGTTGGAAGGTGCACGTTTTTCCTATCCTGATTTAATTTTGATACATTTGGGTGGGAATGATTTATATTATGTTAAGGGTGTTGATTTAATTAACCAGATGAAGAGGGATTTTATCCATATCTTCTCACAATTTCCTTTAACTCGTATAGTATGGTCCCTCGTTTGGTATGGAAGGATGCTCGCTCTGAGAGAGGGATTGAGCGTCTGCGGCATCGTGTGAATGTGGATGTGGCTAGATGGGTTGGATGTATGGGGGGTATGATTTTGAGTCATGATTTGTTGACTGCGGATTGTCCTGGTCTCTATCGCCCTGATGGAGTCCACTTATCTGATATAGGGTTAGACATTTTCTTAAGCACAGTTCAGGATTTGTTAGAATCTTTATACCAGGCTTGATTTGGCCGCAGTTTAGTGCTTTGAGTGGGGAGCGGTGACAAGCGTTTGCCGTCACCGCTTTGGCGGAAATGGGAAAGGGATCCTTCCAGGCGGCCAGGGAAGTGGGAAGAATAAGTAGTGATTATAATGTTTAGACTGTGTGCGGCACCCGCCACAGACAGATGTGAGGCCGGGCGACACCGCAGGTCTTGCTATTGGGTTTATTGGAATTGAATGTAAGATATGGGAATTTGGGGGGCAGAGCAGCTAGGTCGTGACCGACTAGCTGTTGGGGAAAGGAAACTAAAGGCCGCCAAGGAAGAGAGGGATAAAAGTGGATGTACATTGTTAGTTGTTTAAATGAATTAATAAAGCTGCGGCCAAATTTTCTGCCAACAAGTGTTTGTAGTTTTATTTAGTAATTTTTGTGAAGTTATTTGCATGGTGCGAGTCCAAATGTTATGGTTTTTAGCGCTGGCTACAGTAGTAACAGCTCCTATGCTCATAGGAATTTTTGAGCATCGGAGCTGTTACCACTGTGGCTGGCACTAAAAAAACATGCTAAGCTTTTTTAAAAGAGGGGTTAGTTTCCCTTTCCTCTATAAGAAGTATATTGTTCAAGTTAAAATGTTCAAGTTAAAATGTCTGTGCGTGTAGAATGCAGACATACACCTAAGGCAAGCAAATTAGATTACTGGTTTTACCACATTTGCACAATGCTGTGTTAATAAACAGGCCTTATTATATATAATGGAACTTGAAGTATATAACGCATATTAATGAAAAGTGACATACTGTAATGTAGTATCACATTTTAATAAAATCTAGTTTTTAGTTTTGTTCATATAAATTTATTTGTGGGCCCCTGTGAGTTGAAATATTAAACTGAGGTGGTAAAACTTCATTGACAGAGTCAAGAAAAGCTATAAGTAGGTTACAGAAACCCACTGTTATATGTTTACCACAATTTAACTGATAGACATTTCATTATTGTATCTTGATCACATCTTTACTGCTAGATGGCTTTTACTTTTTTTTTAGGCAAAGGTTACATGTGCTTTTTTTTTTTCTTATGAAAAGCAATGTAAGTTTAGGCACCTAGAAATAAATTTTAACAACATGAATCTATACAAGTATGAGTTTACTCCCTTGGGAACACGGTTCCAATTACCTTACACAATTCCCTACAATACTTGGAAAAAGAGAAAATGATATTTGATGTCAACAGGGAAGTGGTAGTAGTGCTGTAAAATTGTGCTTGATGTTTATTGACAGGAACATGCTAGGAAGCTCTGCAATGATTAGGTCAATGTGTGACCCCTCAAGCTCATCATAACATCAATGGATATTCAGTGGAGATTCCTTCCCTTAGTGTTGTCATCCTTTATCTTGGCAAACATCAAAATCTAAGCACAAAAAAGAGAAAATGAGCTATTGATTTTCCAGTATTGTCTTAACCTGAAGACTAATTGAAGGTCAGCGTATGTATCCTTGTCAAAAAGCTGAGTTCTGTTATGCATTGTGAATGTCTGACATAAACTAGCCCAAGAGAAATATAGTTGATATACTTAATTCTCTGTGCAGAGAGAACACACAGGAATTTTCTCCAAAAAATTTCAGCTACTCTGCTTGGAAAATCAAATTCCATGCATCATAAAGTTGAAAATAATTGGATTGATCAATAAGTTTTATGCAAGAAAAAAAAAAAGGTGATGGTATGCTTGACAGTACAACAAAATATATTTGAGTCAAATTGCCTTCTTATTCAAAACCGCCTATTGCATACCTAGATATTCTACTTCCTCTCAGAAAAATGAATGACTTTGTAATTGCTTTCGAGCATGTATAAAATTTGTTGAAAATTGTTTTTATGAAATAACAAAGCTATTAGTATAAGCCCCAACTAGCCTCAGGCAAAATCCCTGCCTAACTTACTAAAATATATTATGCATTACATTGTTTTAGTATATGTGAATCCAACCACTATGAGACCTATGTTTTATAATGTACTCCTAAATTGGAACATCAGGTTTGACATGCTTTTCCCTATACCTGGTGTAATAAAATGTTGATACTTATATTGGCCAAAACATATATGACCATTTGGTCTAAAGCATGGCTGCCCAAGTCTACTCCTTGAGATCTACTAGGCAGGCCGGGTTTTCAGGATATCCACAATGAATATGCATGAGAGAGGATTTGCCTTCTTGGTATGCAAAATCTCTCTCATGCATGTTCATTATGGATATCCTGAAAACCTGGCCTGCCAGTAGATCTCGAGGACCTGCCCTGGTCTAGAGGAACCTGCTAATCAACATATCTGCTCCTAATGAACATGTTTATTCTAGATCTTAAGTTCATCTCAGATACATATCTATTGTCCATGCCCCTCTTACTTTCTAGCATACAGATCTACTTACCCTTCTGAACAATCATATTTTCCTTTCTCTTGGCCATCAAGAGAATATCATCTTATCTCTATCTTCAGGATGTAGTGCCACTCTGGTACCCCTAGAAAGTGGTACCAAAAATACTAGAACTACCGTATTTTCACGCATATAACACGCGCGTTATACGTGTTTTTACAAACCGTGCATACCCTTGTGCGGTATACGCGTGAGCGCGTTGTACAAATTTTTTTTTACATAGTTCCCCCCTCCCCGACGTCCGATTCACCCCCCGCAGGACCGCTCGCACGCAACCGCACCCCCACCCCGAAGGACCGCCAACTCCCCAACACGATCGGGGCAAGAGGGAGCTCAAACCCTCTTGCCCCCCCGACTCCCCGACATGATCGGGGCAAAAAGGAGCCCAAGCCCTCTTGCCCCGCTGATTTCCCAACTCCCCGACAATATCGGGCCAGGAGGGAGCCCAAGTCCTCCTGGCCCTGGCGACCCCCCCCCGCTAGTTTTTCGGGCCAGGAGGGAGCCCAAACCCTCCTGGCCACAGCGACCCCCTAACCCCACCCCGCACTACATTACGGGCAGGAGGGATCCCAGGCCCTCCTGCCCTCGACGCAAACCCCCCTCCCCCCAACGACGCCCCCCCAGAACTTCCGACCGCCCCCCCAGCCGACCCGCGACCCCCCTGGCCGACCCCCATGACACCCCCACCCCCCTTCCCCGTACCTTTCTGTAGTTGGCCGGACAGACGGGAGCCAAACCCGCCTGTCCGGCAGGCAGCCAACGATGGAATGAGGCCGGATTGGCCCATCCGTCCCAAAGCTCCGCCTACTGGTGGGGCCTAAGGTGCCTGGGCCAATCAGAATAGGCCCGGAAGCCTTAGGTCCCACCTGGGGACGGGGCCTGAGGCACATGGGCCCAACCCGACCATGTGCCCAAGGCCCCGCCCCAGGAGGGACCTAAGGCTCCCGGGCCTATTCTGATTGGCCCAGGCACCTTAGGCCCCACCAGTAGGCGGAGCTTTGGACGGATGGGCCAATCCGGCCTCATTCCGTCGTTGGCTGCCTGCCGGACAGGCGGGTTTGGCTCCCTTCTGTCCGGCCAACTACAGAAAGGTACGGGGAAGGGGGGTGGGGTGTCGTGGGGGTCGGCCAGGGGGGTCGCGGGTCGGCTGGGGGGGCGGTCGGAGGTTCTTGGGGGGGCGGTCATTGGGGGGAGGGGGGTTTGCGTCGAGGGCAGGAGGGCCTGGGATCCCTCCTGCCCGTAATGTAGTGCGGGGTGGGGGTAGGGGGTCGCTGTGGCCAGGAGGATTTGGGCTCCCTCCTGGCCCGAACAACTAGGGGGGGGTCGCCAGGGCCAGGAAGACTTGGGCTCCCTCCTGGCCCGATATTGTCGGGGAGTTGGGGAGTCGGCGGGGCAAAAGGGCTTGGGCTCCCTTTTGCCCCGATCGTGTCGGGGAGTCGGGGGGGGGCAAGAGGGCTTGAGCTCCCTCTTGCCCCGATCATGTCGGGGAGTCGGCGGAGCAAGAGGGGAAGCAGCAGGACACCGGTAGGAGCTTCTACATGATGGGAGGGGTCGGGAGGCTGTGGGGGTGCGAGCGGTCCTTCAGGGTGGGGGTGTGTGCGAGCGGTCCTGCGGGGGGGGATGAATCGGACGTCGGGGGGGCATCAGGCTTTCAGGGTGGGGACAGGACTTCAAGGGGGAGAGGAGAGTCGGGGCGGGCGACTGGAGAGTCAGACAGCATGCGCGGTATATGGGTGTGCGCAGTATACAAAAATTTCTGTACATAAATTTGTGTTTTCCGCGCGCTAAACCCGTGTGCGTGTTTTACACGGGTGCGCGTTATCTACGTGAAAATACGGTAGTAGGATATAAGATGCTATTTTGCTGCTGACTGGCCCAAAGAGGAAAGTGGAAAGGTTTGAAGCCTGATATATTAACTAGGAGCTTTCTGGACATTCAGCCCCAGATTCTACATATGGAACTCAAAATTGTGTGCACATAAATTTAGGCATATTTCCAATTTGTGCCAAAAATTTAATTAATTAAGTAACAAAACAATTAGTTACAATAATTGAGAGCTATCAATCAATTATTAGCATTAATTGGCAACAATTTGATTTATGCACACATTTTGCTATGTGCTAATATTTAAAGAGGCAAATGTAAATATTTAAGCACGTGACTGAAAAGGAGGTGTGATTATGGGATGAGCATATGCAAATCAGGGACATTCACTAAGGATGCATGCAGTATTAAATAATTTGGAAAATGACACCTAATTTGCACATGAGGATTTACACCAGGTTTCAGTTGGGTATGGATCCTGCTGCTATGCTCTGTTCTACAAACTGTGCCCAAATCAGAGCACCGTTTATAAAATAACATAGAAACATGATGGCAGATAAAGGCCAAATGACCCATCCAATCTGCCCATCTGCAGTAACCATTATCTCTTCCTCTATTTAAGAGATCCCACGTGCCTATCCCAGGCTTTCTTGAAATCAGACACACTCTGTCTCTACCACCTCTACCAGGAGTCTGTTCCACACATCTACCACTTTCTGTAAAAATGTATTTCCTCAGATTACTCCGGAGCCTATCACCTCTTAACTTCATCCTATGCCCTCTTATTCCAGAGCTTCCTTTCAAATGAAAGAGACTCAACTCATGTGCATTTACATCACATAGGTATTTAAATGTCTCTCAAGAAGAATTGCTTAATAACAAAATTCAAAATCAAAACAATGTTATTAGCCAAGTGGTGGAGATACCCACTGAAACACATTTGCTAATAGTGGAGAAAAAGCCTCAACTGCATTTCAAAATAGACGGCAACCCAGCGGGTTTCTACCCATTCAACTTTTCTGTCTCATAGGCAAAAAAACTCCACACAGACCAAAATGTAAGTTTCAAAATGGGTTACCCAACACCACTTGGCACAGGGAAAACTCATAAAAGAGAAAAAGCAAAAGAACAAGAAACAATACTGAACTTATCTTTACATGCTGATCAAGTTCTCACAGACTGTTGTGTTCGACCTCACTGTCGTCGATCATGTTGTTATAACACCAGCTGATTCACAACGCTTCAGTGAAGAAAAAGAAGTTCTCCTTC
The DNA here is from genome assembly GCF_902459505.1 of Geotrypetes seraphini. Taxonomy (NCBI): domain Eukaryota; kingdom Metazoa; phylum Chordata; class Amphibia; order Gymnophiona; family Dermophiidae; genus Geotrypetes; species Geotrypetes seraphini. Next base: position 60,906,077 of record NC_047088.1, read on the forward strand.
TAACAAGGCTCTTGTTTCACCAACAAGTGGCTGCGTCAGGGAAATTTCCAAATGTTCTAACTCTCTCCAGCTCCGTGTACTGAATGCTCCAAAATGACGCCCGAGCTTAAGATCAGCTGGTCATGACGTCACTTCCGCTCCCATCTCCCGGTGTTATGGCTTTAAATCTTTGGGCAGCTGCCATGAACCGTCAAACAGCAGGCCTACCCCGGAACCCTTCATTCTACTTCAAGGGGCAGGCCTGCTCATGGACACTGTGTGGCGGCTGCCAAAGATTTAAAACTATAGCGCCGGGAGGAGGAAGTTGGGGGACTCAGGAGCTGCTGAGAGGTCATGCACTAGGGCAGAGCTCCTGGGGCCCCCTAACAAAGCAGTGTTCTGTTGCATATGCTGGTTACAATTCATCAAAAAAGCTCACTGGATAACTTATAAACTAAGTTTGCTTACACTCAAATCTTTACTTTATAAAACTCCTGCCTTTATTTATAAACTACTAATTCCCTACACCTCAAATAGATTATTGAGATGGAATGAACAACATTTATTGACGATTCCTTCACTAAAAATTATTAATACACGACGGCAATTCATTTTTTCAGTCACAGCCCCTCAAACATGGAACTCATTCCCTATTCACTTAAGGGAAGAACGCAACTTGGATAAATTTAAGAGCAAATTAAAAAGCTTTCTTTTTAAGGATGCATTTAATAATCAGTAAGCCAGTCTTGTGGCCAGATTTTAACTTCCCTATATAGCTTCTTTGAAGTATACTGATTTTTCCTTCCCTCTTGTTTTTCCCTTGAACGTCTTATTTACTATCAAACAATTTGTGTTTCATGGGTCTGTAGCATTACTCATTAGTCTTGTAAGACTTAGTTTTGTCATTTGTTGTATTGTTCCCTAAATTTTGTAATTTTAGTAATATGTACATCGCTTAGAATTCTGATTAAGCGATCAATCAAATCTTTATTAAACTTTAATATGGCATTTGGCTATAAAAAAGATGACAACCACACCTCTTCCAGTAACAATGCCGATCTTCAAAAAAAGAAAAAAAAAAAAAAAGCCTATCATTCAATCCTCTGGTTCAGTCCCCTTGTCCTTATTGAATTAAATGTAAAAAAATCCATTCCTGCTTGCTCTGGCAAAATCTTTTACCTACTTTATGTTGCCTCTCTTTAGAGTTTGTGGTATGTGATCAGTGTAAATCTAATTATCCTATTTTTTTAATTGAAATTTTCAATTTACAATCATCATAATACAAAACATAATCTCCATGGATGAAATCATAAAGTAAAACCAAGAATAATGTTTAAAGGATATCAAACTCAGACTCTTTCCATAACAGGAGCATTAAGGAAATTGAGAGGAGAGAACAGTTTTATCACACCAAGAAAATCTTAAGAAATCATAAGAAAAGACATTATACTTGGTCTCATCTAAAATCCTGTGTACATATTTACCTAATATACCCCCTTTTACAAAGTTTTACATGATCTAAGTCACAACGTCCAAGTTCCATCGATCCTGTGCTGTATAACTTTCATTTATACAATGCTGTACGACTAAGTCTAAGCCGGCCCACGTCCCGTCTCCCAACTCCCGCCCTCGACACTCCTCCTGAAACGCCCTGTTTAGCTTTGGTCGTTCAGCGGCACTATGAAGGCCTAGGTCGTTTAGAAATACATCCAAAACCCATTTTTATTATCAGCACTTGGACGTATTTGTGAAATGTTTGTCCAAGTGCTGACTTAGCCTGGTTTTTGGACGTTTTTCTCTTTCGATTATGAGCCCCATACTGTATATTGGGGCCTTGTTTTTTGGGTTTTTTTTAGATGTTCCTGGGGATATTTGGAGCACTGATTCAGAAAATTGCATTGGATAGACCACATCAGCTTTAATTTTTTAGATAGATATATCCTTGCTTTGTGTTTGGGATAGTAGAGCCAAACATGAACATTGGTCAAAAAAAGATTGGCTTCTGAGGGAATATATGGTGGTTGGAGGATAAAATGTAATCAATGAACCTTTGGAAGCATGAGATAGAATCATGCTGCCACAACTACATTTAAATCTGGGCCTGATAAAACAATTTGTAAAGGCTTTGAATAAAGACAGTTTGTGCATTGAATAAATGACCGCATATGTCATCTGGACTTACCATGGAAAAACTGAAGGCAGGAATTTTCGATGCTCCACAGATCAAACAACTTATAAATGGCCCACATTTCATAGCATCAATGAATGAAATCAAATCATGTGCCTGGTCTTCATTTGTTCTTCTTGTGAAAAACTTTATTGGTAACAAGAAGGCAGACAACTACACACAATTAATAGAGTATGTTCTTTCATTTCAACAGACTTGGCTGTAGCATGAATGTTAAAGTCCATTATCTGTACAGTCACTTAAATCGCTTTCCAGAGAACCTTGGAGATTTAAGCGAAGAGCAAGGTGAAAGATTTCACCAAGACATAAAAACAATTCAAGCCAGATACCAAGGAAGATGGGGTGCACACATGATGGCAGACTATTGTTGGAATCTTATGCAGGATTATCCTGGCAGATCCCACTCTCGGAAGTCTTACATAAGGAGCTTCTTGTGTGTTTGTATCATAAACTTGTGCCTTTGGTATGAAATAAGTATATTTTCATGTTGTACACTTTTCTTTTAATTTTAATATGTTTCCTTCATGCTTAAAATATATTAATTTAAATACTACATTAAAATATATTGATTTTTTATTGGGTGAGCAGAGTGAAGAGTGGTATATGGCACATGTTCTGTATCTCAAAAAATAGAGCTGATAAAAGAAAACTGGTGCCCTTTTTGGAATCAGAAGGTCAAATATACCCAGAAACAAGTCTAAAATTTGAGGCACCAAAATGATTGTTGGCCAGTTGAATATGCTTTAGAAATCTATGGGAGTGATGAAGAGTCCAAGGAAATAAATTCCAAATATACTGTTTCAACTTATCTTTAGGGGAAATTGAGTTATTATAAGGAAAATTCATAAAACAAAGATTATTGGCTCTCAACAGGTTCTCAGCCCTCTCTAATCTATTCTCAAGTATCATATTTCCTTTTTACTAAAGAAGCATTAGAGGTTTCTAATGACTCAATTTTCCCTGAACATACATTTAGTTTCCCACTATGCAAAACCAAATCAGTCTGTAATGACTCTACTTTGGCTGCTGCTTCCCATGTAGAGGAGCACAACTGAGACATGCAATTAGTTAAAGTCCCCTTCATTTTAGTTAGCTTCCAAATGTCTACATTAGAAACTTCCTTTGGAACTGTCACTCCAAAATCTTGTCTCATACAACCTCCAAATGTAATGAGAAGCTCCAACAAGTTCTGTTTGACAAATCTCTAGTCTCATCCACACCAAATAAAGGACTAGAAGAAACTGGAGCAGAGCTTGCTTCCACATTAGGTGGATGAGGTAGTGAGCGTGTGTTAGGATTCAAAGAGGGAGCTTCAAAACTACTTTCACACTTAGATGAAAAATTAGGCTTCACAGTAGTAGTAGAGGAAACATTCTTAATTACAGCAAAGAAGTCCAGAGGACCTTATGCTTTCCAACACTTATTCAATTCTTATGAGAATCAGAACATTTACCTTGCTAGTCCATGGTAAAAACCTCTACCGCTGTTTGATAAAAGCTAGAATAAATTATTTATCTGTTCTTTAAAAATAGGATTCGAGTCCAAGATTTTGTTAACAATCTAGTAAACTTTTCAATAATCAATGGTTCTCCAGTATTCAGAAAGATATTTTTCTGGAAGTTCTGGGTGTTCTAATCCAACTATCATAATTTAGTTTTAGTAGAATTCAGCTTCATTCAAAGTTTAAGGAACCAGTCTTGGAGTCTAGATGTACAAGAACAAATGATGGAAGACAGATGTCTCAAATCCGAATTTACCCAAAATTATCTGAATTGTAATATATAAATATCATCTATATAAGTGAAAAGAAATTCATCTGGTTCCAAATATAAATTGTGTAGTTATATAAACATTGAACAATATTAGAGACAGCAGTGACCCCTGAGGGATACCACATACCAGATACCATGCAGAAGATACTTTTCCATTGAAATTTACTACCTAGGATCTAGTAACCAAAAACTCATGCAATCAATGCAAATATATTTTCATCAATTCCCAATTGAGAAAGAAGATAAATTAATATATTATAGTCCACAAAGTCAAAGTTGCAGACAGATCAAATTGTAACAAGATAACATATCATTTTTTCCTAATACATTTTGAATCTTAGAAATCAATAAAAGTAATAAAGTCTCTATACGATAACAGGTCCAAAAACCATGTTGAAAAGGATGCAATATTGAAAATTTATTTAGAAACTCTGTAAGCTGTATGGTGACTATTGACTCCATTAATTTAGATAATATTGGGTAATCATTCTGTTTTAGAACCACTGCCAGACTTTGTAGATTTCTTCTTACGACCATTTGTTCCCCAGATTGATTTGTATGTTAGAGATTCTGCTCAGGAGGGAAAAAGGCCTCAGAGGTCCATCATCTGGTGAATCAGGACTATGAATCATTCACTGGCCAAGAAAACCTCCATTACAGTCCATAATATACTTTTCAATATATCTATAACATCAGCACTTATTTTTAAAGAGCCCAACTGAGACTCGTTTCGCTAACCATTACCTCAGAAAATCTCTGTGTGCTGTATGTTTTTGTGACTGTTTTTTTCTGGCCAGCACCACTCATATTGTTAAGTGACACTTACTATTGGGAGAGTTTCCTCTCTTTTTTTTTTTGTTGTTGAAATTAGCACATGGCCATTACTGGAAAAATATAAAATATCTGCCTTTACCAACAGCACTAAAAGTGGCCCTATGGGAAAGACCTACATTGGGGACAACACAGACTACTTCCTATATAATAAAACTCTAGAGCACGCATGCGCTCTTGAAAAATCGTGATCCCTGGCGCCGTGTTTTCTGATCCGTGGCCGCGTTCCATTTTAGAACGCGGCTAGGGATCACTCTGGCCACTCCCCTCCTCACTCACCAATCCGAAGCAAGCTCCTCACCAACCGGAAGCAAGCACCTCACCTCCCGCCCTCGCTCACCGCTGCTGCTGTCGCTGCCGCTGATCCTTCTCTTCTGGGCAGCCTGCGATCATGGCCGGCTTTGGCAGGCCTCGCGGGCCGCTTTCCGGCCTCAGTGGCACGTTCCCTCTAATGCACAGGATCGCGCCGGGAGGGAGCATGCTTCCGGGTTGGGGAGTGGCCTGTGAGGTTCGCTGGGGCCGGCCACCATGATCACGGCCTGGAGCAGGCCAGAAGACGCCGGGATGCAGGGAGGGTAAGCAGGGGAATCAATACAGGGGGCCAGAGGGAGAGGGAAAGGGGGCTGCTTTGGGGGGAGGGGTGTGCTGATGGGAGACAGAAGGGGCCATGGAGAGACAGGGAGAGGGAAAAGGGGCTGCTATGGGGGAGGGGTGTGCTGGGGGGAGACAGAAGGGGCCATGGAGAGATAGGGAGAAGGAAAAGGGGGCTGCTTTGGGGGGGAGGTGTGCTGGGGACAAACAGGTTTGCTCTGGGTGGAACACAGAAGGGACCATGGAGAGACAAGGAGAGGGAAAGGGGGCTACTTTGGGGGAGGGGTGTGCTGGGGACAGACAGTTTTGCACTGGGGAAGACAGAAGGGGCCATGGAGAGACAGTTAGGGAGAAGGAAAGGGGGCTGCTTTTGGGGGTAGGGGTGTGCTGGAGGCAGACAGCTTTGCTCGGGGGAGGAGGAGACAGAAGGACACAGACAGCGGCCAAGGAGAGAGATAAAGAAACACAGACAGACAGACACACATATATTCTAGCACCCGCTAATGTAACGAGCTTAACGACTAGTTTTATATAATTCTGCTGTTTCTCCACATGGTTTTAACCTTATCCAGAGTCCACTGATTAAAGATTAGTAGAAGGCAAGCAAGTAGGGTGATTGACCATTGAAAATAACATAGTTATGGAACATTGTTCTCAAAATTTGGGGGGGGGTTCTGCCATTAAACTTCGTCAGTCTTCTTTTTGAAAGGAAGAAAATGAAAAAGGAGGGTCAGCAGTATGAGTTCTGTTAAAATGTTTCTTAGCTGACGTTTCCCCCACCCAGCCAGTGTTAGATGGAAGACAATGAGTTGGGGGAATGTACCAAATTTACCCCCTTTTACAAAACCATAGCGTGGTTTTTATCATCGGCCACTGCAGTAATAGCTTCGATGCTCATAAAAATTCTATGAGCTTTGGAACTGTTACCACCGTGGACAGTGCTAAAAACCACGACCACGATACAGTTTTGTAAAACAGGGGGGGGGGGGGGGGGTTAGCTGAAAGCAGGAGGGATTGTCCTATCCATGTTTTGTATTTCACTAGAAATTGCTAGCTACCTTATACAGCAATCTACATTGATCTATTTTAGTTTGTAGAAGAACAGAAGTTTTAATTGTAATTGGTTACCTTTCTATTTTGGTTGCTATCACAACTTTCAGATTGAGAACCTGAGCAGTTTAAGTGGTGTTTGTGTCCTTTGATAACCACAAAGATAAATTTTGAGTCATTGGTGCAGATTGGAGGTGGTGATTGTAGCAAGAGTAAATGTTGAGTGGACAACCATGGTTGAGTTTCCAGGTGCCTAAATGACAGAAGGGTTATAAGTTGCTCATTAACGCCCCGCCCCTAGTTACAAAACCGTGGAAACGGATTTAGAACAGGCTGGTGCATTGAATGCTCTGCACTGCGCACCGGCCTATTAAAAAACAACAACGCTTCCACAGTTTTATAAAAGAGGGGGGGGGGGGATATGTTTGGTGTGGGCAATAGAAATGAAACAGACTGTCTTAAGTATCCTAAAAACAGAAGGAATTTTCAGCACAAACTTGATTAGGGATGTAGAGCAACTGAAGTAAAATATTTGAGTGTGCAGAAAACAGTCAAATTCTTGCTCTTATAGAAATGTGTAAAAAGGCTCTAGACGTAGTAAAAAAAAAAATATTAAATTAATTACATTTAATAAAGATAGCTGCATTGAATGTTCATGTTTGTTTTATGAAATCATTTAGAGGAATACTTATGTAGTCCCGGCGTCCTGCTTACCTGTACCACCATGCAGCAGACTACAGCCAGTTCCTCAGGGTTGGGTTGACCACTCACTCAACCTGCACCAAGGCTCATAAAAAGTTAAAGAAAATTAATCTGTTCCACTTTGTACTCAGTCACTGTCACAGTCACTCACAACTCTTGCACGAGCTTGGGCGCAGGCTGGGGCCGGATAAATCCGGTAGGCCAGAGGAAATGCATATCCTGGTGCTCCAATCAGGAAGAAATTCTAAAATTAGCGTCCAAACTTTAGGCATTGGTAGAAGCCCTGCCAACACCTAAGTTAATTGAAAAATGCCTTTTATTTAGGTGCCAGAATTATGACTAGGTAGTTGCTTTAGGCCACAGAATGACAAAGTAGGAATGGCCAACACTGGATGTGCTGTTAGGCGGACTAAGATGGCTTCCTAATCATGATTCATGCCAAGATAGATGGCTGAAATGGCCTGGAAAATGCTGGCCTACATTTCAGCCACCTATCTATGCTGCGAGATCCTAAAACTAGACCACAGCTGTTATAAGTTGATCATGGCAGGGGAATTTATCCCATCAGCTCAGCTGGTAGGACTCCCTGAAGCCATGCCAATAACATGTTCCTGGGCACTATTTTAAAGAGACTACGACGGGAACTCCCTACAGCCATTTTCTCATGGCGATCTGCACGGGGCAGGAGCGTAGGAAGATTGCTCCTGCCCCGAAAGCCCGCTAGACCACCAGGTAAGGCCGGGAAGGCGGCAGGGAGGTAAAAAATATGGATTTTTTAATTTTCCCCCTCCCCAGAAAAAAAATTGCAATTATGTGAAATCGCGAATGCAGAAACCGCGAATGGGGAGGAGGAAGTATAGATTCTTCGTGCTGATCTACTGAGTTTCAGCAGGCCCTGCTAGTAATGAATACAGTGTTCCCCCGCAAATTTGCGGTTCGCAAATCGCAGACTCACTCATTTGCAGTCTTCTCCAACCGCCTCTTCCTATAGTAAAGTCGGGTTACATTAATCAGAATCTGCGTGTCAATACAGCTCCTAATTGGTGTAGCCCGACTTTACTACAGGAAGAGGCGGTCGGAACAGACTGTGAGTGATTTTCTTCACCTGCCGGCGCTCCCGCTGGTCCTCTCCTGCCGGCCCTCACCAAGTGGCCCTCTCCTGCCTCTCCAGCTGCCCTCTCCTGCCTCCCCTGCCTTCTGACAGGCACAAAACTGCATTTACAGTGTTTCAAAATTTGCGGGGGTTCCTAGAACGGAACCCCCGCGAATGCTGGGGGAGTACTGTATTAGCAAAGACATCAAGAGGCACTAGCATATGGACTGGTTTAAAGGTATCACTTTGATTTATTCTAAAATTTCCATAAATAAGATCCTAAATATAATCTATTTTTTATAAGAGTTAATATATTCTCAAGTTCCAAAATGAACACCTTTTTTATTTATAGGCATATGGATCATAAACACACACTCTACAGAAGGAGTATCAATTCATTATATATAATTCTTTAAAAAAAAATTTAACTTTCTACAAAAAAAGAATTACTATACTTCAAAACATTGCTTTAATTTAAATATTGTTAAAATCATCACAATCAATGTACCATACAAACTCATAAGCATAGGATGCCTGAAAGTCTCCAGCAATACTCCTTATTTAAAATAATCAAACATCTAACAGTCCATCACAATAAAGGAGTACTTATCTTCTGAAGTTGCTGTCTGGAGTTCTTATCTTCTGAAATCGTCATATCATCCTGGGCTCAGCTGCATATTCCAAAGTGCTCAGTGCTCCAATACAAAATCATAAGTGAAAAAATCCATCCAAAAACAACCAAAGTCCAAATTCATCAATCCAATGATCCTTGTTCATAAGTCCAAAAGGTCAATGCAATTCAAAATGTCAAATATCACAGACTTCCTCAACACAATATGCAGTCTCCGGTAGTTGTTTGACACCATACGTGTTTCTCTTCCAGCTTTCTCAAGAGGAAGATATGTGCAACACTTTAACAAACAGCTCACAGCCTCACATTGGAATAGAGTCCCATGCAGAACTTCATGGTGGCACAGCCATATTTGAACGCTTTGAGAGCATTCTGCATGGGACTCTGTTCCAATGTGAGGCTGTGAGCTGTTTGTTAAAGTGTTGCACATATCTTCTTCTTGAGAAAGCTGGAAGAGAAACACGTATGGTGTCAAACAACTACCGGAGACTGCATACTGTGTTGAGGAAGTCTGTGACAGTTGACATTTTGAATTGCACTGACCTTTTGGATTTATGAACAGTAGCCCTTCTACCTTCCTTTACCTCCCCCCTGTTCAGCAGCACCCCTTTACTGCTCCCCCTGTCCATCAATACCTGTCCAGCAGCAACCCTTCACTGTTCCCCTTGTCCAGCAGAAGCCCTTTTCCCTTTGTTTAACCTTCCCCCCTGTCCAGCAGCACCCCTACCCTGCTCCCCCTATCATGAAGTACCCCCTTCTCTTTTCCCTGCTGCCCCTGTCCAGCATCCACTAGCCTGGGCAGCCTCAGGGCTTTTGCTAGGCCAGCCCACTTTGCATTATTGAAGTGGGCCGGCCTAGCAAATGCTCCGCAGCTGCAAGATGAAACCGCGGCTGCTGCATTTACTGGTCCGGGGGTGAGAAGAGGCGTCCCGGCAGCAGCAGTGCAGGAAGTCAGCCGGCATCAGATAGCGGGGCAGAAGGCAGGCAGTGCGCATGTGCGGTACGGAAAGCACACATCACGGCGGCAGGGATTACGGCATCGTAAGTGCACATGCATGCTTAGGGTTTTATTATAGAGGATGACATAAACCAAATCATAACATCAAGTAGCTAGCCAAAGGTTCAGAGAAAGCAATCATATTTATGAACTTCAGCTCAAACAGTTATTCTTAGCAGGCTGCAACTTTATTTATGTAACATTTCAGATCTCTAGTGAAAAGTCATATTGCACAGGTCCAGATGATTGTCAGAGATGAGTAGGTACTTAGCCCATGGTGTGTCATGATGCCAGAAAGGAAAAATACTCCTTTGCTCCTGTGCTCATTTAGATGTTAATATATCTGTCTATCCCATGTCACAATTCATTTTAGCGATGTAGGGAAAATGTTTTATATTGTCTCAGATTTTCTGGATTTACAACTTTGTTTTTCACAGAGACATTGTTTCAGTCTAAAACACCTTGTTAATGGAACTTACCTTGGGTCTTCCATCAATAATGGTAGTTTATGGTCACCTGCATTTTTAGGAACCTCAAGTAGCATTTTATTTTTGCAAGTTTAGATTTTCCAGCTCTTCACATTTCTAAAATAATGAGGAGCATCAGGTCACTGCTGAGATAAACATACAATAAACACAAATAGTTCCCTGCTTCATCCTATGCTATATTATGAGGGTCATTTTATAAATAATGCACACTATTTTTTTTATTTACATGTTTTATTTTATTTTTTTCAAGTATTTCTTTACAATCCTTCAATATAGTCTACCTGCTTTGCAATGACCGAGTCCCAATTTCCAGAAAGCTTCATTATTCCATCCAAGACACCGTTTTTGTTCAGTTGCCGAATGGCTTGGGTACCGCCGGAAGAAAGCTCTTCCAGAGATGCAAAATGATGTCCATGCACAGATTGTTTCAACTTTGTAAAAAGGTTTAAGTCTGGTGGACTCGTGTCTGGACTGTAGGGAACATGAGGTAACACCTCCAAGCCGTATTCACGTAGTTTTCTTTTATAAATCTTTATTAATTTTCAAAACTATGAATTATACAACCATTAATAATCAACACAAGTATTCGTGTAGTTTTTCAATGACAACATTCCCTATGTGCGGGCGAAGAAGAATGAGTCATGAAGAATGAGTGGCCCAGCCAAGAGCAACTGAGGTCATGTTTTGTGCATTTTTCTGTGCATTTAATTATCAGCTAATAATTAAATTTAGTTATGCATGTAGCTGACACTATTCTATAACTTATGGGAGGGCCTTAAGCGCCTGGGTCAATCAGGGCCTTAGGCCCCTCCCCGGTGCATTCCACAATGCACCTTTAATGGGAAGGCCCACAATTCAGTGGAGGCAGGCCTGCTGGTCAGAGGGATTAAGCATCCCTCCGGCCAGCCAACTCAATAAGGTACTTGGGGGGGTCCAAGTGGGCTTAGGAGGGTGGGGGGTTTCCAGCAGGAGGGACTGGGCATCTCTCCTGCTGGGGGCATCCCTCCTGCTGTGGGATATGGTGGGGTGGGTGGAAGTGGTTCAATGTCTCAGTGGGGTTTCCAGCAGGACGGACATGTCGGGGTGGGGTGGGGGGGTTTCCAATATCTCAGACATTCAGGGTTAGCGGGGCAGCTTTGGGGGTTCTGTCAGGAGGGACTGGGCATCCCTCCTGCCTGTAGTCTTCATGGGGGCGGATAGGTTCTCTGCTGCTAAACTGATCGTGGCAGGGAGATTCCCTTGCTGCGATCAGCTCAGCGGCAACACAATTCTCAAACCGGCGTCTGTGACATGGACGCTGGTTATAGAATTGTGGTGTTTGGCGGGCTTATGCATCTGTCAATGAGGACAGACAAAATTCTATATAGGACACCCATGTGTGATTCTCAAAAGCTGATTAGGTTCCATATCTTCCTGCACTGGAGTGGCCTAAGGGATCTGGCCAATCGGAATGCTAGGCCATTCCCAGTGCATCTGAGGAGTAGTGGCTCGTGGCCAGCAGGGGGTGCTGGTTATGGGATGATAATGGGAATGGATGTCAGGACATGATAAGTGCAGTGTTTTTTGTGAAGTTTTTCTACAAAAGTGCCAGTTTTTCGTATGATTCTGGGTAATTCTAGTTAGATACAAACATCTGTGTTAGTTAAGGACCACGCCCAAATAGAAGCATATGGAAAAACAGGTGAATAAAAATTTAAATATAATGTAGCTAAGGCCAGAGAAAAAAAACACACTAAAGATTAAAATAAGGGAAAGAATGGTGTTTTCTTGTGTACTTTGCTGTTGAGCCAAATCATGGTGGAAATCATGATTACATGATTACATGGAATCCATTTTGGGTTCTCAGTTTGTACTATATCTGTCCTGTCTTCGGACACCATCTTGGGCCAGTGAATAGTATTCTGTTTTCTTTGTCCTCTCTGAGTTTTCCCGCTCCCAGCAGCGTGGTGTTAATTAATACCACATGTGCTTGCTGTAGACTGGCTAGGAAGATCACGTGTCCTAAACTAAGATATAAAATGCATTAAGTATGAATGGCCGAGTTATGAATGGAATGAATGGGGCCCCTGGAGTGATGGCTGTGACTGTGTTGAACAAAAGAAATAAGTTTTGAAAAACATATTTATATATTTTTTGCAATCTAAGGAGAATCCTAAGGTAACATCTGGAAGTAGTTAAGTTAGAATCTGAGAAGCTGTATCAGTCTCCAGCATAGGAAGGAGGGCATTGGAAGCCCATGCTTAGCACTGTGTCAGTGTAACATGAAGCTGTCAGCTTTCCTCTTCCAAACTAAAATTACTGTCAATTTAGGGAGAGGTTGAGGACTTTTCAGCACCATGTTAATAATTGTAGATTCTCTTGCATAATGTTATAATGTTACTTTAGAAATCAAAAGTAAGTTTCTAAAACTGCCTAACTTGGAAACATGGAGGAATGTTTCCTTTGTCTAAACTTTTAAGACCACCTCTTTGGTGAATTGTTATTCGTTGTTATACTGATGATGTCACTAAGCCAAAAGTTATATAATAGAATGACCAGAGATAGGAGTTCGAGACCGTTAGGAGAAGGCCAGCATTTGGCCACTATGACGATCTCCCATTAGCGCAACCGTTAAGCAATAATTATGCTGACGCTTTTGATCTCATAATGGAAAAATAGAAACAATAATTCAATAAATCTTGGTTATAATTTTAAAAACCTTGCGCTGGTGTCATTTTGCATGTATTATTATTTTCAAACCTGAAGCTTTCACAAAGGCGTCGATGTCCCTTGCTCACATCCCAGAAAGCACTGTGAGAGAGGCCTAAGATTCAGGTTGGCCCCTACAGGAGGGGCCTTAAGCGCCTGGGCCAATCAGGGCATCTTATACAGAATCCGGCCCAATGTATCTATCTTTTTGAACCATTTAAAAAAAAAAAAATCACAAGAAAAATGCATAAAATGAGCCATTAGGATATAGGAAGGGCTAACATTCTCAGTAGACTGGCCACACTAACAATATCCCTAAATCTCTTTGAAACAGGTTTAGCTTCAAACATCTAAATTTTGCTCTGGACATTTTCTACAATATTCAAATATTGTAGAAACACATCCAAATCATGAGCTTATCTTAATTCCAACCAAACCATACCTCCAAAATGTTCCCTCAAGATTTAGACACACTGCATATGAACAACATAGAAAACCATCTACAAAATGGGTTTTGAAATTAGTCATATGGATGTTTTGACGAGAAAACATCCATCTGCCTCTTTAAACTAATTGTTTCATCTTTTTTTCTGTTTTGAAAATGATGCCTAATGTGTATTAACCGGCTATAAGGAAAAACATGCATTCTCATGCAAAAGAGATTGCACATTATGAAGTTCATAATAAAAAAAAAAAAAGTCTAAAAAGTGGCCTAAATGGCTACTTGGACAATTAAAAAGCCTGATCATCCAAGTACCCATAATCAAAGCTGGTTTTAGACGTATCTAAAACCAGCTTAGGCCTTTCCCCTGCCACTAAACGCACAGAGAGAAAAGAGGCGTGTTTAGAGGAGGGGAAAGGGTGGACGGTGGGCGGGAGGTGGGCCGACCTACACCTAGGCATGCAGCAGGTATAACCAAAACCTTAGGCAGGTTGCCTAGTCGGCACTTATACATTTTGACTTAGACGAAGTCAAAACAGGTCTAAATGCCGAAAAAGGGGCCCGCTGAGCTAATAGTGGCTGCTGTGATCAGCTCAGTGGCCCCAGCACACTGCCTACCCCTTACAGAATGATCGCGGCAGGAGAGATGCCTCATCTCCCCTACCGCGATGCCATCACTCCTCTACCCGAACTGCTGCAACCCATGGCAGGAGAGATGCCCTACATCACCCCACCACACACACACATTGGGGCAAGAGGGAGCCCAAGCCCTCTCACCCCACGGCACCGATGCCCCCGATTACATTTGGGGCAAGAAGGAGCCCAAGCACTCTTGCAATGCGGCACCTCCAATTACGATCAGGCCAGGATGGAGCCCAAGCCATCCTAGCCTCTTGCCCCACACCCCCCTACATGATCGGGCAGGAGAGAGCCCAACCCCTCCTGCACAGGCGGACCCCCTACCCCCACCCCCCACTACAATATGGGCAGGCGGGATCCCAGGCCCTCCTGCCCTCGACACAACCCCCCCAATGACCGCCCCCCCCGAACCCCCGATCAGCCCCCCCGCCGACCCATGACCCCCCGCTGACCACATGACCCCCCCACCCACAATCCCACCCCCCAATACCTGTAAAATGTTGGCCGGGTGCCAAACCCATCCGGCAGGCCAGCCGGCTGAAGAATGGGGCCAGATTGGCCCAGGCATCTGAAACCCTGCCCACGGGTGGGGCCTAATGCACCTGGACCAACCAGAATAGGCCCGGGAGTCTTAGGCCCCTCCTGTGGGTGGGGCCTTAGGCACATGGGTTGGATTGGGCCCATGTGCCTAAGGCCCCACCCACAGGAGGGGCCTAAGACTCCCGGGCCTATTCTGGTTGGCCCATGTGCCTTAGGCCCCACCTATGAGCAGGGTTTCAGACGCCTGGGCCAATCCGGCCACATTCTGCAGCTGGCTGGCCTGCTGGACAGGCGGGTTTGACACCCGTCCATCCGGCCAACATTTTACAGTTATGGGGGGTGGGATTGGGGGTTGGGGGGGTCATGGGGTTGGCAGGGGGTTGCGGGTCAGCAGGGGGGCTGATCAGGGGTTCAGGGGGGGCGGTCATTGGAGGGGGTTGTGTCGAGGGCTGGAGGGCCTGGGATCCCTCCTGCCCATATTGTAGTGGGGGGTGGGGGGTAGGGGGTCCATCTGGGCAGGAGGGGTTGGGCTCCCTCCTGGCCGATCATGTAGGGGGCTCAGCGGGCCCCTTTTTCAGCATTTAGACCTGTTTTGACTTCGTCTAAGTCAAAACGTATAAGTGCTGACTAGGCAACCTGCCTAAGGTTTTGGTTATACCTGCTGCACGCCTAGGTGTAGGTCGGCCCACCTCCCACCCACCACCCACCCTTTCCCCTCCTCTAAACACGCCTCCTTTTGGATGTTTTCTTTGATTATGGACATTTTCCCTGCTTCTACTTTCAACGTTTAAGGCCTTAGGCCAAAAAGGGACTTAGACGGGTTTTTTGATTATGCCCCTCCATGCCAACTGCATGACTTTTTTTTCAGTTCTTAAAATTGACCTTAAGGAAACTACATATTTTGTGCTGAATGTACTGAAAGGGTAACACAAATTTGAAAGCTTTATTCAACACAAGAGTTTGACTCAATGTAACTTGTAACAGTTGAATACAATATATAAATTATATATATTGAAAACAATGATATCAATGGATATTGGTATGAAATAAGTTAAATCTGTACTTGAATCAAACATTGAAAAACAAATAAAGGAAAGTAATCTTTAGATTCTTGTAAGAAGGACAAGACTATGGAAAAAATCAGCAGGACCATTAAAAGAAATGAGTAGGAGTTTAACAACAGATAGGGTTCATATTGTTTAGTGCCTAAATAAATACTTTATTTCATTTTGCTCATGAAGAAAGCTAGAGGTCACCTTCATAGAGACCTGAAAATCTTTTATTCTGAAAGAGAGTGGGTGTATTAAAAAGGTTTTATTATTATAGTTGCTGTGTAGCACCTAGAGCAGCTGGACAATTACAACTGCTACAGACTGACAGCAGTTAGGCCCAGGTAAATTTAATTTTACAACTTTGAAGCAAACATTGAGGAAAAGCTATTTCCTAGTGGAGCTTTCTATCTTTTCTTGTTTTCTTTTAAGTTCACTAAATTATTTACCAAAGACTTACCTGGTTTGCATTGTTTGACCAAACTGGAAGCAGTGGAAGAGAAGGTGGAGCTTGAACTGAGTATGATGTGTTTTCTTTGTTTTGCACCATGGAGGGAACTACTGTGAAGCTATATAGAGTTTTGAACTGACTTTGTGTAATAAAGTACATTTCTTTTCCAATTTAAACCTGCCTGTGTGTCCTTGCATTCACTACTCTACTCTCCAAGCCTCTTCTAACTGCTTGGCCGAGTTCTGTATGCTCCGGGCAAGGCCCCTAGCTCTGGCCAGTTCGGCCACGCCGGTCACAATATGGATGGAATATTTATTCAAGACAGTATAAGGAACAAATTGAGGAAATGGGTAAAATGCATGCTGGGAGTAAGTGTCATTGGTTTAGATATAAAAATATAAATCACTAGTCTTTAAGCCCGTTACATTAACGGGTGCTAGAATAGATGTGTCTGTCTGTCTGTGTTTCTTTATCTGTCTCTCCTTGGCCGCTGTCTGTATCCTTCTGTCTCCCCCTCCCCCCCCCCAAGCAAAGCTGTCTGCCCCCAGCACCCATCTCCCCCCCAAATGTCTCTCCATGGCCCTCTTCTGTCTTCCCCCCCCAGAGCAAAGCTCCTAGCACACCCCTCCCCCCTAACCCTCTCCCTGTCTCTCCATGGCCCCTTCTGTCTTCCCCCCCAGAGCAAAGCTGTTTGCGGGCGGCTCCTTAACCAATCCGCGCTTACAACGGCCCCACACTCGCGGTCTGGCTGGCTCCCCCACCAAAGCCCTTCGCAGTGGCAGCCCCTCCCCCTCAAGACACATTTCAAATCTGACATATTGTAATCACAAAACAGAAAATAAAATTATTTTTCTTACCTTTTGTTGTCTGGTCATTATTCATATCATGTAGGGGTCCCAGGCTATGGTTGGCTTTTGATAACTGGCTTGCCAGGGCCCCTTCTTTCTTCTTCCCTCCCTCCATCCCGGCAGCTGAAGACAGGCACCTCCCCCCAGTGGTCTGAGACAGGAGGGATCATCCACAATGCGCAGATAGTGAGTTAGGAGAGGGTCTGAGGGCAAAGAGGGGCTCAACAGCGCACAACCACCTTTCCATCCCTCCCTCCATCAGTTGCAGTGAATCCACCAATGTTAAAAGGAGCCGCGTCGAAATCGGAGGCCTGCCACTGCTGTGGTAGCACTTTCCCCTCTGCCTTGGTCCCGCCCCTTCTCTGACATATGGGACTGCGGCAGAGGGAACATGTTACGGTGGCGGCAGGACTCCAATTTCAAAGCAGCTCCTTTTAACATAGGTGGAGCTGAACTGTACCTGATGGAGGAAGGGAAGGAACGGTGGGCCAAATTTCGGCAACGGCAGAAGTACACAGGGCCGGACGCAAGAGGAGCCGCCACCGCAAAAAACTCCAGCAAGGGAGCCAGGCGACGGAGAGGGCAGGGGGTGCTAGCGGCCAGCAGCCGCCACTCCGCAGGTGGAGAGCAGGGAAGGCCAGACCGTAAGCTGCGCATGCGCACTTCCTAGCTACAGCTCACGGAAAACGGACACACGCATAGGAAGTGCGCATGCGCGGCTTACCATTTTATTATATTAGATTCTTTATCCGAGGTAGAGAACCATAGTGGAAAGCAACTGAACAGATAAGATGATCCAGTTGGTCCTTATTTCCAATCATCTACTATGTTACTGTTTTACCTACTGAGTATCTTTCATTTTTACTTGAAAACCAAAGTATCCTGAAGAAAATATAAGTAGAAGGTTTCAATTTATCATTTTTTTTTTATATAGCAGCTGTCTTTACCCAGGAGAAAGAAAGCTTTTACACTGATGGAGGAGCAGAATAAAGTTATTATTGTCACTCTGCATTGTGGTGCCTAAAACTCATCTTCCGTGAGGGTTTTAAACTACAGCACATTCCTTCATGCAAGTTCTTTCATTTCTTTATTAGCTGCATTGCTTATTTCCCTTGTGAAATATTCATATAAGCACAAAATTGTACCGACCCAGCATGGCCCAGATCAATTTTTAACATTGCAAGAATCCAACAAATCAACACAACTTGATCCCAATTTTTTTTTTTAACTTGTATAATGCAAAGTTGGGAGTTGATTGTAAACTGTACCTCCATAGGCAGATAAAACATGACAGCCTGCTCAATAGTTCTGGGCAAAGAGGCAAGTGTGCCATTTTCCTCTCCCTTCCCAGCCATTTTGCAGGATAATTAACTGATACACTTAATGTCCACTATTAAATAAATAAATTAAAACTTATTAAAACCCCCAAATGTATTTATGCAACCAACTATCAGTTTACCAACAACCAGCAACAACATCATTTTAAAACTCAAGTTCATTACTTTCATCTTGGCAATACTAACTTGTCTATGACAGCTGCAGAAATGAGTCAGCCTTTTCTTTTGTTTTTTTTTTTTGATACACCTAATCGTCACGCTCCTTTGTCAGCTAGTTCATTTAGAATCAGGCCTAGAATCTTGCAACAATTGCCTTCATTTGTAAGTACTGAAATGTTCTCTCTGTCATCTTTCAGTATACTTTCATTGAGACATTTCAAAGGTAATCCTTACCGGAAGTAATGAAAAGGCTTCATCTGAAACCATTCAATTGGGGCAGTGGCATAGCCATGGAAGGGGGGTCTGCTTTCGAGGATGGACTCTTTCCAAACCTGAAGAACCCCCTTAAATGGCTGGCGGAGATGCTGAAGCCCCACAAGCTAAAGAAATGTAGTGCCCTGCACTGCTTTTGTATCATAGAAGTCAGTGGTGTTTCTCCTACTGCTGATGCTAGGGGATCTTGCTCATGCACACTTCAAACTCAGCATGCTCTGGAGGTCCTGGAGTTGGCAACTGGAGGCACACTACAAACTTCTGCATTACAAAAACCAAAGAGATGGGAAGCAGCTCGGGCACTGTATTTCTTTGGCTGGTGGGGTTTCAGTACCCCTGGTAGTAAAGGTATGTTTAACACACCTGGAAATGAAAAAAAGATAGAAGAAAAACTTTTCCACTTATCTTCGGCTGATCGGTACACCAACGGTGGCCAGCGTTTCACAAATCTGCAGCCTCAGGGTGTATCCCGACCGATCAGACTTCTTTCAAATAGGACGCCAGAAACGTCTCCCGCACCTGAAGTGACCGCTTAACCACCTTTAGCAAATCACTTCAATGGAGGTGGGAGAGCCCTTGTCTGAAGCTTTTTCCTTCATTTTCAGTCATTATATTATACTACAGGACATTACAGCATCACTATTGAAAGTGTTTACTATTTTATACAATTTGTTTTCATAACATCTGAGTCATTTGTAGATAGACAAGGGTGAGCCAGTCGACATTGTATATCTGGATTTTCAGAAGGTGTTCGACAAGGTCCTGCATGAATGACTACCACTAAAAATTATGAGCCATGGAATTGAGGGTGACATACTCATGTGGATAAAAAACTGGTTGGCGGATAGGAAACAGAGAGTGGGGGTAAATGGACAATACTTAGACTGGAAAAGTGTCAGAAGCGGAGTGCCGCAGGGTTCGGTGCTTGGACCCGTGCTCTTCAACATATTTATAAATGACCTGGAAATTGGTACGATGAGCGAGGTGATTAAATTTAAAGACGATACAAAGCTATTCAGAGTAGTGAAGACGCAGAAGGATTGCGAAGACCTGCAACAGGACATAAACATGCTCGAGAAATGGGCTGCGACATGGCAAATGAGGTTTAAAGTGGATACATGTAAGGTGATGCATGTTGGTAACAAAAATCTTATACATGAATACAGGATGTCCAGGGCGGTACTTGGAGAGACCCGCCAGGAAAGAGACTTGGGAGTACTGGTCGACAAGTCGATGAAGCCATTTGCACAATGCGCAGTGGCAAAGAGGGCAAACAGAATGCTAGGAATGATTAAGAAGGGGATTACAAACAGATTGGAGAAGGTTATCATGCCTCTCTACCGGGCCATGGTAAGCCCTCACCTGGAATACTGCGTCCAGCACTGGTCGCCGTACATGAAGAAGGACACAGTCCTACTCGAAAGGGTCTAGAGAAGAGTGACTAAAATGGTTAAGGAGCTGGAGGAGTTGCTGTACTGCGAGAGATTAGAGAAACTGGGCCTCTTCTCCCTTGAAAAGAGGAGAGTGAGAGGGGACATGATAGAAACATTCAAGATACTGAAGAGAATAGACTTAGTAGATAAAGACAGGTTGTTCACCCTCTCCAAGGTAGGAAGAACGAGAGGGCACTCTCTAAAGTTAAAAGGGGATAGTTTACGTACAAACATAAGGAAGTTCTTCTTCACCCAGAGAGTGGTGGAAAACTGAAAAGCTCTTCCGGATTCTGTTGTATGGGAAAACACCCTGCAGGGATTTAAGACAAAGTTAGACAAGTTACTGCTGAACCAGTACGTACACAGGTAGGGTTGATCTCAGTTAGGACTCTGGTCTTTTACCTGGGGGCCACCGCGGGAGCGGACTGCTGGATGTGATGGACCATTGGTCTGACCCAGCAGTGTCAATTCTTATGTTCTTAATATCAGGTTTTACACATGTATGTGATAATTGTGATATACAAGTGTAAGTGCTGGCATTTACATTACATTAGAGATTTCTATTCCGCCATTATACAGTTAAACTGTGAAAGGAAGATTTATAATACGAATATAACCTTTTAAAAATCACCTTATTAAAATCATTATAGACAAGTAAAAAGATATATTTTATCAATTTTCAAAATATTCACAATAAATGTTAAGAAGATAATTGTCCATATTTTGTAGATCTGCTATATTGTAATTAAACTATCCTAGGGATTTGGTGGAGATGTAGGATTATTTTATTGGAATGGATTCTCAGAAGCAGAGGGCACATCAATGGGTACTAGAGGTAGAGAATGACACAGGGACAAATTTTTCCCCATTCCTGTGGGATCTCGTTTTCCTGTCCCTATACCCGTGAGTTCTTTTCCTGTCCCTGCCCCATTCCTGCAAGCTCCATCCTCATCTGCACAAGCCTCAAACACTTTAAAATCATAAGTGTTCAAGGCTTGTGCAGTTAAGGCAGAGCTTACAGGAATGGGGCAGGGACAGGGACAGCGACAAAACTCTCAGGGACGGGATGGGGAAATTGAGTTCCTGTGGGGACAGGGAAAACTTTGTCCTCGTGTTGTTCTCTAACCAGAGGGAACTACAGGGAGTTGGAACATCCATCACTATTATTTACCCACATAATTATATCATTCAAAGTTGAAGAGTGAGGATGGAGATACTGAAATATACAAATAGTAGTAGAAGAAATGAGCTCAACAGGGATGGAAAAAATCTTCATCACAATCAGAAAGCTAGGATTTAGCCTGACCTCAGAGTTTCTTGCAAGATTCACAGAATGAGAACAGGAAGTTTACAGGAAGACCTGCATTATTGTCTCTGTCTAGCTTTTGTCTAAGAGGGGCTAGAGGGGCTAGAGAAGCTGCAATCCATGAGCTCTGTGAGCTGGTATCTAAAAAAGAGGTAGAGACACTGAGCTTTATCCTAGAAGGGATACTACACATTTCAATGGAAACCCCTTCCAAATAGGAAGGGCCTGTCAAATTTTGAAGTGGAAAGGCAACACCGGGAGGACAAAGCTTTAAGGTGAGGTGTCAATGGGGAAACCGCATCCAGAGAACACAGGCCAGAGTTGAGATGGCAGCTGAGAGGTAGAGTCTGAAGAACACAGCCTGGAAGGAGGAGGCTACAGTGGCAGACAATCCAGGTAGAGCTGTGGGGTCCAGCAGTAGAGGTGGCAGAAGAAGACAGCATGGAAGTAGGGTTGCTGTGATGGATATCCCCAGGCAGCTCTGTGGAGTACAGCTAGAGGTAGTGAATTACTACCCTCCAGGTAGTAGGGAGGTCACACTGCAGAAAAGTAGCACCACCTCCAGGTAGGAAGGAGGTCAGCCAGCCAGCTAATAGTGTTCCGTTCTCACATTCATGAGAGCAGACAGCTTGTACTGAGTTATCTAAACAGTGTGTATTTCTTTAACCCAAGCTCCCAGTGTGCATTGTTGTAGACTTGGAGGGCTTATGCACCCCCCCACCCCCTTTCTTCTTTCATGCTTTTGTTCTGTTTGGACTCCATTTTAGTTAGCACATGGCTATAGAGAAGGCACTGTTCCCGATCTGCTAGCCTCAAAGTAACTCAATGTTGATAAGCTTTAAAGTACAATATTATCCTTCACAGAGTATGTGAAATACACTCCTGGCTATTTCTACCTCTGGAATGTGCTAGTAGAGTATAGACTTTGTAGAAGACAAGATCCTTAAGAACAACTGAACTATGAGATTATTTCTTTAAGTTTGTATTAAATAAGTTTTGTTTAAGGAGTTACATAGTCCATTCTAATAATATTATAAGCTACAAGTTCAATGCATTTAAGATACTGACAGTCCTCAGAGCCAGATTGAGAAGTTAGGACAGAGAGGTTACAGAGTGGGTAAGAGGCCTAGCAGTAGAAACAGAACAGAACAGCAACTTTTCCAGAAAGGAGAGAGGTCCAGAAGTAAAAAGATGGCAGAGATTTGAGAGGTGGAGCTTTGGAACCAGAGAGCAGAGCAGAGCAGCAGGCAGGCAGGCCAGGCCAGGCCAGGCACCACAGATCCTCCTGAGACTTCCAGCAGTACTGACCGCTGCAGGCAGAGCGAGGCCCTGATAGGTCAGTACTGACTATCTAGTGTCCTGCCAACAGACAAGACTTGGGGCATGGTGGAGAAGAATGGGAAGGATAACTAGCAATGAGATATGGGGTACAATTTTACTATTCTTTATTTACTTGGTAATATTGTGCTTGATAGGGTTTCATATGGCTCTAGAAAAAGAAGGATGGATTGAGACATCCGGGTTTTACTTCCATTGATTTCAATAGAAGTAGAGCCCAGATGCCTCTATCTGTCCTCCTTTTTCTGGAGCCGTATAGTAACCCAATGCTTGGATAGATACCACAAATTTGTCTAAAAGGATAATGGATTTTTTTATAGGGACATGCATTCTTTAAATGGCTTTGTTTCATAGAGTTTAATATTCCCAATGTTTAATTACACTATTGGTGCTTACCTTTTCCCAGAACTGTATAAACTGAATAAATATTTAAATATTTCTAACCAGATTTGCTCAAAATCACAATTGTTTCCTTGGGACTGGGGATAGGGAATTTCCACTCACTAACACCCTTCTTTCTCAGAAGTCACCAATCATTTAGGGATCAATAGAGCCTGCCTAAAAGGGACTCCAACCATATCAGCCCAACTCAGGACATCCGCAAGGGGATACAACACTAATTTATCCTATGTATGCTAATTGTCAGTACTCTGAAAAACCCAGCTGACTACCACGTTGTGTTGTCTGCAACATTTCAAAGCATGTGCTTGTTATTTAGGTCTTGATTCTACAAACGATGTCTTAGGTGTTGTTTGGCAAGCAACACTAGGTGCCATTTATAGAATTATGCTTCTGGTGCGTAAGCAAACTTAGGTACCACTAGGCACTGAGGGCCTTTTTCTGGACACGGCACCTGCCACAGTAGGCACCTGCAAAATGGGCACCTAGCATCTGTCAATCACCAGTAGGCACTGTGTCCAGAATCACATCTGTTTATTGTACAGTTGCTTTAAATGTTTTACAGGACCAAATTTAAGACATTTGACTCACACTTACAGAAGTGCCTAGGCACGCCTATGGATGTCTAAGGCCACTTCTGGCTTAAGCCACACCTACGCTAGCCTTAGGTACTTCCATAGGCGCAAATCAGACACCGACTTTGTATGCATTGTTCACTGCATCGATGTTTTTAAAAAACCTGTGTCCCGATTGGTCTGTTAGATGGTGGTAGGATGCCTACAGCCACCTACAATTTGGACACCATTTTGAGAATCAGGCCCTGAATCCTTAGGCACAATGCCATTTAGGCCAGGGTTTTCTTTGCCTACATGAAGGCATCTAAGTCAATTCATGCCCAAACTCTGTCCCAAATCCATCTCTAAACATGACTACTTGCTAGTAAGCGCTGGTAAGTACCTCAGTGCAGATGCCTACCTTGAAGTGGTAGGCAACTACCGAGTTGGCTACCTACTGGCAAATTAACATTTTAAATTGTTTTTAAATTGGCTTTTAATATCGCTTTCAATTATCAGTGCTGATTAAGCCAATTTTAAAAAAAAAAAGGCATGCTGAACTAGGTGCCTAAGTGTAGTTGTTTTCTATAGAATCAGTGCCTTAGTGTTAGATTCAGTTTTGTTTTCATAATACAGCCCATTTAAAAAAAAAAGGTATTAAAAACACTGTAATGTATGACTGGCATCAAAGGTCCATTTTTACAGTGGGTTTCTCTCAGCGTATGTCTGTAAGGAAAGCATTTTATAAATGAGCCTCCAGAAAGCCCTACAATACAGGAGAAACCCTTTTAAACTGTCAGTAATTTGAATGGTATCCTGGGGTAGTACCATGGTGAATAATGCCATTGAAATAAATGATGTCACATTGTATTTTTAAGACAAGCTGTTCTAGAAATAAATGTGCATGGATTGCTGGTTGTTTAAATGTCAGATCTCTCTATTTTTTAAAAAACATTTTCCCTTGACAAAAAAAGGAACATTTGATTAATTATGATAAAAGCAATAAAATAAAGATTTGTCTGATCACTTTGCCTTTAATCTATTTACTTAGAACATCATCTGATTTTAAAATGTCCCTTTCCTCTCTGACACAGATAAAAGAATGTATGTATGGCACAATGCATATTTATGTGAGGCTCATTTGAGAGATGTTTTTCTGTGGGCATAGTTTAGGTAAAACCAAACATATAATGTGCATAGATAAGGGGTAGGCAAGTCCGGTCCTCGAGAGCCACAGGTAGGTCAGGATATCCACAATGAATATGTATGACATGGATTTGCATGCATGCCTCCTTGAGATGCAGATCTATCTCATGCATATTTATTGTGGATATCCTGAAAAGCTGACCTGCCTGTGGCTCTCGAGGACCGGAATTGCCTACCCCTGGCATAGATGATCTTTAGAAATCTAAGTGCATTATTTTCCATTTACATTTTATCTATCCAGTGTATAAATCCTAGCGTACTTTGTACCAAGAACAATTTTCAAATGGTAAAAGTATACACATTCATTATTTTGAAAAATTAGGTGCAAGTTATGTGGTGACTTTGTAACCCCTGATTTTGCTTCTAAGTGGGATTTTTTTTTGTACATTTCCCCCTTATTACAAAGTATACACTGCATTCTCATTGAGGTCTGACTTAACTTTGATTCAGAGAATAGCCATTCCCCAACATCTTGCTTTCTTCTGGACCTCTATAAAGTAATAGGCCAGTATTCAGTCCACAGCGGTTGGTGTTTTTGACAGCACTGAGTGCCGCAGGCAGAATTAAGTTCAGATATTCAGGGTCTGCAATTATACGGGCACTGGCACTAAATATCCAGGTCTCTAGCAGTGTACAGATGTTACATAGAAACATAGAAACATGATGACAGATAAAAGCCAAATGGCCCATCTAGTCTGCCCATCCGCAGCATCCACTATCTCCTTCTCTCCCTATTGGCTAAGACTCTTAACATTTGCATCTCCTCTTCCTATTGGCTAAGGCTCTTTACACCTGATTTGTGATGTCATAGAGCTTTATAATTATAGAAACATGTTGGCAGATAAAGGACAAATGGCCCATCTAGTCCTCCCATCCGCAGTAACCATTATCTCTTTCTCTCTTCAAGAGATCCCATGTGCATATCCCAGGCCCTTTTGAATTTAGACACAGGGCTCTTTTTACTAAGCTGCAAAAGCATTTTTAATGCACACAGAATTGCTGCATGTGCTAAACCCACATTACGCAGCTAGAACTGACGCCAGCTCAATGCTGGCATTAGTGTCTAGCGTGTGCGCTAAAACCAGTATCGCAGCATAGTAAAAGAAGCCCACAGTCTCTGTCTCCACCACCTCTTCCGGGAGACTGTTCCATGCATCTATCACACTTTCTGTAAAAAAGTATTCCCTTAGATTACTCCGCAGCCAATCACCTCTTAACTTCATCCTATGCCCTCTCATTCCAGAGCTTCCTTTCAAATGAAAGAGACTCGACTCATGCACATTTGCATTACGTAGGTATTTAAACATCTCTCAAGAAAAAACTAAGAATAATAGAAAAATCCCAAAATTTAACTACAAAATATTACTCACCAGAGATGGGTTACACTCCTCCGATAACCATTTCACAAACCAGTGGAGAAAAAGCCTCAAAAATTTTATGCAACAGTAAACAACTTCAATACTGTTTAAAGTCCAAGATCTGGGAGTTTTTGTTTGTGGTTAGGTATCTAAGCATCAGCACTGAATATGCCTGACTCTGCTCCAGCATTAACCAGAGAGTGCAATGGTGGTCAAACAAATATTTTTCCCCCTCTGCAAGTGAGTGTTGGGGCTACTCCCCTGAAGACTTGCAGGTGAGTGCCACATTGTGTGATTTCCTTTGAACGGGCTACATTTAGATGCTTTAGACTGCTAATTTTTTTATACTTAGGTCATACTTTTTAATTACAGCTTTTTATTTTTTTAATCCCTCCCTATTGTTATATCCCTTACTCGTCTCATTTACTATCATACATTGTATTTCTATCCCCACTTCCCTTTTGGTCCTGTTTATGTTATGTGATTTGTCTATGTTATTTGTACTGACTCCCCGATTTTGGTGATGTATTATTTTTTTAGATTTGTTCATCGCTTTGTATTATGACTAAGCAATTAATCACATTTTAAATAAAACTTTAAAAACTCGATGGATAGAGTGCTTATTCTTTAGGTACTCCGGCACATATTCTCTGAGCAAGTTGAAAATTACAAAGTTTGAAAATAATCCTTGTAGAGAACTAATAGCCAGTGCAGTTTTTGCAGGAAGGGTATGATGTGGTCATGCCATTCGCAACCCTCTTTCAGACAAGCTGCAGGAATCACATCATCCCCATCGACTATTACATGTGTGCTATCCCCTTAACAAGTGCACATGAATATGATACAGACATTTAAAAAAAAAACCAATTGCTGAAGGACAAGATAAGTTTGATCAGATACCAACAATATCATAGTGCAACAAACTGTCACCCTATATATTTATCTTAGACAATTGATGCAAAAGAGTACCGTATTTTCACGCATATAACGCGCGCGTTATACGCGTTTTTACCTACCGCGCATACCCCTCGCGCGTTATATGCGTGAGCGCGGTATACAAAAGTTTTTAAACATAGTTCCCACCCCGCCCGACGCCCGATTCACCCCCCCAGCAGGACCGCTCGCACCCCCACCCCGAACGACCGCTCGCACGCGCTCCCACCCGCACCCGCATCCACGATCGGAGCAAGAGGGAGCCCAAGCCCTCTTGCCCGGCCGACTCCCCGACGTCCGATACATCCCCCCCCCCCGGCAGGACCACTCGCACCCCCACCCCGAAGGACCGCCGACTTCCCGACAATATCGGGCCAGAAGGGAGCCCAAACCCTCCTGGCCACGGCGACCCCCTAACCCCACCCCGCACTACATTACGGGCAGGAGAGATCCCAGGCCCTCCTGCCCTCGACGCAAACACCCCTCCCCCAACGACCGCCCCCCCCCAAGAACCTCCGACCGCCCCCCCAGCCGACCTGCGACCCCCCTGGCGACCCCCACGACCCCCCACCCCCCTTCCCCGTACCTTTGGTAGTTGGCCGGACAGACGGGAGCCAAACCCGCCTGTCCGGCAGGCAGCCAACGAAGGAATGAGGCCGGATTGGCCCATCCGTCCTAAAGCTCCGCCTACTGGTGGGGCCTAAGGCGCGTGAGCCAATCAGAATAGGCCCTGGAGCCTTAGGTCCCACCTGGGGGCGCGGCCTGAGGCACATGGGCCCAACCCGACCATGTGCCTCAGGCCGCGCCCCCAGGTGGGACCTAAGGCTCCAGGGCCTATTCTGATTGGCCCACGCGCCTTAGGCCCCACCAGTAGGCGGAGCTTTAGGATGGATGGGCCAATCCGGCCTCATTCCTTCGTTGGCTGCCTGCCGGACAGGCGGGTTTGGCTCCCGTCTGTCCGGCCAACTACCAAAGGTACGGGGAAGGGGGGTGGGGGGGTCGTGGGGGTCGGCCAGGGGGGGTCGCGGGTCAGCTGGGGGGGGCGGTCGGAGGTTCTTGGGGGGGCGGTCGTTGGGGGGGGAGGGGGGTTTGCGTCGAGGGCAGGAGGGCCTGGGATCCCTCCTGCCCGTAATGTAGTGCGGGGTGGGGTTAGGGGGTCGCCGTGACCAGGAGGGTTTGGGCTCCCTCCTGGCCCGATATTGTTGGGGAGTCGGCGGTCCTTCGGGGTGGGGGTGCGAGTGGTCCTGCCGGGGGGGGATGTATCGGACGTCGGGGGGGGGCATCAGGCTTTCAGGATGGGGACAGACCTTCAAGGGGGGACAGGACTTCAAGGGGGGACAGTGCACGGAAAGTCAGGGGGGGTGAACGGAGAGTCGGGACAGCGCACGGAAAGTCAGGGCGGGCGAAAGGAGCGTCGGGCATCATGCGCGGTATACCCGTGAGCGCGGTATACAAAAGTTTTTGTACATATCATCGTGATTTCTGCACGCTATACCCGTGTGCGCGTTTTACACGGGTGCGCGTTATTTGCGTGAAAATACGGTAGATGTTGCAAGACTTTTATAATACCCATTTGTCTGTTGTTGGACAGCAGCTTCATACTGCATATTTGTCAAAGCCAAAAAATCTGAATGACAAATAGTAGTATATTTGAGTCCATGGAAATTTAGGGTTTAAGAACTGTTAATGTAGTAGATGGAAACTAATTCTTGATATCATACAAAATTATGATTACATTAGGAGCAAATCCCACCTTTTACAAAACCGTGGAAATGTTTTTTAGCACAGGCCGGCGTGCTGAATGCTCTGAGCTGCTCCTGACGTTCATAGGAACTCTGTCGGGAGCAGCGCAGAGCATTCAATGTGCCGGCATGCGTTAAAATCCGTTTTTACGGTTTTGTAAAAAAGGGGGGGAGAGGGAGGGAATGAGTATACCTAGAAATCAGCAAATATTTTTCTGTTGAAAATGGTTTAAAATTAGGAATTTAGGCAAATAAGGTCCATTGTGAGAAGGTAAAATACAGGACCTCATTTTGAAAGTAATCAATAATAAATTAAAACTTTGGAAGCCTTTTATAATCAGATATTATATAAGAAGTATACAATGCTCTTTCCATTCTGTCAATACACAAAAGGCAAGCAGATGTTTATAGGGATTCATATTAAGATTTTATTACTGAGACAGAATCTTGAAGAAACAATTTAATTTCATAATAACTCTCATACTTGTGATGATTAAAGTTGTATAGACCAAATACTCACTTGTAAATAATTCAAAGACATTAATTTTAAAGAGAGAGAATAGATATATTTCTCTGTGATCTGTGCAACTGATCAAAAAGTGGCAGCTATAATTTTAACCCCTGGGTTTTACAAAACAAACAAAAAAAAAAGTGTTTTAAGAGCTAGAGTGAAAAGAGGATGGAAGTATTTTATACTTCTTCAGGTATATTTTAATCAGCAAAAGGTTTTTATGGAATAAACATAAAGACTATCCTTCCCCTCGCTAAAAGGCATTTCCCACACAGGAAAGCTAGGGACCTCCCTCCACTTCAAAATCACTGAGCTCTGGAACAACCTTACCTCCCCTCTTCGGAACTTGAGCTCTCTCCAAGTTTTCCGCAAGCAAACATCTGAAAACCTGGCTTTTCTCAAAAAATGTAAGTCTCCCTCCAACTTAGGAATCAAGGAAACTCTTATATCTTGGCATCCCAAGTCCTCTAAATTTTCTTCACACTTCTACCTCTAACCCTCTGTTGTAGTTCCTTCCTATTTCTCCTACTGTAAACCGCGTTGAGCTCTACGAACGTGGAGATGATGCAGTATATAAACCTAAGGATTAGATTAGATTAGATTAGATACTATCTGACTGAAAGAAAGATACTAATTACACAGATTTCAAAATTGAACATTAAAGGCTCCTTTTACAAAGGTGGTTTAGGGCTTTAACGTGCAGAATAGCTCATGCTGAATTGTCATGTACGCTAGACCTTAACGCCAGCATTGAGCTGACATTAGTTCTAGAAGAGTAGCATGGGTTTAGCGCACGCTAAAATCCTATGTGCGCTAAAAACGCTAGCGCACCTTAATAAAAGAAGCCCTACATTAAAGAATGCTATTTTAGCAAACAAAGGCCCCCTTTTACAATGCCACAGTAGAGGTTTTTATCACAGGCCGGCGAGGTAAATGCTCTGACATTCGAAGAATTCTTATGAGTGTCAGAGTATTTACCTCACTGGCCCGCGGTAGAAACCTTTACCACAGCTTTGTAACAGGAGCCCCAAATATGCTGATATCATTTCATGACTGTGGTGTATTTTCATTTTATTCACTTCCAATTGCAGGAGGACCTTATGAGACTAGATGGCTGGGTAAGAGATGGCAGACAAAATTTAACGTGGGCAAATGTAAAATGATGCATGTTGGAGAGAATACCCTAAATTATGGCTACAAGATTCTAGATTCCACATTAATGGTCACCAAGAAAAAGATATAGGTTTCTTCATGGATAATATGTTGAAATTTTCTGATTAGTGTGTGGCAGCAGCAAAAAAGAAAAAAACAACAACAACACAAAAATAGAATGTTAGTAACTATTAGGAAAGGAATAGAAAACAAAATATATACACAACACTTCTATTCTGGGTGCAATTCTGGTCACTGCAGCTCAAACAAAGATTCAGCAGGTTAGTAAGGTACAAATCTCGAGGCTGTCCCTGTGGAGGACAAGACTCGTTGGGCAGGATTCACTAACCTTACCGATCGTGTCCCAACCAGTTTGCGACCACTTTGTGACCCAATTCACTAACTGATCTGATCCGTACGTGATCCATGCATGCAAATGAGGGGAAATGGCATGCAAATGTGGGAAGGCAGCGATTCACTAAACAATTTCAGGAACACCGACTGGGCTGGCTGATCAAAAAAGAAGCGACTGCTGAGGACCACTTGCTCACATCCTTTCTGACTGAAATAACATCTCCCTTATGCAAAAACCATGCTCTCTGCCGCCCTTTGAGTCCGTGGTTTTAACCCACGGATTTAACCCACAGATTAAAAGTGTGTTCTGTTCCTAGCTGCAGTGGGGATCTGGCTAAAATGTGCTCTGTTTGCCCCCCTCTTGTTTTGACCTGTTCCTGGCTGCAGCGGAGTTCTGGCTAAAGCATGTTCTGTTACCCCCCCCCCCCTTGTTTTGACCTGTGCATGCATCTGGATCGCTCTGCAGCGATCCATGGGGTCAGTGTGGGGGCGTGCCTCCAATCGCATTCATTTGCATAAGAACTGGTAGTGAATCAGTCGTCCGGCCACGATTCGGATAGGATCGGTGAGCTAAGTGAATCCAGCCCCTTGTTAGGATTAAAAGGGGCTGTGCTTAAGTAAGAGTGAAAGACCTGATAAATGAAAGGAGGGATTATTAATGATTGTATGTTAAGCATTACTCATTTTAATAAACATTTGAGATTTCAAAACTGGCTTCAGAACTTTCAATTTTTATAGCAAACCCATTAATGGAGCTGAACCAAGTTCTGCAGCTAAAGTGGAGGAGAGGCCATCGAAGTCCTGATCGCTGAAATAAAGCAGCAAAACCACAAAAGATTGTGCAGCAGAATGTCAGATGTAGCAGTTTGTAATTTTATTAAGCATCCATAAAGCTTAAAAACAATTCACAAAGGACGTATACAGTCACAAATGATCTACAAGATAAAAACCAAACAATGTATACTATTCAAATGACTCAACACGGGTTCCTTGGCGGTCTTAAATATAAAAACATTAAAGTCCCAAAAATCCAAATAGTTTAGAGGCTACAAAGAAACAGCACAGCACATAAGCCTCCCATGTAGCTCAAATCTACTGCAAGCATATTGCTTCTGGGGTATGTCTTGTGACAGTGATGCCCCAATTGTTAATGAGGGTCATAACTTGCATAGAATAATGTGCTTCCAATGTCACTCACTCTATATTCAGATAGAATTTGCCCCTGAATCTTATAGCTTAGCTTTTTATGGTATATTTGGTTGGCATGTATTATTTTTCTTCAGTTGTAGTCTAGGATTTCTAGTGTGTTCCCATTTAATAATACCCTTCACTCGATCGTGGAGGGGCATAATCGAAAGGGACGTCTAAGTCCGTTTACATCTATCTTGCATGTCGTCCAAAGTTAAAAAGAGCCTAAACACATTTTCAAAAGATACGTCCAACTTTTTTTTACTTTCGAAAATCGTCTAATTATCCGTCCTGCCGATCTGATCGTCCAAGCCGCTAAATCGTCCATCTTTATACCACATTTCTGTCCAACTTTCCGTCCAAGTCCAAAATGCCTAGAACAAGCCCTGCTGGACATGGGAGGGGTCTGCAAAGTGATGGACTGCACACCCAGACATGCCACCTAAATAGTGGGGTACCTTACAGGGCACTGCTGTGAACTTCACAAAAAGGGTGTCATGGCTTCTCCTCACTACAGCTCCCTTATAGGTTACGATGAGCCCCCCAAACCACCTCCAGAATCCCCTAGACCCACTTATCTACCACCCCAATAGCCCTTATGGCTGCAGGAGCCACTTATATGCCAGTAAAAAAGGGTTTGGGGGGTGTATAGGGGAGTGCACATGTTTAAGTATCAATGCAGTGATTACAGGGGCTTATGGGCATGGGTCCTCCTCTCTATGGGTCCCTAACCCACTCCCAAGATGACTTAAGCTGCCTCTGGGTTGGACGACTAGGTTTTCATATGTCAGGCGGCTAGGTGATGATGGTCTGGAGGCTGAAATTTAAAGTTGTGAATAAAATTTTATGGGGGTGGGGGGGTTGGTGAACACTGGGGTAGTGTTATGTGTTTGCAGTGCTTATATGGTGAGTTTAGGTGGGTTTTTGTGACTTAGACCATGTTTTACATAGTCTAAGTCACAACGTCCAAGTTCTGTCTAGGCTTTGTTGTTAAACTTTCGGTTATACATGCTGTACGACAAAGTCTAAGCCGGCCCAAGTCCCGCCCAACTCTCACCCTCGACACGCTTCCCCAAACGCCTCATTTAGCTTTGGACGTTCAGCGGCACTATGAAGGCCTAGGTCATTTTTTAAATATGTCCAAAACCCGGTTTTATTCTCGGCGCTTGGACATTTTTGAGAAATGTTCATCCAAGTGCCGACTTAGGCCAATTTTTGGATGTTTTTCTCTTTCAATTATGAGCCCCATATTGTATATTGCTTAGATGAGTAACTGTAGAGGCGGTATATCAAATGAGGATTAACTATAATTAATGAATAGTATAAAAGATAAGTTGCATTTAAAGAAGAAAATGAATGGAATATGGGAAAGAAGAAAGAGAACATTAATTTAGGAAGAAAAGATAACATACACAAGAGAAAGGGAGTGAACAGAATAGATGATAACTTGGGTGAAGGGGACAAGATCAAACAAGAGAGATAATGGTCCAGAAGGAGGAAAGCAGAGGGGAGAGGGAGGATATTTTGTACCCTGGTTTCTATGTATATGACTAATGGGTGTAGATGCTAGTTAAAGCAGCTTTTATTACTTGTTTTGCTCCTTTGTAGTTAGAGAGATCTAGATATAGCTCATTGTTTTAAATTTAAGGCTATGCATTTTGTTCAAAAAGTATCCTTAGCTTTCTCCATTATCTTTTCTAAACAAAGTTCATGTATATGGTAGTAGGTTATTAGCAAAAACCTGACACTAGTTCTGTTTTGCATTAATTTGTAATCTTCAATCCGTAGAATCTCTATTTAAAGAGAATACTCATACCACAATATGGGAGTTATATTTATGATTGTTTTGAGGCTGATAATTTTTTTCATGTTAAGGGCAGCCAGGGTCTTGGTATAGCAATATAGTAGTGTTCCAGGAAGCCACCACCATCAAATCTAATGTAACTGTATGCCCATTGATGGAGATTGTTTGTGCTGTGGGTTCCTGATGAAGATTTACAAAATGGTGTGCCTTGTCGAATTCTGGGAAGCAATACACAAGATACAAAATAAGTTTTGTTGGAAAGTTATACGATTGGAGACACAACATACTGCTGTATTTCACTGGAATGGTGGACCTGCCCTTTCCCAGTGCATCTTGGGATGCCCCAGGGAGGGACCTAAGACCCTGATTGGCCCAAGCGCTTAAGGCCTCTTCTGTAGGAGGGGTCTTAGGCACCTGGGTCAACTGGAATCTTAAGCCCATCTCCTAGTGCATTATTGGATGCACTGGGCATGGCCTAAAATTCCGATTGACCAGATCCCTTAAGCCATCTCCCATAGGAGGGGCCTAGGGGAATCTGGCCAATTGGAAGGCCATTCTCAGTGCATCCCAGAAACCTTCTCTCCGATGTCAGGGCTGACAATGGAGGTAAGGCTTGTGGTTCAGCCACTTGCAGCGTGTAAATTGCTGCCTGTTGCATGTCCCCCAAACAAGCCGCTGGAGGCAGAAGGAACAGTGCAGGTCAAACAAGAGGTCAAAGGGAGAAAGGAGTTTGGGCGGGAGGGAGAAGGAGCATTTTGGGACATTGGAGGGGTACAATTCTTGGACAACGGCTGGAAGGCAGGGAGGAGGCACAAACTTGACTTAGATGGAAGGGGGGCATGAACATGGAACACAGAGAGAGGGAAGAAGGGGGCACTAATTTGGGACAGGAGGGAGGGAATATAAAGGAAGAAATGTCAGAAGGAAGTGGTTAGACAGTGGTAGGATGCCTACAACTGGGACACCATTTAAGAATTTGCCTCAATGTGTCTGTTCTTAGAGCCAAACACTGCACATTATTTACTGGCATGAAGGATTTATGGTTTCTTTAAATGTATCATTATATTTGTTTTGGATTTTGAGTTATGTCTTTGTTCTACTGTTGCTCTCGGTTTTTCAGTTCCCAATCAAGTATCTTTGCTAGCTTCATTTTTGAAAATAAAAGGGCACTTTCACTAAAGTACACTGAAATCAGGATTTAACGCATTCTAACGTGAGATTTCCTATTTGCTAAGCCAAGATGTAATGCAACACTTTTTGGGACTTTTTGTTTGCAGGTTCTTTATTATGTTCCCATTAGCATGTGATACCTGCCGAGAGTTCATTCAGGAGCACTTACCACATCTTATATAGGAAAAGCTAAGCGCACACACACTAACTTTATATTAATATGTGCTAATCATAACGCGTTAGCTGGTTAACACTTTCATGCCCATTCTTTGCAAACAAGCAAAATACCTTAAAATGCTTTAATGCATTTTGTGATAGCCTATTTTCCTGAGCTAATGCTGACTTAAGGGCCCCAAAGCACATGAATACATATGTACAGGATTCAGCTGTTTACCCAATTCTCTCTCACTGTTCTTCTGCAATCAGCTCAGGATTATGCTTTCTGTGTTCACAGTTTAAGCATTTTTGAGAGGATTTTTTTTAGCCAAATAGAGTATTCAGATGGCTTCTCATTCAAAAACGTTCTATAAATTCCCGAGTCAGCAGACGCTATGCTATTCAAACATGAAGAGTCAACATTAATTAAAGTTAATGAAAAATTAAAACTCACTTCTACTTGCCATACAGTATATCTGTGACACCCTGTCCTCAAAGGGAAAATACGAGAAAAGGAAAACCTAATTAATATTTAGCAATGCCCTTTTATTTTCCAGACTTTCTTGAAAACAATCAGTAAGAGAAAAAAACCACATTATTTGTTTGCATTTGTTCAGCTTTTTTGATGAGAAACAACATTTTTAAAAAGTGATGAAATATCAAAAAAGCTACATGGATGCTTGTGTAAACTAAAAATCTAACTCCTGCAAGGTTATAGCAAGCTGGGAAGCTTTGTACAAGTGTAAACATGACCATTCATTTACTTTTTGTGATATATTCATTGTCTTATGCCTCATGGATCTTGCAGAATTATAGCATATTCTTTTTTTCAACAATGCTTCCATCATAAGACAATGAAGGTCACAAAAGGAGCTGTAGTCATACTGATTGTGACAGCTTTTAAATTCAGTTGCAGTCAGTGGTACTATACAGGAGAAAATATTTCATTTATGTGGTGAAGTCTACATCTCTATAAAACAAGGGCAAAAAAAAAAAGCATAACTTCACAAAATTTATATGGGAAGAATATACTGTACTGTATATCTAGAATTTATTTTTTAATTAATAAAAGGTCCAGGAAGTAGAGGCCAATATCCTATGCAAAGTAATAAACCACCCCACTGTTCCACCGAAAGTGTCCTTAGAACACCTCTTCTAGAGCAAAGAAGGAAAACGCCTCAGATATCAGTGAGCCAAAACATAGGCTCTACTTTGCATCACTGGCATTAAAAAAGAACCTTCTAAGCTCATTGCAAAATACAATAACTGCTGGCCCAAACTGGACCTAGCACTTATTTAATTTAACCACAGCCCCCCTATGATGGCCAGCATTTTGCAGCTCCACGCTACTTCATCAGGGCTAGAGAATGACATGGGGACAAATTTTTCCCTGTCCCCTCAGGAACTCAATTTCCCCATTCCATCTCCGTGAGTTTTGTCACTGTCCCTGTCCCATTCCTGTAAGCTCTGCCCTAAGCACACAAGCCTCGCACACTTATGATTTTAAAGTATTTGAGGTTTGTGCAGATGAGGATGGAGCTTGCAGGAATGAGGCAGGGACAGGAAAAGAAGTTGCCAGGATGGGACAGGAAAATGAGTTCCCACGGGTGCAGGAATTTAGGCCTGGTTTTTTTTTGGCTTAAATGGGTGCATGTAAAAGTTGTGACATACATTGGTGCTTAATGGGATTCTATAAAGTATGCATATCTTTTATAGAATTGTGCTATATTCCATTTTAGTTGGCATCAATTTTTGGAGCACCATATATATAATGCAGGGTGTCCTAAAAGTCACTACATACATATTATTTCTATTTCGTTCCAGGTATCATTCGCAGAGACTTGAGGCCATCAGCAAATGAATAAAACCCATAACCTGTCATAACTTGAGGAAAGAATAAGCACAGCCTCCAACGAGGTCAGGGAAGAGATGCTTCAAAACGTTGGTGAGGCTTCCGTCTGAAAGTGACGGAAAGTTATCAAAAAATGGAGGCACTCATGTGCATGTATACAACTAGTCTTTGAGGCATTGGAACATGATGGCAAGCCTAGCAAGTAAAACTGCAATGACTCTTTTGTTGATGCTAAGAATATGAATAAACTCAGTTTCTTGTATAATTTTAAGAATTTATTAAAAGTGTGTAGTGACTTTTGGGAAACCCTGTATTTAAAGGGGTGTGTCATAGGTGCAGAATAGACATGTAAACATTAATCAATTAGTGCATTTGGATTACTGCATGCTAACTGGTTAATGCAGCGGTATCATGGGAGTACTTACCACCTCCTACAACTTTTAGGTGTTTCCCATTTAGGCCAAGAAAAGCCAGGCCTAAATTTGTGCACCTAACTTATGTGCACATACTGGGTACACTCTATAACAATGTGCAAAAATTCTAGGATTACCCACCAGTGGCGTACCTAGCATATGTGACATCTGACGCCCATCATTTTTTGGCACCCCTCCCCCCCATCTGTACGAAAAACATGATTTTTAGTAACAAGCCACACATCACACATGAGTACCTAGGAAAAGGCAGCATCTTACATATGCAGTGAGCAGTACAACATCAATACACCCATTGTAAAACTAAACAAGCCAGACTAGTACAGATCAATCCAACACCGACAATCCTAACAGGAAACCATGTCTTTCGAAACACAGAACACAGAAAATACATTCACCTAAAATGGAATATGTCATCACAAACTAACCCCTCCCTCTTATACAAAACTGTAGTGTGGATTTTAGCATAGAATTCTGAGCATCAGAGCTGCTACCACCACAGCTGGCGCTAAAAAACGCTCCACAGTTTTGTAAAAGGGGGGATAAAATAGAAATACATAGACAAAGGTTAAATTGAACCAGCAAGAAGCTGGACTCTGCATACAATGCAATACCACAGAAACAGTGACACATGTCTCCTAAAGCAACAAATAGAAAATTTTTGTTCTACCTTTGTCTTCTCTGGTTTCTGCCTTCCTCATCTTCTTGTTACTCTCTTCCTTCCATCCACTGTCTGCCATCTCTCTGCCCCTATATGGCATCTTCTCTCCTTCTATGCCCCTTCCAGAAACTGTATGTCTCACCCTTCCATCTCTCCTTTCACCCCCATTGGTCTGGCATCTCTCTCCTTCCTTCTCCCACACCTCTCTTCTGCAATCCCTTTCTTCCCTCATTTTCCTTTTCAATTTATTTTCTGCATCCATCTAGATTACGTTCTTGCTACCCTCTCATCAATTTCCTTTTTTACTGTCTACCTACAGCTCGACACCTCTTTCCCTCACCCCCTCCAGTATTTCCCTAACTCAATCCTTTTCCCCCATCATGTGCCCTCCTTTTATTTATCCCCTCCTTCCATCCTCTGCCCTCTTCTCTCTCTCCCTTCTCTCCACTTCCATCGTCGGCCCCTTTGCTCTCTTTCCCCCTCCTTCCAATATCTGCTCCTTCTCTCTCTTTCCCCCCCCACTTCCATCATCTGACCTCTTCTCCCTCCCCCTTCTCCCCACTTCCATCATCTGCCCATTCTCTCTCTTTCCCCCACTTCCATCATTTGCCCTCTTCTCTCTTCCCCTTCTCTCCACTTCCATCATCTTCCCCTTCTCTCTCTTTCCCCCACTTCCATCATTTGTTCCATTCTCTCAGTCTCTCCATCCACCACAGGCCCATCTTTCTTCCTCACCTTTCTGATTTTGGCAACAAGATCGGCAAGGGCCCCCCCGCGACGGCACTCAGCGGCATCGATGCACCCCCCTCCGCGACGACACTCAGCGGCATCGCCGCCCCCCTGCCCCATGACAGCACTCAAGTTCAGCCTCCTTCTCCCGGCATCAGCAGAACTTCAGATCGGCAGTAGGTGCTCAGTCAAAAGCTTCCCCTGACTGAACTGCCTGGGAGGAAACAGGAAGCTGAGTCAGGGGAAACTTTTGACTGAACACTTGTTGCCAATCTGAAGTTCTGCTGATGCCGGGAGAAGGAGGCCGAACTTGAGTGCTGTCACGGGGCAGGTGGGCGCCGATGCCGCTGAGTGCCATCGCAGCCCAGGAATTTTCCGAACCTGTCTGGCTGTGCACCACCCTAAGGCTGCACCCGGGGTGGACCGCGCCACCTTGGTATGCCACTGTTACCCACGATCTACCCATGCTCCTTCCCTTGCCATGCCCTTTTTTTAGAATTGCACATTAGAACTGGCATGAAATACTTTATAGAAAACACCTACCAAGTTGTATGCATAACTTAATTAGTGCCAATTAGCACCAATTACAAGTTAATTGTCAATTATCAGCATCAATTTTGCTTATTAAATAATTAAACTGCACACAGAAATCATCTGTGTGCACTAATTTGCATGTACAGAGTAAGGCACCATATATAGAATTTTGGGGTTAGTGCGTGGAAAAGGGGAAAACACTGCAAAACTGTTCATTACTATTGAGGAAAAATAATTTGGCAATCCCACT
This sequence comes from Geotrypetes seraphini, assembly GCF_902459505.1. NCBI lineage: Eukaryota > Metazoa > Chordata > Amphibia > Gymnophiona > Dermophiidae > Geotrypetes > Geotrypetes seraphini. The sequence goes on from NC_047088.1 coordinate 60,945,886, forward strand.
TCCAATCTAACTTTAAGCCAATATTATGAGATTTGTTTTTTTTACAAAAGCCCAGTAACTTACAATTTGCATTAGACCACAATGAACAGGGGAGGTGAAATAAACATTTAGAAGCAAACAAAGGGAATATGGTAATCAAGAAAAAGAATAGGCCTATTATATCCAAAGCTTCAAAATCAAACATCTTAAATAACAGGCATTCCCTCAGGCACTACAGTAACAGAGGTAACCAAGGCAGAAGGAATGTCTCAGCTGATCATTCACACTACTTTACTTTATAAAACATTTACAAGTGTACCAAAGACAAAAGAAAGCCTTGATATTCTGAGTCCTCTGTGTCCTGCTGTACCTGAATGTAACCTGCTGAAAAAGGCCAGAGCTACCTAAAATAAAATAATCATATTAAGGAATTGTTCCTTCCTCTCTCTTATAAATATTTCCTGAACCTTATAATATTGGCACTTGCATCGCTCCTGTGCAGGCTGCAAACTTGAATCAATACAATTTGCAACATATTAATTTCAAATCAACACCCTGGTCACAGCTTTATTAAAAATAGTTGAATAACGTGCATCCAAAATTATGCAATAAATCCACATAAACTATTCATCCCACCTAGCACTCCAAGAAGAGTTTTATCAATTTATTTTCTCTTTCCCAAACCTCCAGCTAGTTGGAGACAACCTAGCTGTCAATCATTACAAAATTAGCAGTGTATTTCTGCTACACAGTATTCCCTCTGAAGGCCTGATGTGATGTCAAGCCTTTGCCATCACCCATGGTGATGTCACACATGAGCCAGATGGAAAATACCTAATTGTCTTTCTGTTCCCTTTTGTTTTACTCCCTATCGGCTCAAGCCACATCTGGAATATCTATGTTCCTTCTTTCCTGCCACAAGTAGTGACAGTCTTTAACTTGTCACCACTTCCCTTCAATACCAGCTGTGGCCCAAGTTCCTACAGAACAAGCTTCCAACAAATCCTGGATTGCACTACTAAAGTATTGTAAGGCTATTGTGGGGCATCACAAGAGATAATGTTTTTTGAAATCGCTGTTAGTGGTAGGAGCAAGTTGGGTTTGCTTCTTCCTCTATTACCCCCGCTGGACCACCAAGAACTTCAAATAGGCCAGGGGGAAGGACAGTCCTGATTGAGGGGGGTTAGAATGGATCTGGCCCTTGGGGAATTGGGAGGGGAGCACTGTGTGCTTTCAAGTTGTGAGAAGGAGGGAGAGGGTGATCTTTGTGTGCTTCCAGGGAGGTGGGAAGAAGGGAGGGGAGACTGGTAGGGTGATTAGCACACTTAGGCCAAGACCCAGAATTTATGCAGGTACCTGCCGATATTCAGTGGCAGCACTCACATAGCTAAGCAGGTAAATTTAGGACTGCTTGAAAGCTGTCCTAAATTCACCCATTTAGCTATAGGGGCACTAGCACAGAATATTGCCTGCACCCTTATAACTGCTGGAACCTCTTTGACCCTGCCCTGTATTGCCCCTGTGCAACCTATTACAGAAATGGCTGAAATGGCTATTTTGTCTTGATTTTCAGTGGCAGTGACTGGTTATGTTCCTATGAATATTATCTGCAGAGCACAATTTAAGTGGGCAAGAGCCTTTTCTGCCCACTGAAATTATTTTGAATATCAGGTGGTAATTTTCTACTTTAGACACCTGATTTGTCCCCTGCTAGCAGGATACCCAACTTCTTTGCCACCTGCTCAAAAATTAACATAAGGTATTCATACTGCTAAGACTTGCTTATGCCCCTCCACAAACAGAAAAATCATCTAGGTAGTGCAAGATAGTGTCCAAGTCAGCCATATTCTGCACTACTCAATCAACAAAAGTGAATAATTCTCAAAATAGACACAGGAAAGCAGACACCCCATAAGCATACATTTTTCAAACTGAAAATCCAATAACTGAAAAACCAAGGGTACATAGGCAACAATCAAAAAGCAGCCTTAATGTCTGTCTTTGCCAACCATGCCCTTCTGCTCAGCTGACACAAGATTTCCATTGTATGATCAAAAGAAGCATATTGGAATGAACAAAATTCCTGGTCTACGAGTATAAACAAATTATCTTTCCTGGAAGGTAAAGTGTGAATTTGTAAATCAAATAAAATTTCCCAGGGTCTTTTTTGGAGACCATACTAAATGGGAAAACCATGAAATTCTGAAAAGTAAGATCAGTAAAAGGATCAGCAATCCTGCCCAATTGCAATCCCTTCACCAGTTTTTCACAGATCACTTTTTTTATGAAATTGCTGAGGGAATATTCTGACAACTGTTAGGCAAATCAGGACCCAAAACAAGAATTTAAAAACCTTCCTAAGATAATTCAGTCAGTATGAAACACTGCATTATGGATATTTACGCGCTTGTCCAAATGTGATCACATCACTCCACACAGTAAAAATAAAGTTAACCTCTCTCGCATTGGCTAGCGCTGGAACAAAACCACTGGATGCTTGAATGCCACACTGGATGCCACACTGAATACAGCTCTCAACTGCTGCTGCTGTTCAAAACAAAACTTAAGATTCCTCATGTGCACATTACCTTGAGAATCCTCACGTGCACACACCATCTCCCAGAATTCCCACAGGCACTCTCTTATTTAGAAATTCTATACTGTACTTTGTTACAAATACTTGAAGTCGATGTCTTAGTAATACCTCCAAGTTTAAAAAAAGTTCTTATATCAAGTTCTTTTTATCCCTCTTTAAATTCTTCCGTACCTCAGCAACACCACTCACTGCTCAAATACTCTCATAGTGGTACAGCTTCATGTATCCTAGCGTCACTGGTCCATTAATATTGGGTATTCAATTATCTTCTCCCTTTTGAAATCTTTATCTATAGGATAAGATTCATATCAAGCAATAATCTTTATTTTAGCTAGATATCATAAACTGAAAAGTTAACTTTTCTTATCTTTTAGCTGTTTTAATAACACAATTTGGGAAGGCCAGATCCAACATGTTCTGCATAGAGCTTTTTCAAGGATCCTTCCCTAGAGGCAAGCAAAAACCATTAATCATTTTGTGTTCCCTTACACCTTTCAGTTAAAAACGTAAAGAACAAACATACCAGAGCTGTCTCATGTCATCTGACCTTACCAGCTTTAATGAGTCAAGATGGCGGTGGCGTTTTCCTTCCCCTTTTCAACTAATTTACAAACAGCTGACTTCTTTTTTTTTTTTTTTTTTAATTCTTTATTCATTTTATAACTTACATCAAGTACATCAATATTGATATTAACATTGTAAAATAGATAATTCACTTGAGATTTTACAATTGATCTTTATCAAATTAAATTTATCCCCCTCCCTCCCATCATTATATATTTCATAAAATCATTGTCTTCAATAATAAAATACCCCCTCCCCTATTTTATATTTATACTTAACAGGGAAGAAAAATATATACATGGAGGGGCAAAATCAAAAAAAGCGTCTAAGTCCCCTTTTGGCCTAAGTCCCTAAACGTTCAACCCAGAAGCAGGGAAAGTGTCCATAACCAAAACAAACATCCATGTTTTGATTATGGCCTTCCTCTGCCTAAACGCCCAATCTCCACTACGTCTAAAATTACCCCCACAGCACGTCTACACTTTTTAGTCATAATGAAACAAAAAAACGCCTAAGCCAAAAACGTCCAACAGAAGGGCTTTTAGGCGAAGGAGGAGCCAGTCCTTCGCCTAAAAGCTGGATTCTATAACCATTGTCTGTCAAAAACAGCACTGGTTACAGAATCCCCCCCCAACAACGATCCAGGCAGGAGGGTGTCCAAGCCCTCCTGCCATGTCAAAACGCGACCCCCCCTCCCGACAATATCGGGGCAAGAGGGAGCCTAAGGGTTGCGGGTCGGCTGGGAGGGGGGCCGATTGGGGGTTCTGGGGGGCGGACGCTGGGAGGAGGGGGGTTCGTCGAGGGCAGAAGGGCCTGGGATCCCTCCTGCCCGTAATGTAGTGGGAGGTGGGGGTAGAGGATCGGCTGGGCCAGGAGGGCTTGGGCTCCTTCCTGGCCCGAATGAGTCAGAGGGGGGCAGGATCGTCGGGTCAAGAAGGCTTGGGCTCACTCTTGCCCCAATGGAGTTGGGGAGTCGGGGGGGCAAGAGGGCTTGGGCTCCCTCTTGCCCCGATGGAGTCGGGGAGTCGGGGGGGGCAAGAGGGCTTGGGCTCCCTCTTGCCCCGATATGTCGGGGGTGCCACAGTTGGCTGGGGCAAGAGGGCTTGAGCACCCTCTTGCCCCGATGTTGTGTGGGGGGGAGTGATGCATTGTGGCAGGAGAGTTGCCTCATCTCCCCTACCATGATGCCATCACTCCTCTACCCGAACTGCCGCGACCCGCGGCAGTTCGGGTAGAGGAGTGATGGCATCACGGTAGGGGAGATGAGGCATCTCTCCTGATGCGATGGTTTGGTTGCCGGGCCACTGAACTGTTGGCGCCATTGGCCATCAGCTCAGCGGCCCCTTTTTCGGCACTTAGACCTGGTTTAAGGTCTAAGTGCCGACTAAACTGTATTGGTTATACCTGTTGAATGCCTAGGTATAGGTCAGCCCACCTCCCTCCCACTGCCCGCCTTTTCCCCTCCTCTAAACACGCCTCTTTTCTCTCTGTGCGTTTAGAGGCAGGGGAAAGGCCTAAGCTGGTTTTAGATACGTCTAAAAATCAGCTTTGGTTATGGTACTTGAATGACAAGGCTTTTTGATCGTCCAAGTATCCATTTAGGACACTTTTTAGACTTTTTTTTTTTATTATTACCCCCTTAATCTTTACAATATTCTGATAATGGCCTCCACACATCCTGATATTTATTAAAATTCCCTTTTTGAATGGCTAATGTTCTTTCCATTTTATAAATATTGCATACTGAATTTCACCAAAAACTAAAGTTCAGTCTATTCCAACTTTTCCAATTATGTGTTATTTGTTGTATGGCAACCCCTGTCAAAATGAGCAATAGTTTATTATTATTAGAGGATATTTGGCTCTTGGCCCTAATTAGAGAATGACACGGTGAGCGATCCCCACGGGGAGCCGTGGTCTGCTGCCGTTTGCCTGCGGGCTAGGAAGACTTTCCAGCCGAATCGCCGCAGACACGGGAACAAAACTTTTCACCTCCCGCAAGAACGGTGAAAAGATTTGTCCCCGCTGGCAAATTTACCCCCTTCATTGTGACCCGCAAAACCATGATTTACCGTGCCTGATCCTTTGTTTCCTCCGGCGGCCATGCTGTTTCCTCCATTCCAGCTCTCCATCGCTGCGTTGCCGCATTGATTCCGCCCCCTTTTAATGTGCTGGCTCCTGATTAGTCACCTCTTCCTGCTCAAGCAGTGAGGGGACCAATCGCTACTGCCACACATGATTTGAAAAACCTCATTTAATGGGTTGTAGTGGCGCAGCAGTAGCGATTGTGATTTTGGAAAGGAGCTGTGAGGACTGGAGTCGCTGCTGCCTGCTTGGACCGGAGTCACCGCGGACTTGAAGCTGAAACTTCGTTTTAGAACTCATTGTAAGAGATAAGTCCTTCTGCTTGCCTGCCCAGGGTTCCCAAGGGGAGGGGATGGGAGGGGAGGAGGGGGGGTTCGATTCGGTTGAGCTGCTCTTGCAGCACGGAGCTGGTTCTTTTTTATTTTATTTTTTTAAATCTGCTAGTTTTTTTTTTTTTTTTTTTAATCTCCTAGTTATTGAACACGTGCTGCAAGACTGGAGGAATTCAATCCAGGACCACCACGTGTTCAGTAACCCTTGGAAATGGCCCATACTTTCCTTCTGTTTGCCTGCCCAGGGTTCCCGAGGGGGGGGGGGGGTTCCGGTTGAGCTGCTCTTGCAGCACGGAGCTGGTTCTTTTTTTTTTTTTTTAATCTGTTAGTTTAAATCTGCTAGTACAGGTTGTGTTTTGTTTTTGTATAGTTAAGTAAGTTGTAAAGAATGTTTCCTTTATACGTTAATAAAGATAAGTATATAAAATCATTCCTGTTTGAGGCTTTCATGGAAACTGCGGTGACTGTGACGGAGCAGTGAATGGGATGGCAGTGGCGGTGACAGTGCGGTGCAGAGGATGGTGGGCCGGGGCCGGTACAGTGACTAGGAAAGATTTTTTCCCTGTGTCTAGCCCTAATCACCATGCCAAATAATACTGTGTCATATGTTAATGCCACATGATTTTCTAATAAGCAATTTATCTGGCTCCAAACTGATTTCCAAAATTCCATAATAAATGGACAATAGAATAATAAATGGTCTAAAGTCCCTGCTTCAAGATGACAATGCCAGCATCTATCAGAATTAGAGCTATCTAATTTTTTAAACGAACAGGGGTCCAGAAGGCTCTATGCAACAGGAAAAACCATGTTTGTCTCATGGATGCAGACACTGTGCATCTCATCCTCCAAGATCAAATGCGTGGCCATTGAGATGCAGTAATTGGATACTTAATCTCAATGCTCCAAATGTCTGTAATTTGTACCACTGTGCGGCCTGGTGTCCCAGAAAGTCCGTCTGAAAGTATAAGAACTCTAAACTACATTGATTATTAAGATTTTTTCATTCAGGGAACCCCACCTGAATGCCCTGCTTCAGTTGCAACCATTTATAACTTTGCGATTTATCAAGACCAAATTTGTGTTGCAACTATGAAAAATCAAGCAGTTTACCATTAGATATAACATCTTTTAAAATACGTATTCCTGCTATAATCCAATGCTTCCAGACCATCTTAAATCCGCCAATTTGGATCTTGGAGTTAAGCTATATAGTTTGATTGGTAGAATTTTGTATTGGTAATCCTCTATCTATACCCTTCTATCTCCTTTTCCTTCAGGAAATCATCCAATCCCTTTTTGAACCCCAATACCGTACTCTGTCCTATCACACCCATTCCAGGTATCCACCACCCTTTGGGTGAAAAAGAACTTCCTAGCATTGGTTCTGAATCTGTTCCCTCCCCCATATATTTGCTTTATATACTCTGTTTTCTGTAACAAGTGGATTCTTGTGGATTTATTTGAAAACGTATAAATAAAGAATAATAATAATAATTTAAAAATGGCCACAGAAAAGGAGGTGGAAGTTTCTCAAACATTGGAGCAGCATTAGAGCATTTAGCGCTCCAGAATGTGGTAGAAATCTCTACTGAGGCTTAGGGCTCCTTTTACTAAGCTGCGTTAGCATTTTTAGCGCACGCAGCATTTTAGCGTGCGGTAAACCCATGCTATGCGGCTAGAACTAATGCCAGCTCAATGCTGGCATTAGCGTCTAGGGCACACGGCAATTTAGCGTGCGCTATTCCGCTCATTAATGTCCTAACGCGGCTTAGTAAAAGGAGTCCTTAGTAAAAGAGGGCCTAAATGCCATTTTATTAAAATGGATCTTAATAGGTATTTCTTGAATAATGTCATTTTGAAAACATTTATTATTCAGTTTTTATAACATCTTGCAGTAACATCTGTCAATAATAGTAATCATTTTTTAATAATAGTATATTTGTTTGGGGGTTATTGGGGATCTTGTTTTTTTTTCTGGACATCATATAACAATCTCTCTGTCTTTCTATCTGTCTATATACAGAACGTTGAGGCACTCTGAACTCAATCATCTAGTCTGACCTGCTCCAATTCTAACTTGAAACTGAAGTTGCGATGAAAAAATGAAGAAAGCCAACTCAATTCTTGACTTGCTATTTCTAAAGATTCTTGTCCTATAAAGGAAATTAGGTGCCTATCCCTCCATTTTACAAAACTGTGATAGTGGGTTTTAGCACAGGCCGGCACGCTGAATGCTCTGTGCCGCTCCTGAGTTCATAGGAACTCTATGAGCATTGGGAGCAGCGCAGAGCATTCAGCGTGGTTTTATAAAAGGGGGAGTTTATTCTTTACAGAATATTCTCCTGCCAGGTGCCCTCCATGTGCTCGACTGTAGTTGCCTTGATTGTGAATTGGCCTTTATCCTCCCTTAACACAGACGCACTGCTTTGTTCTTGTATACGTTAAGACAGGTTAAGGATGGATAATTTTTTAATAGCATTTTTCATCTAGGTAAATTGCTATACGCTTCAATGAGTTATTTTTTCTTAAAATTTTTACCTACACAAAAAGGAAATACAAAAATCTGCAATTACTTTACCATTGATGATAGGGGTGCACAGGGCTATGAGCATCGGAGCTTTTACCACAGTGGTCTGTGATTAAAAAAACCCCCAAAAACCTTATGCAGCTTGATAAAAGGGGGCCTTCATTTTATTTAGGTTCCTGTGCCATCTACAGGATTTTTTTTTTATTTTACTCAGTTTGGGGGGGGGGGGGGTTGGCATCTATTTCAGTAAAAAAGAGTGCATATTATTGATGTCACAGGACCCTCTCCCCTTGAAATTTTGTTTGTTTGTTTTTCCTGTTGTTTCAGGTTTAAATCATCAAAAAACAACATGGGAAATGTTGATGTGTGTTCATTTGAAAAGGTGTAGAGTCATCTACTGTATATCCAGCAATTTTTAAAGGAAAAGAATACAGCTAGATTTTTATTGAAAACCGGTGCGAAGGACCAGGATAAAAAGTGACTGTGGACTTTGTACCAAGACAGGAAGTCTGAAAATGATCAAACTGTAATAAGAGATATAAGCAGCCATATGATCACAGATTATCAATTCTATATAATTAATTCTTGTACAACTTAATTTAATTTAATTAGCTGTGCTCTTCCTTTTTTTTTTTTTTTTTTAATGTAAAAGCCTTTTACTGGGGAATTATTGAGTGGTTCTCTGTATTCCAGCATTTAGAAAAAAGGCAAAAATACAGGGCTCCTTTTACTAAAGTGTGCTAGGACCTTAATGCGCGGAATAGCGTGCACTAAATTGCCCCACGCATTAGACCTAAATGCCAGCATTGAGCTGGCATTATTCTAGAAGCATACCGCGCGGTGTAGTGCATGGTAATTTCATGCGTGCACTAAAAACGCTAGCGCACTTTAGTAAAAGGAGCCCACAGTCTTGATCAGAATGAATGTTTGATAAATATTTCTTTACAGATTTTGTTTTTGAACTGTAGTGGAACAGAAGATTTATTAATGGGAAAACTATACAAAAGTTTAAGTCAGATCTTACATAAACAATAAAGGTAGTAATTAACTGATCTTAGTACAATAATAAAGAAGGAACATAATAATCTTAATTAGCAGAATAAGATAATTTGCTGTAGGACTGAATATTTCACCACTTAATGTAGGACATATTGGCATGAGTCAAGCATTTACATTTCTTCCACGGACAGTTTCTTATTGACCTTGTGAGGTGACATATCTACTGTCACTAAGCTCCCAAATGTGAATCCCATCATGCCTCTCCACTTTTCTGTACAGAAAGCAACTAATTTGTCAGCTTGCCAGCTTTAACTAGCCAAGATGAAGCTAAGCTAATTTAATAGGAACTGTTCAATAACTTCGACCCACCTGACACTGTCAGTTAAGGCAGCTTCTCATTGCAATGTCTTTCATTATACCCGCCACTTTCTTCAGAATAGCTGAACACTAAGTCAAATAATATGTTTAGGAGTCAATATGCCTGACTTTTTCTCAAGGACATTCTTCTGATGCCAGAAACTGTCAAGTAGAAAAACACATGTGTGAAGGCAAGACGACACTAATTAAATATATATATCAGGGGCCGCTGAAAAATTCTCAGCCCAGCCAAGAAAAGAATGATATAGAGCCATGAAACTTACACGTTATTCCAAATTTTTCTTGACACTTTTCTGTTTCAATGATATGAAATGAAAAGTGTCAAGAAAAGTGTGGAATAACTTGTAAGTTTCATGGCTCCACATCATTCTCTTCTTGGTTGGGCTGAGAACTTTTCAGCAGCCTCTAATAGTTCTGGCCAAAAGTACAAGAGTAGCTTGCTTTATGAAACTCTGTTGACTGCATGACTAAGATTACAACTGTGGGCAAGAATGCATTTCTAATATTGTACATTCAAGCTGATATGGCTTAACCTCTTAAAATGTAAAATAAACCAGTCCTTAACTATGTTACTGATAAATACAATTTCTGGAAATTTTCTGTATAATTAAAAATTCATCAGGTTTGTTTTAATTATCTGAGTGAATTTATAACATGCCTTCTGAAAATCCAGATAAGATATATCAACTGGCTTTCTTTTATTTATAGGCTAATTCACAATTTTAAAGAATTATAATAGATTAGTATGGCAAGACCTCACTCAGAGGCCCATGTTAGTACTTCCCCCATTAAACCATGTGACATGTGACTAATAATGTTGTTCTTAACAATGGTTTTCACCATTTTTACTGCCACCAGAATCATGTACATTGAAGTACATAAGAACATAAGAACATAAGCAATGCCTCTGCTGGGTCAGACCTGAGGTCCATCATGCCCAGCAGTCCGCTCACGCGGCGGCCCAACAGGTCCAGGACCTGTGCAGTAATCCTCTATTTATACCCCTCTATCCCCTTTTCCAGCAGGAAATTGTCCAATCCTTTCTTAAACCCCTGTACTGTACTCTGCCCTATTACTCCCTCTGGAAGCGCATTCCAGGTGTCCACCACTCATTGGGTAAAGAAGAACTTCCTAGCATTCGTTTTAAATCTGTCCCCTTTCAACTTTTCCAAGTGTCCTCTTGTTCTTTTATTTTTCGAAAGTTTGAAGAATCTGTCCTTCTCTACTCTCTCTATGCCCTTCATGATTTTATAAGTCTCTATCATATCCCCTCTAAGTCTCCTCTTCTCCAGGGAAAAGAGACCCAGTTTCTCCAATCTCTCAGCGTATGAGAGGTTTTCCATCCCTTTTATCAAGCGTGTCGCTCTCCTCTGAACCCTCTCGAGTAACGCCATATCCTTCCTAAGGTACGGAGACCAATATTGGACGCAGTATTCCAGATGCGGGTGCACCATCGCCCGATACAATGGCAGGATAACTTCTTTTGTCCTTGTTGTAATACCCTTCTTGATTATGCCTAGCATTCTATTTGCTTTCTTAGCGGCTGTTGCGCACTGTGCCGTCGGCTTCATTGTCATGTCCACCATTACCCCCAAGTCCCTTTCTTGGTTGCTCTCATTTAATAATATCCCTCCCATCGTATAGTTGTACCTCGGGTTTCTGTTTCCAACATGCAATACTTTACATTTCTCAACGTTGAACTTAATCTGCCATCTCGCCGCCCATTCCCCCAATTTGTTTAAGTCCCTTTGCAATTCTTCGCATTCCTCTTTAGTCCCAGCTCCACTAAATAGTTTTGTATCGTCCGCAAATTTTATTATCTCACACTTCGTGCCTGTTTCTAGATCATTTATGAATATATTAAATAGCAGCGGCCCTAGCACTGAGCCCTGCGGAACACCACTCGTGACCCCCATCCAGTCCGAGTAGTGGCCCTTCACCCCTACCCTCTGTTTCCTACCCGCCAACCAGTTTCTGATCCATCTATGTACGTCTCCGTCCACTCCATGGTTCTTCAGTTTCCGGAGTAGACGTTCGTGAGGCACCTTGTCAAAGGCTTTTTGGAAATCAAGGTATATGATGTCTATGGGGTCTCCTCTGTCCATCCGTTTGTTAATTCCTTCGAAGAAGTGCAATAAGTTCGTTAGGCACGATCTCCCCCTGCAGAAACCATGTTGGGTTGTTTTCAAAAGTTCGTTTCTTTCCAGATGTTCATCGATGTGTTCTTTAATCAGTGCTTCCGTCAGTTTCCCCGGAACCGAGGTCAAACTCACTGGTCTGTAGTTTCCCGGGTCACCTCTTGATCTCTTTTTAAAGATGGGCGTGACATTGGCTATCTTCCAATCCTCCGGGATCATGCCTGTTTTCAAGGATAGGTTGCAAATTTGCTGCAGTAGTTCCGCTATCTCCTCCTTTAATTCCTTCAGAACCCTGGGATGGATTCCGTCCGGACCCGGGGATTTGTCAGTTTTAAGTTTTTCTATCTGCCTGTGTACATCATCAAGGCTCACTTCCATGGATGTTAATTTTTCTGCTTGATTTCCATTGAAGATTTGTTCAGGTTCCGGTATGTTGGTTGTGTCTTCGTTTGTAAATACAGACGAGAAGAACATGTTGAGTCTTTCTGCGACTTCTTTCTCCTCCTTCACCGCTCCCTTCCTGTCTCCTTCGTCCAGCGGTCCTACCTCCTCCCTAGCTGGCTGTTTCCCTTTAACATATCTGAAGAACGGTTTGAAATTTCGTGCCTCCCTGGCTAGCCTCTCTTCATACTCTCTTTTTGCTTTTTGAACCACACGGTGACATTCTTTTTGATACTTCCTGTGCTCCTTCTGGTTCCCTTCAGTTTTGTCCTTTTTCCATTCCCTGAATGAATTTTTCTTATTGCCTATCGCTTCCTTCACTATTTTAGTCATCCATACTGGGTCTTTTGTTCGACCCTTTTTGCACCCCTTTCTGAATCTGGTCATTAACAAACCCCTAGGGGTCCTTTTACTAAGGCGTGCTAGCCAATTTAGCATGTGCTAAAAATTAGCGCATGCTAATGCATCTATATGATATAACGGACGTGTTAGCATTTAGTGTACGATAATTTTTAGTGTGTGCTAAATCGGCTAGCATCCCTTAGTAAAAGGACCCCCAAATATTTATAAATTTAAACATTTATTTCTGACACAATAATTCTCATACAGTAAACACAATATTAAGAAGAAAAAGCTAATTGATAAAATATACAACAAAGAAATACTGATATTAGCCCTCAACGTTGGGGGGGGGGGGGTTGTAACCAATGTGACATTTTCCAAAGACATGGGGAAAAAAGATAAAAGGAAAATAAAATGCAGATTAGGTTCGTACAGATTTCTATCATTGAGGAGTTCAAAGATTCAGTCATTGAGAGTTACTAGAAGTTGCTGGAACCTTCTTAGATACAAATGTTAAGAGTTCAGCTGGATCAAGGAAAAAATATTGTACTCAATGAATATTGAGGGTACATTTATATAAAGATAACAAAGGACAAAAGAGGTTCCTAACTGCAACACATGAAGTAAAAGTAAAATGCCTTCTCTTCTTTTGGGTCGCTTGTGATATATCAGGATAAGCATGAATCTTATAATTCATAAACATAACATCTTTAGTTGTAAAGAAAAGTCATTATGTATCAGAATCCAAATCCACTTGAACCAGAAGAGTAGCAGGAACCATAACTTCTGTGTCTGTTTTGTCATAGAAATTAGTCAAGTCCAAGCTATTCACAGTAGGGTTTTGAGAGCTCCCCATACAATATAATCAAAATATGGTGACATCTGTACCTGGAACCTTAATATGAAATTCACTGTGGTAAACTCTGCTCTCTGGCCCTGATTCTGCAAAGTGCTCCCAATTGTAGGCAGCTGTAGACATCCTACAGCTGTCTAATCAGCCAATCGAGAGGCACTTTAAAAATAAAAAAATGCTCCCCAGGCAGGCCGCCTATATTGAAGGCGCCTCCAGGGAGTCTAGAGAGGCCCGCAAGCCCGTCTAAGCTCGCATAAGGCTAGGCAGTAGTCTTAAGCAAACCTAAGCGGCCCTACGCATCTCCCTAGCAGAACGGGAGATGCTTACAATGTAGGCTAGCAAAATGCTGGCTTATATGGTAAGTAGACGCGGCCGCTGTACCTAATCGCGGCAAGGATCTCCCTGCCGTGATTAGTATAGTGGTTGCGGCTACGGCCGCAAGTCTCCCCTCCTTCCAGTGATCATGGCAGGAGGGTACCCAACCCCTCCTGCCGACCCCCCCAACGGCCCTCCCGACAATCGCGGAAGAAGGGTACCCAACCCCTCCTGCCAACCCCCCCAACAGCCCTCCCGACAATCATGGCAGGAGGGAACCCAACCCCTCCTGCCAACCCCAATGGTCCTACCGACAATTGTGGCAGGAGGGTGACCAACCCCTCCTGCCAGCCCCCCCAACGGCTCCCCCTAAGATCACTGGCAGGAGAGTGCCCAACCCCTCCTGCCGGCCCCTACCCCCAATGAACCCCCCCACACTGGAACCCCCCCTTAGACTTACTTTCTCAAGTTGGACCGGATGGCTCCTCGCACGTCCGGCCAGCAGGCCTGCCTCCATCCAAATGAGTCAGGTCTGCCCCTCCCCTGCCCAACCCACAGGATCCTAGGGCCTGATTGGCCCAAGCGCCTAAGGCACCTCCTATAGCGGGCCCATAGAGATTTAAAGGGCTTTGGGGCTGTTGCCACATGGCTTTGTAAAACAGGCCCTAAGTGATTACATCACAAGTTTAAAAAAGAAAAGATAGCTGAACTTATGTCTTGGGCCTAATTTATCGCTTGTGCTTGTGATTCTAGAGGGGTACTTGAGGAAGATACCACTTTCCAGAAATAATGTTGTTAACTGTGAAGCTTCAAAAATTTTTTTTTTTTTAAAACAATGCTTAACTCCCTGAATAGTAACCATAAGTTTACAAGGGTATCTAAGCACAAATGTAGTCCCCAATTTCAAAACCTGGGGTCACAAGAGTAGAAATTGTTTCCTCTTCTGAGTAATTCTTGATACATCTGGATATATTCTAATTTTATGATTCATAAACAAATTATATTGGTGTTTGAAAAACATTTTCAGCAACCAATGTCTATCCGAGTCCGATGCTAATTAAACAAACAATGTAGCCAAGGCTACCACTTTCACATCTGTCTCTCCAAGAAATTGGTCAAAATTCAGACTATCTGCTGAGGGACTTTGTTGATCAACCACTGATTTCTTTCTTCCCTGAGGGAGATATACTTTAAAGATTGGTGGATAGGAGGATTCTGGAACTTTTAAAACCTCTGACAAATATCTCTTAAACATATCAAGGGCCAATATAGAATACATTTTTGGAAAATTAATTAGTCTGAGGTTTTGTCATCTAGAAACATTCTCCAATACCTCTTCTAAAACTTCTACTTTAGTTTCTTGTTCTACAAATTTATTTTCCAGCTTTTCCACTCTGTCCTTAGTGTTTGACAATTCCAAGAGCATTCCTGTGCAGTGGGATGTTAAAGTCTGTATCTGAGTACCCAGAGAGGTTTGTAGTAAGGAAATAGCTTCCCAAATTTAACACAAATCAATAACTGAAGGTCTTTTTAGAGTGGTGGGATCAAAGGTATAGGTCCAAAAATATTAGCTTTCACAGTACCTGAAAGTAGACCAGTAGCAAATTAAGCCTGCGTTCCCTCTCCTGCCTGCAAAGCATTACATAATGTACCAATGAATCCACTTGTAGCCGTTGTACAGCAGGATCTTCTCTTTCATTATGGTCCGCAGGCCAAGCTGCCTCACTCCTCAAACCAATTGCATCGCTCAACATAAATCAGGGAAGTGGTTGTACTGGCAAATCTTAACTCTTCCAGAGAAAGGGTGACTGCCTTGAATAATGTTCTGGAGTTCTCCCTCTGGCTTCCATCTCCGACCAAGAACTTTTCATCTGGAACTACTCTAGGCCCACGTTCGATGAAGGCATCCATCGGACCAGGTAATTGTGATGCTAGCTCAGGTTCAGAAGGAAAACCCCAGGTTTTAGATTTCCTTTTTATCATCGGAGAATTGGTAAAGGTCAACGGTGTCTTCCCAGGCAGCCATCTTAGTCAAGCTCCTCCCCGGAAAACCTCATTATATTCTCTCTAATCTTTGTACTTTAAGATTTTGCCGTGTAATGTGCATAGCACCAATCAGAGACAAGAAATTCAAATAAATTCCCAGTAGTGAAAGGCAATGTAAATGGTTAACATTCTTCTGTTTCTATAACTGTTATAAGAACTGTTGTTTCTCATGTTTTATGGGAGCAGGATGGAGACTTGAAAATATGAGCAGTAAATATAGTGACATCTACTCAGAGTGACTTACCTGACAGAAAGATAAGCATTGGATTTAACATCTATGAGTTATTACATTCCTAGCTGGTTTAAGAATTGGTTTAGGGCTCCAGAATGTGATGGTTAAAATGTTTTTCTCTGACTTTTATGTGTATTATATTTGAGTGGTAATCAAAGAAATGTTTGTCTCACTAGCTTTCTTTATGAGGGAAGAAAGAAATCATTAAAAAATAGAAGCAGTTAATATAAGGGCATGCTTACAAAAGTGGTTACCTCTCATTAGACATTAAAGCACACATTAATGGTAAATGGTTACCTCTCATTAGACATTAAAGCACACATTAATGCATGTTAAAAGACCAAAAGTGGTAAAAGTCCAGACTAGCTGTTTAATATGCTGAGTAGTGTAACGGGGTAGTACAGAGATCTGGCCATGTGTGATAAATAGCATGTGGTACAGACCCACATGCTATTTGTCACCAAGGCTGGCATAACCACTGGACAAGGTGAGGCACCGGCTTAGGGCCTGGGTGATAAAGGGTACAAAAATCTCCAGCCTCTGACATTACTACAGCAGCGGGGCAGAAGTGTGGAAAGCTCGCTCCTGCCCGCTGCACCTCTGGACTACCAGGGATTGGCAGTGCACATACGACGGATAGGACATGGAGGGGGCAGGGGGCAGAGCCTGGCAATGGCCTGCAATAAGTCTGGGAGGGGGACTCTGGCCCGAATATAAACCAGGACTCCCATGTTTGGGACAATTTTTTGGCCCCCAAATCCCGGTTTATATTTGAGTATATATGGTAAGTTAGGTGGTGGTAGGACGCCGACCTCACCTAACTTATGGCGCTGTTACTAGAATCAGGTTTTTGGTGCCTAGCTTTGGGTGAGTTACAGAATGAGAGGCTTAATGTCTACCTTCAAGGGGGATGTAAACACTGGTAGAGTACAGATGGGCACAGGTATGTCATTAAACAACATATATACCTTATAGAATATTATCAGTTACAGTAATGCAGCTTATATCAGCCTTGACCAGTTAGAAATGTTTGTACCTATATTCTGGTACACTGACACGGCTTTGCTTTAGTATTCTATAATGTACCCTGAAGCCATTAAAGAAATTATGCAAATTATACATCTACATCTTGGTGATCAGTTGTATAATTGCCCTGTATCTGGATAGTGCAATATTCAGTCAATTAACCTAATATCTGGACAGCAGACTACATTTTCTGGTATCCAGATAGTGGTATCAGTCATATTTAGCCCTAATCACTAACACCAGTACCATCTGTATTTGTTCTGGTTGCTGTGACCTGCATTTAAAAAAAAATGCTGATCACAGTAGCTGAATGTCAGTCCACTGTTCCTTTCTCCTATCCATTTCCACCCTAGGCACTGGTTTGTTTTATAACACTATTCCCCTCTATAGTACTATCGCATTGAATCTGCTCCTTTCGGTCTAAATGGCTTCTTAACACTGACAATCCCATGCATCCACTCTTCAGTTTTTGATTGATGCTTGCATTGTAGCAAGTATAAGCAGCTCACCATGGGTCTTCTGATCTATGTAAAATACTTTCAAACAATAGATGTGAAGTTACTTGATTTTTGAGTATTGTGGCACCAATAGGTAATTAAGTATGTTGACTTACTCTGAAATTCTGATTTGACAGCTCCTCACTTTACAATGATTTCAGCTATGTTATTTTGGAAATGTATTTTCCCGTCAATGTCTATAGCCTAAACACTTTAGAAATTTCAAAAAAAAAAAAAAAAATCCCATGCTTTTCTTTATTACTCTCCTTCCTGCCCTAGCCAGGAGATAGTGTCCCACTAGTACAGCATAAAACCAAAGCTTTATATTTCAGCTAAGACACTTTGGATAAGAATAGTTAAGAATTATAGAATTTACAATAATTTAATTTAATTCCTTATACTACTCTATCAGTATCATGACTGACGAGCATGAAAAACATAATAAAACATATTTTAAATTATTCAGTATCTAGAGTACCTGATTGGATTGTAAACTGTAGCTGCTGGGTGGTATATTAAATACAAAATTAACTTGAACTTAATTACATTTTAAAGCAGAATATACTCGCACTATCCCCAATATATCACTCACTGTCAAAAACGTAACTCTCCTCTGCCTCAAAGCCAAGGGATTGACCTCTGTTTATTGAGTCCCAGAAATATTTCTCCTCCATGCACAGGACTCTCAGCCTTGTATATATAACCAAATTTTATTTATTTTTTCTTCTAATAGCCACATAATCAGTTTCCAATCAGTATCCAAAGGTCTGGAAGACCATAGTACAACTCAATGCAATAATACGAGGAACGGCTGGATAAATTGCGGCTATACTCACTCGAGGAACGCAGAGAGAGGGGAGACATGATCGAGACGTTCAAATATCTCACGGGCCGTATCGCGGTAGAAGAAGATATCTTCCTTCTCAAAGGTCCAACAATAACAAGAGGACATCCATGGAAAATCAGGGGCGGGAAATTGCACGGTGACACCAGGAAATACTTTTTCACCGAAAGAGTGGTTGATCGCTGGAATAATCTTCCACTTCAGGTGATCGAGGCAAGCAACGTGCCTGATTTTAAGAAGAAATGGGATTGTCACGTGGGATCTCTTCACAGGGGAGGGTCATTAGGGTGGGCAGACTAGATGGGCCGTGGCCCTTATCTGCCGTCTATTTCTATGTTTATGTTTCTATTCACTATGAAACAAAAAGTCAGTCCTATGAGTATACACGTCCGGGGTGGATGGGAGGGGGATATATCATTAATTTAACTTGGGAAAGGTTATTGAAGGAATCTATGCATTTGTGTTTTTCTTGATTAGTCATTTGGGTGAACGGGAGGGGTAAAAATGATTGCTTATGTATTTCTGCAAGATGAATGTGCATTTATTGAATTATTATATGTACATCTACTTATTTATTGCACTGTTGATAGTTGGAAAATCAATAAAGAATATGTATATATTTAAAAAAGTCATCTAAAAAAGACTGCAATTTCCAAGGGATATGAATGCAAAGAAACACTATAGGGATGAAATAAAGGAACTCCAAGATGGTATTGTTGTGAACTCACCATTCAGACACCAAATTTTGCTCCTCGCACCAACAGTGGTGTGTCTTTTCTCACTACGAGAAAGAAGAAGGGGCATCCTGGGCAGTTCTCGGCAAGTCTGGAGCATCCCTTCACCTGTGGTAGACAACTCTGGAGCAATTTTGGGTGCCTGGATCTTCCGCCACCAATTCCTTTTCTTTGCTGTCAGGGTTTCCAGACTCAACAGCATTGAAAGGGCTTCATTGAGCCCTGAATTACAGTCTGCTGCCCATCTACCTGGAAACTCTTACATGGAGACAAAGCAATGTTTGGAAGCTGATTTCTTGAACAGGCAGTCAGCCTTATTGTTGGGGAGCCTATCTTTAGTGGTGACTTGCCCCCAGGAGGGTGCTATACTCAAGAGGGATGAAGACTTGAACCCTTCACTGATAGCTCAAGTATCACCAGCTAACCAAGCTGAGGAGGAAGGAGGAACCAGAGGAGTGTTGAAGGATTTGAAGAAACCTGCAGCCATAACCCTAGAGATCGTTTAAGTGACTTGAATTCCTCCTTAAAAAATATCTTAGTGAAAAAGTACAAAGATATAAAGAGTATTTCTCAAACTTTAAGTTTCAAGTTAATTTCAGTTCGATATACCACCTATTATATAATCTAAGCAGTTTACATAAAATGTAACAAAATTTATATAAAAATTAATAAAAACAAATGCAAAAGTAAACAACAGGAAGACAGTACTAAACACAACAGGAAAGGAGGTAAAAATGTTACAATTTAAAAAAAAAGACAATGAGAACTGAATCTATGGATCCAAGATGGCAGTGGCTGACTGATGCTGGAAAGATCCCTTGGGACTCGTACAGCTAAATAGTAATTTCCTCTATTTGTGTGTTTGAGCTATGGCGCTTTCATAATGCCGAAGAGAAGAGGCAAGAGTGTTGCTGGGGCCTTGCGGCGTTCTGGTACTCCTCCACTTGGTACTATTAATGAGTTCCTGAGATGCTTACAGAATGACCCGTTGATGTTGGAGTCTCGCCTGCAGTAAGCAGAGCTGGTATGGATCTCCATGGGCTGGATACAACTTTGAGCCCTGACCTTAGAGCTCCACATCCATAGCCTCAGTGTTCCAGTCACCATGGGGTCAAGACACGATGAGGGAAGATATGTCTCTATCCCAGGAGGCTGAGATTTCTAGTATGGTGAGCGTGGATTCGGTCTCTCCTTTTGCTAAAGGAGAGCTTGGAGAAACCTGAGCAATTAACAATGGAGGTAGTTGAGCAACCTCAAGCAGGAGATCAGCAAGCTGTGGAATTTGGTGGTGAGCAAGTATCTACTACTCATTTACAATCTTTCACTATACAAAAGCCACCTGAAGTGACACTCGATTCCCTTTGGGATTTAATAGTAACCCTGGGAAAATTCTTAATCCCTAAAATTCAGGTTATAGAGGTTAAAGTAAATGAACAAAAGGAGGAAATAAGAGAACTAAAACAAGAAATGATTTATGTTAAATCCCAAATGGATAAGTTGGATAAAGATATGATAGAGATTTGTCATGTTCAAGATTCATTAATTAGAAATAATTTGTACCTGAGAAGAAAATCTGAAATATTAGAGAATAATTCTCGCAATAACAACTTGTGTTTTATAAATATCTCGAAGGTATATACTCTATCACCTAGGGAAATGTTAAAGAAATATTTCTTGAAAATGTTGGGGATATAATAAAAATCAGTTCCTCCTTGTACACAAGTCTACTACCTACCGACTAAACTCCAACAACCAGAACAAGTAGAAGAAAAACTAAACCCCTGTTTCACTAAAGTGCGCTATGCATTTTAGTGCTCATTTAGCATGCGCTACATCTACATGCGTGCTAAATGCTAAATGTTAGTCCATAGACTAACATGCACACATTAGCATTTAGCATGTGATTAGCGCACACTAATATTTAGTGCATACTAAAACGCTTAGCGCACTTTAGTAAAAAGAGCCCCAAATGTTACTGATATTCTGGAGAAATCTGATAGAGACATAGCTCAATCCTCTACTTTGTTGGTATCAGTAGCTTTAATGTCAGATAACATATGGATTAGAGAGTTGCGCGGGGACAGAAATCCCACCCATCCCCGCCTGTCCCCACCACGATTCTCTCCGTCCCCACCACGATCCTCTCCGTCCCCACCCATCCCTGCAAGGAATTACCTCCATCCCCGCCCGTCCCCATAAAAAGCAGCAATTACTTCTGACAGGATCATCAATTCCACAGTTTCTTTTGTGTTTGCACTGCTGTTTTCCTGGTTTCAGGTCAAAAGCGCGCGCAGACAATTGAGCGCAGTGCAGAGGCACACGCCGCACAAAATTACTGTTTTTATGGCTCCGACGGGGGTGGGTGGGAGGGGGAACCCCCCCATTTTACTTAATAGAGGTCGCGCCGCATTGTGAGGGCATTGTGGGGGGTTGTAACCCCCCACATTTTACTGAAAACTTCACTTTTTCCCTGCACTGAGAGAGGCCTAAGACTCTGATTGGCCAAATATCTAAGGCCCCTCCTATGTTGTATGGATTATTACCATAATATTTGATGAATCATTTTTTATTTGTTTCTCGAGGACATTCCTTGCATAATTTATCTCAATTTAGATTCCCAGCAGTCAAAGGTTGCACTCAAATATGATTTATAAATTGGCAATTATCTTATCAAGTTGGGACTCTGAGTTTGGACCGTTGGTTAGAATGCCTATGAGATATGCATTTTAGAAAATATTTTAAAACATTTATTTTCTAAATATCTGTAGATTATTGAATGTTATTGAAATTGTTATTTAAATGTAATTCACTGATAATGTTCAGTTCCATTTTTGTGTACATTGCACAGAACCACAAGATATTTGGTTATGTTACTAATAGTCCAGGTTAATGATAAACTAACCTATAGCCTATATTGTTAATGTTCCCTTTAGTGTGGTTTATTAAACATCCTTTATGGGTCTACTTTGCTGCCTTTTGCATATAATACAAAAATTATATTAGAAGAAACATAAAAAAAGCATGAAAGTAAAATCAATCTCTTAATAATCTATTGCTGATTTCAGATTCAGTTTTGCTACAGAAAGATGTTAGATTCCAAGCCTTTGGGGGATAGGAAAATATCTACTCAATCTGAATACAATGTGCTTTCAGCTATCAATGAAAAGCATGAGCTAAATATAAGAAAAACAGTAAACACATGTAAATTATTATTCAACTATAGTAATGCTCAATTAAACATGACAAAATTTCTCAATGATTCCCAAATCTTGCAAAATAAGAGGATCTCATTACATTTATCAGCAATTATCATGACATATATATATGTCACATAGACTAACCCCTACCAGCAGCAATAATCAATGGAAATGTTATCTTTTCAATGGCACATCCTAATCTTGGTGGCTAGGGAAAGCAAAATATCTATAAGGCATCTACCTGAATTAGAATATTTAGAGGATGTACTGTATAATGAAAAATATCTAAGGGCCCCTTTTACAAAGCTGTGATAGAACTTTGCGGCAATTACATTGAAGTCCATTCAAGCCTTATGATCTTCAGTGAATTTGCTGCAGGAGAATCGCTACCGTGACTTTATAAAAGGGGCCCTACCAGAGAAGTAACTGAAAAGAAAGTATGGGAGTTTAATTCTATACCATTCTAAAGACAAAAAAAAGACAAATTGCAGGCGGACCTTAGGAATTTGGAAGACTGGGCGTCCAAATGGCAGATGAAATTTAATGTGGACAAAGATGGTAAAGGGGATGGAACTCCTCTTGTATTAGAAAAGACTAAAATGGTTAGGGCTCTTTAGTTTGGAAAAGAGATGGCCGAGGGGCGATATGATTGAAGTCTACAAAATCTTGAGAGGAGTAGAATGGGTACAAGTGGATTGATTTTTCACTCCATCAGGAATTACAAATACTAGGGGACACGCAATTAAGTTACAGGGAAATACTTTTAAAACCAATTGGGGGAAATTTTTTTTCACTCAGAGAATAGTTAAGCTCTGGAACGCATTGCCAGAGAATGTGGTAAGAGCGGATAGTGTAGCTGGTTTTAAGAAAAGTTTGGACAAGTTCCTGGAGGAAAAGTCCATAGTCTGTTTTTGAAAGAGACACAGGGGAAGCCACTGCTTGCCCTATATCGATAGCATGGAATATTGCTACACCTTGGGTTATGGCCAGGTAATAGTGACCTGGATTGGCCACCATAGAACGGGCTACTGGGCTTGATGGAGCATTTGTCTGACTCAGTAAGGCTATTCTTATGTTCTTATGTTACTTCAGTTTACAAAACACAACTTTACATACAACAGAAAATATGCAATAACATAACTTAAGTCCAACAATAAAACCTATAATCCCTTAGTGGGCAAAACAGGATGGAAACTAGGGAAGCCAGGGTTCAAATTCCACAGATGCTTCTTGTGGCTTTGTCTCAGATATAATTTTACAAGAGGATGCTGGAAAGTTCTCAGCCCAACCAAGAAGGGAATAACATGAAACTAACACATATTCATCTCTAAGTTCTCTAACCTTTCCAAAACTACTCTGATGTCTGGTCAATGAAATACTGCTCTGCTGCTGCAATCACCCTTTCAAACTATTTTAAAGGTTTTGAAACAGAAAATATTCAGATGGAGCAAGGTCTGGTGAGTAGGGTGGATGACCAACCAGCAAAAACAAAAAAAGGATGACCCAAATTTCCACAGAGGAAAATGGCAATCCCAAATAAAACAAAACTGTGGAAACCAAACAATGTTCCAAATCTTTGTTTTATTTATCTAAAACATAAAATACTGTCCAATAAATATATATATATACAAGTTTAATAGTAAAATTAAAAGGCTTTGCTTCAAATATATGCCACAATATGCTGATTGGGAAACCTTTTTTTTTCTGTCATATATACAAATTCACTTTTTATATATGTCAGCATTGAAGCTGAAGTTAATGAGCACGTGGTTCCTGATTTGAAAAAAAAAAACCCCAAAAACATTTAAAGGTAGGAATAATAGTGTTTGATTCTAATTAGTCCAGGTATTTACAAAGATATGCAGGGTTCTCAAATGACTTTGTACAATTGTCAACTATTAAATGAAGAATGGCAGGATAGAATATGCTATGTTGAGTCACACTTTGAGAGAAGGTGAGAGTTCAAGCCACTTCTTCCATTTATCTGTAATGGTCTTTATAAAAGTGTGCAATGATAAAAATCTTATTCCCTTCCCATGTTTAGATGAGGTTTGAGGGCATACTTTGAACAGCTATAAAACATGGAGGTAACAAAGCACCTTAAGAATAAATGGTCTTAGATAAGACTTTCTGTTGCCACAATAAAAATGATTACAATGACCCCTTTCTACTTGAAATGAGTAGAATGCAGACCACTGAATCAGCAGACCTTAAATTATCACAGCAATGCTAGTTATTATTTCCTTCCAATTCTGTCCAGGCCATCTATCATCTTGATCTTAGTCACCATTGCATATATGTTGTTCTCTGCTCCTTACACACTCAGGGTTGTTGGGTTGTTGTTTTTTCTTAAAAGCCTTTATTTTCTTCTTAACTGCAAAATTGGGACATACATAATTAAAGATTTTATAAATAAAAACAAAAAAAAGTGAGGCAACAATTTTATTGAATTAGCATAATAAATTAGTTGATTTGCTTTTAGGTACAACAGCCCCTTCCTCTTCATGCAAAGATATGTGGATAAAAAAATAAAAACACTAGAAAATATAGCGGAAGAAGAAATTAGGGAAAGGGTAGTTATCAAGTTGCTTTATAGAAATAACCCTTTGCTTCTTAGCATGGATTTAACACAGCAACATTTAGGTCACCATATGTTTACTAATGAGATGTAAAACATGTAAATTAATGTAAATCAGCTCATTATTATATAAAATCCAGAACATGACTTGAGATGATCACCAGGTGAACACCTCAAGTTGTGTTATAGAAATATGAGGACAGATAAAGGTCAATCTGCCATAAAATGAGGGCAAAATAACCTCAGTCAAAATATGGGCTTTTTACTGTACTGGGAGCACTGAGCCTCAAAGCCATGGCCCAAATTTCCAGGCTAGGAGCTTAAAGGAGCTGTTGTTGTCCCCCACCCCCAATCGAACTATCCATTCCCCCAATCACATCTTTCTACATGTATTTTATTACACTCTTCACACTCAATCATATCCTTCCACCCCAATCAATCGCCTCTCACTGACCCAATTATATTTCCCCACCCCCATCTGGGGCCTACCAGTCCTGTATGCTCTGTTCCGATGGTCCTAGGGCAGGAACAATCCTCTGTCACTCTAGTCATGTCCTCTCTAAATGATATCCCTAGCTGTAGTGTTGAACTATTTTCACCAGGGTTTATGTCTCTGTATTTTGGAGATAGTGCCATCAGGGAAGGAACAACTTGGGATCACTTCTGACTTAGGAGCACAGGTACAGGGCTACATTCTTATTAAAAGAGGCTTGGATCATTTCCTAACAGATAAGTCTATAAGCCATTATTAAGATGGATTGGGAAAATCCACTGCTTATTCCTAGAATAAGCAGCATAAAATCTGTTTTACTAGTTTGGATCTAGCTGGGTACTTGGGACCTGGGTAAGCAGGATACTGGGTCTGCCCCAGAATGGCAATTCTTAAGTTTTTATGAAGTAGACATGGGTAGAGCATGCAAGGGTTGTCAAGTTACAGGAATATCATCATTATCTTGGGTACAAACTTAGGGCTCCTATTACTAAGGTGTGTTAGGGCTTTAACGCACGGAATAGTGCACGCTACATTGCCGCGTGTGCTAGACCTTAATGCCAGCATTGAGCTGGCATTAGTTCTAGAAGCATAGTGTGAGGTGTAGCGTGTGGTAATTTCCTGCGTTGTGCTAAAAACGCTAGTGCACCTTAGTAAAAGGAGCCCTTAAAAGGCAATTCTATAAGCTGGTGCTTAAATTTAGACCTCAACAGAACATATATTCTGCAAGCACTTATATATTTTAATGACACCAATAATTGGCAACTATGACAACCCTGCCCTTGATTGATGGATCACAAATAAATGAATATTGGTACCAGAATCCGGTATGTGTCACGTAAGGAAACTTATATTGTAAAATATTGCACTGTAACTATGGCAAATCCAATCTGTAAACTGTGTGTCAATTAGGATAAAACTTGTACTGGAAAACCTGCAGTGTAAGGATCATTATGACGAACTGTAACGGTAAACTGTATATTATGTATACACTTCCCCCTCCCTATTAGCGGTTTCGATGTTCGCGATTTCAATTATCTGCGGGTTTTTTCCCAGGCCCGCCCCTGAGAATCGCTCGTTGTCATCGCAAAAAAAAAAAACGGCCCTGGGACTTGGAGTGAGACAATCAGAGGCGGAGGGGGGTGATCGGAAGTGGCGTGGGGGCAATCAGACCTTACCTAGTGGTCTAGCGGTGACACGGGGCAGGAGCGATCTTCCTACGCTCCTGCCCCCTGCAGAGCCGTGCTGTGAATTCCCATGGTCTCACGAGACTACAACAGTGAGACCACGGGAACTCAGCAGCACGGCTCTGCATGGGGCAGGAGCGTAGGAAGATCGCTCCTGCCCCGCGTCACCGCTAAACGACCAGGTAAGGTCAGGGGGTGGGTCAGAGCCAGCCTAAAGTTATTCGCGATTTGTCCCTATTCGTGGGCTAGCTCTGTCCCTATAACTTGTAATGTAAACTTGTACTGAAATTGTGGCAAATCCAGTGGAAATCGTAACCTTTTAACTGTATACTATGTATGTTTAACCTGTAACGTGTTCTGAGCTCTTTGGGGACAACGGGATAGAAAATGAATTATAAGTGCTAGGAGCTATTCTAAAAACAATGCACCTAAAATTGCCATCTTAGATTGTGAGCACTACAGGGACAGAAAACACCAACTGTACCTGAATATAGCTCACCTTAAATTACTACTGAAAAAGCATGAGCTAAAAAAAAATATATATATACCACAAAAAAATGAATCCTTGATTAAATAGCACAAGTGCTCAATCTCGTCAAAAGTAACTAGACAAAAATAATTAATAATAAAGACCCCCCAACCAACAGAGCTAGGAACACACATGTTGCTACTGTGAATGCAGAAAAAAAAAAAAAAAAAGCAGCAGAAGAACAAAACTCCGCAGGACACAGAAGAAACACCAAACACAGTGGAGACGATCAGGCTGCACGCTGAAAATAATTTGTAGACTTTTTCCAGACTCAAGCGGAAAATAATCATGCCAAACAGATTTGACAAACTTGTCTCCAGACTCATACTGAAGAGAATCTTTTATTGGTAAATTTTCATCAGTCTCGACATGACCATGTTTCAGCCACTTGGCCTGCTGCTATTACTATTAATTAATTCTATAGTGCTACCAGACGTACACAGCACTGTACAGAGTCACAAAGTAGACGGTCCCTGCTCGAACAAGCTTCAATCTAAACAGACAAGGAAGATGTTATGGATACAGTTAAGGGGAACAGTTAATCTGCTGGCTGGGTTGGTGGGCAGTGGGGAGTAGGGTTAAGGATCGAAGGCTGTATCAAAAAGGTGGATTTTCAGTCTGCTTTTAAACAAGGTAAGGGAAGAAGCTTACGGACAAACTCAGGTAATTTATTCCAGCCATGGGGGCAGCTAGATGAAAAGAATAAAGTCTGGAATTGGCAGTGAAGGAGAAGTGTACAGCTAAGAGCAACTTATCTGAGGAACAGAGTTCTCTGGGAGGTGTATAAAGAGAGAGAAGAGAGGATAGATATTGAGGGGCAACAGAATTAACACATTTGTAGATCAGCAATAGGAGCTTGAACTGTATTTGAACGGGACTATGGAGCTAATGAAGTGATTTAAGGTGAGGGACGACATGAGTGTAGCAATGTTGGTAGAAGATGAGACGTGCAGCAGTTTTTGCACAGATTGCAGGGGGAGAGGTGATACTGTGGGAGACCAGATAGATTGCAGTAATCTAAGCGTGAGGTTTCAAGAGCGTGAACAAGGGTCCGAGTAGTGTGCTCAGTGAGGAAGGGAAAAATTTAGCACATGGCCATTAAAAAAAATAGTGTGTTGCCTCTACTGCCTCCTATTTTGTAGATGGTAAGGGACCCCGTGATAGTCATGCTCACTCTCTGCCCTTTGAAACGCCCCCCCTACAAAAAAAAATCAAACAAAATCTGCACACTGTGTTCACTCAAGATTACCCATTTACTGAGGCTCACGAGAGCATAAATTGACATTAAAAACTAGTATAACTTTATGTTCGTATTTGCCATCTAATTGTTGAGAGCTGTTGTAAAAATTATCCCGATGTTTAAAAGATTCAGTAAGAAGTTCAGGTGGAGATATTTTACAATATAGAATATCACGTGTTCTTGAGGCCACATTGAGCTAGCAATACAAACTAATGCGGTCAGCATTGGACGTCAACAAGTTCAGAAACTGTTCATTTTTTTTTCTTATCACTCAGTGTGACCTTGAATATGTCATTTACCTCTATGTGCTTAGGATTGAAAGCTCTTTTGGCTTAATAATGTTACAACCTTACAAGTTATCTCAGACAACTGCTCTATACACTGATGACATATAGAAAAATAATTTAATATCGTTATTATTGAAGAACAGTTTCTTGGGGAAATCATTTTAGGAAATAGTAATGGCAAATCTGAGAACAGGCATAGACCGAACAAAGGGTGGACCAGAACATGTGGCTGTACCGATAGTGTGCTTTTCATGTCAGCTAAAATGAGTGGGTAAAGAGAACTGAGATAGGGTCAATCTTCTTGAGTCACAGAAGAAGGATTCCTTGATTATAACAATTTTCAAGGAAAGGCAGTAATTTCCTAGGTAATGAAAAGATGGATGTACAATACATAGGGATTTTCAGCAAATAATCTTGCTCTGTAGGTGCACAGTACACTTTGTGGTCTTTTACAAACCAGTAACAGACTAAAGGATAATATGCACTAGGCTTTTTTTTTTTCCTTCTTCTTAAAATAATAGAATGTCCATGATCTGCTTTCGGTGATTTTTTTTTTTTTAATATGAATCAGAAAAATTGCATCTCCTAAATTCATATGTAAAACAGGGGTAAATTTTTAATAACTAGACCCCTAGAAGAAAATATATTTTATGCAGCTCACATACCAGCTGAAAAAGCACTATGGGCCTGATTCTAGTAATGACATCTACATAAGCTGGTGCCTCGAAAAATGGTGCCAGCTGCGGGACATGTTAGAAGAATCGCAGCTTACATTTAATATAGGTGCTGGTAATATAGGTATTGCAGGTCTATATTACTGGCACCTATGTTTGATGAGAATCACGTCTACAGAGGC
This sequence comes from Geotrypetes seraphini, assembly GCF_902459505.1. Lineage (NCBI taxonomy): Eukaryota > Metazoa > Chordata > Amphibia > Gymnophiona > Dermophiidae > Geotrypetes > Geotrypetes seraphini. The sequence goes on from NC_047088.1 coordinate 60,975,181, forward strand.
GCCTAGTGGTGCCTAAGGTTGGCCCAGTTGCCTATGGACAGGGCCTTAGGCACATGGACCAACTCATCCCATGTGCATAAGGCCCTGCCCTTAGGAGGGGCCTAAGGCAACTGGGCAAATTCTGGTTGGGCGAGCCTTAGGCGAATGAGCCAATCAGGCCTAGGCCCCTCCCCGGTTCATCGCACAATGCCCCGGGATGGGGCAGGCCTACCATTCCAAGGATGGTGGGCCTGCCGGCTGGCCCAGGGACCCAGCCAGCCGGCTAACGTTAAAGGTTAGTGTGGGAGGGTCCGGGGTGGTGGGGAAGGGGGTCCAGAGTCCAGTGTTGTGGGAGGGCTGTCTTTGTTAGGAGGACCTGGGATCCCTCCTGCCAGTGTGGTCGGGGGGTGGTGGTTTCTGGGGGTATGCCTCAGCAGGAGGGCCTGGGATCCCTTTTGCCGGTGTTGTTGGGTTCTGGGGGTGCACCTCGGCAGGAGAGATTGGGCATCTCTCCTGCCGCTATTCACGGCGGGGTGGGGGGGGGAGGGTGCCTCGGCAGAAGAGATTGGGCATCTCTCCTGCTGGTATTTGTGGCAGTTCGGGGGGGATCATGGCAGGGGGTGGGCAGGTTGCCGGGGCTATTGAGCTGATCGTGGCAGCCACAAACAGCTCAGCGGCCCCTATTTGAAACTTATACCTGTTTTGACTTGGTATAAGTTCCAAATGGGCAAGCTCGTTAAACTTTTGGTTATACTTGCTGTACGACTAAGTCTAGGTCAGCCCACCTCCTGCCCTTTCCCCTCCTCCAAAAATGCCTCTTTTCGCTCTAGGCGTTCAGAGGCAGGGGAAAGGCCTAAGCTGGTTTTAGATACGTCTAAAACCAACTTTGATTATCAGTACTTGAACAATCTGTCTTTTTGATCATCCAAGAACTGATTTAGGCCACTTTTTGGATGTTTTTTATTGTTATAATTCTGAGCTCCATATTATTCTGAGTTTGCTAGGGCTGAGTTCTGCAATTACATCTCTTTGCTTACATATCACTCTAGTATTTTCCTTAGTTCACATCAGCCATCTACTCTCTTATTTTAAACCATAACTTCAAACATAAATCAATACTTTACTTACTATGTCTGGTGTTAAGCCTTTCTCTCGTTCACTGGGCTCTCGATTCATGTCCTCTTCACTTTATGGAGTTACCATTGCAAAGGAGAAAATAATGATGCAAACACTTGGGTAAAGAAGCACAAAAGAGAGAGAGACAAAAGTAGATTAAATTAACATTACCTAGAATAAAAACAGATTAATTTAATGTAAAATCAGGGACCCACATTAAGGGAAGGGTGAGAAGAAAAATAATATCACATTACAAAACAGAGGTCACTTCTTAAACTGGCTACAGGCAGAAACAGGGCAGGATTAACCAATAGGCCAAGTAGGCACGTGCCTAGGGCCCAAAACGGTCAGGGGGGCCCGATGTTTTTTTCCAAACGGTGATTGGCCCCTCCAGCATCGATCGGCAACACTGCCCCCCCCCTCCATCGATGGAAAGTAAGACAAGCAAGCAACACGGGTAAGAAAGGCAACGGGACCTGTAATTATGTAATTGTGCAAGCGGTGCAGCTTGTCCAAAGCTTCCCTCTGATGCAGCTTCCTGTTTCCGCCTGGGCGCATGGTGAGGTGGGGCGGGGCAGGGGGCCCAGTGTCCTTGTGTGCCTAGGGGCCCTCGACGACACACACACACACACCATAAGGCAGTTATGGTGAGATTTTGGGGGGGTCATTGGTCCTGCTTTCAGTAATAATTTGCTTTGTATTCAAGGTTTGAATTTCTATTCCAGAAATGTAAAACTGGCCCTCAAACTCTTTTCCTCTAAGGCAAGGGTGTCAAAGTCCCTCCTGGAGGGCCGCAATCCAGTCGGGTTTTCAGGATTTCCCCAATGAATATGCATGAGATCTATTAGCATACAATGAAAGCAGTGCATGCAAATAGATCTCATGCATATTCATTGGGGAAATCCTGAAAACCCGACTGGATTGCGGCCCTTCAGGAGGGACTTTGACATCCCTACTCTAAGGCCATTCATTCTTAGAAACCATTAGTTTGAAAGGGTAGTGCTGTGGAGCCTTTAACCTCTAAAACAGTGTTCTTCAACCTTTTTACACCTAAGGACCAGCAGAAATAAAATAATTATTTTGTGGACCGGCATCGTTCCGCAGACCGGCAGTTGAAGAACACTGGGCTAAGTCATGGGCCAGACCCTGCCCATCTCTACCCAGTCTCCACCCCAGATCCTGCCTCCATAGTCCTATATGTAACACTATTTTTTCCATTCATTTTTCATATATACACATAATATAATCTTATTAACAACGCCTCGATCGCACCGCGGACCGGCAATTGAAGAACACAGTTTTGGGCCTGATGCACATGCCGGCCCTGTGGACCGGCAGGAAATTTCTGTGGAATGGCACCGGTCCATGGACCGGTTGTTGAAGAACACTGCTCTAATACACTTTCATTTCTAGAGCTTCGCTCTTGTTTTAGCTTCGGTTTACAGATGGGATCACCTCCCTTTTGTACTTCCCTCTTTCCTATTCTGAAATGTACCTCTTACCTCCATCCCTATCGTTGTAGTATGTCTTTTTTGTCACAATGTTCGTTACCCCAATTTTATCATTTTAAATGTGTATAACCGACTAGAAGTTTGATAGGCGGTATATCAAATTTAATTAAAAATTGAACTGGTGATTCACAATGGCAAAAGCCCTTGTCACTACTGTTCTTTGTTTTAGCTGTTATATACCCACTTTCCTCTTCTTTCTCTGTCTCAGTTTATAGTATTTTATTATTCGTATTCTCTGTTAACCATCCAGATGGTTCTCTAATGGTGATATATCAAAAACAAAACTTGAAACTTTAAATGTAGTATACATTTTTTGCTAGGGCATTGTTTTGTATGCTTTTTTTTAATGGGTCCTGCTTTCACCCCACCTTTTAAATTAGGCCCTTGAGCTGGTATTTCACTTTATCCTGGCTGCTAGAAATGATGCCGAAAGATAAGTGATCATTTTCTGGTACCTCTTTGATCCCTCAATACCTCTTACCACCTCCTCCTAAGCGAGGTCTGCTTTATGATGCATGGCTTCAATGGCTTCCATTTTTACGAAGCTGTTATCCTATTTGCACTTGGGTTGATCTAAACTCAGGTAGTTACGGTCACTGCAATCACATTTTTACAATACAGGTCTGCTGAAAGTCTCTAAAGTGTAGCACTTTGGCCGCTTCAGAATGTAATTCTATTTCTTTTGTTCTCCCCGGTTTACAACAGAATGATTGTTATTTCAAAGTTTATAAAAGGTAATACAGCCATTGTGGAAGTCAGTGTAGGAGATTACTTATAACCTGATACTAAAGTGCCGCACCATTCTACTTTCAACATTGCTGTTTCTCCAAATTCCAGGATGTGTACTATCAAAATAAGACTGTTTTATGCCTAGAGCAATAATGCTGCAGCTTGGAGAGAATGTGCTAGTAATAATAGAAAATTAAGCTCACTACCATTTTTTTATGGTACATTCCGGAGCATGAGAAAATATATTTTCCCCCTTATATGAAAACGCTAGCAACATCCATTTCAAACTGCTTTAGCCAAGATCTTTTTTTTTTTTGTTTAAGAGATGTCAGCCTGAAAGGCAATGATATAAGCACATTTTCGAAAGCAAAAGAGCTAGATCGCACTATAGCGTGTCTGAAAAATATTAATAGAACTATTCAAAAAAATCACTCTACGCTCTATAACTCTTGAATCTCAGTATTTTGCACTCCGTTCGCACCCACCACTTCCGTGGTGCATCGAGTAATGTGCAGCCGATCTTCACCGATCCTCAAGTATTCTATTTAGAGCTTCTTTTACTAAGGTATGCTACGCGTTTTAATATGCTCTAAATATACACATGCTGTAAACACTAACACACCAATTATAAGTCTATGGATGCGTTAGCGTTTAGCGCGCACTAATAACGCACCTTTGTAAAAGAGAGGGTTATTCTGATTATTATTATTAAATTTACTTAAATTATGTTTTTAAAAAATATTTATGAGGTTATTAGCATTCATTAATTCATTCAAAAATATAAAGTGCATAGACTTAACTTAATCTTCTGTCGGCACGGGGTTCTCTCCACCAAGAGTTATAGAGTGTATAGTGATTTTTTGAATATTTCTATGATTTAGATTTACTATATATGAAAAAAATGTATATACAACTGCAAGTGGAAAATAATAATATCATAGTCAGTTATTCTTCAAAAAGTGTACATCCTGCACTGTACTTAATGCTGGCCTCAGTATCTTCTGTGGAGTTATATTTGATATGATGGCTTTGACATGTAAAGTGAAAAATTTTGCTATTGTATTTCATAACAGATTTTCTCTTTTCTTTTATGATTCATCTATAATTTAACTCATTAGACCAAAGACTCACAGCATATTTTCCACTTTTGGAACAACCCTGCACTGTTTTAGATAAAATTCACATTGACAATGGGGGTTTTCAGTCTATTTAAATATCCTTGCTCATGTGAGTTTTAAGGCTTTTTAGGGCAAATTCTATAAGAAGCGCCCAAAAGTTAGGCCCCAAAATAGGCGCCCATCAGCGTGATTCAAGTATACCTGTCACTCCCGTGTACCACTCCTCCTTATATTATATAGCTAGTGCAGGGTTTTTACTACAGCAGCTGTTTTAACATGTGTTACGAGCTGTTAGCAAGTTTTGCGCTAAAGTTTCAAATTTATTTAAATTTTTTTATACCGCCCAATCAGCCTTCTAGGCGGTGTACAAATTCATAAAAACATAAAACAAACTTTAGTTAAAATACAAGTTTAAGCTGACATTACATCACCAAACTGTAACTTTTAATAACTTTTGAAGACTTTTAAAGACAAAGACAAACAGGAGCAAAAGGTAAAAGGCAAGAACTACAATAGTCAAAGTAAAAGAGAACAATTAAGGAAAAAACAATAGGAGGGGCTGCTATAAATAACGTTGAACTCAATAGTATTTGCACTCAATTGCCCTTAAAAGGACAGATAGGTCTCAAAGGCATCAAGGAAGAAAAATGTCTTTAGCTTCGTCTTAAAGTTATTAAGAATTGATTCTTCGCGTAAGTCAGGGGTGTCCAATGTCGGTCCTCGAGGGCCGCAATCCAGTCGGGTTTTCAGGATTTCCCCAATGAATATGCATGAGATCTATTTGCATACAATGAAAGCAGTGCATGCAAATAGACCTCATGTATATTCATTGGGGAAATCCTGAAAATCCGACTGGACTGCGGCCCTCGAGGACCGACATTGGACACCCCTGGCGTAAGTAATTTGGAATACTATTCCAAAGAGAGGGGGCAGTGACAGAGAAGATAGTAGACCTCATTGTATATATAAACTTCAATGACGGAATAGAGAAAAGGTTATTAGCTGTCGATCATAGGGTCTTAGAAGGATTATAAGGGGTAAGAAGATTATTAATAAATTCAGATTGATTGTTTTGTCTGGTCTTAAATGTTAACAGAAGAATTTTGTAAGTGATTCTGTGTTCTACTGGCAGCCAGTGGGCTTCTTGCAAAAGGGGGAATAACATGGTCGGATTTCTTTGCATTGAATATAATCTTTACCTACACTAGTTGCCTAACAGAGTTTAGTAAGCATGCCCCATTATTAATTCATTGTCAATGATTTGCCTAAGCGTTGATTGTGTGCATATTGCAGGTAATTTTATATCACATTTCAGTATATAGAACAACATTCTCCGGTTGTCCATTATAAAATGTGCACAGATACACAGAACTGGTTTTTATGTGATATCTACATACTCCAGGAGTGAGGTATTATGAAGCAGAAGAGAGATTGGCATTTTATCATAAATGAGGGGGTCACTGAAAAGTTCTCAGCCCAACCAAGAAGAGAATGATGTAGAGCCATTAAACTTACAAGTTATTCCACATTTTTATTGACACTTTTCATTTCAATGATATGAAATGAAACAAAAAAAATGTCAAGAAAAGTGTGGATTAACTTCTTAAATTTCATGGCTCCAAATCATTCTCTTCTTGGTTGGGCTGAAAACTTTGTAGCAGCTTCTCATATTGTGATGTCATAATGTCTCATTCCACCAAAGACTAAGAGCCAACCTCATCGGGGATATCACAATGGCTTAGTTTCCCTATACTTGTGCCCATTTACTGGAATTTGCCTCACTGAAATGAGAAGTGTCAAGAAAAGTGTGGAATAACTTGTAAGTTTAATGGCTCCACGTCATTCACTTCTTGGCTGGGCTGAGAACTTTTCAGTGGTCCCTCATACTTTATAAATTATGTTTATGTACATCTAGTCTTAATGATGGATGCAAACATGCAGTTACACCTGCTTGAAGCAGGTATAAATGGTGAACATCTGTTTTGATTGCACATACTGCCTTTATAAAATAGATACATCTGTGCTTATATGCCTTACTAGCTCAAGCACTCTCCATACATCACACACAGTTGAAAGTTGTAGATAAGCTATATATAAATGTTAGCCATAAAATCTTGCTCACCACAGTCAGTCTCACGGTAATAAGAAGGGACTGGGCAAATGGCAGAAAGAGCTAATCTTCTTTCAGTTCATTATGCTTAACTTCTTTCTTCACTTTGAAATCAGTTTTATTTTGCAGCAATGCCCTCTAATTGATCATTCTGTCACTTTACTCTTTTCTCCTCAATGGGAGATTGATTTGCTGTATAGCAGTGGCACATATTAATTGCAATTTGTCGTAATATCTTGTGACATGGTTGCATCAAATATAATGCAGCTTAATGTAGCTAGAATTCCAGTTAACACCTCGATACAATATGCCACAAAAATGACATGTAGCATCTCATGTTAAAATGTCAATTCCTACATTATGTTAGGGGATGAGCATTAATTTGAAACTACATGGGAAACAATTCATATTGTTTTTAACCTGAAACGCCAAGAAAAACACTGCTTTGTTTTGGTTTTTTTTTTTTTTTTGGGGGGGGGGTTGTCCCATTTTTAATAGTGCATATAGTAAGCACCTATTAAAGTGATAACTAGGCATCTTTTTTTTTCTGAAAGCAACTATTGAAGTGCTAAATAGGCTTATTCTGTGTACTTTTAATGAAATTGCCCTGAATGGAAAATGAATAGACAGCATGAATAAAACCCCCACAAATGGCATGAGAAACAACATAAAATAGATAAATTGTTTGCCTCCACACCATTGCATTGTGGGCTGAATTCTACATATTGCACCTAAAAAATCAGTGCCGAAAAAATTGCTGTTCCATAAGTCACACTTAGGGCTTCTTTCACTGAGGTGCACTAGCGTTTTTAGCATATGCAAAAGATTAACGCACGCTATAGCATGTGCTAGCTGAAAAATTACCGCCTGCTTAAAAAGAGGTGGTAGCAGCTAGCGTGCGCTATTCTGCGCATTAAGGCCCTAACGCACCTTTGTAAAAGGAGCCCTTAAAGTTATACTCAATGTTATTAGCCTAGTGGTGAAGCTACCCACTGAAGCACATTTACTAATAGTGGAGAAAAAGCCTCAACTGCATTAAAAAATGCTTTCAATATCAGATGGCAACACAACAGGGTTATAAGCCAGTCAGCTTCTGTTTCATAGGCAAAAAAAAAAAAAAAACCCACAAAGTAAAAAATGCTATTATCAAATTGGGTTAACCAACACCACTGTGCACAGGAAAAGAAAAGAAGAACAGGAAAAAGTGTTTCACTTATCTTCACTAGCTGATATCCTTGCTCACAGACTGTTGCAATCGGGCCCACAGCTGTTCATGTTGAAATTGCATCTCAATTAATCCACAATGCTGTAGTGAAGTAAAGTAGTTATTCCAACATGGCTATTGTTTCGCCACCTAGTGGCTGCATCAGGGAAATATCCAATGTTCTCTCTCCCTCCAGCGTAAATGTGTATGAGTCGAGTCTCTTTCATTTGAAAGGAAGCTCTGGAATGAGAGGGCATAGGATGAAGATAAGAGGTGATAGGCTCAGGAGTAATCTAAGGAAATAATGTTTTACAGAAAGGGTGGTAGATGTGTGGAACAATCTCTCAGAACAGGTGGTGGAGACAGAGACTGTGTGTGGCACAGTAGTTAGAGCTACAATATCAGCACTCTTAGGTTGTGAGTTCAAATCCCATGCTGCTCCTTGTGACTCTGGGAAAGTCACTTAATCCCCCATTGCCCCAGGTACATTAGATAGAGTTGTGAGCCCACCAGGACAGATAGGGGAAAATGCTTGAGTTCCTGAATGTAAACCACTTAGGTTATAAGTGGTATATAAATACTTAAATAAATTAAATAAATAAGAAGGCATGGGATAGGCACGTAGGATCTCCTAGAGAGAGGAAGAGATAATGGTTACTGCGGATGGGCAAACTAGATGGGATATTTGGCCTTTATCTACCATCATGTTTCTCTGTTTATAGAATAGTGCTTATGCCTGGGAACCGTGGCTAAATATACTTGCAGCCATTTGCACCAATAAAAATGTAGCACAAATGCATGTGCCTAAATTTGTCCTTATACTATAATTACCATGTAATAGTTAGGTGTAGATCAAGTTTCTAACTTTTAATTATTCTAATTATCACCCAGCATCGCTTGTTAAAATGCCAATTATTAGCACTAATTAGCTTGTCATTCAATTAAATTGCATGCACAATTTGGGAGCGCAAGCAAAACTGTGCACACAAATTTTAACCCTTTATATAGAATTAGGGGATGTATCTCTCTTATTGTTTGCACTTTTTCAGAATGAGACAGCTTTGCAGCATTGCAAGAGTATTTCAGTTGTGAAGAATCCGCCATATATCTTTCAATCAACAGGATTGTACCAGACTGTCTAACCTTAATGATTTTAGAATTTTATTAGGTTTTTTATCCAACATTGGATCCATTACATCATTAAAGTCCCCCGCCACAACTACATTAGAAGCAGCCAGTGGTAGTACCAACTGTTGAAGAGTTTTGAGAAAGTCAGCCAGATTGGAATTAGGGGCATAGATGTTGAAGAGCACCAACATATCATTCCCAAGCTCATATTCATATGAACCCATCTACCTAAGGGATCTGCAGAAATCTGATTAAATATAGCCGAACATTTCTTGTTTACCAAGATAGCCACCCCTGCCTTCGTATCCACTACTGGGGCAAAAAACAATACTTAACCCATCTTCCTTCCAATTTTCTTGATTCTGATAAGTGTGTTTCTTGCATATAATATATATCTGCATCTTGTTGTTTTAGGAAATTAAATGCCAAAGAATGCATATGTCCAATAAAAATATTAATACAGATCATCCAATCCAGACACTCAAAGTTCATTGACTATGAGAGAAAAATTGAGTTCTTATAGAGTATATCTTTAACACTCAGTGGTCTGAAAGTTTCTTAGGTTTTATTTAGTCATTCATTTATTTAGCCCGTCCTCCCAAAAGAGCCTAGAACAGGCTACAGGAGTACATATACAGTATAATCAAGACAAATATGGATAAGACATATTTGGAAAGCTAGTAGAACAATGACCGAGTTATGGTAAATAGAGAACATCTGAGATACATTAGGTAACTATACATGGTATAGTAGAAATGAACAGCTGAGGTACATTAATTAACCATACATTGCTATAGCAGCTATAAACATCTGAGATACTCTACTTTACTATACATGCTTGGTGAGGAACTTAGCATTATGACCTGGTTGATGAGTTTATCTGAAATCATTTAGGTTTTGCTTACTAGGGGTCACTTTTACCAAGCTGCAGTCAATACTACTACATGCTTACTGCATCTTAAAAGGGCTTACCATGGGTATGCTGAAAAATCCCATTGTGTGTGCATACTACCCCACAGGATACAAAATACATTTTATATTTGCTGTGGTTTTCATGAATTACCAGCAAATTCCACAAACATTCATGTTCCTAAAATAAAGGCAGTGGTAACTTTACAAAGGCCAGAGATGAAAAAAAACCCAAAATCCTCAAATAAGAACATTCCACTTAAAATCACATTGAGAGGACTATGCGCTACAGCTCAGCTCAGACCTTCTGCTGTTCATGCTAAATGGTGTTCTATGAATAAAGATCCCACAATTCATGCAAGCCTGTTCTGAAAAGATGTCAGTATATACAGTATGTGCTAAAATTAGCTTGGAATCATATCTAAGTGGTAGAATGCCAGATGCAAATTAATTAAACTTATTCAGAAAAAAATGATAAATAGTTTGTTATACTCGGTCTTAGACCAGGAAACAAATTTATATCTTGCTACTGATAAGGAGATAAGCTATAAGAGCAGGAAAAGTTATGGGAGATGTGGCATATAGGACTAGAAAGAGATTTAGATGGGAGACATTGAGGACAAGGAGGACATTTGAGAGAAGAGAGCTCAATGCATAACTAACCCCTCCCCCCTTTTATTAAACAGCAATAGTAGTTATTAGCGCAGGGAGCCGTGCTGAATGCTCTGTGCTGCTCCTGACATGAAACATTCAGGGCAGCTCACTACACTAATAACGGCAATCGTGGTTTAGTAAAAGGGGAGTTAAATACTTTTCTGAACAAGGAAGTAAACAAGGGTTCTTCAAAAGGTTTCTGCGCTTTCATATTTTCACACTCAACCATACACATTCTTGAAAAATGTATCGCAGAACAGGATGATTATGTAAAAAAGTGATATAATTTGCTTTTGAGATATTTAATAGCGTTTAAAAATAAAATAAAAGTGCTGAAATGTTTTGAAGATTCCTCATATATTTGAAGTCAAACGTTCTCCGATAGCAATGTTTTAAAAGTTATCATTGTACACTGCAAAGTATATTGGGCACATTGCTGAAACTTGTAGAATCATCATTTATTTTTATGGAGACCGTCTAATTGAACTCCCTATCCTAACATGGAAGCATCAGTCGTCAAAATATTTTGATGGGGGTGGGACTTGGAATAGGAGACCTCTGGAAAGATTGGCTGGAGTCATCCACCACAGAAGTGAGCCTTTGAGTAGTGGTGTCACAGATAAACACTGATATAGGAGACGGTAGTACAACTCTACTAGTATACTCCTTTCCTTCACACATGGAATTTCTATCCATAAGGCTTCCATGCTATTATGTCATGCAGAATGTTTATTTTGTTTGACTCAGTTCCTTCTTTAACATATAACACAATGCCACCTCCAATTTGATCCACTCTATCACTGCGATATAATTTGTACTCTGATAACACAGTGTCACAGTGCCTATATCTACCTCTTCATTTAGCACTATATGTATACTCTCACTTTCCCATCTTATTTTATAGACTTCTAGCATTGTGTGTTCTCCCTTGCATTAAAAGCCGCTTAGAAGTTGATGGACATAATTTGCATCTTTTTCTCTCCCCTGAAACACTCCTGATTTTTTCCACCATTATTGAAACATCTCTGTTGGGATTCCCTAAATGTCCTGTTTCAATAGTATCTATCAAGGATATTCTACACCAAAACATGTACTCCTGGGTGACTGTCAGCTTCCCCCTCCATTTTAGTTTAAAATATGTTATATTTCCTTTTAAAATGTTTGTGCCAGCAGACTTGTTCCATTAATGCGGTGTTCTTGAAGAATAAGCAAGCTTTAACTAACAGGGGCTCCCTTCCTTAATGTTTTTCTCCTAATTGTTCCTTTTCTTTGAAATTTGTAATTCTATCCCTCTATCCCTCCCATTCAAGTATGATGTCCGTAGTTAGCCCTTAGTATGTTTTTTTATGTGACAAATTTTAATGTGCATTGCTTTGAATTTATTATAAAAGTGTTTTATCAAATTTTAATAAAAACTTGAAACTTGTGAGGTGGAGTTCAGCCTTTTGGAATAAGCTCTCCCTTTTCTCAGAATGTTGCTCAATTCCTTTTCAATCTTAATCCCTTGTCCCTGCACCATCATCTTTGGAACTCTGTCTATCTCTTGGGTCCTCCACATGGAATGGGAAGCATTTCTAAAAATTCTATTCTGTAGGATCTGGATTTCAGCTTTCTAACCAAGAAACTAAGTTTAGCTTCCAGAACTTCCCTCCGCCCAATGACATTGGTACCTACATGTACCAAGACAGCTAGCTCCTCTCCAACACTATCTAAAAAGCTGTCCAGGTGATGTACAGAGTCCAAAAGCTTTATACCAGGCAGGCAAATGACCTCTTGTCAACTGAGACATTAATTAAAACTTGTTAAGATACTAAGAATAGAATAAAGAGCCTTAAGATTATATGGTATATTGTGTGCATTATTTTCTAATCCTAATTAGAATAAATATAGATTGAGAAATATGTGAGGGTTGGGTGAGAAAGAACACTGAGCTAGACTTTGCTTTGCCTTCTAGAAATTTTAGGCTGTGACAGTAAAGTTTCTTCTATCTCTGGCATAAAGTTCAAGTTTAAAACTAAGGAAACTAGTTTGCTTTTTTTTAAATTCAAATTGTCTTTATTAATGAACCTACATTTTCTCTTCCAATCTTTAAGTCACCAAAGCACAGAGTAAAAGTATTCGCTTACTACCATTCCTAGTATCTCCCCTCCCTATCTCTTGCTTTATTCTTTTAGCCCAACACCCCTTCTGTCTCTCGCATTCACACACTTAAAGCTGATCAATCCCTCCCTCCCCTAGGCTGTTATTTCTCTTTACTGTTTTTTCACCTTTCCACCTGTCATATATATCTCCCTCCCTCCCCTCCCTGAGTATGACATCTTTTCTTCTATCCCATTTGACATTTCTCTCCCTCCCTAAATCCATCTCTCTTTCCCCTTCTTTTCGTGTCAATCTCTCATCTCCCTTCTACCGCATCACCCTTAAAACCCCTCCCCCTTCTGTGATCTACCAAGGCCATATTTCCCTCTCCCATTTTTTCCCAATCTTCTTGTCAATCTGTCCCTTTTCCGCCCTCCCCATGAATCTGAATCTGCTTTTATTGTAACCACAGAAAAACAGTATATCAAGTCCCGTCCCCTTTCCCTTATTAATGACATTCACACATGCAGGTTTGCAAAATGGCTGACACATTTGTGTGTGCCAACATACATTCAAGGAGCCATTTCCACTATGATTTTTTTTCAACTTTTATATTTATATAGCGGATGCTCACATTGCACATGTTACCCCATACAAGTACATACTAAAATACTTCTGGAATTGTATATTATTCATCCTGGCAGATTCTGTAAAGGACGTCTAACTTTAGGCGTCCATAATGACGTCCATCAACTTAGGCATCCAAATAAAGTGGATAATAAGCCTAATTAACAACTTTAACAAGCAATAATTGGAAGTTAGATGTCCAAAGATTGTGCATGATTCATAAAATAGGCGTCCACGATTTTGTGTACGCCCATTGGAAAAAGCTGTGCCTAATGGAATAGGTGTGGATGTGGCTTTGAAATAGATGTCCATTTACAGAATTGTATGCTGCTCAGCGTCTTAACGCATCTACCTAATGCGTAAAATATAGCTATTACAAAAGAAAGTCTAATTTTGAGTGTGAGCTGGGTGCTAGGTAGGCGCGTGTTAGGTGGATGTGACTTAGGCATCACTTAGGCGTTCCGGAAGCATCCACATATAGGTCTCATATCTTGCTTCTATGGCTATTCCATATGTATCAAGTAGGATACTTCATTTATTGACAGATCATTGTATGGTCATCCCTCCTCTTGTCAAAGCCTGTTGGAATTCTACCCATGAAAGCGCTTTTGTTTTGTTTGTGCCCACTTTAGGGATGACTCCCTGGTATACCATGAACTTAGAGAATGACACGGTGAAAAAATTGGTCCCCGTCACCGCCCCGTCCCCGTCTCACCATCCTCTGCACCGCCCCATCACCGCCATTCCCTTCACCGCCCCGTCACCGCCACTGCCACCCCATTCACCGCCCCGTCACCGCCACTGCAACCCCATTCACCGCCCCGTCACCGTCACCGCTGCATACATAAAAGCCTCAAACGGGTACGATTTTATATACTTTTCTTTATTTACAGACATAAAACTACACAGTCTTACATGCAAAGGGGTTGGAAATAAAATAATCTTATTCGCTTTGCACTCTGATTAAAAAAAAAGAACCAGCTCAGTGCTGCAAGAGTAGCCCAGCCAGACTTCAGCACGGAGCTGGTCCTACTAGAAACCTCTAATGTGGCTTAGTAAAAGAGACCCTAAAAGCAAATAATCTCACCTGCATCAGAGCAAATGAAAATTTCAGCATGAGAATGTGTATGCTATTGGAAAGAGTAGCTCAGCCAGACCTCAGCACGGAGCTGTTTTTTTTTTTTTACACAAACATTCCTTTCCTTACCTCAGCTTGTAACCGACGAAGTTTTCAGGTTTTCAAGAAGCTGCGAAATCCAAATCCTCTGCTCGGCTCCGAAATCACAATCGCTACTGCTGCACTACAAGCCATTAAATATCATGTGCGGCAGTAGCGATTGGTCCCCTACTTTGATCTGACAAATGAGGAGCCAGTATATTGAGGGGCGGAGTCAATGCGGCAACGTGCAAGTTGGATCGAGAGTTGGAGGAGACAGACAACATGGCGGAGACATCAAACACCCGGTCACGAACACGGTGAAACACAGGTAAATAGCGGTTCCTAGAAGGGGGTACATTGGCCTGCGGGGACAAATCTTTTCACCGTTTTTGCGGGCGGTGAAAACTTTTGTCCCCGTGTCTGCGGCGATTTGGCTTTGGAGTCTCCATAACCCGCAGCCAAACCGCAGCCATGCCGCAGCTCCCTGCGGGGATCGCTCCCCGTGTCATTCTCTACATGAACTGAAGGATTTTTGAAAACTTTGACATGCTAAAGGTTCATGTTATTGTCCAGGTATTTGGAAAGCAGGAGCAGGAGGCCTCTTTACAAGTGATAAGCAAGGTTACTTTTCCTTTTATGGTTGAATGGTTTGTGAATTGTGTTCTTGGTGGTTTTAAGTTTATCATTTCTTAAATGGAGTTCATTTCTTTTATAGCACATTTTATTGTTTCATTATGTAAAAAGCCGTGATCTGTCAAAGTCAGATAACATTGCAAATTCTAAGAAACATATACATTTGAAGGGATATTAATTTACTTGCATTATCATCTTTAGCTTGCTTTAACAATGTGTAAAGTGTACAAATATCACTTGATTGGCACATTTTCAGAACACCAGACTGTGTTCTCCAATTGAAATGTTCAAATATAAAAGAAATATCAACTTCATCACTGGGCCCGATCACCCCTCTTGTCCCATCCAAGCATAAAATTTGTTGCTATGACAATACTAAAAGCCTTCCTGCTCTGCTACCTTGGACTTATAACGACTCTTTCAATATAATAACAAGGTCAAAAAGAAATAATACTGTGTTAAGATACAAAAAAAAATAAGCAATAAGACCTGGATTCTTTGAACAGCGCCGTTGTTGGTGGCTGCCGATTACTGTGCTAGAACCCTTTTGAGAATCGTGCCTAGAAGGTAGAATGCTACAATTAATATAGGGATTTCAATATTTAATTCTTTAATTGCATTAAAGCTCTTAATATTGACATCAAATTCATGCAATCTCACAATCTCATAGGGCTCCTTTCACAAAGCTGCACTAGAGGTTTTATCACATGCACCGGATTAGCGCGCGTGATAGCGCACGCTAGCCAGAAATCTACCGCCTGCTCAAAAGGAGGTGGTAGCAGCTAGCGCATGCGGCAATTTAGCGCACGCTATTCCGCGCGTTAAGGCCCTAGCGCAGCTTTGTAAAAGGAGCCCATAGTGATCATTCTGTTTTAAGGATCTTCGGAAGTTAGTGCAGTAATTCCTCATTAATGCTCTTTATGAAGAACTGTTAAAATCATCATCAATCCTTAGTAATATCCTTTAATTTTTAACTTTTTCTTTAGAAATTTTAAGATCTCATGAAAATCATAGCCGCGGCCAGTCCAGAGGCAGAATCAGCCGTTAACTGCTTAACCCCCTCCCCTCCCACAAAACCGCAGAAGCGGTTTTTAGCGCCGACTGACACGCTGAATACTCTGTGTTGCTCCCAATGTTTATAGGAACTCTATGAACATCGGGAACAGCACAGAGCATTTAGCATGCCAGCCAGTGCTAAAAACTGCTTTTGTGGTTTTGTAAAAAGGGGGGTACGTTAATCAGACCACTAGAATCACTAAATTAAACTAAACCTAAAGTTTATATGCCGCATCATCTCCACAGATGTGGAGCTCGGCACAGTTTACAGAAACTTAAAATATAGGAAGAGAAGGAAAAAAAAAAGGTTTACATGAACTTATATATAGAAGAGAAGAGTAAGGGGGATAGAATTACATTTTAGTGAAAAGCCAGGTTTTCAGTTGCTTGCGGAATAATGGGAGGGAGCTCAGTTTCCGCAGCGGGGTAGTAAGGTCGTTCCAAAGACCTGTAATTCTGAAGTGAAGGGATTTTCCCAGTTTGCCTGCATAGCGAATACCGTGTAGAGAGGGGAAGGATAGTTTATACCTTTGGGCGGGTCTGGTAGACTCAGGACTCGAGGAGTTATAAGATAGTGGGATTAAGGGAGGAAGGATGCCGTGAATGATCTTAAAAGCCAGGCAGGAGCATTTGAAATGGATTCTGGAAATCACTGGGAGCCAGTGAAGTTTGGCTAGGAGTGGGGAGACATGGTCAGACTTGCATTTTGCAAAGATCAACTTGGCTGCAGTATTCTGGATTAGCTGGAGTCTTTGAAGACTTTTTTTTTGTTAGGCTTAAGTAGATGGCACTGCAGTAGTCTAGTTTGGAGAGAATAATGGATTGGACAAGGACGGCGAAATGTTGTTGGCGAAAATAGGATCTTACTTTCCTCAGCATGTAGAGGCTGAAAAAGCATGATTTAGCCAAGGAGTTGAGGTGGTCATTGAGGGAGAGAGAAGAATCGATAATGATGCCAAGGACGTTGCTTGAGAACTCAAGCTGCAGTGTAACGCCTGAGGGTAGTGCGAAGAGGGTGGGCAGGTGTTCTAATTTTGGGCCGAGCCAGAGTAATTTTGTTTTTGATTCATTCAATTCCATCTGTACTGAGAAGGACCAGGAATGGTGTCTCATTATGCAAGCTATAATGTTCTCGTGGAGGTTGGTGAGGTTCTGGTCTGTCTCAAGGAGGACAAGGATGTCATCAGCGTATGTGTAGATTGTTTCAAGGGGGGATAATTGCAGGAGTTTCAGGGAGGACATATAGATGTTAAAGAGAATAGGGGATAGGGGTGATCCCTGAGGGACACCGCAAGATGGTGTCCAAGGAACGGACATGGTGCCATTTGTGTTGACAGTGTAGGAGCGAGAGCCACTATAGTATGCGCTACCCGAAAAACTACCGCCTGCTCAAGAAGAGGGGGTAGCGGCTAGCGCGCGCTATTCCGCATGTTACCTTTGTAAAAGGAGCCCACTGTTCTGTCTTTGTCTGGTTTAATTTATGTGGCAAAATGCTGAATAATGCACTTAACTGCATAAGTAATAGCCATCCAGACATACCTCCTTTTTTACTAAGGTGCGCTAGCCGATTTAGTTTGCTCTAAATATTAGTATGCACTAAACACTAACGCGTCCATAGAATATAATGGGCGCATTAGCATTTAGCGCGCGCTTTAGTAAAAGGACCCCATAGTCAGTGAGCAGACATGGCCTGTCATTGAACATCTGTTATAACACTGGGAGTGGCCAAAACTGCTGATCACTGATGAATATTTATCTACTAGCATGTATTTTTTATAAATTTAAAATATGCATGCACTGTATATCAAACAAATGCCTATGCAACAACCTCTGTAAATGGGCAGCCTGCCACACCAGCCCTAAACATCTCAAAACAGTGCATATGTACATGTAACAAGTCATTTGCCTTAACACTGAAATGTGTCCTCAACCCACTAGGCTCCTGGGAAATACCTTCTGTGTTGGAAACAGTGAGAGGAGTAAGAGAACTAAAACACGAGTCCAGACATTTTGTATCCCTTCCGCTACAGGTCAGGTGATGGCAATGTAGTTTCATGGCTGATTCTGAGCTTGGAGCCAGTATAATTCAGTTCATGTCAGTGGCCAGACAGTAAGCTTCCAATTGGCCAGCAGAAGTGTTTAAGCTGAGAGAACCACACTTCCCACAGACTTCTGTCTTCCAGCATCCTCCTCCCTAAATAAAATAAATTGCACAGAGTTCACAAGTTCCTTGACACTGAAAATAATCAGATATGACTGTTCTAGGTTTAAATGGCCTCTTATCCACACTACAGCATCATGCATCTAGCAGTACACGGCTGTTGCTGTTGCTTCAATGGAAAAATTCAATAAAAATGTAAATTAAAAATGGCATTGTCATTGTAATGCTTTGATATTTCACAGTACATTCATTTTTCTTTTATTTGCAAAGTGCTTTCTTATAGATTGAAATAGTTGTGTAATATATGAACTTAATTATTAAAATAGTTTAAACATTTAAACCAATTTCTTAGGACTAGCAGCATTCATTTTTAATTAGTAATCCTGTGCCCCAAAATAGTTTTGTACATGTGACTAATACGGAATAAGTAAGGAAAATGCATGTGGGATCTCTCTGAGAGAGAAAGAGATAATGGTTACTGCCGATGGGCAGACTAGATGGGTCATCATGTCTCTATACTCTACAGAACACATATACTGTAGGGCCCTTTTTATCAAACCGTGTTAGAGCTTTTTACTGCAGGTCAGTGAGGTAAATGCTCTGATACTCATTCAATTCCTAAGAGAGTGTTGGAGCATTTATCTCCCTGGACCGCCATAAAAAGCTCTACTGTGGTTTGATAAAAGGGAGCTTAATTTTCCCTTAAATATTGGATAAATTCAAGTCTTTGAGCGGGGCTGGTAAAATGTTCATTTTTGTCATATATAAATTCATGCATGCTTGTTGCAGTTTTCCGGATCTCACTGTGTTTGGGTAGGTTCCTATCCAAACGCAGCATGACCCGGAAAACTGCAACAAGATGACGCCAGCCATGGAAGCCTAAGAGAACAAATTCATGCATTGTCAACTTGCCAAATGTCCCTCTACCGCTGCTACTTCCTTCCTATTCCTTCTGCATCATTATTCCATCATTTCATCTACCAGCAACCACATTTCCACTCAAACTTTTCCACTCAATTCAGTCAGCTGCAATGAAAGTGGGAACAGGGGTATGTAGAGAAGGAGCTAGAGGACACAATGGATGAAAGAAGAGTCTAGAGTAGAGAAGGGGAAGCACTTTTTTTTGGGGGGGGGGGACTGGCAGGGATATTGGTACTAGGCAGAACCTCAAAAGGGAAGCAGAACAAATAGTGGAGTTGGACCTTTAAACACCTTGAGAAGAAGAAGCAACAACACCCACTAAACCCAGCTGTCTATAACCCCAATAGCCCTTATGGCTGCAGGTACCACCTATATGGCAGTAGAGTGGGATTTGGAGGGCTTTTGGTGGGCTCACATTTTCCACCATGAATGTAACTTCAATAAGAGTAAAGGCTAAGTCACTTCTTATTTATATATTTAAACACTTTAGATACTTCTCCTTTTCCTTTAATATCCTTGCTACTTCCTACTTAGCCACTATTTTGATCTCCCTGAGCCTGCTAGCAACCCAGAGCCGGGGGTTGGGAAAACTTTACACAATCCTTCTCATGAACACAGCAGAGCTAGGACCCTGGAGTGTAAAGCCAGACCTGTCAGCAAGCAGAGTGACTATTATCTAGGTCACCACCAGGGGAGCCAAAGAGATGAGCAGCTAGGTACTGACTGGGCGTGTCTTCCCTCTTGAAAAGCCAGCAGTCTTCAACAAATTGTTAGGAAGGTTAGGAAGGAAACTTAGGGCTCTCCCTGAAGATGAGTTACTAGCAACTGATCAGGAGATGCCCATGGAGTTGCAAGGTGAACTGACTACTGAGGATTTGTGCGGAGCTCCAGAGCTGATGGAAGCAGGAGTGGCTATCAGCTCTAGCTGAGCAACAAGACTATGAAGTTTTTTTTTTTGTTTGTTTGTTTCCTTCTATTGTTGGCTGGGATTTTTTTCTGCTCCCAGTCACATTCATGGACTTCCTGGATTGTGCATTTTTCTGTAAAGCTGGGGAGTGTTGTGAGGGAGAAGTTTTCTTTCATCTGGGTGGGAATTTTGAAAAGCAGTTAATGCTTTTGCTAAGCAAACTTGAGACACTCTTGCCCAGCCCTGCTCCATTTTAGGCTGCAGGCTTTTTTGTGTTGGTGCTAGGAATGTTTGAGTGAGAAAGTATATTCTCCAGGAACTGAACTTTGGTTCTCTGAACTGTGCTTACCTGAGCGCTGCTGGGAGCAAGGCTTGGGAGAAAGAAGCAGCTCTGTGAAAGAGAGAATCACAGGGAGAACTGTTTCTATGAAAAGTGAAAATCCTGATTTTGGCCAGAGTTTTCTTCTGGTCATTTCTTTTTGTTATAAGAACATAAGAACATAAGACTTGCCTCTGTCGGGTCAGACTGGAGGTCCATCGTGCCCGGCAGTCCGCTCACGCGGCGGCCCCTCAGGTCCAGGACCTGATAATGCTCCTACCCTAAAACTCACATATGCTTTTCACTTTGGTCCTGTAGAGTAACCTTCTATCTATACCCTGCAATCCCCTTCGCTTTCAGGAAGTCATCCAGTCCCTTTTTGAAACCCAGTATTGTACTCTGTCCTATTACCTCCTTTGGAAGCGTGTTCCAGGTGTCCACCACCCTCTGAGTGAAGAAAAACTTCCTTGCATTCGTTTTGAATCTGTCCCCTCTCAGTTTTTCTGAGTGACCTCTTGTTTTTGTTGTCCCCGCTAGTCTGAAGAATTTGTCCCTCTCCACCCTCTCTATGCCTTTCATGATTTTATATGTCTGTATCATGTTTCCTCTCAGTCTCCGCTTTTCCAGGGTAAAGAGCCCCAGTTTGTCCAACCTTTCGGCATATGAAAGGTTCTCCATTCCCTTTATCATCCTAGTTGCTCTCCTCTGGACCCTCTCAAGTATCGCCATGTCTTTCCTAAGGTACGGTGTTATATGCATTTTTCTTGGTACTATGTTGGGAGATTGGGCCATTCTGAACTTTATTTTGATTAGTAAATTTTCTTTTGTTACCATCCTAGAACTGTGTTGGTGTTTTTTGGATAGTTCCTTTAAACCCTGTAGGGTGACTCCTCTCTGGTTCACACGCCGGTGCAATTTTGGTCTGTGGCCACCGGAGGCACTGCAGAGTCCCGGCCTAAGGCTCTGGTGCTGGCTACAACTGCAGTGCCCTGTAAGGTTCCCCACTGATCTGTTGCCATGTCTGGGTGGCCAGTGCATCACAATGCTGGCCCCTCTCACATCTAAAAGATCTTGTTCCGGATGTTTCAGGCTATAGTGGGTATAGTGGTTAGAGTGGAACTAGAACTTCAGATTAGTGGGAAGAGGGAGGGGACAAGGAAATTGTAGCAGGCTTAGACACATTTTTGGTCGAGAATATGGTATAAAGATTGATGTACTGACAGTCTGGATGATCAACCATCTGGACGTATTTTTCGAGAATGGACATTTTGCTGCTGCTGATTTTGGGCAACTAGCGCCCTACATCCAAATCAGACTTAGATACATTTTTTTGATTATGGCCCTCCATGTGTGACTAAAGTTGATGCATGTTAAAGCTTCATTTATGTTTGAAGGTAGTGCTCTTGTACCATAGTGTGGGACAAGTTTGAATTTAAAATACTTGAAGTGTTTAATGTTTGTCTAATTATCTTTTTTTTTTTTAATTGCTTTTAAATTATAATTCAAACTATATATTCTGAAAGGAAATTGTTTGTGTCAATTTATTGGTCTTATATGTCTTTTTCTGACTTAACATTACCATTCTGAAAAACAAAAAGTTCCAAGAAACAAAATATGCCTGGTCCCAAGGATTTTGGAGAAAGGATAATGTACCTGTAGTAAATAATCATTGAAGATTGACTGTGAAAGGATCAAAGAATGTCATGTTTGTTGAGTATAATGTAAATCTGTTGCTGATATCACTATTCTCTTGATCTTACAAGACCAACTTTCCAACAACCTTGGAAGGCAATAGAGTAACACAGCAATCAGCAGGAGGCTATACAAGGACACAGTAACTAATTTACAGGACTTCATACATATATGAAGGACACTTGAAATCTAATTGGAGACACAGACAGTACAGCATGAATACTGGCTTGAAGTATTTCAGAGAATGGCATCCTGAAAAAAATGGCAGCAAAGAGTTTTGGGGCTCATAATCAAAAAAATTAAATGTCTAAAAAGTAGCCTAAATGGGTACTTGGACGATGAAAAAAAGCCTGATCGTCCAAGTACCCATAATCAAAGCTGGTTTTAGACATATCTAAAACCAGCTTAGGCCTTTCCCCTGCCTCTAAACGCATAGAGCAAAAACAGGCATTTTTAGAGGAGGGGAAAGGGCGGGAGGTGGGCCGACCTATACCTAGGCGTACAGCAGATATAACCAAAACTTTAGGCAGGATGCCTAGTCAGCACTTATACGTTTTGATTTAGACCAAGTCAAAGTACCGAAAAGGGGCCACTGAGCTGATCTCTGCAGCTCAGCGGCCCCAGCAACTTGCCCTACCCCTACTGCAACGTTCGCTGCATGAGAGATGGCTCATCTCTCCTGCCACATTGGTGATCACCCACCCCCCTCCGAACCACGGCTCTACGGGGTGAGCATCGCGGCAGGGCATCTCCCCTTCCGGCGATCCTCACCCCGAAGTGCCGTGGTTCGGAGGGGGGTGGGCGATCACGATCGCTGGCAGGAGAAATGAGCCATCTCTCCTGCCGCGATCACCCCTCCCCGGCTATTACAATTGAGCAGGAGGGGGCCCAAGTCCTCCTGCCTGGCAACACCCCGAACCCCCGACAGCATCGGGGGCAAGAGAGAGCCCAAGTCCTCTTGCCCCGCCCCAATGCTGTCGGGGAATTGGCAGGGCAAGAAGGCTTGGGCTCCCTCTTGCCCCGATGCTGTCGGGGAGTCGGCGGGGCAAGAGGGCTTGGGCTCCCTCTTGCCCCGATGCTGTCGGGGAGTTGAGGAGTCGGCAGGGCAAGAGGGCTTGGGCTCCCTCTTACCTCGAATGTTGTCGGGGTTTCGGGGTGCCACGGGCCAGGAGGGTGAATTCTGTAACTGGTGTTGTTTTTGACAGACACCGGTTACAGAATCCAGCTTTTAGGCAAAGGACCGGCTCCTCCTTCGCCTAAAAGCCCTTGTTTTGGGTGTTTGGGACTTAGGCTTTTTTTAGGTTGATTATATGATGTAAGTTTAGACGTAGTGGTGGTCTGGGCATTTAAACAGTTGAACGTAGAGGCAGGCCATTATCAAAAACAACCTCCTTTTGGACGTTTTTTTGATGATGGACATTTTCCCTGCTTCTACTTTCAACGTTTAAGATCTTAGGCCAAAAGGGGACTTAGACGTTTTTTTTATTATGCTCCACGCTTTTCAATGCACCTCTGTTACTGATAGCACAAGGAAGGGGAAAGGCAATACATAATTTACAGTGAATCACTAATCATTACACAGAATCTTGTTCACCAGAGATTCAGAATAAGACCTAAATCTTTCTAAAAGAGATGACTACCACAAATAATGAATATTAAAAAAAAAATTATTTCAAAAAAGCAAAGACTGTGAACTTATCAAGAGAGCGGAACTACTTTTAATATATTTTATTTAATAAATAATTTAAAGCGAGAGTCCTCAGTTATCACAACTGAAAAAAGGAGTTATGGATTGCAGTGAACCCACTAGGGTATTTTTTTGTGAAAACATCTCAGGATCTCTCAATTAATGTGAAAAAGCAAAAATGTTAATGTGTTCAGGTTTCAAGTTTATTAGGATTTTATATACCGCCTATCAAGGTTATCTAAGCGGTTTTTACAATCAGGTACTCAAGCATTTTTCCCTCTCTGTCCCGGTGGGCTCACAATCTATCTAACGTACCTGTTCAAGTGAAAACTCAAAAACACTAAGTGGTCCTTTTACTAAGGAGTGCTAGCCATTTTATTGTGCACGTTAGCGTTTAGTGCACGCTAAAACAACTAGTGCAGCTTATTAAAGGGACCCCTAAGTTCAACTAAATAGTTCACAGTCTTTATTATATCAATAAACATCAAAAAGGGTCCAATATCTACTGTGATATCCAATTTCATAAACCAGAACTTTCAGAGTATACTTATCTCATGATAATAATAAATTTATTCTTGTATACTGCCCAACCATGAAGTTCCAGGTGGTTAACAACAAAGAAGAACTGTACAATCAGTGAAAGGTACAATAGGTTAATAAAAATGAGTGACAAGAAAAATATAACAGATATTTAACAAACTTATCAAACAAGTGTGATTTTAAAAATTTTCTAAAAATGTTATAAGAATCTGTTTGACAAATAACCAAGAGCTTAACCAAGAGTTCAGTTTGCCTAGTTGAAAGGCAAATGCCCTATTTAAAAATTTCTTGTAATGACAGTTCTTAGCTGAAGGATACATAAACATTAACTTATTAAGAGTATTTTTTTAATGAAATATAAAAATTTTTAATGAAATATAAAAATTAAATTGAGAGGCTAGATATCCCGGAGCCAAACCAAAAAGAGATTTAAAACAAAGACAACCAAATTTAAAAAGAATATGTGCCTCAAAAAGCAACCAATGTAATTGCCGATAAAATGGGCTAATGTGATCATATTTCTTCAGGCCAAAAATTGAACACACTGCCGTATTTTGTACTAATCTTATATGTTGTAAATTTTTCTTAAATGAAGCAAGATAGACGCTATTACAATAGTTGAGGACAGACAGAATTAGAGACTGTACCAAAATTTTGAAAGAAACAAAATCAAAATTTTTTTTGATAGTTCTGAGTTTCCAGAGGATCATAAAACATCTTTTTATCTTAAGGTCAGTATGATCCTCAAATGTTAACTGTCTATCTAGTGTAACCCCTATAATCCTAATAAAAGGAACAATTTCAAAGGTTTGATCATTGATTAAGACCTGTTTGTCTTCAATACTGGTTAAAAAAAACCCTCCGAGCATGCTATTATTCAGTTCACATTTGAACGCTCGACAGAACTCCATTTCGGAGGTCTTCCCCTCCTTTTTCGGAAGCAAAACGCACTGCTCATGTACAATCTAGATCTACCTGAAGAGGATAACAAAATGAAAATGGCACTCTGACAGTACTGAAGACATCATGAGATAAGTACACGCTATGACATAATGAAGACTGTGAACTATTTAGTTGAACTTTAGTGTTTTTTGAGTTTTCACTTGAACACATTAAACATTTTTGCTTTTTCACATTAATTGAGAGGTCCTGGGATGTTTTCAGAAAAAAATACCCTAGTGGGTTGATTGCAATCCATAACTTCTTTTTTTTCAGAGGTTTCTTTGCAGGAGTTGTGATAACAGGACTCTCTTTCACTTCAAATTATGTATTAAATAAAATATGTTAAAAGTAGTTCTGCTCTCTTAATACGTAAGTTCACAGTCTTTTTTTAAATAATTTTTTTAACATTTGCTATTTGGACCTTTCTTTCTATTTGGGTTTGTTTATTGAAATAGCACAAATAATGGGCAACTATTTGCAGAAACTATGGGGACCTTAACAGCTTGTCAAAGATAAACTAACTTTACCTCTAAATCACTTCCCAGAGAACCATAGCAGTAGGCAAAAAATATTTTCTCCAAGCAAGAACCTGCACATTTGTGGGAGCTGTTGAATAGGCATCTGAAAGAGAACCAAAATACTGAAATAGTGTATGTAGGGTATTCTACATTAGGGATGCGTTCCCTTACATTCCAGCTATGAAGAATCAGACAGTATGATCAGGAAATTATTGGGGAGGGGCTGCCTACACTCATTTCTTTGTATTGGAAACAATTATTTTCTTTACTTTTGATGGATATTGGAATTTATATAGATGATACCTTGATACAAGGGGGCACTGAAAAGTTCTCAACTCAATCAAGGAAAGAATGGTGTGGAGCCATGAAACTTATAAGTTATTCCACACTTTTCTTGACACTTTTCATTTCAGTGATATGACATGAAAAGTGTGGAATAACTTCTAAGTTTCACAGCTCTACATCAATCTCTTCTTGGTTGGGCTGAGAACGTTTCAGTGGCCCCTCGTACAATATACTATACTAACATAATTGCTAGTAGTCAAAATATTTTCATTTTGTTTAGTTTCCTGTATTATTCATGGAAATTGTTATTATTTTGTTTTAGGGAACAATTTCATAAATAGTGAATACAGTTTGGAAGGAGTACACATTGACTCCCTTTGATGAAGCCACGTTAGGTTTATTACCAGCTGCGGCGATATTAGCTCTGACGCACATAGGAATTCTATGTCAGAGCTTTTACCACAGCGGCTAGTGATAAAAAAAAGCCTAAAGCTGCTTCATAAGGGAGAGGGGGGGGGGGGAATTATTTGTGATTGGAGTGGATTATTTATGATGAGTGTGCCCTATTCATGAATACTTCACACTCTTTCTAAAAAGTGACACACAACACCTCCCTCCCCCAAGTTTCAGTTTTTTTCCTGTTATGTTCGACAAAAAAATGACATAAAACATCAAAAGAAATGTCATCAACACTTTCCATGTCATCTCAAATGAGTGCGCATCTTTAATCGCTACTGAATATTTTTGTGTCATATTCCGAGCAACAAGAACATAGGCTTCACTTTTTCTCACAGACAGTATATCACACATATAGACGCTTCAGCCGTAATTCATGTTGTCTCTACTAGTGACTGCCTCAGTCTTTTTTTAATGGCCAGCTGTGCGATATCTTACCTTTATGCATTCCTGCTGTGTACTATGCTTATATTCTGTCTTCAGAGACCAAAGACATAAGTTCCCTGCTTGCATCTGGCTCAGGCACATGAAACATAACTGCATTCTCTAACTTGTCAGCACATTACACAGGCACAATTTCACAGGATCATCCTTTATTTAAATCCTCAATAAAAAGGCATGAGTAACATTACATTTATAATTATGCATGCACCATATTTTTATCATTACTGTAATGCATAATGTTTGAGGTAGGGGTATGAGAAAATCAGCATTATTTCTAATAATGTACTCGTGTAATTGCTTCTATTTGAATAATTTAAATAAGAAGTCTCATGTAGAATTTCACTTTTTGAAAGAAAAAAACCCCCATCCAGCATCAAGGACTTGCACATACTTGATATTATCTTTAGCTCAATTATGGACTTAAATTATTATTTTTTTTAATTGTTCCCTATGTCCTTTATGTCTTCTGTACTGTACATATCATGACACTTGAATGCCCAGAAATGTTGTTTACCCCTGGGGCACAAGCCATCTGGAGCAGAAGAGCTGCTCTGCTGCAGGAGGTATTCCATGGGAGACAAAACAAAGGGGAAAGAGAGCACACATAATGAAGGAAGGGTTGAGAAAAGGAAAAAGTGTTCACCTGGAGAAAAATAAAAGGAAAGAGAGAGTGAGTACCTGGGATGAGAAGGGAAAGGAGATAGAAATAGTGCTGGACACAAGAAAGGAAGCAAAAGAATGTTAACATGAAGAAGGAAAGGAGAAAAAGAGATGGACACAAAGAAGCAGAAGAATGTTGAAATGAAGAAAAAGGGGGAAAAGAGACTAACTGAAGGATGATAGGAAGGGACATAGTGCTGGGTGAAGATGGGAACAGATGTGTAAGCAAGAAAATTTTGAAAAAGGGGGAAAGGGGAGAAAGTGAAAGGAAGAGGGGATAGGAGGCAAGAGAGAAAAAATGGTGGGCAAGGGAAAGAGAAGTGAGGGACAGAGTGCTAAGGAGCAGAGATAGAGACAAGGTGATGGGGAAAAATGGAGAGAATGAGAGAATTTGGGAAGGAGTAACATGAAGAGGTAGAGAAAAAGCAGGAGGTGTGAAGGGAAGATTGTGTGTTCACTTTTCAGTCTTATTCTTGCTACGCCAAGGATTCTGCTTGTTGAACACCTCAATATTAGGTGGTGTTTGGCTAATCTTTGTCTGGATTGCATTGAATGACCCCTACTGCAGGAAGACACACCAAAACACGAACTGTTTTGGGTTCTTCAGTAATTTTGCTTTTTGATTACTCAGATCTTGAAGGCCCCTTATGCTTCTTTGTCCTTCCTGTTTGGTCTATACTTTGACTCCCTCTACATTTTGATTGTTTAATCATAGTTTCTCAGGCATGTTCTGACCAATGATATTGGGACTCACTTTAACCATGAATACCACCTTTCTAGTTGATCACAACTTCAGAAGCTAGAGAAGCCCAGCCAGGGCCTAATTTTGAGCTCCATTTATAGAAGAACACCAGATTCATCTGGTGTGATATAACATTAGCTGAGCTGATGTCACCGGCTAGTAATATTTATTGAATGATGGGGGGAGGGGGGACAGAGGGTAAGGGGAATATATGAGGTGTTATCAAGGGTCTGTAGAATAAGGATTGACAATTTTATAAGAGGAAGTAAGAAAGGGTTAATAGACAGAGCTTGTAAGAAAGAAAAATGATTAGGGAGGTTTCTAAGGTGATGAGGTGGAGCAGTCACGTGATTGGTTGGATGTTGTGGCAGGCTGGAGTGAACTCTGTGAGGAAAGGGGAACAGTAGAGTAGTCTCTTCAGGAAAAGATTATTCTCTTCAGAGTATATTAATTCTTACTAAAAATATTCTTTTTCATTGTGATTTTAATGTTAGAAAGTTTGGTTTATTTTGAGTAAGGGAATTTTTTACCTTGTTAACCTTCTCTGTGTCTGTGTTTTAGTCAGGACAGGCTATTTGTCTGCCAGGTGCTGGATTTGTTGCCTGATTAAGCAGAGACTGCAATGGAGAGGAGCAGTTTGGGCTCTTCTGTGGAGGTTTAACAGCCTGGCAGTACAACAGTCCCCTGTGAGGAGCAGCAGTTAGCGTTGGGCTGACATTTGGTGAGTTGTCTGCACGACCGTGGGCAGAGTGGGTTGGCTGTGAGGGAGATGGGATGTATAAGGTGTTTGCTCGCTAATGTACAGTGTATCAGAGAGGGACTTACCTGTTGGGGTTATTTTGTGTGACACAGAGAGGTCTTTCTGTTGAGGTGTAATTTTGCCAGGTTGTTTCTTAGTAGGCTAGTTTAGGGGAGCTGGCAGGTCTTTAGTTCACGAGGATAGTGACTGACTGCTCTGTGTGCCACACGGTTGGGCACTTATGGAAAGGTTTGATGATTTGACGTGAAATTCTGGTGTTAGAGGTAAGGAGGGAGTTAGGAGGTGCTGATGCTGCATTCAGGTGTTTGTTTTTTACAGCTAGGCAGAGTTGTGGATTTGCGGCCTTTGCAGATTTGGTGTTCCCGTGTCTGGGAGCTGAGGAGCACTGGCAGCTGCCATTGCAATAGTTATGTGCTCAGCGGCTGCATGACTGTACAGCATCACTATTTTCGCAGCATTGTGATTTAAAATTTTGGTTGGAGTGTCAATAGGGGCCATTTTCCTAATTTTCCTTTTGTGCTGTGGCCTTTCTGGATCTCTTGTATCTTCCTGTGACTGGCATTCTTTCTGTGTCGATTCAGCTTGGTGTCAGCTGTCCTGATTTGTTAGCTTAGCTGGAGATGACCTGTTCTTGGTGTTTCAGGTACATTCATATTATGTACTTGTGGGTTGTTGTTTTTTCTGGGTTTGTTAGGGGGAAATAGATTTCATGGTGTCTGTCTCTGTGGAAAGGGGGGCATTGTAATAAAAATGAGGGTTTGGTTTATTTGTGCTGGAGAAATTAAAGGGAAAAGTTTTTATAGTGTTAGTGGGGAATCATCTAGGTAAGTAGTGAGCAAACTTGAACAAAGTTATAGTGTATGTCATGTATAGGAACTACTGAGTGGAGTGCAGAGAAAAGGGTGGATGTGAATTGCTTGTTCACTCTTTCCAAAAATATTAGGACTAGGGGGTGTGCAATGAAGATATTAAGTACTAGATTTACAAACCAGAGAAATATGTCTTCAAACAACATGTGATTAATCTATGGAATTCATTGCTGGAGAATGAGGTAAAATCAGTTAGCTTAGCGGGGTTTAAAAAAGGTTTGGATACTTTCCTAAAAGAGAAGTCCATAGGCCATTATTGAGATGGCTTGGGGAAATCCTTTACTTATTCCTATGATAGGCAGCATAATTTCTGTTTTATTACTAGGGCATAGAATTTGGATTATAGGATCTCACTAGGTTCTTGGGTCCTGGGTTAGCTACTGTTGGAAACAGGATACTGTTCTTGCTGGACTTTTTGGTCTGTCCCAGTATCACAATTCTTATGTTCTTATGACGTGCAAGGCATCAGAGGCACTATTGGATAGAATTAAGGGGGGGGGGGGATTAGTCGAGTAGTCTGGAAAGTGAAGATGGAGATGGAAGGATAAATAGCTGCCACGGTAATGATGGGGTACAAGACATTTTTAGATTTATTAGGGATAGGAAGACATGCAAAAGTGATATTGTGGAACCCAAGGGGGCAATAAGTAGTAGCTGATAAAAAGATAGCTGACTTCTTCACTAATATTTTCTGTTCTGGGTTCACAGCTGAAGTGTTTGGGGAGGAGGGTGTACAAACACCTCATGTGACTGGGGCAGGAGGTGTAATAAACCCTGATTGATTTTCAGTGGCTTGGGTTTGTGAGGGTTCGTTAGAACTATGGGTGGATACTGCAAGGTACATCCAAGGGTAATGCAGGAATTTGGGGGTAGTTCTGGTGACTCTGCTGACTACCTTCTCACTGCTTCTTTAGAGTCGGGAGTGGGTAATGCAGGAATAGAGCAGGGAGGATGTGGTTTCTCTCCACAACAAATGGAAAAAAGGCAGCACTAGGGATATACAGGCAGGTAAGTTTGACTTTTTGGTAAGTAACTCAATAGAAACACTTTTACAACAGAGCTTGGGGATTCACTAGAGATGGGTTTGGATAAGGGGAGTGTGGTGAATATGGTGTATTTTGATTTTAGTAATTTTACCATTTTCATAGGCATATCGTACTCTGTTCTCGGTATGGGGGCTCCACTGATGGTCTGGGGCAGGAACTAGTTGGTCAGTAAGGTGTCAGTGGGTTGTGGTCCCAGGAGATGGCTATGCCAAGGGGGGATCTTATCAGTAGTGTTTGAAGATTTGTTATTGGGCTTGTTCTTTTCACAATTTTGTAAGTGGGATTGTTGTAGGGTTGTAAGTAAGATTTGCCTTTTTGTGGAAGAGGCCAAAACAGTAATGGACCAGACAGTCCTGATGGTGTGCCTAACAAGGATGGGCTTAAGTTTGTAGAATGGATTCCTATTGTGCAGCTCAGATTTTATGTTTGCATGGTGTGATTATGGGGTGAAGACCTTGGTGTACGAATGAGAAGTGGGGTTTAGTGTGATTATATGTGATGAGCTTCAGGAGGCAACCAGGTTATAATAGTGCTAGCAAAAGCTAGACAGATGTTTGGGTGCATGGGGATCAGTATGGCCAGCAGGACAATGGAAGTTTGCTGCCCCTCTAAAAATTTTGGTAAGACCTCCTTGTGAATTTTGTGTACATTTAAGTTCAGTTCAAAGGAAAGCTACTACAAGGGTTGACGGTCTATGTCCTATAGGCATATGGGAACTGAGTTCATGATCTCCATCTGTATACTTTGAGGAAGGGCATGAGAAGGAAGATAATAGTGATATTTAAATACCTATGTGGCCTAACTATACATGAGATGACTCCCCCTTTTATTAGACAGCAAATCCAGAGTAAGAGGGCAAGGAATGCAGTGCAGCAGTGCTGGGCTCTGCAGTACTGTATGGCACTATGTTGTTACAGAAGGTGAGGTAGATGCATGAAATAGTTTCTGAATTGGGGAAGGCATTGGATAGGCACATGGACTCTCTGGGAAAGAGGAGAAGTTAATTGTTGCTGTGGAGGGGTATACTGGCTGGACATTTTGGTCTTTATCTGTCCTTATGTTTTTTCTAGGTGGCTTTGCTTATGTCCTTAGACTGGGTTATGAGGAACTGCAAGGCGCTGGCTAGGTGCTAGGAGCCAAATTGCTTTGTTTTACTCATTTTCTGCAATTTTGGGTGCCAGAGGTGCGTTGCTCTTTTCTCATATGGAGCAGCCGAATGTTCTATTAGTGCTGTATGGTTTGTTTGTAGAATGATTTTGGAAGAAGGTTCACTGGACATTTGCTGGTGTGGGAATTTTATGGAAGTTATGAAATTGGTACTGAAATTGGTTGTGGGTGTGTGTGATCCAGTGTCCATGTGCAGAGTTTACTTGTTTGTTTGTTTTTTGTATGAGGGTTTGGTGACATTTGTTTGCAGTATTGCCTGATGTGTGTACTTCATGATTTGTATTGGTGCTCTGGCGATTAGCCTTTTTGTGGCACTTATCAGCTTATCGAGTGGGTGAGCTGGCACCTTCTCAACTTGCTATTGTGTTCAAGGGATAGCTGTTTGAAGATGTTGGGTTGACTGCAGGTTAAATGCAA
This sequence comes from Geotrypetes seraphini, assembly GCF_902459505.1. Taxonomy (NCBI): domain Eukaryota; kingdom Metazoa; phylum Chordata; class Amphibia; order Gymnophiona; family Dermophiidae; genus Geotrypetes; species Geotrypetes seraphini. The sequence goes on from NC_047088.1 coordinate 61,007,726, forward strand.
TTGCCTATTCCCTGGTCACCTGCTTAGAAGGATCAGGAATTTGGATTATTTTGTACGTGTGTGTGGAGTAACGGGAATGTGCAGTACCTTGTGTACCATTCTAGTGGGCTGGGGAGGATTGTCTTAGCTGTTTCTGAGTCCAGTTGGGCATGGACTATAGATTTTATGGTTAGGTGTATGGAGCATTTGTTGGGAATGACCCTTGCTAATCCTTTTCCAGCAAATACAATTTCCTAATCTCCTATTCTGTTTCACTTCTGATTCTTTTGATGGGTTGTGACATTTGTTCAGCAAAAGGAGAGGATTTCATACTGCCCCTGAGGCGGGATCTGTTGTCTGCTGTCTGTGTTTTCCCTAATGCCCCCACCCCTTTTGTTTTGTTTGGTCCTCTATTGAGTGTGTAAGGAGGACTGGGACATGGTTGCTATTGAGTGGTTGCATAAATGGGTTTAATACTAAGCTTTTGGAGTTACGGATAGCTTTTGGGGGTTTAGAGTGGTTTCTCATGAGTTTGTTGCAGCTGTTTTCCCTAAACATTATTGTCCTGATGCTGTCTACTTTTCAGGCATAGGTTTGGCCAATTTTATTGGGGTACTCTTTAGGATTTGTTGGAGACTTGTTTTAAAGATGTTGGCCGCAGCTTATGAGGTGGGGGAGCGGTGACAAGCTCGAGGCTGTCACCGCTTGTGGCGGAAAATGGGGTTTGGCCCAGTTGGATCTGGGAGATGAGCAGTTAATAAATAAATAAATGTAACACTCGTATGCAATACCGCTGCGAGGGGAAGCATGGCCTTGCGTCACCGTGGATCATGTTTGGGGGGAGGGGAAGCATGACCTTGCGTCACCGTGGGTCATGTTTGGGGGGAGGGGAGGGGAAGCATGGCCTTGCGTCACCGTGGGCCATATTTGGGGGAATGTTATAAATTTAAAGACTTAACAGGAGCTAGTTTCGACACCGAGTAGCTCGCTGGGGATGTGTGAAATATGCATTGGGGGTTTGTTGGTTTTTGGACACAGATTGTATTGTAAGTGAAGATAATATTCAGATAGATAATAAAGCTGCGGCCAAATATTTATTCCAATAAAACTGAGTTGTGTGATTATTGATTGATGGTGATTAGCTTTCAGTTGCAGGTGACGGGAATGCTAATGTTAAGAATTTGTCCTGTAGTGGTTTCTGTGAATACATATAGCCACTTTCATTTTTAAAAAAAACCACTATTGTGCTGTTAAAACCAACTCTCTGTTCACTTATTCTAACTCAGACTAGTTTCTTCATCTCTTTTGGGGTATACAGCAACCACCGTTACATAGAAGAAGAGACAGAAAGAAGAAAAAGATCAAGCCATCATAATGCAGTATTCATAGGCCCATCTCTGTCAGGCAGTGTACTTTTCATAATGACTTATGCTAGAAGTCTGCTGAGATGTCTTCTGCAAGGACTCAGACTGCTGTGCTCTTATCTGTACCGTTGATATATTCTGGAGGACATTTTAGAAGGGTTATGCAGAATCTATATAGGTAAATAGTGGCATTTAAACATCTAAATAACAGAAGTGCAAATGTTGACTTTAGAGCGCCATGTGGATGCTGCAGAACATGTAGATTTAAATGGGACATGCTCTATGTGTGATTTGGTTGGTCTTAGAAAGTATATATTTCTGAAGATATTACCTTGAAGATTCGGATTATAACTTTCTACCTTGAGGCTTAAATTTGACTTCCGGCACCTCTTTCTTATATATTTCTACATCATTGATACCCATATATACAATGATAACCCACGTTTCCACAACACATGCAAAATTCTTACCTACCTGGTGTTTAAAATGACCACCAACTTTGTACCATGTAGGCAAATTACCAAACAATTTTCACACCCACAAGCCACCCAGTTATCTACATTCCTAATGAACTGAAAATGCAGCTTAGTGAAAGGGCTCTTTAGTGCAGGATGGCCCCAGGGAAATATATGTGCATATATATGCATATATAAGGTACTACTATGTCAATAAATGACAACCTAGCCTGGAAATATAACAGAGGAATAATAAAGGTTTAACTCATAACAAGTCAGCTCTCCATATTACATAGAATATTTATCTTATTTTAGAAGTTCTATTCATGTTTTGGACTTCTGACAAACTGAAATGTAAACATCCATATTCCATGATCATTCACATTCTGATTGTATTAAACTGGGATACAAATGTCTAAAACTGCAATACATTCTGGTCTGGCTGTGTTTTGGGATGTGGTTTGGATGTGTTTATGGATACCCTATTCTGATTTTTGAAGGGAATGTCCAAAAAAATTGGATATTGTTATTTAGACTTAGTACCTGGCATGTCAAGGTTACAAAAAACTGCACTAACTGAGCATCACCTTCCCTTGTCCTCTCCCAATGTGAAATTAGCAAGTGATACCAGGCTCTGAGACAGCTTCAGGAACTATGAAATTTCATGGTACAAAATGAGGAAGAACATATTTAGGTGCAATAAGAGGGGCATAAAAAAAAACAACAAAAAAAAATCTAAGTCCCCTTTTGGCCTAAGGCCTTAAATGTTGAAAGTAGAAGCATTATCAAAAAAAAGTCCAAAAGGAGGTGGTTTAAAAAAAAATAATAATAATAATTGCCTGCCTCTACGTTCAGCTGTTTAAACGCCCAGACCACCACTACGTCTAAACTTACACCATATAATCAACCCCCCCAAAGCCTAAGTCCCAAACACCCAAAACAAGGGCTTTTAGGCAAAGGAAGAGCCAGTCCTTCACCTAAAAGCTGGATTCTGTAACCGGTGTCTGTCAAAAAACAACACCAGTTACAGTCTGTCTCCTCTCACTGAGGTCTTTTCTCCGTATAATTTAGATACCTGCTAAATTGAAGTCTCTTGCAAGGGGATTTAGTGTATGAATATCTTTTTAGTGATTTTATAATATCCTCTCACCTTCTACATCCAATATCTACCCCCTCCCACCTGACACCTCAGCCGCAGCCATACGAAGCCTTTCCTCCGACATCAACTCTGACTTCGGGGGAAGACTTCTGGGCCGGCTACATATGGCGTGTTGCAGGCTTCCTCCAACCCCTGCTGTTATCTGAGGACTCAAATGAACGGGTGGGAGAGAGTGCATTTTTGGACACAGAATGCAAAAACTTGGAAGAGAGGGAAAGAGATGCTGAAGTGGGGGAGGGAATGCATTTTTGGAAACAGAAGGCATGAACTAGAGATAGAGGAAGGGAGGGAAAAAGATGCTGAGATGGGAGAAGGAATAGAAAGGGAGAATTGGGCGTGGGTGTGTCAGTGAGCGGGAAAGAGAGATGGTTGTGTACACACGGGGAATGGAAGAAAGAGGAGATTTTTTGGTCATAGGAAGGGAGAGAGGTACTGATGATAGGGAAAAGAAAGATGAGAGTGAGAAATGTGGTAGAAAGAGAACAGTGGGACAGATTGAAAGGGATGCAAGAGGGAGGAATGTTGGACATAGTGGTGAAAGGAATGGAGGGAGAGATGTGGCATGATGCTGGAGAGGGATGATAGGACAGAAGGAGAAATGTTGAGCATGGGGCTTGTGGGCAGGCATGAAAGATGAGAAAGGGATAAATGCTGGACCATGGTAGGAGGAACCAATGGACAGCCACAGAAGAATTTACAGAAGATGGGAAAATAGAAAAAAGAAACTGGGACTAACTTGATGGAAAAATAAGTTTCCAGACAACAAAGGTAAAAAACTGAATTTATTGACTAAAATATGTTAGCTTTGGGAAATGTATATAGCAGATGTCTTTGTATTGTGTTCAAAAGAAAAGGAAATGCATTTCTGGTTTTATTTCTCCAGTGTTGAAGTACTTGCTGACCCTTGCTGTGACTGGTGGGGATCCCCAATCACCGCCAGCAGAGGAACTCCTCTACAGACGGCCAGAACTCCCCTCCACCAAGCCCAGCAGTCACTGGCAGCATCCATAAGCCACAGAGGTGCCAGCTTCTGTGACTCAGGCACACTACTGCTACCTGCCAAGCTGGCAAAAGGGACCCCCAGCCAACTGCAGAGGAAGTCCTCAGCTGAAAGCTTGGGGGTCCTTATCAGCTGAGTATTTCTATTTTATATTTACATTAGAGGCTCTGGTAGAAACCCGTTTACAAAGTATGTATACTTCACAATTAATATTTCCAAATTAATAAAGCGTCTTTGCTTATTTGTAAATGGGTCTCTACCAGAGCCTTTAATTCAGTAGCATAATTAAATGGAATAATTGTTTCTGAAGTTTATAGGGATGGGCGGGGACGGAGGGGATTCCTCGCGGGGACGGATGGGGACAGAGGGATTCTTCATGGGGTTGGGTAGGGACGGGTGGGATTTCTGTCCCCACACAACTCCCTAGTCTCAAACTCATATCCTTTGCAGGGCCACATTATGGATTTGTAGGCCTCAAAAAAAATTGTTAATGTCTTATTAAAGAAATTACAATTTTGCATGAGGTAAAACTCTTTATAGTTAATAAATCTTTCCTTTTGGATAAGTCTTAAAAATAATATTATAATTTATAGCTAAAGAGGCATAAGATAAAAAAACTGATTTATTTTACTTTTGTGATTATGATAAACATACCGAGGGCCTCAAAATAGTACCTGGCGGGCTGCGAGTTTGAGACCACTGCTGTAGAGCAATGTTTTCAGTTTTCTTCTAAAGATCAGGCTGTTTGTTTCCAATCTTATGTCATTAGAGAGGTTGTTTCAGATTTCTGTTCTAGCATATGTGATTAATGAATTGAATATGCATTTGTATTTGACCTCCTTTGGTGAGGGGAGGAGCATTATGAAGGTGTTGAAGATTCTAGTAGATGGGATTTAAAGTTGGCGTGACGTAGCTGGTGCAGGATGATTTGAAGTAGATTCTTGATGCTATTGGTAACCAGTCTATATGGACTTCACTGTAACCATTTTATAGCATGGATGTTCCTATGCTGCCATAATGATGTCCATGTCACTTAGGGCTCCTTTAATGAAGCATGGTAGAGTTTTAACTGCAGACTGACAGCGTAAGTACTCCAACACTCATTTACCTTGCTGGCCCACAGTAAAAGGCTCTACCGCTGCTTGATAAAAGGAGCTCACCATTTTGCATAGTTCTTAGTGCAGACATTCGACTTTGTAAAATGGATGTTCATGTTATATATAATCATCATATGGACATCTATTTCCCCTGTATTTTAGAACAGGCTGCAGGTCAACAGATCCTGTTCTAAAATACTAGCTCTGTGATATACTAACCTGGACTAATCACAGCACAGTGGCGTACTAAGGGGGGGGGGGGAGGACCGCCCCGGGTGTAAGCCCTGAGGGGGTGCTCCGGTGTCCGTTTTCCCCCCCACGACGTCCGGTTCTTCCCCTCTGGCCTCCCTGCACCATTAAGAGTACCAAAGCAGCCTGCAGCAAGATCGCGATGTCAGCGATCTTGCGCTGCTTCGTGCTGTCCTCCGCCGCGGTCCCGCCCCCTCCACTGACGTCAGAGGAGGGGGGCGGGTCCGTGGCGGAGGACAGCACAAGCAGCACAAGATCGCTGACATCGTGATCTTGCTGCAGGCTGCTTCGGTACTCTAAATGGTGCAGGGAGGCCAGAGGGGAAGAACCGGACGTCGGGGTGGGGGGAGGGCGAGCGGTCCTTTGGGGTGGGGCGGGCAGGCAGGCCTTCAGGGGGAGATGCAGGCCTTAAAGGGGGGAGACAAGCCTTCATGGGGGGAGACAGGCAGGCAGGCCTTCAAGGGGGGGACAGACAGGCAGGCTTTTAAGGAGGGGGACAGGCCTACAAGGGGGTGGGACAGGCCTTCAAGGGGGTGCAGGCCTTCGGGGAGGGGTGCAGGCCTTCGGGGAGGGGTGCAGGCCTTCGGGGGGGGAACAAGCCTTCATGGGGGGAGACAGGCTTTCGGGGGGGAAAGTCAGGCAGGCCTTTAAGGGGGGGGGACAGGCCTACAAGGGGGTGGGACAGGCCTACAAGGGGGTGCAGGCCTTCTGGGGGGTGCAGGCCTTCTGGGGGGGTGCAGGCCTTCAAGGGGGGGTGGACAGGCCTTCAGGGGTGAGATGCAGACCTTTAAGGGGGGACAGGCCTTTGAGGGGGACCCTGGTGTAGAAGGACACGGAGGGAACGGGGTGTTCAAAGAGACGTGCATATGCCAGACTTTGGGGGGAAGAAATAATGGGTCTGAAAATAGAGGAGAGGGAGAGAGATGATGGACCATGGGATTTAGGGAGGGAAGGAACAGAAAGGGAGAGAAATTGGACACAAGGGATGGTGTGGAGGAGTGATAGAGATACTGGATAGGAGGGTAATTGGGAAAAGAAAGGGAGAGATGGTGGGTCCTGGGGTGGTGGAGAAGGAGGGTGAGATGCTGGATGAAAGGGTAGTTAAAAAAACGTGGATCTGTGGAGGGAAAAAAAGGAAAGATACCAGACTTCCTGGGGAGGGAAGGGAAATGGAAAGGGAGGACAGAGATGGCAGATGGATGGTTAGCATGAAGAAAGAAGGAGACCCTGGCAAGCAAGTTATCAGAAGACAACCAGAGCCTGGGACCAACAAGATTTGAAAAATACCCAGACAACAAAAGGTAGAAAAATTAATTTTATTTTCTGTTTTGTGATTACAATATGTCAGATTTGAAATGTGTATCCTACCAGAGCTGGTGTTAGACCGTAAACGTGAGCTAGGATTTAACAGAGAGAGGAAAAGTCCTTTTTGTTTTTTATTTTATTTACACCACAGCACCAGTGTGGTTAGGAGAAGCCAAAGGGGGTGAAAAAGCTATAAAACCCACCAGGATTTTTGAAAAAAATCACCCAACTGGGCAGGAAAATCGAATCGAAAAACCAATTAAATAGGCTGAATCTAAATTTTTCTTCCTGAATCAGGCAGTTTGCGTTACTGTCTCAGACTTTAGGACCTGGGATTGGGGAGAGATGGCATCCTCAGTACTTTATAATGCAAGTGAAATGAGGATTTGGTCAGACTTTTGAAGGGTCTGCAGAAGAAAAATATTGTATAGGCTGGGGACATGAGACAGCAGGAAATGGGAACTTTTCTTCCTTCTATTTTTGTGAATGGAAAGGCTGAGGATGTCAGAGAGTTCAGTTAAAACATGTGCTTTATAAAAAAATATAATAATGTGTTTTATAAAGTTTATAAGCATTGCTGGCCTACCCGGTGAGGTGTTCCTAGTGGTGGTGGTCGTGGTGGCAGTGTGTCAATGTGTTCTGGGTGGTCTGCGAAATTCTCCTGAGCAAACTCCGGGCCCATTTCCACCCCCCAGTTAGTCCACTCCACTCAACTGTTTCACACACTGAGTGGGTCTTTGGGTATTGTGCCTAGGTAATTGTTTTGGGATCTCTTCCAGTGGTTTGTCAGTATCTCCTTGTGGTCCAAGGAAGGAAACTTTGTTAAGCTTAGCATTGACCTTTTGTAACAGTGCTGCTTGTGTGGCATTAGTCTATGTAGTGATCGAAAGAAAAAACCAGACCTTTGCACATTTTGCACTATAGGTGGGTGTATGAGGAGATTCACATTTCCTGCACAGCTAAGTCCGTGTGAAGTTCCCTTGTGCTGTATTTGACATCTAGCAAGGTTTCTGTTTGGAAGGAAAGATCTAAGCTTAAAAATGAAGTGGCCAGAAGTTATGGTAAAAGCAGATAGCTTAGCTGGTTTTAAGAAAGATTAGGACAAATTCCTGGAGGAAAAGTCCATATCTGTTATTAAGACATGGGGGAAGTGTCTGCTTGCCCTGGATCGGTAGCATGGAATGTTGCTACTCTTTGGGTTTTGACCAGGTACTAGTGACCTGGATTGGCTACCATGAGAATGGGCTACTGGGCATGATGGACCATTTGTCTGACCCAATTAGGCTATTCTTATGTTATGTTCTCATATGTAGGGGCCTTTGTTTTCACTTCTTATTTTAATGTATTTTTTTTTCTGGGAACTTATCAGTGTTTTTTTATAATGGGAACAAAAATGGAAGAGAATTAATGTGTGTGGAATGGGAGGGGGGGGGTAACTAATTTCTTCAGCTAAATAATTAAATCCACCTCAACCAGACATAGGAGAACTTGCACACCATTCACACACCCTCCAACCAAAAACGTCAAAAGAAAAAACTGTTCGACAACCTCCTAGCTATTCGAGCTGCAACACTCGACCCCCAACTCTACAACCTATTGACCTCGACCACAGACTACAAAACCTTCAAAAAATAAATAAAAACCCTTCTATTCAAAAAACACATAAAACTAAACTAAGTCAATCAGAACTGTCCCAAGCATCACCTGCAACTACTCCATATGTACTTCTCATGTCATGACAATTCAGACATAATTTATGTTATGTTATATTTGGAATAATGGCTACATATATGAGGTTCAATAAAAGAATATTTTCCCTCCCTGTTTCTATTCTGACCATTTATACCGTTTCATGGTTATTACAAAAAATATTTTTTACATGGGGGGGTGTCAAAAAATGATTGACCCCGGGTGCCACATACCCTAGGTACGCCACTGTCACAGCATTGATATTTCTGTTATGGACTTGCTATGTACATTAGTGCTCACTGCCTTCTGCCCACCAAACTAGCCAGCAGTTTAATCATCCACTCTAACTGTAATCCCAAGCCTGGCATCCTGTTTTTTGGTCTTGATTGTTTAGATTGTAAGCTCTTTTGATCAGGGACTGTTTCCTTTGTGACTAAGTATAGCAATGCGTACATCTAGAAACATTCTAGAAATAACACTGGCCAACACTCATTTTGGTGCCTCAAATGTTAGACCTGTTTCTAGGTAAATTTGACCTGCTGATTCCAAAAATGGCACCAATTTCCTCCTATCAGTTCTAGTTTTTGAGATACAGAACAAGTGCCATATACCATTCTTCACTCTGCTCGCTCATTAAAAAATCTGGATATTTTAATGTAGTGTTTAAATTAATATCTTTTTTTTTTTTAAGTTCAATAATGTTTTATTTTTTTTTTTAAAAAGTACAAAACAAACATTGCACTATAACAAATTAATATATTTTAAGCATGAAGGAAGCATATTAAAAATTAAAAGAAAAGTGTACAACATGAAAATCTACTTATTTCATACCAAAAGCACAAGTTTATGATGCAAACTTTCCAGTCATTCGACACACAAGAAGCTCATTTTGTAAGACTTCCAAGAGTGGGATCTGCCAGGACAATCCCGCATAAGATTCCAACAATAGTCTGTCATCATGTGTGCATCCCATCTTCTTTGGTATCTGGTTTCCATTGTTTTTATGTCTTGATGAAATCTTTTACCTTGCTCTTCGCTTAAGTCACCAAGGTTCTCTGGAAAGCGATCTAAGTGACTGTGCAGATAATGGACTTTTAATACTCATGTTACAGCCAAGCCTGTTGAAATGAAAGAGCATATCCTCTACTAATTGTGTGTAGTTGTCTGTCTTCTTGTTGCCAAGAAAGTTTTTCACAACAAGAACAAATGAAGACCAGACACATGATTCAGTTTTATTCATTGATGCTATGAAATGTGGATCATTTATAAGTTGTCTGATCTGTGGACTATCAAAAATTCTTGCCTTCAGTTTTTCCATAGTAAGTCCAGGTAACATATGTGCCATGTATTCAATGCATGAATTGTCTTTAATCAAAGCCTTCATAAATTGTTTCATCAGGCCTAGTTTTATATGTAGTCATGGCAGTATGATTTTATCACATGCTACCAAAGGTTCATTAATTACATTTTGTCCTCCAACCACCATGTATTCCCTCGGAGGCCAATCTTTTTTTGCCCAATGGTCATGTTTGGCTCTACTATCCCAAAGACAAATCTACTATCCCATAACCATATCTAAGAAACTATATCTGATACAGTCTATCAAATGCAATTTTCTGAATCAGCACCCCAAATAACCCCAGGAACAGGTCAAAAAACCAAGGCACCAAGATTTTTTGTTTGTTTTGCTGGCTTTTGTAATTAATAATAATAATAGTAGTAGTAACATAGAAACATGATGGCAGATAAAGGCCAAATGGCCCATCTAGTCTGCCCATCCGCAGTAACCATTATCTCTTTATCTGTCCGAGAGATCCCACGTGCCTATCCCAGTAGTAATAGTGTTTTTACATTTTTATCCCGTAAGCCTTTGCTGATTAGGCCATAATTTAATTTATTGAGATTATTTTGGTGAGACTAACATTTTTTTTGCAGCTTATGTCAGATCCCTTTGATAGCTCCTTCTCTTAGCCTCTATTGAATGATATAGATGTAAATTATGAATACAAAAAAAATTGCTTCATCCTATTTGCAATAAGCATTCAAACTGAGTTGTTTAAAAAGCAGAAGTTGCAAACAACAAAGATCACATACTTATGCTAAAACTGATTGCACAGTTTGATATTGACTAGCTGCATAAAATAAGTGATAATTTCTGTAAAAGGGACAGGTGCAAGTTACATCAGTACCTTCTGCTGCCAGGTCATCAAAATAGTATTAACAGGTGCTTGTAGTGCTAAAGCTTGGGAGAATGACTCAGGAGAGCCCTAGAAAAGTGGCAGAGTTTTGACAGCTGCTATGCAAACTCAACTATACAGTGGAAACACTTTGTATACATCTAGTTTGATAGTCTTTCTTTGTAATTCTTGATTTTATAACTACTTCAGTTTTTAGATATAAGTATGTTATTTGAAAAGGAATACAATATACATCCTTAACTTGGATCATATTTAGCTAGTGACAATCAGCATTTTGTAAATGCTGACCACTGTGAAAATAATTTGATCTGGATATTCAATGTCGGCCCATGTCCAGACACTGGCATTGAATATCATAGAAAAAGAAATTAATATCATAGGTCATGCTGGCATATACTGGCTGCTGGATCTTATGCAGATCTCAATCGATATTCAGCTGGGACCCACATAAGAATTGCTATACTGGGACAGACTGAAGTTCCATTAAGCCCAGTATCCTGTTCCAACAGTGGCCAACCCAGGTCCCAAGTACCTAGCTAGATCCCAAGTAGTAAAACAGACTTTATGCTGCTTATCATAGGAATAAGCAATGGATTTCCCCAAGCTATCTCAATAATGACCTATGGACCTATGGGTCTCTTCTCCCTCGAACAGAGGAGATTGAGAGGTGACATGATCGAAACATTCAAGGTACTGAAGGGGATAGACTTAGTAGATAAGGACAGGTTGTTCACCCTCTCCAAGGTAGGGAGAACAAGAGGGCACTCTCTAAAGTTGAAAGGGGATAGATTCCGTACAAACGTAAGGAAGTTCTTCTTCACCCAGAGAGTGGTAGAAAGCTGGAACACCCTTCCAGAGGCTGTTAGAGGGGAAAACACCTTCCAAGGATTCAAGACAAAGTTAGACAAGTTTCTGCTGAGCAAGAACGTGCGCTGGTAGGGCTAGTCTCAGTTAGGGTGCTGGTCTTAGACCAGAGGGCCGCCGCGTGAGCGGACTGCTGGGCATGATGGACCACTGGTCTGACTCAGCAGTGGCAATTCTTATGTTCTTATGTTCTTAAGATAACTGATTTCACCTCATTCTCTGGCAACAAATTCCAGAGTTTAATTACCTGTTGTGTGAAGAAATATTTTTTCCTCTGGTTTAAATCTACTACTTAGCAGTTTCGTCGTATACTCTTAGTCCTAGTATTTTTGTAAAGAGTAAACAAGTGATTCACATCTACCCTTTCTACTGCACTCAGTAATTTTTAGACCTCTTTCATATCACCCCTGAGCTGTCTCTTCTCAAAGCTAAAGAGCACTAGCCACTTTAGCCTTTCCTCATAGGGAAGTCGTCTCATCCCGTTTATCATTTTCCTCAACTTTCTTTGAACCTTTTCTAGTACCACTACATCTTTTTTGAGATACAGTGACCAAAATTGCACACAGTATTTGAGATGCAGCAGTTATCATAGGGCAATACCGGGGCATTATAACATTTTCATATTTTGGTTTTCATTCCTTTCCTGATAATTCCTAACATTCTATTTGCTTTCTTAGTCACCGTCACACATTGAGCCGAGGGTTTCATCATATCCTCATCAATGACACCTAGATCCTTTTCCTGGGCAGTGAATGCTAACGTTGTAGCGTGGCCGGCCCTCGAGGCTTGCGGTAACCGTCCCACGCTTAAAATATTCTCCCAGCGTGCTTCCCCAAGAGGGAGGAAGACCCTGTTGTGAATAAATTCTCCTATGTGAATAAAACAGAATGGCCTCACACAGGTAAGTAATGAAATAAAGAAATCAAATTTATTGTTCAACTGAACAGGTCCAAGCAGAAATGCATGAAAAGAAAATGGACTCCAAAAGATCTCGGTCACAATAATGAAAAACAAAAATAATATGGTCTAGATAACTTTCCCAAAATTATTTTATCAATGTCCCAGGTATAACAGAGTCTCTGACAGTCCTTGACTCTCCCAGAGTCTTACTTGTAAATTGACAAACAGACTATGTCACACTGCAATGTGCAGCGCTGCCCTTTCAAAAGCAGTGGCAGAAGGCTGGCGGATTTGTCAAATCGGCTCCTTGTTACCAAGAGCAAAATAACCCGCAAACAATTCACTAAGGTGCTGGGCAAATCCTGCCCCAGCTTTCAGGATATTCACACCTTATGAAAAGAAATGGCTGAAGTTATTTTCACAGCAGCCATCTTGGCAAAAAGAAAAAAAAACAACTTCCCATCAAAGCAAACACTTTGCTAGCATACATCCCTTTAGCTAACATGCCCAAGGAAAATCCTTATGCCCAGCAGAAATGGAAACATTCAAAAATTAACTCAAAAGCAATTCAAAACTAACTGATATCCATTTCCTCAGATAGTCCCACCTCTGGTAAAGCACTGCAATCCATTGCTTCATATTCTGGGTTTACCAGGGTTGTTCCTTCTGGCTCGATGTCTAACATTTCAATATCCTTTGGCTCTGGGGAACTTGGAGGCTCCTTCCACCTGAGAGCTTCTCCTGTGTCTCCCCTCCTCCTGGACAGCCAGCTCTCCAAATGCTGCAAGGCTGCTGTACCACACCCAGTCCTACTCAGGGGCTGGACTTCCTTCAGCTGAGGCTGCCTTCTACCCTGTTTAGCCAGCTTCTCACAAAATGGAGGATTTAAAGGGGCCCTGCCAGATTTCATCAGGCTGTGTTCTGCAGCAGGTCTGACACAGCCTGTGCTTCCTGGTCTTGTTCCTGATTATCAGGGACACAGTGATTAGCCCGGATTAGTTTCAAGGGATGTTTTCTCCGGGGTTTAACTGGCACAAGGCCAGCCTTGGGCTCGGGTTTGTGACAACGTGGAATCCTGCATCATGTAACAGTAATGCTAGGAGACTTCAACATACCAGATGCAGATTAGAACACACTATCCGCGACTACAGGTAGCAACAAAAGAATATTAAACTCCATAAAGGGTGCACGTCTTAAGCAATTGGTATTGGAGCTCACCAGGGACCAGGCGTTACTAGACCTGGTTCTCACCAACGGAGATAGCATCACGGAAGTCTCAGTAGGAGACACACTGGCCTCCAGCGACCATAATATGGTATGGCTCAACCTCAAGAAAGGTTTCCCAAAAACAAACACAGCAACAAGGGTTCTCAACTTTAGAGGCGCAGACTTCAACCGCATGGGAGATTTCGTCCATCAGGAGCTACATAAACAAGCAAAAACTGACAATGTGGAGGATATGTGGTCGTCTCTGAAGTCCATACTACACGAAGCAACAGACCGATACATAAAGACAGTAAGTAAACGCAGGAGAAACAAAAGACCCCAATGGTTTAGTAAAGAAATTTCAGACCTAGTTAAACAGAAAAAAGACGCATTTATCGCCTACAAACATTTAGGCAGAGAGGGGGCAAAAGAGGACTATCTAGACATATCTAAAGCTGTCAAAACAGCAGTCAGAGAGGCCAAACTCCGAATGGAGGAAGAGCTAGCACGGAAAATTAAGAAAGGGGATAAATCTTTCTTCAGCTATATTAGTGACAGGAAAAGAAACAAAGATGGGATAGTACGCCTGAAGCAATCGGATGGTAACTTTGCAGAATCAGACTCTGAGAAGGCTGAATTACTAAACCAATACTTCTGTTCAGTGTTCACCCGCGAAGCGCCGGGAGCTGGTCCACAGCTGCAGACGGGAGATAACCGAAAAGACCTGTTTCAAGATTTCGAATTTACGCCCAGTAGTGTCTACGGTGAACTATCAAGACTCAAAGTAAACAAAGCCATGGGGCCGGATAACCTACACCCCAGAATGCTCAGGGAGTTAAGGGAAGTCCTGGCAGAACCATTCTTTTCAATCTTTCCCTAAGCACAGGAATGGTCCCCTTGGACTGGAAAACCGTCAATGTAATCCCACTCCACAAAAAGGGCTGCAGGACAGAGACAGCAAACTACAGACCAGTGAGTCTCACGTCTATAGTGTGTAAACTCATGGAAACACTGATCAAACAGAATATTGACACAATCCTAGACAAAGAAAAACTGCGTGATCCACACCAAAACGGGTTCACCCAGGGTAGATCCTGCCAATCTAATCTGATTAGCTTTTTTGACTGGGTTACTAGACAACTGGACGCCGGAGAGTCACTGGACGTGGTATATTTGGACTTCAGTAAAGCATTTGATAGCGTCCCTCATCGAAGATTACTGAACAAGCTGAAATCGATGGGATTAGGAGACATTCTAACTACATGGGTTGGAGATTGGCTGAGCGGTAGACTTCAGAAGGTGGTGGTAAACGGTACCCCATCCGAAGTATTGGACGTGATCAGTGGAGTGCCGCAGGGATCGGTCCTGGGCCCGATTCTATTCAACTTATTCATAAGAGATATGATGCAAGGACTTAGAGGAAGGGTATCACTGTTCGCTGACGACGCCAAACTTTGCAACATAGTAGGCAGATGCTTATCACCTGATAATAGGACACACAACCTACTGCGACTGGAACAATGGTCAAATACTTGGCAGCTAGGCTTCAATGCTAAAAAATGCAAGATAATGCACCTGGGCAGGAGAAACCCGCGTGGAACTTATATACTAAATGGTGAGACCTTGGTTAGGACCACGGCGGAACGTGATCTAGGAGTGATCATTAGCGAGGACATGAAGGTTGCCAATCAAGTGGAGAATGCTTCCTCCAGGGCAAGACAAATGATGGAGTGTATCCGCAGAGGTTTCGTCAGCAGGAGACCTGAAGTTATGATGCCGTTATACAGAGCCATGGTGAGGCCTCACTTAGAGTACTGTGTTCAGTTTTGGAGACCACACTATCGAAAGGACGTGCTGAGGATCGAGTCGGTTCAGCGAACGGCCACCAGGATGGTCATGGGGCTCAAGGATCTCACGTATGAAGAAAGACTAAAGAAATTGCGGCTGTACTCACTTGAGGAAAGAAGAGAACGGGGAGATATGATTGAAACGTATAAGTACATCACGGGACGCATCGAGTCAGAAGATGATATCTTCTGGCTCATGGGACCCTCGACCACCAGAGGGCATCCGCTGAAAATCAGGGGAGGGAAGTTTCATGGCGACTCCAGGAAGTACTTCTTCACCGAAAGAGTGGTGGATCATTGGAACAGACTCCCACTCCAGGTGATAAAGGCCAGCAGCGTGACGGATTTTAAGAAAAAATAGGATACTCACGTGGGATCTTTAAGGGAGTAAATTCAGGGGGGATACTTGGAATGGGTAGACTTGGGGGCTATAGCCCTTTTCTGCCGCTTTTTTTCTGTTTCTATGTTTCTATAGTTCGGGTTCCTCTTTCCCATATAAATCACCTTGCACTTGCTCTCACTAAACACCATCTGCCATTTTGACACCTGGTCTCCCAGTCTCAGAAGGTCCTCTTGCAATTTTTCACAATCCAAGTTTTATTTAAAATTTGATAAAATGCTTATAAACATTTCAAAACGATATTCATTTAAAAAAACAACAACACAGAGACCATACTAAAAAAACAAAACAATCACTTACAGGAAAGAAAGGAAAGAGGGTTGAACATCAAATTTAATTATCTCACTAGTTATTCCAATCTCTAGATCATTGATAAATATGTTAAAAAGCAGCAGTCACAGCACAGACCCCTGGGGAACCCTACTATTTACCTTCTCCATTGAGAATATTGACCATTTAAACCTACTCTCTGTTTTCTTTCTTTCAACCAGTTCTTAATCCATAATAGGACATTACCTCCTATCCTATGACTCTCTAAATTCCTCAGAAGTCTTTCATGAGGTACTTTGTCAAATGCCTTATGAAAATCCAAATACACAATATCAACCGGCTCACCTTTATCCACATATTCATTCACCCCTTCAAAGAAATGCAGTAGATTGGTGAGGCAAGATTTCCCTTGACTAAATCCATGTTGGCTCTTTCTCATTAATTCATGCTTATGTATATGTTCTGTTATTCTGTTCTTTATAATTGTCTCTACTATTTTGCCCGGTACCATCAGACTCACTAGACTATAATTTCCCAGATCACCTCTGGTACCCTTTTTAAAAATAGGCATCACATTGGCTACCTTCCAGTCTTACGGTATTATACAGATCCCAACTGAATATTGGTTGTTGCCTGCATAAAGGGAATCATGTGCCATCGCCCTCTTCAAGTCCTCTTTCTCTCCCTCCTTATCCCAAAACCCTTCTCTTCCCCCAAAACAAGAAGTTGACTAGACTCTCAGCCTCCTCCCACCCACTGTAGGCCACTCTCAGGCCTAACCTTTCTACTCTTAATGGTCTAGGACAGGGGTGCCAAAGTCCCTCCTCGAGGGCCGCATTCCAGTCAGGTTTTCAGGATTTCCCCAATGAATATACATGAGATCTATTAGCATACAATGAAAGCTGTGCATGCAAATAGATCTCATGCATATTCATTGGGGAAATCCTGAAAACCCGACTGGATTGCTGCCCTCGAGGAGGGACTTTGACACCCCTGGTCTAGGAGGTTGTAAGGGCATATAAATGCCCATTTGCTTCTGTGGCTCAGTTGGACTCAAAATACTACCATGACCTCTAGCAGTACTAGAAAATGCTACTGTGCCTTGCAGTACTAGAAAATACCATAAGACAGACAGTAGAATTTGTGGTGGCCATTTTGAACGGGCATCATTCCTGCCTTTACAACCTCATTGATCAGGGCTAGGAATGATCAACCTTGGGGCCCTACAAAGTAAGTGGGTGGGGACCTGGTTGGGGGAGGAAATGGAGGGGCACTAGGAATCCCTAAGGACACTATATGGGAGTTAATTCATCAACTGTCAATATTCAGACCGATGCCTGGTCAGTTACATGAATAGTTAAAACATCCTTTCTGCTGTACTAACTTTATCTGCTTACTTAACTGGCTTGTGGTCAAAATATTGCTGGTAACTAGTTAACTACCAACTCGACCCAGATTCCACCTGAGCTTCACCCACAGATTGCCTCTTCGCTAAGTGGACAGTACAGGGCAATTAGTTTAATATTCAGTGGTACTGTTCACTTAAGTGCTCCTGAATATCAGCTGGTAGGCAGTCACAATTGATTTAACCAAGAAGGCGGCTCTTCTGCCTGGTTAAATCGCTTTGGATATTGGGTTCCAATATTATTACATAATAAATGCCTTATTTAATTAGTATATCAAAGGAACTGTACAAAGTTTGCATTATTGTATAATAAATTACTTACATGCTACGGAACATCTGCTTAACTAAAGTGTTGCTTTGAAAAATATAAAATCTGCCAATAATTAATAAAATTATTTGTACTGCAATCAGCAGACTGTAAAAAATTAGTGATTTTAGCCCTCTAAAGTGCCCATAAACTATGTTTGGTGATCTCTTCCATAAAAAAGTAAGATTTTACTTCACTTACCAGATCATTTGTGTGCAATATAATAAACATATTCCTTTGTGTTTATTTAAAAAAATGCATCCCCCCTAGGTGTAATAAATGTTAAACACCAAAATGGAGATAATTTATACAGCATTCTGTATCAATAAATGTATTTTGAACTATATTCCCTTGGAAAATGGTGGAAAGCAGCAGCAAGCTTGATCTCTAGTACACTTCTTTCTAAAGTCTGCATCTATCCTTTTGATAAGTCATTAGAAAAAAAAAATGGCGTGTGTCCTGGCACAACTATATCCTAGGGAAATGTTGACAGATGTGGAAATATAAATCAGTTCTGATGCACAATGTGTTGCCTCCAGAGGCATCTTCTGGTCCTCTGCTAAAGGTTAGCGAACTGTGCATAATTCTAAGATGCAGATACCATGTTAAGGAATAAATATAATGTACTAGGCTTTGCTACTTAGAAAATCTAATGCATGAATAATGTTCCATCTACACAATGGTCAGATGTAAATGAAATTGATTTTAGATGTAGTATACTGAGAGGCACTGACTTAACAAGCACAGCAAGACAAGGCAACTTGTCAAGACTGCAAAATTTATCATAGAGGTTATTCGTGTGAAAGAGAAACTGGGACACTGATAGGAATTACAGTTAGAAACGTGTGCCAAATAAAGCAAATGGATACTTTCATTTCAAATGTTATATGGACAAATACAAATCCAATTCTACTCAATTCTTCACAATCATGGAAGATGAATGAGTATCTGATTTTAAACCACTTAGATCACCTTGACAGGAGGAGAGTGTGGCCTAGTGGTTAGCGCTACAGCCTCGGCACCCTGAGGTTGTGGGTTCAAATCCTTTGCTGCTCCCTGTGACCCTGGGCAAGTCACTTAATCCTCCACTGCCCCAAGTACACCAGGACAGATAGGGGGAAAATGCTTGAAGAGCCTGTATGTCAAATGTTTTGAATGTGGTTGTATAACTACAAAAGACAATATACAAATCTCATTCCCTTTCCCCTAATAAAAATCTAAAATTTAACTATATGTAACTAATTATGGAATACAGCATGGACAATTAATTTCTCACAATCATGTAAATAAATGGAATAAGGATTACGTATTGGAATAGTTCCAGTTGCCACTGTTGAATTTATTTTGCAGCTCCAGACTATCATTCAATCTATGGCACAACAGTGTAGAATACTGAGGAAACAAGAATGTATTGAAGTTAGTACTGTACAGAAATGGGATGTAATTAGAAAGACAGCAGTTATTGTATTTCACATGGTATAAGCAGAGAATAAGAAGTGGAAGGGTAGGGGAGCAGACCGATGGTTAGATAAACCAGTTACAAACCAGGGAAGTCAGGGCTTAAATCCCAGCTCTCCCACTGGCAAATTAATTCAGGCTCTGTTGCTTCAGGCACAGCTTTCAAGAGTGAATTCAGTTGGGCAAAGAAATGACTGTGCCGTACATATATTCAGTACAAAGGTAAACCAAGAAGAGGACTTCCTTATTGTATAACCATCCTACCCAGAATGACATGTGGCATAGAACAAATTGGGTCTAAAATGGATGTTTCCAAAGGACTTGAAGAATATATAAAAAGGCGTATCACAAGCTAACTTAAGTGTGTCTATCTTCAATATTAGCTGTTCCCTTATAGAACAAAATAAGGTACTATCTATTTCTAAACAGTAGATTTACTTGCACCCATGCCCCGTCTTTGGCCATACCTTCTTTTTAGATCCTTGTAGTAGACTTTACATACGCTTTATAAAATATGTTTAGAAATTTGTGTGCTTAAATTCTAATTAATGAACATAAGAACATAAGAATAGCCTTACTGGGTTAGCCCAATGGTTCATCAAGCTCAGTAGCCCGTTCTCACGGTGGCCAATCCTGGTCACTAGTATCTGGTCAAAACCCAAGGTGTAGCAATATTCCATGTTACCAATATAGGGCAAACAGTGGCTTCCCCCATGTCTTTCTCAATAACAGACTATGGACTTTTCTTCCAGGAACTTGTACAAACCTTTCTTAAAACTAGCTACACTATCCGCTCTTACCACATCCTCTGGTAACACGTTTCAGAGCTTAACTATTCTGTGAGTGCAAAAAAATTTTTCCTATTGGTTTTAAGAGTATTTCCCTGTAACTTCTTCGAGTGTCCCCTAGTCTTTGTAATTTTCTACTCTACTCAGGCTTTTGTAGACTTCAATCATATCTCCCCTCAGCTGTCTCTTTTCCAAGCTGAAGAGCCCTAACCGTTTTAGTCTTTCCTCATACGAGAGGAGTTCCATCCCCTTTACCATTTTGGTCGCTCTTCTTTGAACCTTTTCAAGCGCCACTAAGCGCCAGATAAGGAAACCAGAATTAAACACAATACTCCAAATGATGTTGCACCATGGAGCGATACAGGGGCATTATGACATTCTTAGTTTTGTTAACCATCCCTTTTTTAATAATTCCCAGCATCCTGTTTGCTTTGGATTATGAGGGCCAAAGAATTTTGTTATTTAATGAGTATTCCATTTGGGTGGCAGTCCAAAGGAAGGTAGCGTCCCCATTCTGTTCTGAGCTGCAAGCAAAAAAAGGTGTCTTTTGCTTTGATTTACCCTGCTAAGCTTCGAGTGTGCACGCTGGGAAAACAACGGTGCTGCAATCGGCGGAGGAAGCGAAGGCATTTCTGGAAAGACTGAATGTGGCAACTTAAATGGTCTGGACCTTTCCTTATTATCTCTGAACCTCTTTTCTTGGAGTGGGAGAGAAAAAATGCATCATCAGTTTGTTAAAGAACCTATAGAATACTAGTGTAAGTTTGTAGCTATGGTCCTAAATTTAGGTGCAAGCACTTGCGCTAGCCAAATGGCTCATATAAATGTTCATGCGTAACTATAGGCAATTAGGTGCATAAATACAAGAATTCTATAACATGCATGTGTAAATGCCAGACTTGCCTCTGATCCTCCTATGCCTCTCCTTGGTTCATGCCCCACCCCCCAGTTGTACACGTTGGAATTTGCATGTACAATTTTTAGAATGCCAACTAGGGACAATTACACACAACTGCCAATTAGCACCAATTAACATCATTTATAGCCAATAATTGATTGTTAATGACAATTAGAAACTATTAATTTATTAAATTATGCCTTAAACTAAACATGTTCTATAAACTGTGTACACAACTACACATGCTAATCACTAACCCCCCTTTTTACTAAACCGCGATAGCGGTTTTTAGTGCAGGGATCCACGCTGAATGCTCCGCGCTGCTCCCGATGCTCATAGAGTTCTTATGAGCATCAGGAGCCACGCACAGCATTCAGCTTGGCTCCCTGCACTAAAAACTGCTGATGCGGTTTATTAAAAGGGGGGGTTAAGTTAGGTGCATTACTTTATGGACTTATGGGGTGTTTAATGTGATTTAGTAAAAGGGCCCTGAAATTGTTTTGCTTTGACTGCTTTATGGCACCCCCAAGAACTTGCTGCCCCGTGTAAAAGCCTAGTCTTTCTAATGGTTAATCCAGCCCTGCAAGCTTCAAGACTTCAGTGCAGTATTTTAACATGCTCGCTCCTTTGAAAAAAAGAAAAAGTTTAGAAGTGTTCTATAATGATTAAAGATAATTCACTTTGCATGTCTAAACCCATTTGACATTAAAGTTAAATGGAGACTTTAATACGCACAGAAGAAGTGATAAAAAGGGAAAAAAACATATTTTTAGCAACTAGATTCTAAAATACAACATGCTTGATAGAAACACTAAGCTCCCAAGATAGTTACCCATCATTAAAACAACAAAGGTTGTCAGCTATCTTGAGAACTGCTATAGCATTTCTGGTGGAATAACAGTTCCATTTTATTGTGATGTATCACAGACTCTGAGTAAGTTAATTGAGACTGTAAATTTCAAACAAAGTGGAAGAGTATAAAGAGTTTACAACTTGATTTACCCTCTTACTGATGGGTTCATAAATAATTTGTTTTTATTTTCTTCATCATGGACTTTGATGCCCTTACTATTGTTATGCTTATTGGCATTTGATATGCTGTACAGTTTTTTTTTATCAGGCACTCTATGTATTTTCGCTATCTGTTTAAAGTTAATGGCTATTTTTATTGTATATGTCAGTGATTCCTAGGGTTCTACAAACTTTCTGTGGACTCTCTTTAGGGGTTCGTGTCAGTTGAGACTGGAGCAATCCCCAGTCATTCCTGACCAAGCTGGCTCTGCTGACAAAATATCTGTCGAGTCCTCCCATACAGTGAAGCTGACCTGGGAAGGAGCACCTAGGGATCATTCCTGCCCCCTTTAGACTATCAATAATATTGTAGGCCTGAGGAGCTGTGGGGGAGTATGGTTTCAAGAAAGGGGGAGAAGGATCAGAGGGTAATGGGTTCGTCAGAGTATGAAAAATATTTTAGAGATTCTGCCATAGAAAAAAAAATGGGAATCACTGGTATATGCCCTGGTTGCTTTGTCTAGTCCTGTTTTTTATAATTATTATTGGAACAGGCTGCTGATTTATATATCTTTTCCTTTTAAGCAAATATCAATGAGAGACAGCACAGGAAGAAAAAAAAGAAGAAATTTTTTGAGAAAAATTCACAATACACACTTTTCATGAAAAATCTATCTATCTACATATGTGTATATACTGTGCAGTCCTTACATACTTTTAAACAATTGTTTGTATGTGTATATCTGTGTGTGGGGGAGGAGGGAAGTAATAAGCTACAGCAAAAAAATGACATTTTAACTCATCTCAGTTTACCATAGGAGTCACTAACCAGATAAATGTAGTATTATCTGGTACAAATTATATTACAAATATAGAGAAGGTCAAATTAGATGGGGGGGGGGGGGGGTTGTGCTATATGTTAAAGAAGGAATTGAATCAAACAAAATAAAAATTCTGCAAGACACAGATAGCAGTGTGGAATCCATATGGATAGAAATTCCATGTGTGAAGGGAAGACATACATTATAAATGTAGGGTTGTGCTACCATTCCTCAGGACAGAATGAGCAGATAGAAGAAGAAATATTTTCAGAGATTAGGAAAGCTGGCAAATTGGGCAACAGTATAATAATTGGTGATTTCAATTACTATATCAGTAATGTATAATTATTCCACACCTAAACCAACCTACCTAACTGGAGCATCCTTAGGATACACACAATTAAATATGGTAGAGAAAAAGACCTCAGTTATGCTACATAGGTCAGAAAAAAAACCTCCACCATATGCAATCAAGCAGGAGCTAAATAATTATCTTCATATTGACAGAGACAAACACATATTCTTCTGCTTTCTTTGTGTAACATCCACAATATTAGATTTCAATTAGTCATATGTGGAATCCCAGGGTCAACAGTAATTAATAGTCAATAGCACATACAAACATCAGCTTGCGCTGTCAGAAACTTCACTTGCTTCACAAAAATATTTAACTGGAGAGAAATACTATTGCTCTCAATCAGTCTATGTCTCAGACAATGAGTTACTACTCTTCAGCATGACACGGAATCCCCATTTCACCCACAGCTGCATCAGGGATTGTCACTATAAATTAAAAGTGAAATTCAAACTTCCAGCTTGATAGCTCTATTGACACACCAGTAAAAAAAAAAATTACTGGTGTGTGGGTATGTAAGTAGACCTCTTAAGCTGGAAGTTTGAATTTCACTTTGAATTTAAATTACTGATCTCAGTTATCCCAACATTGACTGGTTAAATGTTATATCAGGGAATGCTAGGGAGGTAAAATTTCTAGACATAATAAATGGCTGCTTCTTGGAACAACTGGTCCAGGAACTGATAAGAGGGATAGCTATTTTAGATTTGGTCCTTAGTGGAAGCAAAGCAAAGTACAGGAGGTAACTGTGTTGGGTCCACTGAGAAACATGATCAAATTTGAGCTGATACCTAGAGTGACATCACAAAAGAAATCTACTGTAGTAGCATTTAATTTTCAAAAGCGCAACAATGATAAAATGAGGAAAATAGTTAAAAAGAAGCTAAAAGGATCAGTTACAAACATTAGAACTATAAACCAGACATGGATGTTATTTAAAAATACCATCATGGAAGCCCAGACCAGATGTATTCCATGTAGTATCAAAGGTGGAAAGAAGAAAAAACAAGAGCCAGAATGATTAAAAAGTGAAGTGAAAGAGGCTATTAGAACAAAAAAAAAAAAATAATTTAAAGAATGGAAAAAGGATCAAAATGAAGAAAATAGCAAACATAAGTACTGGAAAGTTAGATGCAAAGCACTGATAAAGAAAACTAAGAAAGAATATGAAAAGAAACTTACCAAAGAGGCAAAACTTATAGTAACTATTTTTTTTTAGGTACATCAGAAGCAGAAAACATGTGAGGGAATCCATGAGACTGTTGGATGATCAAGAAACAAAAAGGGCACTCAGGGAGGATAAGGTCATGGCAGAGAGACTGAATGAATTCTTTGCTTTGGTCTTTATGTAAGAAGATGTAAAAGTTCTACCTGAATCAAAAATGGTATTTAAAGGTGATGATGCAGAGGAACTGAAAGAAATCTCTGTGAATCTGGAAGATGTACTAAGCCAAATAGATACGTTAAAAAGTGATAAATCACCTGGACTGGATGGTATATATCACAGTGTACTAAAATAACTCAAACACGAAATTGCTGACCTGCTGTTTGTGATCTGTAACCTGTCACTAAAATCATTTGTAGTACCCAAAGATTGGATGGTGGCTAATGTTATGCCAATTTTTAAAAAGGGTTCCAGGGGAGATCCAGGAAATTACAGACTGGTAATCCTGACTTCAGTGTCAGGCAAAATAGTAGAAACAATTATAAAAAAATAAAGCTGTAGAACACTTACCCACTCTTTTAAGTGCTAACCGATTTAGAAAATAAGAACATAAGAATATAAGAAGCGCCATCTCCAGATCAGAATATAATGGGTGTGTTAGCATTTAGTGCATGCTTAATTAGTTTGTGCACACTAAATCTATTAGTGCACCTTAGTAAAAGGACTCCTTAGACAAATATGATTTAATGAGACAAAGTTAGCATGGGTTCAGCCGAGGGAGATCTTGCCTTAAAATCAAATACCAAAGAGGTGTACTGAGATGTGTCTGAACCAACTTCACCTCTAAAACTAGCCACTGATGTAATATAAAGCTAATTGATAACAAGCCTCAGAGACCTTGAATTCAAGCAGTGTGCTGCTAGATGCATCATCAGGTCAGAATCTCAATCATTGGCTTGTGGCACAAACATATATGTGCTTTAAATATTTTTAAATATATTTTTTCAAATAAATATTAAATAGAAAATGTTTGAAACTATAAGGTAATCAAAATATCAAACATTCAACAATAGTGCATAAACTAATAATCGGCACTTATTTTACTGATATTCGGCACTGGACTTAAGACCCGACGGGGCCACCGTTTCACCTGTACCGGCTTCGTCAGGGGAAATGCCAAAACAGTGCGGAACAAGACTTATCCTTGATTCAAATGTGCTGCTCTCAAAATGGCCATCGTTGAATGTTTGATATTTTGATTACCTTATAGTTTCAAACATTTTCTATTTAATATTTATTTGAAAAAATATATTTTAAAATATTTAAAATATTTAAAGCACGTATATGTTTGTGCCACAAGCCAATGATTGAGATGATGCATCTAGCAGCTCACTGCTTGAATTCAAGGTCTCTGAGGTTTGTTATCAGTTAGCTTCATAATACATCAGTGGCTAGTTTTAGAGGTGATCTTGCCTTACCAATTTTCTGGACTTCTTTGTAGGTTGAATAAACAGGTGGATAAAGGTGAGCCAGTTGATATAGGGCTCCTTTTACGAAGCCACGTTAGCAGCTTTATCGTGCGCGACTTTTAATCACGCGCTAACCCCCGCGCTAGCCAGAAAACTACCGCCTGCTCAAGAGGAGGCGGTAGCGGCTAGCATGACCGGCAGTTTACTGCGCGCTATTACATGCGTTAAACCACTAACACGCCTTCGTAAAAGGAGCCCATAGTGTAACTAGATTCTCAGAAAGCTTTTGACAAAGTTTTTCATGAGAGGTTCCTGAGAAAACTAGAGTCATGTAATAGGAGGCTACATTGAGAATTAGGAATTGGTTATTGGATAGAAAACAGAGGGTAGGGTTAAATGACCATATTTCTCAATTGAGGAAGGTAAATAGTGAAGTTCTGCAGGGATCTCTTACTGGGACTGGTGCTATTTAACTTACCATATATACTCGAATATAAGTCAATCCGAATATAAGTTGAGACCCCCATTTTACTCCCCAAAAGGAGTATAAATGGTTGACTCAAATATAAGTCACTAACAAAAAGGCAGAAGTAGTCAAAAGGTTCTAAGAGTGGTAACTCAATGACAAAAATTCTTGTGAATGTCAACACGACTTCAAAATAAGATAATATAATAAACTAGCTGATGCCCCGGCGTTGCACGGGTATTTAATTATAGCAATAACACTGTAAATGGATTCAAATAAAGATACTTTATAGTGGTGAATGAAATTATTTTTTTACAGCTTAATAAAAAGTACAATATTCAAATTATAATGTGAAATATTTGACAAAATGAATACAATACAACTAACGCAAAATGTGATTATAAACAACATTTTTAGTTTCACCTCCTGGAGCAAGAACATATAAATTATTGGGTGAACCCACCCTTGAGCAAGCAACATGGAGTTGTGGGCCGCGAGACCCCCAGAACATATCACCCCAGGTAGTGAGGGATCTGCATACCAAGTTTCGTTCAAATCGGTCAAGCCGTTTTTGAATTACAGTGAGAATGGCAGCTTTTTACATTTTTCCATTGACATGAATGGGTGAAATCTGATTTTCTGTTTGTAGCTCCGTCCACGTGTGCAGGTGGGCCGCGAGACCCCCAGAACATATCACCCCAGGTAGTGAGGGATCTGCATACTAAGTTTCGTTCAAATCGGTCAAGCCGTTTTTGAATTACAGTGAGAATGGCAGCTTTTTACATTTTTCCATTGACATGAATGGGTGAAATCTGATTTTCTGTTTGTAGCTCCGTCCACGTGTGCAGGTGGGCCGCGAGACCCCCAGAACATATCACCCCAGGTAGTGAGGGATCTGCATACCAAGTTTCGTTCAAATCGGTCAAGCCGTTTTTGAATTATAGTGAGAATGACAGCTTTTTACATTTTTTCCATTGACATGAATGGGTGAAATCTGATTTTATGTTTGTAGCTCCACCCACGTGTGCAGGTGGGCCGCGAGACCCCCAGAACATATCACCCCAGGTAGTGAGGGATCTGCATACCAAGTTTCGTTCAAATCGGTCAAGCCGTTTTTGAATTACTGTGAGAATGGCAGCTTTTTACATTTTTTCCATTGACATGAATGGGTGAAATCTGATTTTCTGTTTGTAGCTCCACCCACATGTGCAGGTGGGCCGTGAGACCCCCAGAACATATCACCCCAGGTAGTGAGGGATCTGCATACCAAGTTTCGTTCAAATCGGTCAAGCCGTTTTTGAATTACTGTTAGAATGGCAGCTTTTTACATTTTTTCCATTGACATGAATGGGTGAAATCTGATTTTATGTTTGTAGCTCCGCCCATGTGTGCAGGTGAGCCGCGAGACCCCCAGAACATATCATCCCAGGTAGTGAGGGGTCTGCATACAAAGTTTCGTTCAAATCGGTCAAGCCGTTTTTGAATTACTGTGAGAATGGCAGCTTTTTACATTTTTTCCATTGACATGAATGGGTGAAATCTGATTTTCTGTTTGTAGCTCCGCCCACGTGTGCAGGTGGGCCGCAAGACCCCCAGAACATATCACCCCAGGTAGTGAGGGATCTGCATACCAAGTTTCGTGCAAATCGGTCAAGCCGTTTTTGAATTACTGTGAGAATGGCAGCTTTTGACATTTTTTCCATTGACATGAATGGGTGAAATCTGATTTTATGTTTGTAGCTCCGCCCACGTGTGCAGGTGGGCCGCGAGACCCCCAGAACATATCACCCCAGGTTGTGAGGGATCTGCATACCAAGTTTCGTTCAAATCGGTCAAGCCGTTTTTGCGTGATCGCGGCACATACACACACACACACATACATACACACATACATACCTCCGATTTTATATATAGAGATATTAGTGAAATTGGGTAACCTCAGTGCGGAGGATCAGCGAAGGGAGAATTTCTCCAGCGCTTCACACAACAAGGCAGAGGCAACCATACCCCTGCCTACACACCATCATTGGGTACCTCATGTGTACTTTAAATCAAAATGTGGATCAAACCACAGTGAAATAACTAATAAAACACAGGTGAAATCGATCATTGAGACCACTCTGAGAACCCCCCCCAGCCAACTCCCCAAACAATGACAACAGACTTAGCTTCAAGTAGTCTTCATAAATCACACAGAAGAAACAGGGGGAAGTAGGTTGACTACTTCAGTCTTTTTCATTAGTATCTTTTTCAAGTTTCAGTGGCAGGTTATTTGGAGTAGTGCAGCGTTCAAATATAAGTCAGGCAACTTAATATTCAATTGCCCTGCCCATATATGCACCCAGTGCCCCCTCCCTCCCCTGTCAGGCACTGCACCCAGCTTCCTTCCCTCCATCCCCTGTCAGACCCTGCACCCAGCCCCCTACCTGCCAGGCACTACACCCATCCCCTTTCCTTAATTTATTTCCTCCCTCCCAGGCTCTGCACCCTGCCCCCTCCCTGCCCTGTCCGTTGTACCTGCTCTGCCAATCCCTGGTGGTCCAGAAGTACAGCGACCAGGAGTAAGATTTTCGTGCTTCTGCCCGCTGCTAACCCATTCGGTCGGTCACTGCTGTGGTCATCGCGAGTTCCAGTTTCTTTAGCTGCTAAGCAGCATGAGCAGGAGAGTGTTTTGGCGCTGCTACTCAGCGCTGAACAGCTTCCTGACGGGCTCCCATGAATTCTCGTGAGAATTTGCAGGAGCCAGTCAGGAAGTTGCTCAGCACTGAGCAACAGCACCAAAGCATGCTGCTGCTCATGCTGCTTAGTGGCTGAAGAAACCAGGACTCATGGCAGCTATAGCAGTGACCAACCAACCAGGTTAACAGCAGGGCAGGAGCATAGAAAGCTCGCTCCTGCCTGCTGCACCACTGGACCACCAGGGATCGTCAGAGCAGGTACGATGGACAGGGCGGGGCAGGGTGCAGAGCCTGATGTTGGCTTGCAGTAAGTTTGGGAAGGGGCGCTGGCCCAAAAATCACATATATACGGTATTTATAAATGATCTTGAAATTGGAATGAGTGATGTGATTAAATTTGTTCAACGTTGTTAAAATGCAGGCAGATTGTGAAAAATTGCAGGCAGACTTTGCAAAAAAAGACCCTCATGGACCACTACCTTGGATTTCACTAATAGAAATTGCTTACAACATTTCCGTGTGGCCTTTGGTACATCTGGAAACATTTGTATTTTCAAAGAAGAGAACATAAAATTATGATATTTGAAATATAGTCTCAAAATCCAATCCCTATCATAATCTAAGGTTAAAGTCACAAATAATGGTGAAGGAATAGCATTGCCTTTCCTTGAGGATTCCAAAAAAGTGGAAAGGTCCAAACTATCCTGTGAAATAGGAGAAAGAGAAAGAGGACCTTCTCCCACTACATGGTCAGATTTTTTCTTAAAGGCTGGTAGGTGGAAGAGTCTAGAAGGAGGTGGAATGGACTGCTGAGGCACCTTCAAAATTTCTAACATATATTTCCTAAACATATCCTATGCTGAAATTCCAGGAATCCTAGGAAAATTAATCATAGATTCATCTTCTCACCACATTTTCAAAATTCTCACATTTAAACTCTAAAGAAGTAGATCCTTTAACTAAAGCTGAAGTTAAGGTTCTCAAAGATTTACTTTCAGTCTCCAGAGTTTGTACAGAATTTTCTAGTAGAAGAACTAGTGATTCCTTTAAATCCATTATCTGTTCTACTTTGTCAATTCTACCATTTTCCAAGCTTATTTGAGAGCTCATAGACTGCCCTAGTGCCACTATTGTTTTCCATATATCTTCTAAATTAAATA
Organism: Geotrypetes seraphini; assembly: GCF_902459505.1. NCBI lineage: Eukaryota > Metazoa > Chordata > Amphibia > Gymnophiona > Dermophiidae > Geotrypetes > Geotrypetes seraphini. The sequence goes on from NC_047088.1 coordinate 61,037,689, forward strand.
CCTGTGGTTTCACTGGTGAAAAGATAATAAAAGTTAATGATACCTCCTGTTCCAACCAAACTTCCAGCCATTTGTACAGTGTTTCATTAACTGCTATCATAGCAGGCTTGCTCTTTATTACTGCTTGATCACCCTGCATTCCTATTGCGACCCCCACAGCAATGGTATTGGTTGTGCTCGACTCGGAAGTAGCATGGATGTAATCAAAGTATGCTGTTCCCAGATCTGCTGCACCCTCACACTGACTAGATGAACTTCTCGAAAAAAACTCCAAGGGGTAATGAAATGCTGTTACTTCTCACCTTTACCAAACTTCAGTGAACCCCCGAATGATGGTCCAACAGCAAACTGATCCATAGTTGTTTGAGACATTTTAGGAGTTTTATTTATTTATTCAATTTTCTATACCATTCTCCCAGGAGAGCTCAGAACGGTTTACATGAGTTTATTCAGGTACTCAAACATTTTTCCCTGTCTGTCCCGGTGGGCTCACAATCTATCTAATGTACCTGGGGCATTGGAGGGATTAAGTGACTTGCCCAGGGTCACAAGGAGCAGTGTGGGTTTGAACCCGCAACCCCAGGATGCAGAGGCTGTAGCTTTAACCACTGCGCCACACCAAAATTTTAAGTTTCCCTTGGCACTTCAAAGGCATCTTGGTCTAAAAACACATCTGTTCCTAAAACATCTTGACAACTGATCCACTTATCTCTTTCCTCTCAATAGGACCTACTGTTCTTTTGATCACTTTTCTCCTCAACAATGAATTTCCTGTCTAATTACTTCTCTTTCTTCTTCCCCTCTTGAAGTCAGTCAATTTGTACCTTTGCTTAATCTTTTGTAAACCGCATAGAACTTCACGGTATTGCGGTATATAAGCTGTTATTATTATTATTATTATTATTATAAGAGTTGCTGCTGCTAAGGTTCAGCAATAGGACACCATCTTATCCCCACCATTTTCTAAGATCGAGAGCACATTTTTAGATGCAAACATGGCCATACACTTACAAGTTGGATCCCCCAAAATATCACTGTTTGAATCCTCTGAAATTTCTTGGCATATCCTGAAAATTCAAAATAGCTAGAACACCAGAAATACTGTAAACATAAAGTGAGTGGGGGACACTGATGCACCTACACATACAGATGTGCTTTCATATGCCTATGGTAGGGTTTGTTTGGGTTTTTTTCAAGACAGTAGGCCAAAACACTTTAAAGAGGAACAAGAAAACCTGAACTTATGTCACCTGCTCTTTATGATTGATAGTAGAGAATGACACGGTGACAAAATTAATCACCGTTCCCGTCCCTGCGAATAACTGCGGGAAATAACCCCATGTCATTTTCTAGTGTCTATTTCAACCTCAGTCCTTCTACACCAGCATTCTTCAAAGCAAAGCTGGCGGGTTAGTGGCTGTGCTTATGTGAGTCAAGGATAATGAAGCCATTGTGACATCACTGATGTGATTGGCTCTTAGGCACTGGTGGAATGAGGCATTATGACATCACAATATCTGCTCTGGATACCAGAGACTGTCATTCTGTAGTGTCTGTTTCAACCTCAGTCCTTCTACACCAGCATTCTTCAAAGCAAAGCTTGCGGGTCAGTGGTTGTGGCCATTCATACTCTGATTCTTCCCTCTCTCCTTAAAGAATGACTTGAAGATGGTTTCCAGTGGTTATCCGCGGGGACGGGAACAGTGATTAATTTTGTCACCGTGTCATTCTCTAATTGATAGGTCCTTTTTTCTAAGGTGCACTAACCGATTTAGCACGCAAACTGATTTAGCATGCGCTAATTGAATTAGCGCACGCTAAACACTAATGCATCCATAGACTAACAATCACGCATTGACCTTTAGCATGTGTTAATTTGATTAGTAGGTGCTAAATCAGTTAGCACGCGTTAAATTAGGTAGCACACCTTAGTAAAAGAGGGGGCTAGTATCAGGTATGTGACAAAAAAATTGATAAATAAGAATCAGATTTAAACTAAGGAAATTATTTCGGCTGGCAGGCTAAAATGACAATCTAGTTTTTTAACAAGTTGCTCAACAGGTGTTTCCTATAATTACAAAGTAAATATCCCTTTGTTCCTAAGATTTTCAAAACATAATTCATTGCCATCTTCTCAGTTTTTGTCAACTGTACATTTATTTAGAATGACTTCTTAGGGCATATGTAGATTACAAAGATTTTAAGATGTCTAATAGTCTCTGTAGTTGCATTAAGAGAATAGATATAGTTTATTTTAAGGGAAAACACCTGTTAGTCAGTAACTAAGGTGCAGAGTTGGTCTAGTAAAGAAACAGAGCCTCAGATACAGTAACCATATTTCCTTTTTTCTCAGAACATCTGTGAAGTATAATTATAATTAGGCATGCTTTGAATATTAATCTTCTAATGTCATTGATGTAAAGTCCTAGAATACAGTAAACCATTGCTATGCCAAAGTAGTGCTTTATTTAAGAGCTCTACCAGATGTTCCAATCATTTCATTTAGATTTTGTCCATCAGGAAAACAGTTGCTACTCTTGGGAATCTCATTTTTTTGCCAACTTGCAGGGAGATAATCTTATTCCATAACAGTAAGTAGAATTCTAGAGATCCCTTGTAATATGGTTTAGGAATACATACCCTTAGTGAGTCATCAATAGGTATTGAGAACTATTGGGAACCACAAGAACAAGGGGGCACTCTGAGAAATTGAAAGGAGACAGGTTTAGAACCAATGCTAGGAAGTTCTTTTCACTCAGAGGGTGGTGGGCACCTGGAATGCGCTTCCGGAGGTTGTGATAGGACAGAGTACATTACGGGGTTTTAAAGAAGGATTGGATAAATTCCTGAAGGATATGGGGATTGAGGGATACAGATAGAGGTAGAGATAGGATTATGAAAGGATATAGATAGAAGCATAAAGGGGAATAAAGGGTTTTAGACAAGGATCACCTTACAGGTCATGGACCTGATGGGCCGCCGTGGGAGTGGACTGCTGGGCGCCATGGACCTCTGGTCTGACGCAGCGGAGGCAACTTCTTATGTTTTTATGTAGACATTTCAGAACAACATCCCATATAGGGCTGAAACTTCATTTAGCATAGTATAGCTACAGGTAAGGCAAAAAAAAACAAACCCAAAAACAACCCAACCACTAACCCCCTAGAGTTTTTGTTGTTTTCTATGCAACCTCTTTGAATTTCAACAAGAAATTTTGCCATGCTTCCTTAGTCATCATACTTACATATTACTGTTAAACAACATGTAATTATCTTAAGCTACGTTAATGTTGCTGATAGTTTAGCACTACTAATTATTATTTTTTTAGCATTAAAATGTTAAAGCTAAAACACAGTAAAATTACGGTACATCATTCAGACAATAAAATCAACATTGTCAGAATTTTGTAGTCATTTTGAATGTTCAAAGTGTGTACCCCCTAGGTTTTACACAGGTCTTCAGAAACGTTGGGAAGTTCTTAAAAGCTTTGTCGATCTGTCCCTGTGGCAGGCTGCCCCAGATCATCTGCAGTGCTTCCTTGGGTTTGACAGCCTCCAACAATGCTCCCCAGAAAAAAAAGGCAATGCCACTGTGACATCATTAACAGTAAGCAGGTACCCTGTTTGTTTTTTGGGGAGTTGTTTTTTTTTTGGGGGGGGGGTTCAAGTAATGGTAGTTTTATAGTGCAAATATTTTTGAATGCACAAAAATCACTGGGTAGTCATGCTAAAAAAGTCTGTGACTTTGGGCTCCTTTTACGAAGGTGCGCTAAGCGTTTTAGCGCACGCATCAGATTAGCGTACGCTATAGCGCACGCTAGCTGAAAATCTACCGCCTGCTCAAAAGGAGGCGGTAGTGGCTAGCGCGCATGGCAATTTAGCACACGCTATTCCGCGCGTTAAGGCCCTAACGCCCCTTCGTAAAAGGAGCCCTTTGTGTCTAAAGATAATCTCATTCTACTCGGCACATAAACACGGAAGCAACAAATAAAGCTTTAAAAGTTCATGTTGAAATTCCAAATGGCTGCTGAGAAAACAGCAAAAAAAATTAGTTTTTTAAATTTCTCTTTGCCTCACCCTGTGGGTCAAAAAAGAGATACCCTAGCTAATATATTCCAGATTCCAGATATTTTACAAAACCCCAAATTCTGTAAAGTATGCCTATAGTTAAACGCCTATATGCTCACACCAAGCCGATGTAAGTGCCTAACTTAGGGCTCCTTTTACAAAGTCACTTTAGGCTTTTTTATAGCTGGCCATGGCGGTATTAGCATCAATGCTCATAAAATTCCTATGGGTGTTGGAGCTAATACCACTGCGGACGGTGATAAAAAGGCCTAACGCGGCTTTCTAAAAGGAGCGGATTAATCAAGTAATACACTAAATCGGCACCGCTAATCAGCACACAACACCTCATAAATGACACTAATTGGAGTTAATTAGCACCTAACTTGGTAGGTATGATTGTACAATAGTTAGGTACCTAGTCCAAAGCATATGCCTAAAAATGGGTGTGGTCAGGGTGGATTGTGGGTGTATTTTGGACTTAGGTGACTTTTATTGAATTAGATGCCTAACTTAGGGGCTGGAATTTTGGACAGGAAACTCATGGCAGAAATAGGGTGTGCTTAAATATTATAATACTTAGCACCGCTTAAGTATATTAAGCATGATTTTATAACGGGTGCCTAACTTTTATAGAATTGCACTTAGCACCAAACTAGTCAGTGCCGTTTTTTTAGGCGACAAATAGATAGAGATATGATAGAGACCTTCAAGATCATGAGGGGCATAGAGAGGGTGGATAGGGACAGATTCTTCAGACTGAAGGGGACAACAAGTACGAGGGGGCATTTGGAGAAACTGAAGGGAGATAGGTTCAAAACAAATGCAAGGAAGTTTTTTTTCACCCAAAGGGTCGTGGACACTTGGAATGCGCTACCGGAGGAAGTGATCAGGCAGAGTACGGTACAGGGATTCAAACAGGGATTGGACGGATTCCTGAGGGATAAAGGGATCGTGGGATACTGAGAGAGGTGCTGGGATGTAGCACAAGTATAGAAAGCCATTCAGGTCGTGCATGTGCAAGACCGGAGGGTTAGGACTTCGATGGGAAGATAGGACTTCAATGGGAAACCAAGGTGGCAAGGGGGCCCCTTCTGGTGATTCAGACAGGTCGTGACCTGTTTGGGCCGCCGCAGGAGCGGACTGCTGGGCAGGATGGACCTGTGGTCTGACCCGGCGGAGGCACTGCTTATGTTCTTATGTTCTTTAAATCTAGAATCAGGCCCAAAATGCTCCCTGAATACGGACATGTTGATGTGCAAGAGTGCTCTGCAAATTACTTCACACAAGGTGTTACACATATAATTAGCAGTACTTATACAGTAAACTAAAACTTAACCTTATATAACAGGTCTTTAACCAAAGGAAGCTCGACGCAGTTAACAATAAATTTAAATAAATAAATAATAAAGTAAACTGAAATACAAGAGTTAGTTTTCAAAATGTTTAGCGAATAAAAAAGTTCTTAGAAGTTTATGGAAGAGTTGGAAGGAACTGGAACACCTCAAAATTAGGGGAAATTCATTCCATAGTTGGGTAAATTTAAACGCCAGAGAGCTGCTAAAATTCTTAACTCCTTGAATTCCTTTCCTAGAAAGAAGAGAAAGTTTAAATCGATGAATGCCTCTCACATATAAAAATCTATAAACATTCCATAGCAGAGGAACAAGAGGAGCAAAGATACCATGTAAAATCTTAAAAACAATACATAAACACTTAAACTGAATTCTAAAATAATCCGGGAGCCAATGGAGAGAGAAAAGCAAAGGAGTCACATGGTCGAATTTGCTCTTTCCATAGATCAACTTCAAGGCGGTATTCTGAATCAATTGTAGTCTTTGAAGGCAGTTCTTAGTGAAGCCGAGATAAATGGTGTTACAATAATCTAACCGGGATAATATAACAGATTGGACCAAAACAGAAAAATGACGTTGATGGAAAAGAGATCTGACCTTCCTCAACATTCATACGCTGAAAAAACATTTCTTAATCAGAGAGTTTATTTAGAAACATAGAAACATAGAAAGATGACGGCAGAAAAGGGCTACAGCCCATCAAGTCTGCCCACTCTATTGACCCACCCCATTAAGTCTGAATGCTAATGACCTAGTTCTTTGACTCGACCCTCGTAGGGATCCCACGTGGATGTCCCATTTATTCTTAAAGTCGAGCACGCTGGTGGCCTTGATCACCTGCACCGGAAGTCTGTTCCAGTTATCTACCACCCTTTCTGTGAAGAAATACTTCCTGGTATCACCACTAAATTTCCCTCCTCTGAGTTTGAGCGGGTGCCCCCCTTGTGACCGAGGGGTCCCTTGGGAAAGAATATATCGCTTTCCGCCTCGACACGGAACCCATGTACGTACTTAAATGTCTCAATCATGTCACCCCTTTCCCTGCGCTCCTCTAGGGTATAGAGCTGCAGTTTGGAGGAGAATCAAAAAGTATTCCCAAAATCTTAGAGGAGAACTGAATTTGTAGGGAGGCTCCAGAATCCAAAAGTACAGTGGAAGGAAGATGATCAATTTTGTGCTTAACCACAGACGTTTAGTTTTAGCTGCATTTAGCTTCATTCTGGACAGACATAGCCCAAGTTTGAAGTCTTAGAGATACAGTGATTTATTTTAAAAGTTAAATTGGTAATATTTGGACAATCTCAATCAGTATAAAAATGTCATCCGCATAAGTAAAAAGTGTTTCCCACGCTGACAGCTTATAAATATTCAAAGTTGTCATATAAAGATTGAACAAAATTGGGGGAAAGCAGAGAGCCTGGGGAACTCTGCAAGGAGGTTGCCAGGAATTAAAACTATTACCATCAATATTAACTGAATATAATAATAATAATAACTTTATTCTTGTATACCGTCATACCCAGAGAGTCTAGGCGGTAAGATTGGAACAATAAAAATTTAGAAAACCAAACAAGAACAACCTGATTAAGACCAATATCTGAACGTGATTGGGCAAAATGTCATGATGTGCTACATCGAACACCGCGGACAAATAAACCGGGAGCAAAATTGAACATTTATTTTGAAATCGTTAGTGCTATCAAATGCAACCAGTATAAACTCAGAAGCCCCATTTTCTCAAATGTGACAAAAATCTGGGTTTTAATGCAATATAAAAAGCACCTGCTATTAGGCACCTAGATTGGTTGTACCTGCTGATCTAGACACCCTAACTTATATTTTAATTGGTTTCAATTAGTACTGTTAAGTGAACAGTGGCATAAAAAAAAAAAATAAACCAACAATTAAAAACCAATTAAAAAATAATAATTTGGGGGTAGATGCCTAACTCTGAAGGTACCATATAGATGTCCGCACTGAGGCACCTACCAGCACCTACCCGAGTCTACCTAAAAAGTAGGAATGGTTAGATGTGGAGTTTCAGTATGGATTGTATTAGGCATCAATAGGCACCTACCCTAGATGTGCCTGCACTACTAACTCTATATTATCAAATTAGCACATGTTAATTATAATATGCTAGCTGGATAATACAGGAATGCCTGTTCCCTGCCCATTTATATGCCCTCTCCCAACATATTTGTAAAAAAATCAGACATTTGGCACTCGCACCACTGCGTCCTGCTAAACTTAACACTAACAACCTTCACACTCAAATAATCGTTCTACAAACTGTGGTGACAAAAACTTGGCTGCAGCTTTATGTACTTCAACAAGAATTCAAATAACAATGTAATTCCATTTTATCACCCCTCTTCCTAGGTGCCCCTCCCCCAAACTCTCCTTTTTCCCAACAGATAATTGGTCATGACCTAGCTGCTCTACCACTAACCCCCTCTTCTACAAAACCGCGCTAACGTTTTTTAGCGCAGGGAGCTTCGCTGAATGGCCCGTGCTGCTCCCGACGCTCAGAGGAACTCAATGAGCATTGGGAGCAGGGCGGGCCATTCAGCGCGGCTCTGCGCTAAAAAACATTAGCGTGGTTTTGTAGAAGAAGGGGGTAAATCCCAGTATATCATATTTAATTCCAAGTATCCCATTTGCAAGACCTGCAGTGCCGCCTGACCTCACAGCTATCTGTGGTGGTGTCGCACACAGTATACAACATCATAATACCTCTTACACCCATCACAAAATGAGTGGCTGCCTGGAATGCCCCCCTCCCCCACCCATTTCCACACAGCTGCAACCTACCACCACCTCCAAAATCCCCCCACAGATCACCAACAACTAAACATTGAACAAGTCATCCTCCCAGGGAAAAAACAACCTCAAATACAAATAAAAATAACCAAAAAGACACCCTTTCACCCAAACCTTCCCTAACTCTCCTTCCTGATCTCCTACCTTCTCGTAAATCGCACAACTCCCAAAAATCTTTTCCACACAAACTCCGGCCCAAATTATCCAATCAGTGCCTCTTCCCCTCTGCCCTGTCACTAACCTCCTATCCCCTTATTCAAACCGCCATCCAGTATTCAAACTTCCAACCAATCGCATACCCCTACCACTCGCACACACTATCCACCTTGCCTTATCCCCAATCCCCCCCTTCAATACATCTCTCACACAGTGGGCTCAGCCAATGTTATTAGCCCACTGATTACCTTATTGGACCTCCCTTTAACACATGGGTTAGCAAGTGCTAACAGTCATTGTAGCCTATTGGCTTGTGCTAACCATGTATTAAAGGGTTAATACCCTTTATTAAAATGGCCCTTTAGATTGTAAGCTCTTGAAGGACAGGACAATACTCAAAATATATGAATGTATCTCAATTTGGCCTGCTATGCAAGTGCCAGAATTCTGCTAAATTAAAGATACAAGTGGCTTTTTCTAAATCACTACATTTTTTTTTGTATATGTCACAAACCACAACAAACATGTGAACTGGTTCTTTTTTTTTTTTTCAAATATAAAGCCACCTAATCCTTCTCAAATTACCTCCTACACATATAAATGTCACCTAATTCTTTAGAGAGACTCCCCCCATCAAATAGCAGTCAACCCCCTCCCCCCTTCCCCCCCCCCCGAAAATATGCCAGAGAACAAAGCCAAAAAAGAAAATAGGGAGAAGGCCAATACAGTTCCATCTCATGGTTAAAAAGCAGTTTTATTAGTCGAACTCAATGCAGATTTTGCATTTCGGCACCGAAGCACCTGCCTCTGAAGTCAACACTTCAAATCAGACAAATATGGATTGCTAGTGTACACAATCTCAGCTTTGAAAATAATTCTACATGCAAATGACACCAGCGCAAGGTTTTAAAATTATAACCAGGATTTATGAATTATTGGTTCTATTTTCCCATTATTAGATCAAAAGAACAGCATAATTGCTTACGTTGCGCTCATGGGAGATCATCATCGTGGCCAAAGGCTGGCCTTCTCACAATGGTCTCGTCTCTCTATCTCATTACAGTCTATTATATAACTTTTGGTTTAGTGACATCATCAAGTTTGACGACCAATAACATTTCTATGGGTGGTCTTAAAGTTTAGACAAAGAAACATTCCTCCATGTTTAAAAGTTAGTCAAAGTTTCAGATGATTTCTGAATTAACATTAACATTCAAAAGAATTCACAATTATTAACATGGTAAATTCTCAGTCCTTCCATGCTGACAAGTTCTGAGCCTTAAAGGAAAAAAACTCCTAAGCTGACAGATTCAAATTGCACAGCCTTACACAGAAATCTTACTCAGGAGAAAAAGGGGGGGTTAAATCCCCCTCTCCTCTCCCTGAAGCGTGGGCTTTCAATGCCCCCCTTCTCCCTATTCTTGAGACTGACTCTAATCACTTCCAGATGTTGTGCTCAAGATTTTTTCTTAATGTTTCTGCTTATAAAACCATTTATATAAACCATTTATATTTTACATTCATGTCACCACATATTACATTCAGGGGCCCCAAACATTCATAATTTCATTCATATCTTGGCCATTCATACTTCATACATTTTATATCTCAGTTTGGAATAAGGAATCTAGTATGCTTTTTCCTAACTGGCCTGAGCACATCTGTTTTCAATTAGAACCACGAGGCTAAAGGCGGGAAGCTGAACAAAGAACAGAAACTATTCACTGGCACAAGATGCTGGCCTAAGACAGGACAGTCATAGTACACACAAAGAACCTAAAATGGATTCCATGTAATCCTGATTTCCACCATGATTTGGCTCAACAGCAAAGTACATACACAGATATTATTATGCTTTCCCTTATATTAATCATTAGTATATTTTTCTCTGGCCTTAGCTACATTATATTTAAATGTTTTATTCACCTGTTTTTCCGTACGCTTCTATTTGGGCGTGGTCCTTAACTAACACAGATGTTTGTCTAACTAGAATTACCCAGAATCATACGAAAAACTGGCGCTACAAAAATACTGCACTATCATGCTTCTGACCTCAATATCGTCCCATAAACAGCACCCCCTGCTGGCCACGAGCCACTACTCCTCAATCCCCTCTTGAATATTTCTGAATTTATGAAGTAATATTCAGAATTGAGCTCGTGGTCTTATCTGTGGCGCTGGGGTTTACTCAGGGTACGGTTCTTCTTATGGATCAGTGTGTGTCTGTGCAAGTATATTCTTTTAATGCCAATTAGATAGCAAAAGCCAGAAAAATGTACTACCTAGGCCTGCAACGGCAGGTGCCTAGAAGATCTTACCCAAAACTTACTTGAATTCTCTAGTGAGAATGCAAGCAAATCCCATCCACTATTCTAGATAAAACCCATTTACGTGTACATTTATGTAAGTTGCTGCTTAAGCCATACCATACAGGAAACTTACCATTCCAGTGGTAGTTAGACAGTGTCTGTTCTAGGTGCAAGTACAGTCCTAGAGCAGAGACTAACCTAGTGTCTGTTGTTTTATTCATAGAGGTATTCATGAAACGCCAGTACTTTTGAAGTTAAAAAGTCAGAAAATTTAGAGAAAGTATAGTTACAGAAAAATAGAACCCTAGATTTCCCTAAAATAAAGAGAACCTCAGTATTACCTAATTTAATTAGTCCCTATGCTCAAAAGTGTTATGTTATAAAATCTTGGAATTAAATCAATAAAGTGTAAAATAATGCACAGTGAAAACCCAAATATATGCTTAATATGGAAATGTACTCATGTGCAGATAATGCATGCACATCAGATATAAGTTTTCTTTTTCTGTGTGTGTTGCAGGAACTCATTTCTCAAATTTAAATTAAAATCATTAAAAGGACTGATGATATCAGCTGTTAAACCCAATTAAACAATATTGTGGCACTGTGTTACAGCTTAGAAGCTGCCACTGTGTATAGAAATACAGTCATATGAAATAAAATTTAAAATACAGGATACACAAAATATTTTCTGAGAACAATGCATGAAAACAATGATAAAGAAAATACAGTTGTTAATACAATATCAGAATAAGTCTATGAATTATGCATAAGCATAATAAAGTTCAGAAGCCTAATTCAAATGAAGTGATTTAAAGTAACATGGTTTAAGATAAAGTCTGTTTTTTCGTTCAAAATTTTTTATATGAGTTCAGAAATGTCTTTTGCAAATAGTTTTAGCAACTTGTAAGGTCGGAGTCTCTAAATTAATTTCAGTGAAATTTAAATCATGGCTTTAAAAAGTTCATGCTGCAACGTTTTCATAATTCAAGCTTGGCTTTTCTGTAACTATGGAACTGCTTTTTTCTTTACACCGTACTGGTACAACTGAAAGGTAAGCACAGCTCATTAGTTGAAGACAAAGGAACACTGAAATTCCCGCCGAAAATTCAGCATCGGAATTTTTCTCTGTGTTCTCCACAGCTCTAGTGGTGGAATGTGTTACTGCGGGTCAGTGTAAATCCTGGAAGGAAAGCACATGTTCATTAACAAAAGAACAAAGAAACGTTATCCCCTCTGCAAACTGTACTAATTCTTGTATTGCAGAGTCTTCTGTATAGAATTGTTGAAAAGATTCAAAGAAGGTTCTTAACTGAAACACAAAACATACAGATTAAATAGACTTTTTTTTCAGGGTCCTGTAGTACCAAAATATGGCCACAGGAAAATTTAAACATGCAGACACATTCTCTACATGGTAAAATTAGACTTTCTTTTTTTCTAACATCAGGGAATTATTCTCAATTTCATATTTTTTATTAGGTTCCTATCCTGAAGAGCTTACTTGTAAAAAGTAAGCAAAATTTCAATTCCGAATTCATCCACTTACATAAAAGTTTATTATAATTGTTCATTTCCGGTAACAAGGTTAACAAGCCTTTTGTTTCACATTTATTTCGATTTTCAAAAAAAAATATAGGTACTTAACCTCTACTTTTGTTAATCTTTTTATTTTAAACTTCCCAATTTAATTTTAAAATGTATTTAAATTTAATTACTCCCTAATCATACATTCCAGGCAATGCACAAGTTTAAAAATACTTTATAAACCATGCAGGGGCACAAAAATTCATATTCAAAACTAATTTGAAACCTGAGATAAAAATATAAAGGCAGGGATTTTATTTCTCATGCACTGCTTTGCTTGCTCATAAAAACAATCTTTCTTGTAAGCATGGTATCTGTTTTTTTGAATAAATCTTTTTCTTTTCCACAAAATTATCCTTTCACTGTTGAATACAATTCCCAAGTCCAGCAGAATTCTTTTCTCTTCTCTCATCTTCCCTATCGAACTTCTCCATATCAGATCCCTTACAATCAGGTCATAATTCATAGCACATCCTTCCTTAACACGTCTCACGTTCGTTCTACAGACTATCTCCCTGCTTTGAAACAGCCAAACATTTAAACGATCTAGCTATTCAAACTTTCTTTTCCTTTTCACTTCACTTTCTTGTTTAAAAATCACTTTCCAATTCCTTCTGATCCTACAGTTCTGTTCTTCCAATATTCTGATAACCTTTTTTAAAATATAAAGAAACAAGGGAAAAATTCAAGCTACATAACGTCTTTTTTTTTTTCTAGAATGCATCTTGTACAGAGCCCTTAGGCTACAAACAGCTTCTGAAACTCTCCCAAAGTACCTCCATTGTTCCTAACACAGCAGGGATCACTTAGCTATGTAAACTCTGCTCTCCCAATACACTGCAAGCCTTTTTGAACTTAAATCAACATATTCAACTTCTCGACATCAAAACAATTGAATTACATGCTCGTGCTTAGTTGGTAAAGTTTTATCAGAAAGAGACCACATTGAATCCTGATAATAAGCAAATACCTGTTGGAAAATCTATAGCCCTGAGACAAAGGACTCCATTGCTGCTATTCCCTCCCCCTCTTTCCTCACGTGATAGCTCTGTGGAAGGCATGGAGGAAAAAGGTGGGGGTGAAAATCCCCCATTTGCAGCCCGCTCTTTTAAACAAAGAAGACTGAAGGGAACGGGAAGCCATTAACTTTATTTTTCTTTTTCCAGAGACAAGAGAAAAAGTTAGGGCAGAACAAAAAAGACAGAGAGAGACAGAACTGGAGTTTAGAAAGACAAAGCTGAGAAACACAATTTCTTTTTTCTTTTCAAAGTAGTTACTTCAGATAGGCACTGAAAATGCACAGAGGGAGACAAAGAAAGAGGGGGTACCCTCAGCCCGTTTTTTCAAACAAAAAGACGGGACAGAGGGAAACTTTTCAAAGTCAGATTAAAACAGACAGTTTTCTTTTTCACAGAGAGAAAGAGTTAGTTCAGAGACAAAGCTTATACACACAGCAGGAAAATATATATATTTTTTTTCTCTTCAAACTCAGTAACCTCTGTTATCAGACAAGCAAAAACTTAATTTTTTTCTTCTTTCAGACAGGCACTGCTCAGTTTAAAAGCCAGATGGAAAAATGCCAGCACTGCAAGGTTTTTTCTTTCTTTTCACAACATTCTTTCTGTGTTACTTTTATTTCTAATTTTTTTCTTTTTCTTTTTCCATTAATATTTAATTTCCACTAACTTCATATCCCTCTACCCACAAATTTATACAATAATGTACAGATATATACAAGAATGCATGCTCCTTACTGTTAAATAATATTTTTTTATTATTTTTAATTTTTTTTTATTAATTTTTTTTTTTTTTATAATTTTTTAATTTTTTTTTTTTTTTTTTTAAACAGGCGTAATACTCACAATTTTCCAGTTTTCCGGTCCCGTTTTATCTCTAATTTCCGCCATATTCCTGCGCAGCCAGTCAACCTGTGACTACCTTTAGTTACACAACCATGCGAAATCTCTAAAGTTCCTAGAGCTTCTATGAATAACCTATAAGCTTTTTCAAGGCGTCAAATTAGTTAGTTCCCGGGTTTCGGCACCAATTGAGCATGGGGCATTGACGCCATTTGTGAAAGCTTCAGGTTTGAAAATAATTCTACATGCAAAATGACACCAGCGCAAGGTTTTAAAATTATAACCAGGATTTATTGAATTATTGGTTCTATTTTCCCATTATTAGATCAAAAGAACAGCATAATTGCTTACGTTGCGCTCATGGGAGTCATCATCGTGGCCAAAGGCTGGCCTTCTCACAATGGTCTCGTCTCTCTATCTCATTACAGTCTATTATATAACTTTTGGTTTAGTGACATCATCAAGTTTGACGACCAATAACATTTCTATGGGTGGTCTTAAAGTTTAGACAAAGAAACATTCCTCCATGTTTAAAAGTTAGTCAAAGTTTCAGATGATTTCTGAATTAACATTAACATTCAAAAGAATTCACAATTATTAACATGGTAAATTCTCAGTCCTTCCATGCTGACAAGTTCTGAGCCTTAAAGGAAAAAAAACCTCCTAAGCTGACAGATTCAAATTGCACAGCCTTACACAGAAATCTTACTCAGGAGAAAAAGGGGGGGTTAAATCCCCCTCTCCTCTCCTTGAAGCGTGGGCTTTCAATGCCCCCCTTCTCCCTATTCTTGAGACTGACTCTAATCACTTCCAGATGTTGTGCTCAAGATTTTTTTCTTAATGTTTCTGCTTATAAAACCATTTATATAAACCATTTATATTTTACATTCATGTCACCACATATTACATTCAGGGGCCCCAAACATTCATAATTTCATTCATATCTTGGCCATTCATACTTCATACATTTTATATCTCAGTTTGGAATAAGGAATCTAGTATGCTTTTTCCTAACTGGCCTGAGCACATCTGTTTTCAATTAGAACCACGAGGCTAAAGGCGGGAAGCTGAACAAAGAACAGAAACTATTCACTGGCACAAGATGCTGGCCTAAGACAGGACAGTCATAGTACACACAAAGAACCTAAAATGGATTCCATGTAATCCTGATTTCCACCATGATTTGGCTCAACAGCAAAGTACATACACAGATATTATTATGCTTTCCCTTATATTAATCATTAGTATATTTTTCTCTGGCCTTAGCTACATTATATTTAAATGTTTTATTCACCTGTTTTTCCGTACGCTTCTATTTGGGCGTGGTCCTTAACTAACACAGATGTTTGTCTAACTAGAATTACCCAGAATCATACGAAAAACTGGCGCTACAAAAATACTGCACTATCATGCTTCTGACCTCAATATCGTCCCATAAACAGCACCCCCTGCTGGCCACGAGCCACTACTCCTCACTTTGTAGCTATGTTTTTGGAAACCTGAAATTTAGTTGCACACATTATTGTATTCAGTTGGTATTTGCAGTACCAAGGAAACTGACATCTGTGTCAGCTCCAACTAAAGAAGCTTCTTTTTCACCTTGAGTTGGAATGTTTTTGTTTTTCTCTTCTTTTTTTGCCAGAATTTCTTGATAAATTTAGGATTTGTGACCTCAAGTGTGTAGCTCCCCCTACTTCTATGTTCACTCCTCTAGCTTCTCCAAACCCCCTTCCCCCTCTACTTTCCCTCTCTTTGGTCTGTCGCCTTCAGCCTGTATAGGTAGCTGCGACTCACAAATGGAAGATTAGATTAGATTTCAGCCACCTATTATAGGGCTGTCCACATTACCAGAAACTCAGACAAAATGTTTGTGTTGATAAAATATATACAGTGGAACCTTGGTTTACGAGCATAATTTGTTCCAGAAGCATGATTACCGTATTTGCCGGCGTATAAGACGACTGGGCGTATAAGACGACCCCCCAACTTTTACAGTTAAAATATAGAGTTTGTTATATACTCGCCATATAAGACTACCCCTTCTTCCGCACACCTTCTGCACAACAAATAAAACTTAAAAGAACATCAGAATTTATTTCAACAATTTTAATTAATTCACTAAAGCTGAATAGAACAATAAACCCATGGGAGCTGCCATGCTATTTGTTTTCTAAACTGTTAACCAAACTGAAACTGTCAATGATAGAAGGAAGATAACACATATAGGGAGAGAGCAAGTGCCGGGCAAGTCCCTAGCAAGTTTGCTGGCATGACAGTTTCCCTTTAAAAGCCTTCAAAAGCCTCCTGTTCGCCCCCACAACTTCCTTAAGGGCTAGACTCCACACATGGCCGCATGTGCGAGAGACGTAGTAAAGAGAAAAGGGGTGGGGCCAGAGCGCCGGTGCTTCCCGCTGCGCAGGATGAAGGAGCTGGCACCCTTGTCACACTGATGTCCCGCCATGGCCCTGCTGATGTCCCGGCAGGTTTACTAGTACCATAAGCACCGTAAGGAGGTAAGGAAGGAGATGTTAGGGCATGTAAAGTAAGGGCATGTAAACCAGTGTTCTTCTACCTTTTTACACCCGTGGACCGGCAGAAATAAAAGAATTATTTTGTGGACCGGCAAACTACTAAGACCGAAATTTTAAAAAACACATTTTCGCCCCATCTCCGCAAGCTCAGTCCCCACAAACCATCTGATCCCATCTGCACAAGCCTCAGTTATGATTTTATATTTAACGTATTTTATTAAAGTATAAAAAGAAACAATATTCTGTACAATTGTCATTTTATAAATATAAATATTCAGAACAAGGACCAACAAAACCCCTGTCTCCCCTCCCCTTCACATATATCCCCTCTACTATCAAGAAAACTGAACAAGCCAAATTATTACAGAATGCTACACAGAAATATCATGCTAACAGAATACTGCAGTCACACATGACAGGAATAGTGTTAGGCTTTGCAGTCCACAGTTATGTCTCTAGCAGGATATATATTTCAAATCTGATATATTGTAATGACAAAATAGAAATAAAATGATTTTTTTCTACCTTTTGTGGTCTCTGCTTTCATCTTCTTTCCACTCTTCCTTCCAGCATCTGCCCATTCCATCCACTGTCTGGCCTCTCCCCCTTCCATATGTATCTGACTTCTTTCTATGCCCCTCTCCCCTTTCCATCCAGCCTGTGCCTCCTCTCTCCTTTTACATCATTCATTCCAGCTTCACTGCTTTCTTCATTTTTATCTCTCCTACACCAGATCTAGCATCTTTATCCCTCTCTCATTTCTCTGCTGACCCCATTTCCAGCATCAATCTCTCTCTACTTTCTCATTCCTGTCTCTCCCCTTTCCCTCCTCTAATCTCCCTGCCAGCTGTTTCCTTCCTTTTTACCTTCTCCCTTCCCTCCTCCCCCCTATCCAACAGTAGCTCTCTTCCCAACTCTTTCCCTCTTCCCCTCCCAGCAGCATCTCTCTTTCTACCTCTCTCCAGGTGCAGTAGCAGCTCTCCCTTTATCCATCAGCTTCCCAGCCTCCAACAGTGGCTTCCTCTCCTTCCAGCAGCTCTCAGTACTTGCCTGCAGCAGTGATTTCCTTAGGCAGCCTTGGGTCCGTTGCCGCCTCTGAGGAAAGGGGAAGTTGCCAAAGTGAATCACTGCCCTGGTAAGTACAGAGCTGATAGGAGAGGAGACAGCCACTGTTGAAGGCTCCCCATGATCTTACTCCTGCTGTGCCCTGCACATTCGCGACCCCCCCCCCCCAAGCCGGCAAAAACAGCTTTGCACCGCAGGCCCAGCCGCCCAAGACGAGTCGGAGGCCCCTACCCGCCGCATCCTGCACGTGGGCAGACTCAGCACAAACGCTGCTGATGGCCCCAATCGACACGCTGACCTCCCCGCGCACGCTGACCATCTTCTCTCTGCCTGCACTTTCCCCGCGGCCCTCTTCGGCGACTCAGCAGGGGCAGCGATCAAGACAGGCTGCAAACGTCGGGACCTTCCCTCTCTGAGTCCCGCCTATTTTGTTTCAACTTCCTGTTTCCGCATAGGCGAGACTCACAGAGGGAATGACCGCCTGTCTTGATTGCCCGAGGCTGGGAGGAACAGAAGATTTCTGCAAACACCATCGGGGCAGAAAATTTAACGGGTCCATCTCGCCGGTCCTGTGCGGACCGGCAGGAATTTTCTGCGGACCGACACCGGTCCGCGGACCGGCGGTTGAAGAACTGTGATGTAAACAGTACACGGCGTATAAGACGACCCCCGACTTTGGGGAGGATTTTAAGGTACTGAAAAGTCGTCTTATACGCCGGCAAATACGGTAAATAAGTGCCATCAAGCGTTTTTAGCGCCAGCCGCCACAGTAACAGCTCTGACGCTCATCGAATTCCTATGAGCATCCGAGCTGTTACCACTGTGGCCAGCACTAAATACGCTAGCGTAGCTTTGTAAAGGAGGGGGTATGAGTGTCAGACCAGTTACCACCACAGCCGGCACGGTTTTGAAAAAAGGGTGTTTGCTGTTTCCCAGGACATTTTTGGATTTTAGTGTTCATTTTGTTTTATTAAAAAAAAAAAAAAAAAAAAGTTTGACCTCGAAGGGCTTCTTTTACTAAACTGCGCTTATGTTTTTGGCGCACGCTGCAGATTAGCACGTGCTGCCCCCCGTGCTATATGGAAAAACTAATGCCAGCTCAATGGAGGCATTAGCGTCTAGCGCACATGGAACTGCAGTGTGCGTTAAGCGCGCACTAAAACCGCTAACGCAGCTTAGTAAAAGGAGCCCCAAGCGTCATTAATAGTGCACTTTCTTTCTCAATAGCCTTCACTATTCTCAAATAACATGTATTATTCTCAATAAAAAGATAATAGTTAGAAACATCTGACACATTGGAAATAGAGTTGAATTTAGCTTATGAAATTCAAATACAGTTACTTTAAAGTACTTAAGATAGTTTACTGTCCTCAAAGAGTTTCTTCATTTAGGGGTTCTTTTACTAAACTGCAGTAAAAGGCGGCCTTAGCATGTGCTTACATGTGTCATTCTCATACCCTAAAGCCATTTTTTCCATATGGATGAAATGGCTGATTTTTCTATTTTCGGCATTAATGGCCATGTGCTAATTTTCCCTTTAGTATATGGCCATTAGCACATGAGCACATTACACCTATTTTATGGGTGGTAAGGGCTCACACAACTAACCATGTGCTAATCAGTTAGCCCAGAACATATCTACTCTCCACGCAAAAAAATTAAGTTTATTTTTAGCATATTGGAACTGCATGAGCATGCAAAACACCTCAGGGAACTTCAGTGTACTCCATGGTAAGCACTTTTTTTGCTGCGTTAAGAACACATCAATGCTTACCGCAGCTTAGTAAAAGGGCCCCTCACTAATGTTCCTTAAGAAAGATTATGAGATGGGTTCTAGACATCATGAAATATGACATCACTTGGTTCTTTGTAGAGCTGAAATGAAAAGCTTAGAGAAAATTTATAAGATCAAGGAAATGAATTGGGGGGGTTTCTATTATATTCTGGACTATCATGAAATAGGACAAAAAAGTATTGATGCATTTGACATCTGGTGACCATGGATAGGTAAAAAGAAAAACAGTTGCATCCTGGACCAGATCAAACCTGAACTGTTACTTGAAACACAAATAACCAGACTGAACTCGTATTTTGAACATATTAGGTAATGACCAGATTTGTAAGACTGAAGGCATTAGAGGCATTGGAAGACCAGCAGCAAGATAAATTGATTGAATCTCATTAACTATGAATATGCCTTTGAGTAGCCTTAAGCGGCAAACATAAGATAAAGCATGGTGAAGAAAGTCAATCCATATGGTCGCCAGGAGTCTTCCTCACCTTGACACTTGATCAACAGCTGGACATTGAATGCAACGTTGGAATGAACTCAGACCGACTACATCTATTTATAAAACTCTTATTTATAATTATGTAATCTCCTCTTTTGACCCAAAATTCTGTCTATTTTCATAATAAATATTTACCTCTCTTCCCTCCCCTTTTATGAAGCAATGTTAGGCATCTCTATGCAGTTATTTCAGCCAAAAGGGGTAACACTAGCTACTAGGGTGTCCTAATTTATTCCTCAGTTAGAATACACATTTTTGTGGATAACTTTTGTTTCATGAGTAAATCAAGGAAAAGTTTTGTTGTTTACCTGCAATTACATCACTTTCTTTTCCAGACATTAAAAAAAAAAAAAAAAATTCAATATCAATATGTGAATATTTCTTAAGAAAGAACTGAATATTTCATGGGGTGTCCTAATTTTTTCACATGACTGTATATATATATACACATATATATAATTTTTTGGGGGTAAGAAAATAGATATCAGGTTACTGAGGGATTAGTAGGAAAGGGAGTTGCAATGGAGAAAGATATAGAGAGCACAAGACATGATAGACATTTCTATTAATACTTATTTCCAGCAAGTACTCTGTGCAGTTTTTATTGCTATTATTTGTAAATTGTAGCTCTTAAAGATGTCAGAGAATGCTATTATGTGGACATCTATCTAAGGTCATATGTCCTGGCTTTCAATCATCTAAGTGAGTACCAATTTTCACAAATTTAGCTCACCTGTATACTGTACAAAATGTCCAGGTACAATTTGGACATTTTAGGCTAGTCCTGTTTTTAAAATGAACAAGGACCAAAAGGTGACCAGACGACCACTGGAAGAATGAAAATATACCCCTCAGACACTTTCCCAATGGTCACTGACTCCCTCGTACCTCCCAAATATCTGCATGAAATAGTACATTTCTGTCATAAGAACATAAGAATAGCCTTACTAGGTCAGACCAATGGTCAATCAAGCCCAGTAGCCTGTTCACATGGTAGCCAATTCAGGTCACTAGTACCTGTCCAAAACCCAGTTAACTCCTGCACTATGCTTTGCCTGTACTATGTCAGCTGCAGATACTATGGCCAGTCTGAGTAGAGCTGCAAGCAGATCTCTGGAGTAGCCTAGTGGGCAGTGCAGTGGACATGGGCCCATATTCCATCCTAACTAGTATGCATGGAAAGTGTGATTCCACCAAAACCTACCAAAAATCCACTGTACTATCATATAGGTGATACCTGCAGGCATATGGGCTATTGGGCAGGTGTAGACAGTAGGTTTTAGGGGAGTTTTGGGCTAACCATATAATGTACGGGGGGGGGGGGGTTATAGTGAGATGTGTACCTGGTACCCTAAATGTGAATTACAAAGCAGATCCCCCAAGGGTGTCCTACTGTTCTGCTGGTATGTCTGTATGGCTAGTCCATTTAAAATGCTGGCCCCCTCCTATATGCAAATGGCTTGTTCTGGATGTTTTTAATTTTAATGTGCGTTTTTTGATAATGGCTATATATATATATATATATATATATATATATATATATATATATATATGTTTATTTATTTATTTATAGTATCATGCAATCATATTATTTAGGCTATTAGAGTGAAGTGCTTTCATACTCAACTAAAAAGTAAGCCCAGGCTGATTATGGGACCATCATCACACTTAATCGTCCCAAACCACCAAGATATGTTCAATAAAAGGTTAACAATTATTCAACATGAAATGTTCTCATATTACTTATCTTTGTTGAATATTATCGTGGTGTAATCATTCCATCATAAACAACCTATGCTTGATTAAATTCTTCAACCTAATCCCCGATACTGTGCATTGAGCCGGCCCCCTGACTCGAGTTTCGCACCAACAGCTTCCTTAGGAGGGGATGCTACAATACAAATAAGACATCACTGCATTAAACCCTTTAGTTTGACCCTCACTCAACATACCACACTCTATCTCATACTGATTATTATACTCAAAGAACAATCTAAATTGCCACTGTTTTCTGGCCCGCAGGGAGACTGCCAAACTCCGGCCTGAATTCCACAACTCTACACCATCCCTCCCACCTACTTATGGGTTTCACTATTGATGCCGTGCAGCGACTCCACTCATTGGTCAACATTTTATCACACATATTTTCACTGGTTCCCCAACTTCAAGGCCAGGAGACTCAAATCTGAAACCACTCGATTTCAGCATTGAGTCCCCCAGGAGTCAAAGTTTGCCATTGCCATAGCAAAAGTGGTCTTAGTATGCCCCTTATGCAGGTTATTACTGCATATTAAGGCTACTTTTGCTGTGGCCAGAAAATGGCTGATTTTCCCATTTTCTGAATTAATGGCTACATGCTATTTTTTCCATTACCATGTGGCTATTTAAAAAACTTATTGCAACCAAATGAGCCCTTACTACCATCTATTTTGTCCTAATCTTATACTAATCTTAAATAAACATAATCAATTAGTGCACAGAAATGCCTCATGCACTAACTGATTAGCGTAATCACACCTACACTCTATCCCTTCACTTGTCCCCCTCCCCTTCAAAGAAAATGTTTTATTTTAGCACTAGTGTTTAAGCCCGTTACATTAACGGGTGCTAGTAAAGCCTCCTTCCCTCACATGTCCCCTATTTCGACGGCCCGTAGAAGAGCGTCTTTAAACCTGGAAGTAAGCTGACGAATGTTTGGGCGGCTCATGAGCGCTGTAATGCTGGTGGGAGGTTTGGGCTCGTGAGAGAGATGAGGGTTCGCGGGTCGCTGGGGGTGACTTGCTGCGTGCTATTGCAGGCAGTTGCTGTAGCGCTGTTCCTTCGCGGCTTTTTCCCTGCACCCGTGCACTCTTTGAACCACCTAGCCGAGACCCTGGTGGAGCCCAATGCAGGTAGTCGGGGATGCTGGGTGGCAGTGCTTCTGCATCTCGATTGTGTTGCTGCTTAGAAAAATTCCTGAGTACTGGTGCTACTACTATAGAAAAGCCGACGCTGCGTCTCCTCTCTCGATCCCCGCCAGAATCGGAAGTCTTCTCTGACTCTGTTGAGGTTCGATAGAGGAGCTGCGGCGGGGGCTTTGAACCAAAAAATGAACTTTGTGTGGCCGTAGCCGGCAAGCCCGCATGGTAAGCGCGCATGCGCACTCTGCCAGCCACGGAACTACAGATCAGGCAACACGGCATTAAGAGTGCGCATGCGCGCTTAGCGTTTTATTATTATAGATGTAATATACTGTATGCACACCAATTGGCAAATTTACCAAGGAATGCCAGTGAACATTCTATGGTAAGCCTTTTTAATGTGTGGAAAGCAGGTGCTAGCACTTACCACAGTTTAGTTAAAGGACCCCATAAATTCTTAAATCTTTTTGTAGCAACTGCAGCACAAACTGTTCATCTTTGGCTGTTCCTCCCTCAAATGTCATGGATAGAATAATTTTCACAGTGTAGTTTTCTTCTTCATTCAAATGTTTTATGACACTTTGGTAAAACCAGTAGTACTTTTAGTTTAATTTGCTGTCTGCCAGAAAGCTCGTTACTAATCATTTGCGGATGACACCAAACTATTTAATGGAGCTTGGACTACAGAGGACTGCGAAAAGTTGCAAAGGGACTTGAACAAATTAGAAGAATGGGCGGCGAAATGGCAGATGAAGTTCAACATTGAAAAATGTAAAGTATTACATGTGGGGAGCAGAAACTCGAGGTACAACTATACAATGGGAGGGATGTTATTGAATAAGAGTACCCAGGAAAGGGACTTGGGGGTAATGGTGGACATGACAATGAAGCCGTCGGCGCAGTGTGCAGCGGCCGCTAAGAGAGCGAATAGAATGCTTGGTATAATCAAAAAGGGTATTACAGCCAGAACGAAAGAAGTTATCCTGCTGTTGTATCGGGCGATGGTGCGCCTGCATTTGGAGTACTGCGTCCAATATTGGTCGCCGTATCTTAAGAAGGATATGGCGTTAGTTGAGAGGGTTCAAAGGAGAGCAACACGTCTGATAATAGGTATGGAAAACCTGTCATATTCTGAGAGAATGGAGAAGCTGGGTCTCTTTTCCCTGGAGAAGAGGAGACTTAGAGAGGATATGATAGAGACTTACAAGATCATGAAGGGCATAGAGAGAGTAGAGAGGGACAGATTCTTCGAACTTTCGGAAAATAAGAGAACAAGAGGGCATTCGGAAAAGTTGAAAGGGGACAGATTCAAAACAAATGCTAGGAAGTTCTTCTTTACCCAACGTGTGGTGGACACCTGGAATGCGCTTCCAGAGGACGTTATAAGGCAGAGTACGGTACTGGGGTTCAAGAAAGGATTGGACAAATTCCTACTGGAAATGGGGATAGAGGGGTATAGATAGAAGATTACTGCACAGGTCCTGGACCTGTTGGGCCGCCGCGTGAGCGGACTGCTGGGCACGATGGACCTCGGGTCTGACCCAGCAGAGGCATTTCTTATGTTTCTTATGTTTCTTATGTTTCATGCTTTAATTACAGTGATAGCAGTTACTACTGCCATTGATATGTCATGACCCGCAGAAAAACTTGTCTTCATATCAACCTGCAATTAGATCCTTTGAAGATGATCAACTGTATTGGGTTTTAACATGATTGCTGATTGTAGGTTTAGCATGGTTAACAGTTTGTATCATTAAAGTTCATGACATATTCCAGGCCTACAATCTTCCTTGCCTGAAAAGCCCCGTTCAACACATTCTCATACACAATCCCACAAAAGAAACAGGTTTTTTCCCATTCTACTATGTAGATCCCAAGGATCTGGAATGAGGGACCAGGAACCAAAGGGGTTTTGGGAGAGAGCTATTATTTCTTTTAATTTTATAGTCTCCTAATTCAACTGGCAGCTGCTAAGCAAAATTTAACAAACAGGCCTCTAATCTCAAAACAAAATCCAAACTTGAGCAGACATGGTAGTACTGTATTAGAACAACCAAGTTCAACCAAATTACTGATTTTGTTTCATGTCTGCTTTCAATAGTGTTAGGGGTTTTTTTTAGAAGGAAATTTTAGACTATGAGAGGGGCATTTTCAAATAGGTCTAAGTCCTATTTGGACATTTCAAGCAAAATTTCCAAATCAGAAGCACAAAAGGCTATTTCCAAAACCTGAACCACTAGACATCCAAATATATATATTTTTTAAATCCTCTCTCTCGATCCGGGTAGGTCTGACTAATTCAGGAAACTAACATGCAGATGAGGGTGATCGGAGGAACGCCCCCATCTGCAGGCACGGATCATGCTATAGCGATCCCCGCTTATGCACAGACCATCTATAGATGGTCTGAGCATGCACAGGACCTCCGGGCCGTCGGAGTTGGGGTGGGTTGTTTTTTTTTTGTCCTTCTTCTATTTTTTTTTTTTTACTGAACGCAGCCAGGGAATCTGCTGGACCTCAGGGTTGGCGATCGAGGAACTTTTGGGAGCCCGTGGTTTTAACCCGCTTAAGCCCGCGGGTTGAAACCACAGGCTTGCAGTGCGGGGAAGGGTAGGAGAATTCAGGGCAGGCAGGCAAGTTTTTTTTGGGGGGGATCTGCATATTTTCCTTCCCCATGGATTCCCCATGTCCAGCAGAAGGATATAGACGAGCGGGGGCTGCAGCCCGGGGCCAATCCAGCCCGTACAAGAGTTGCCTGGATTGCCTGGAGACGGGTGAGAATGGGTATGCCCATGGCTCCCGGCAGCCGCGGCTGTGTTTGGGACAAACAGGCAGGCACGTTCAAGGCTGCAGGAGCATTCAGGGCAGCAGGAAATTGGGGCTGACAGGGCAGAGAGCACGGCTGCAGAAGGCAGGGCAGTCGTAAAAGGCTTCAGTGACTGGTCCTCAGCAGTCACTTTTTTTTTATCAGCCAGCCCAGTCGGTGTTGCAGGGTTTTCTTTTGTGAATCACGTCCCTGCCTATTTTGCATGCCGTAGCCTTCATTTGCATGCACGGATCAGAGGATGGTCGGAAGACAGGTATGTTAATCGAGCTAGGGTCGCTAAGGGGTCACAAACCGATTGGTACACGATCGGTTTGCTTTGTGAATCTAGCCCATTGACGCTTCTACAACAGGTCTAGCCTGAAATATCTAACTTCCGTCCTGAACATCCTGCAAAATATTTTGATTATTGCTGCAGGATGTCCAAGTCTAAAGCGGCCCAAGGCTCGCCCATAGCCCACCTATATCACACCTCCCAACATGCTCCTTTACTCTCTGGATGCACAGCAGGAAAAATGTCCTGCTAGACATCCAGGAAATGAGTTTTGATTATTGACACATGGATGTTTTGGCGAGAAAAACATCCAAGTGCCGACTTAGGGTTTTTTTTTTAAAGTTTGGATGTTTTGATTATGAGCCCCTGAGTATACAATATATGCCAGTTTAAAAATGAACTGGCCAGATGATGCAGGTACAAAGCATTCACAGTAAATAGCTAAAAGCAGGCAAAAGATTTCAAAATGAAATTCTACCTATACAGCCCCTGTAGTATGAGGAAAATAAAGGGCACAGAGAAGCATGGGGGGCCGAAGTAGCTGTTTCTGCATCTTCTAAGGTGGATCTGCCTACTTTGAGGACCATGTTTAATCATTTGTTTGGGTACTTTCATTCAAACTTGTGTGCTTGCATTTTCTGGATTGCCCAGTCCTGGTCTCCACCCTGCCTTTTGTCCCCATGAGTAAGGGGGTAGTTTTCCCCACAGGTGAGGGCAGTTTTCAAAAAAGACACTTCTCTGAATATAAATACCTGGTTATCCATGGAGAATTCCTTTGAAAATTGCCACCTTTAACTCTCCAACTTGACAGTGAGCCTATCAATTTTATATATCACTTTTAAAAAATGGCCTGCAAGATGCAATGAATATATTTGTAGCATAGGCTTCTTCTCTAATGCATCTAAGGAAAAAAATCATATATCTTTGATAAGAGAAAAAAAAGCTATTCAATTTGTATTTTACTGTTCTATAATTCAGTCTCGATATATGCTTGAGAAAGAATTATAAATGTTTTAGCAATGCATAAAATTATATGCTAAAATGCTCTGAATATTAATTTATGACAAGATAATTATCTTCCTTTTCTACACAATTTATTAAAATAGACTTAAGCTCCCATTTTAACATATTTAAACAAAAGTTACTAAATTATATTCTGATTATGATTTTGTCAGCCTTTATACTTGTAGTCCATATGTTATTTCAGACCAATGCCATACCATGTGAGTCATGGATAGTATTAGAAACTGCTGAACTGGTCTACATTAAATACAATGAATTAGTCAAATATCACACAAAAAATCCCCATAAGATTTTCTGTGAAGGACATTAGGAATGCTCTGTAGAATCGTAGAGTTGAAAAATGATGACCATTTTGAAATGTTAAAAGGGTATGACAGTATAATCGCAATTATCAAATCATGAAAAGAATTTGAAAACTAATGATAGGAATAGGGGAAGTCAATATAGAAACAAAAGGAATTATGAAAGTGTTTAGTGCATAATAATTATCAAACCAGACACATTAGAGGATCTAGTATTAAAATTAATAGAGCTAGAAAAAGAATGATTGCATTGTAAATAAAGATAAAGCTCCCTTCTACAGAACATGGTGTGCTAGCTCTCTCCATGTGATAGGATGTGGGTGATCTACTGAGAATACCATTCACATGCTATAGTCTGCTATGTACAAACTGAAAAGGAAAACAGCTTTGGAGAAGCCATCTGGAATAATCTGTGGATGCTAATTTTGGAGAATGCCCAGGGTTTCAATAGCTATAACAAAACCTCCCCAACCCCAAGAAAGACAACCGACAAGGGGGAGAGACAAGAGAACTCTGACCACAGCCTAAATTAACCTACAAATGATATGATGTGAAACAGGAAAACCCTCAGTAACACAGCCGCCCGCTTGGGGAAAGGCTGTCACCGGCTGACACTCAGAAAGAGTGTAAACTGTGAAACATCCCCGGGTTTTTCCTGTACAATTTATGAAAATCAATAAAGTGCACCCCCAAAAAGTGCTACGTGTGAAAAAAGATTACTAAATCAAAAAAACACACAATATGAAGTCGAGTAAACTCTTGTCTCTACTCCTTGTCAGGGGGGCCAAACAAGGAAGGAAAGTGTCCAAATCTGTCCAAATCTGAACCAAGCCAGTCATCCGTCCGGATGATGTCTTACATCGGCTGGCTGTGCTATTGCTTAGAGAAGCTAAGTACTTCCATTTATTGACTGGCTTGGTTCAGATTTGGACAGATTTGGACACTTTCCTTCCTTGTTTGGCCCCCCTGACAAGGAGTAGAGACAAGAGTTTACTCGACTTCATATTGTGTGTTTTTTTGATTTAGTAATCTTTTTTCACACGTAGCACTTTTTGGGGGTGCACTTTATTGATTTTCATAAATTGTACAGGAAAAACCCGGGGATGTTTCACAGTTTACACTCTTTCTGAGTGTCAGCCGGTGACAGCCTTTCCCCAAGCGGGCGGCTGTGTTACTGAGGGTTTTCCTGTTTCACATCATATCATTTGTAGGTTAATTTAGGCTGTGGTCAGAGTTCTCTTGTCTCTCCCCCTTGTCGGTTGTCTTTCTTGGGGTTGGGGAGGTTTTGTTATAGTTATATTTTTTCCTCCCTTTACATTTTTTTGGGTTCGTGTTTTGTATTCCAGGGTTTCAATAGAACAGGCAATTAGTAAGGCAAAATCTAAACCAATTACATACTGATACAGTCAAGATATGAAACAATCTAAACATAGGAACAAGCCAGGCAAAAACTATTCTTCATTATTATTATTTCAGGAAAGCTCAATCTCACCTTTGATGTTTATGATGACAATGATTCCATTGTCAATTATACTTAAAGAGTTTTAGGCTACAGGACTAGAAGGACATCACAAATTTTCATATTTACTCAGAGGCAGATTTACAATAGGGCAGTACCTTAGAGCCCACAATAGTAAGAGACCCATTCTCCCCAAAAGTACATCCAGTTTAATCATTTTGATAGGTAATTAGGGGGCCATGACCCTTATTGCCAGGGGCCCAGATCACTATGAGTCTGCCCCTATATCTAATTTTAAGTTCTGTTGAACATTACAACTGGAAAATAAATTGCTGGTAAATACCATCTGAATATTCTGTGAAGATATTGCCATGTAATTTGTTTTAGAAAAATGTGCCATCCTACCTATGAAAAAGGGAAAAATTGTTGACATCAAATGCATAGAAATGTCCCATAAAAGTGTAAGATCAAGGAACTGGAAAGTGAAGAAGCCTACAACTATCTGAGCATTAACATCAAATATATCATGATGAAGAATAAAATCAACAAAGAACATCTTAGGAAAATCCTGAAGGCAAAACTTAATGGTGCAAATGCCATCAGGTCCATCAACAACCTGGCCATATCTATTATTAGAAACAGTGTGGAAACTGTGAATTGGACTCAGACAGAGCTGGAAACTTTGGATTAAAAAATATAAAAGATTACAATCATCAATCATGCTCTACACCCCCACAGTGATGTTGAGAGGCTTTTTCTTCCCCAAATCATAGGTGGAAAAGAAATGCCTCAAGAACAATAAATTGTAGAAGAGAAATGAGGCCTGTCTGCCTACGGTGACCAAAGTGAAGGGGATGCACTAAAACTTGTAAATCAACAAGGCTTGCTTAAGATCATAGATCATAGGCTTACTTAAGATCTGAAAGTCTGTGGTGTCTTACATGAATCTGTTTCTTTTGTGCACTAACCCCCAAATTCTGTATAAGGTGCCTAAGGTTGTGTGTGCATTTGACTTGATTGGCACTGATAATTGCCAATTAACACCTGCTAATTGATACTAACTGCCATCAATTACAAGTTACATGAACAACTTGGTATTTATTATTTATTAATTTATTTCTAATATTTCTAGAATGCCTAAAACTAAGCGGTGAACAGTTAAAAAACATTCACAGGTAGGCACATTGCCCAAAGTGTTATGCATCATGTCCAGTGTGCAGATCTGCAAGGGGGTGTGGCTAGGGGCAGATCATGGGCGGATTGTGGATGTTCTGAAAAAATTATGTGCTGAACAATGGGTCAGAGTATAACTTAGGTGCAGTCATTTAGGCCTGGTTTTAACTGGCCTAAACAAGTGTGCCTAACAGTTATGATATGCACTCGTGCTTACATAGACATAGAAACATAGAAGATGACGGCAGAAAAGGGCTACAGCCCATCAAGTCTGCCCACTCTGCTTACCCACCCCCTCTCTATGCCCTAATGACCCAATTTCCTTATCTTGACCCTCGTAGGGATCCCACATGGGTATCCCATTTATTCTTAAATTCTGGCACGCTGTCTGCCTCGATCACCTGCACTGGAAGCTTGTTCCAATGATCAACCACTCTCTCTGTGAAGAAATACTTTCTGGTGTCGCCATGAAATTTTCCGTCCCTTAGTTTGAGCGGGTGCCCTCTTGTGGCCAAGGGTCCCTTGAGAAAGAAAATATCATCTTCCACTTCGACACGTCCCGTGAGGTACATAAATGTTTCGAACATGTCTCCCCTCTCCCTACGTTCCTCGAGAGTGTAGAGCTGCAATTTGTTCAGTCTCTCTTCGTACGAGAGACCCTTGAGCCCCGAGATCATCCTGGTGACCGTCCGCTGAACCGATTCAATTCTGCGCACATCTTTACTGTAATGTGGCCTCCAGAATTGCACACAGTACTCCAGATGAGGTCTCGCCATGGCCCTGTACAACGGCATTATGACTTCAGGCTTTCGGCTGACGAAACTTCTATTGATACAACCCAATATCTGCCTTGCCTTAGATGAAGCCTTCTCCACTTGATTGGCAGTTTTCATGTCTGCACTGATGATTACTCCTAAATCTCGTTCTGCTGAAGTCCATACAGTTGGATTTGAAAATCAAATAATTTGTTGCGTTCATTTCCATTAGTCAATAGGGAAAGTGTGTGATGACAGTAGATTTCTCATTTATTTTCAACACTTAGGATTGGAGTAGTAGCCTATGATTAGAACAGTAGGCTGTGAACCAGAGAAATCACAAATCTCACTCCTGTTCTATTGCCTTGGGTACAACTTTGAATATAACTCACCATGAAAAAGGTGTGAGCAAAAACATAATATCTATTTAAACTCACTGGCAGGCAACTGTATGAGTAGGAAAGAGCTGCAAATTATTGAGTGGCATAAAGACTCTATGACACCAGAAAAGGAACAAAGGATATAAAAAGGGCAATTTTATAACTGAGCGCTGACATTTACATTACACTTGTACACATATATACATAGAATACAGCGGTTTTGCAGCTAAGTGTTCACTGGTACATAAAGGGAAGCACAGCAACTAAATTCAAAGCATGTGAATGTAAGGGGGTAGAACATGGAAGAGGCATGAGTAGAGCTGCCACTAATCTGTACAACTTGTATAATACTTCAAGTTGTTTGTGTCCTTGCTATACTGCAATTCTTCCAAGTCTATGGCTGGTATAACTTCAGGCATGCAAATGTTAGGCCTGCTGAATGGGGTTATGCTAGAATTCTATAATGGAATCTGGGAGCTGTATCAAGACATCTTAAAAATGGGTGCCTGGTTATAGAATTGCCCCCCCCCCAAAAAAAAAAAAAAAAAAAAAAAAACACCTTGCTTTACCATGGGAATCACTGTAGAGGATGGGCATGCTTCCTTAGATGACCACTCATCCAGAAAATCCCACCACACCTGATAGGACCTTCCATAGTCAGTTCCCCCTAAATGTGATAGAGCCCCCCAAAGGCTCTCCACTACCCCTAGGCCCATCTGGACCCACCTGAAGGTGTCCCTGGTGGTCCATTGTCTTCTAGGTAATAGCAATCCCCAGTATTCCTGTTTATGCTGACACTATCTCTAAAATGACATTGTTAACCCCTAGCTGTAGCCTTGCAGTACCATCACTATGAGTTGTTAGTATCATTTTGGAGTCGATGCTGGCAATAGCAGGAGCAACTAGGGATCACTCTCTCCAGATCCCATTAGATTACCAAGGACATAGTAACATAATAACATAGAAGATGTCGGTAGATAAAGACCTGAACAGTCCATCCAGTCTGCCCAACAAGATAAACTCATTGCATATGATATGATGTGATATAACATATGCATAATTAATCTTGGTATGTCCTTGCCATTTTCAGAGCACAGACATTAGAAGTCTGCATGGCAGTTGACACCCAATCCAGCCCATCCAGATATGTCTAGCCATAATTGGGGCACAAACCACAAAAGCCTGCCTGACACTTACCTTATTCCCTAATTACTAGAATTGCTATTGAAGCTCCACTCCAGTCCATCCAAATCTGTCTAGCCATAATCAAGGTACATATCATGAAAATCTATCCGGCACTGGCTTTATTTCACAGTTACTAGAGCTGCAGTAGAAGTTTGTTAAATTTGTTTGATTCCATTCCCTTCTCTATTTTGGGGATCTGTTGATGAATATTTGTGGGGACTTGTTGATGAACATTTATGGTGATCTGTTTGGATTATTTTTCTATTACTATTTGGATGTTTGTACTCTGTTGCTCATTTGAAGTTTGATTATGTACACATAGCCTATGAACCACCTAGACCACAGTTCTTCAACCGCCGGTCCGCGGACCGGTGCCGGTCCGCAGAAAATTCCTGCCGGTCCGCGCAGGGCCGGCGAGATGGACGCTGTTAAATTTCTTGCCCTGGTGGTGTTCGGGGAAATCTCTTCCGCCCAGCCTCGGGCGATCAAGACAGGCTGCTGACGTCGGGCATTCCCTCTGAGTCTCGCCTATGCGGAAACAGGAAGTTGAAAAAAATAGGCGGGACTCAGAGAGGGAAGGTCCCGACGTCGGAAGCCTGTCTTGATCGCTGCCCCTGCCGAGTCGCCGAAGAGGGCCGCGGGGAAGCGGCAAGTAGAAGGGAGATGCGCGGTGGGGGCAGCGTGTAGATTGGGACCATCAGCAGCGTCTGTGCTGAGAGTCTGCCCACGTGCAGGATGCGGCGGATAGGGGCCTCCGGCTCGTCTTGGGTGGCAGGGCCTGCGGTGCAAAGTTTTTGCCGGCTTGGGGGGGGGGGGTTGCGAATGTGCAGGGAGCCTTCAACAGTGGCTGTCTCCTCTCCTAGCAGCTCTATACTTACCAGGGCAGTGATTCACTTTGGCAACTTTACCTTCCTCAGAGGCAGCAACGACTTAAGGCTGCCTAAGGAAATCACTGCTGCAGGCAAGTACTGAGAGCTGCTGGATGGAGAGGAAGCCACTGTTGGAAGCTGGGAAGCTGCTGGATAAAGGGAGAGCTGCCACTGCACCTGGAGGTAGAAAGAGAGATGCTGCTGGGAGGGGAAGAGGGAAAGGGATGGTTAGAGAGTTACTGTTGGATAGGGGGGAGGAGGGAAGGGAGAAGGAAAAAAGGAAGGAAACAGCTGGCAGGGAGATTAGAGGAGGGAAAGGGGAGAGACAGGAATGAGAAAGTAGAGAGAGATTGATGCTGGAAAGGGGATCAGCAGAGAAATGAGAGAGGGATAAATATGCTAGATCTGGTGTAGGAGAGATAAAAATGAAGAAAGCAGTGAAGCTGGAATGAATGATGTAAAAAGGAGAGAGGAGGCACAGGCTGGATGGAAAGGAGAGAGGGGCATAGAAAGAAGTCAGATACATATGGAAGGAGGAGAGGCCAGACAGTGGATGGAACGGGCAGACGCTGGAAGGAAGAGTGGAAAGAAGATGAAAGCAGAGACCACAAAAGGTAGAAAAAAATCATTTTATTTCTATTTTGTCATTACAATATATCAGATTTGAAATATATATCCTGCTACTGCTAGAGACATAACTGGGGACTGCAAAGCCTAACACTATTTCTATCATGTGTGACTGCAGTATTCTGTTAGCATGATATTTCTGTGTAGCATTCTGTAATAATTTGGCTTGTTCAGTTTTCTTGATAGTAGAGGGGATATATGTGAAGGGGAGGGGAGACAGGGGTTTTGTTGGTCCTTGCTCTGAATATTTATATTTATAAAATGACAATTGTACAGAATATTGTTTCTTTTTATACTTTAATAAAATACGTTCAATATAAAATCATAACTGAGGCTTGTGCAGATGGGATCAGATGGTTTGTGGGGACCGAGATTGCGGAGACGGGCGAAAATGTGTTTTTTTATTTCGGTCTTAGTAGTTTGCCGGTCCACAAAATAATTCTTTTATTTCTGCCGGTCCACGGGTGTAAAAAGGTTGAAGAACACTGACCTAGACCTTTGTGATTGTGTGGGACATATGTTTTAAAATAAATAAATATAGGTAGGCCCAGGATGAGTCTAGGCAAAATGAGGAGCTTTGGAGGGGGACATCAAGTTTAGTGATATTTTTAAGGGTGGACCTATTGTGTATGGGGGGAGTAATCTGTTTAACCACTTATGTTGGCTTGCTCTGTGGGTACCTTATATGCAGAGGCTATGACATCATAGAAGGCATTCCCAAGTAGTCTTTCTGATTGTAGGGGTACTCAGGAGGCACCTTTATGGAACCGTAGTTGGCTCCTTTAAGATGTGACTCAAGACAATCAGGCCTTGGATTTGTGACCAGATGCTTCCATCTGGGGTTATTTTACCATCTATAATGCAGCTTGCAATGTATACCCAGTGTTAACATCAAGCTGTGTTAAAGAATTTAAATAGCAATGTGCTGCTTTCCATGGATTTGCATGTTTTGCATCTCATTACAATGTACTGTGGGGTAAGCTAAATAATGCTATGTTAGGGTACTAAAACCACAAGTTTTTAACCCATGTTAAGGGACAAATGAGAAGGGTTAGTGCCTTAACTTAGGGGTCCTATTACTAAGGCATGCTAACCGATTTAGTGCATGCTAAATGCTAAGGCGCCCATTATATTCTATGGGCGCCTTAGCATTTAGTACGTGCTAAATCAGTTAGTGCCTTAGTAAAAGGACCCCTCAGTTTGTTAATAACCCCTTAATTCAGTGTAAAATGGGCAATGTGGCACAAACACTGGATTGAAAATCTTAAGGTAATGGGAAAGGGGCAAAGCTGGTAACAAACTTTCTTTTTTTTTCGGTGTTGGCTAAAACCAAAAATGCATCCAAAATAGTTTTGGACAAAACTAAAGATGAAACCCAAACCGTTTCAGCTCCTGCTCAAGAACAGTCCCTACTCCCTCTCCTCCTCTCTTCCTTCCCTACTGCTGGTACTCCCAAATTAAAGGAGCTCCCAATTTCTCATTTTCCCCTCAAACCAAATAAACTCCCCTCTTGGACCCATCTGTAGGCCACCGCTGACCCCCCCTGGTCTACCTTATCACCCTAGTAGTTTTGTGGTTTCGGGCAAGAGCAATACCCAGTCATCCCTGTTTATCTTGTGTCCAAAGTCAAAATGACTGCCACAACTTCCAGCAGCAGTCTCACATGATTGGAGCTGGCATGAACAGGACCAATCCATATTTACTTTTATCAATGCCACATCCAGTCTCAGAATGGCTAAGATGACTTCCAATGACAATCTCATGAAAATGCTGGTGGAAATCATACAACCATTTTAACTGTGGACATGGGATGGATAAGAGTGAATGGGGGTCACTCATGTCCAAGATAGCTACTATATAATCAGGCAAGTAAGATAGGCCTACGGGCAGTGGCAGCAGCATATGGGTGGATCTGGGAGGGAGGCTTCATATGCTCAGT
The DNA here is from genome assembly GCF_902459505.1 of Geotrypetes seraphini. NCBI lineage: Eukaryota > Metazoa > Chordata > Amphibia > Gymnophiona > Dermophiidae > Geotrypetes > Geotrypetes seraphini. The sequence continues at coordinate 61,073,439 of NC_047088.1, forward strand.
GGTGGGGGAAAGGAGGAAGAAAGAGAGGAAGTATGAAATCTTTAGGTTGAAAGGGTGGGGAGGGGAGGAGGAGGAGGAGGAATGCCACAAGTCTTAGAACAAAAAGTTTCAGTTTCTTAGAAATGAAAAAAATAAAGGCAGATAAATATCAGTTGGCCTATCTAGTCTGATCATCCAAACCTTTTATTAGCACTTCCTCTCTCTTAGTGGCCCTATGTACTTGTACCAAGCTTTATTGAATTAATATACAATATAGAAACACAGAAGAACAAAGTCAGAAATTACCCTGACATTTTTGGCTGAAACAAAATAAGGTTAAATGCTGATTTTGAGATGGTTTTGACATGGAAATCAAAACTGAAACTGAAATTTGGTTAGCCTCTAAACCAGGGGTGTCCAAAAGGTCGATCTCAATCGATCAGTAGATGGCAAAGGCAACGTGAGTCAATCGCGGAGCCCGTCCTGGGCTCCGCGATAGACTCGCAATGCCTTTGCGTTCTCTCCATTCCCGGTGCTGTAAAAGGCCAGACTGCAGAAGCGCCAGGCACACCAGCCTTCCCCCTTCCCCAATGTCAATTCTGACGTCGTAGAGGAAGTTCTGGACCAGCCAATTGCTGCCTGGCTGCCCAGCTGCTGGCCTGTTACAGCGTCGGGGAGCAGGGAGAACTCGACGGCAACAGCGGCTTGTGGGCCTGTTCCCAGACGATGGTGGCGGTGGCCGTAGGTGGCTTGGGGAGAAAGAAAGGACAGACAGAAAGACAGGGACAGAAAGACAGACAGGGAGGCAGAAAGAAAGAGAGGGGAGACAGAAAGAAAGACAGAGAGAAAGAAAGAGAAAGGGGGCAGGGAGAGAGAAAGAAAGAAAGAAAGGGGAGGGGGCAGAGAGAGAGGAAGAAAAAGTTGGACAGTAAAGAGAAGAAAGTGCAACCAGAGACTCATGAAATCACCAGACAACAAAGGTAGGATAAATGATTTTATTTTCAATTTAGTGATCAAAATGTGTCCGTTTTGAGAATTTATATCTGTTGTCTATATTTTGCACTATGGCCCCCTTTTACTAAACTGCAGTAGTGGATTTTAGCGCTGGGAGCCTATGAGCGTCGAGAGCAGCACGGGGCATTCAGTGCAGCTCCCTGCGCTAAAAACCGCTATCACGGTTTAGTAAAAAGGGAGGAGGTATATTTGTCTATTTTTGTATAGTTGTTACTAAGGTGACGTTGCATATTTTAAAATCATCTGCCTTGATCTCTTTGAAAAAAAAAACCAAATATAAATGATAATTAACATTTTCTCTGCGTACAGTGTGCTTTGTGTTTTTTATAATTTTATTGTTGGTAGAGCATTTTGACTTGGTCATTTTAAAAGTAGCTCGCAAGCCAAAAAAAAGTGTGGGCATCCCTGCTCTAAACTGATACCAACATTGGCAATGTTTTTTGTTTTATTTTGTTTTCTAGCTAACTTCCCATTATAGATCCTGTGTGCTGGGCATTATAAATCCTAATTTTGCTTTTTCATGCAAACTCTCTCATTGCCTGGCATTTTTGTACCTGAGCTCTGTGTATGTTCTTTGCCTTCTCTCTGTCTCTGGTAATTTTCACTCCTTTTCTCTCTGAAGCGTACAGCTTCCTAATACAAGCTTCTTGCCCCAGAAATCAAAGAGAATAATATGAGTTGTGCTAATCTCAAACTCCTTAAAACATCAGCAGTTATAGGATTTGGAAGTTAGGCTGGGATAGACTTGTTTGGCTGCTGGTCAAAATGTTTCAACATGGTGGGTCAAGTAAGTACTGTCTTCTCATTGGCAGTTAAGCCTTTGCTCTCTCGCTTCAGTTTTTCTTTCTTGCGTATTGACACACCACTGTATGCTTTCAATGTATAACCAAGTATTATGGTATTTGGCAATTGGACCCTTGAAGAGAGTGTTCAAAGCCTAAACACGGACCTTATAGGGTCTGCACCACATTTCATTGATGTGTGTTGTATGGCTTGATATTGTCTGCACCATTTTGAAGAACTATGGACATCAAGTACCTCATATCCATAGTTTTGTTTTTGGCTTCTCCTTTTCCCTTGACATGGTGGCTCCACTCTGTTTGAATGGAAAAAGCAAAAAAAAAAAAAAATCACATTTTGCATTTTTTCATTTGTTGATAATAGTGCACACTTTTTAGAAAGAGTGCATAATAGATGTAAAGAGGGAACACTCTTTCAAAAGAGTGCACAAACTTTTCCTGATAGTTTACCCATTTGAAACATTGCATGACCAATTGTGCATGTGCAACTAATGCACACATGTATGCACTAGTGGAAAAGGTATGCATCCTCTTTGCAAATAGTGCATACTTTCTAAAACAGTGCACTCAATGACAGCTCCTAGGACATCAAAATGTCCAAATTAAAATGAATGAAACAACATGTCCAGCAATACACACAGGAAACAAAATATATAATGAAACCAACATTTTCTGCCTGCCTATTTTATCTATCTACATACATACTTATATGTTATGTGCAATCTTATATCCTGCCGAATTGTGGGCATTCCTAAAAGTTACCCGCACTGTTATGGAATTTGCCCAATCTACATGCAATTTAGGTGCAGGTTTTTCTTGACCTAAATGGGTGCACCTAAAAGTTATGATATGCATTGACACTTAGCACAATTCTATAAGGCACATGTATATTTTATAGAGTCTTGCTAAGCGCTGTTCTAGCTGGCACCAATTGTTGAGGTGTTAAATATAGAATATGACCCAATATGCAATAAGGCCTGATTCTATATATGTTGCCTAAAAAATTGGCACACTGTATAGAACCATGTTTAGGTGTTGCTATGCATACTAACTTTTAGGCATAGCCTAGTTATTCCAGGGTTTTCTTGGCCTAATTGTATGTTCCTAAGTTGTGCACACAACAGTGCCTAAATCAAAAACAGGTTTAATTTACCAAGGCACTCAAATTTTCAAAAAGCTATCTTTCTGAGAAATAAACAACTCCACAACTGCTATTAGGTAACTCTTCCAATATTTAAACAGTGATCGATATATTTCTCAGTAACAATCAGTAATAGTCCTCAGCGACACCATCAGGGACTCAGTACATTCATAGTCCGTGGCTTTAAGTATTCTCTCCTGATCGGACCTACTTAAACTTAATTTTTACTTTTTTAATTTTTATTCAATTTAATAATACTATTAAATATATAAGTACTTAGCTTAGTGGTCGATATGCAGGGATGTCAGGCCAACATGTTTCACCTAGTAAGGTTTTTTCAAGGCAATAATCCCTTCCTGCTTATAGCCACTGTTTAAGACCACAACCTGACATCCAGGACAGGATTAACCAATAAACCAAGTAGGTATGTGCCTAGGGCCCGAAATGGTCAGGGGGGCCCGATGAAGGAGGGCATCAACATTGTTTTTTCCAAACGGCGATGGGCCCCTCCAGCATTGATCGGCAATGCGGCCCCCCCCCCCCCTGATTGGCAATGCGAGCCCCACCCCGATCGGCAACGTGCCCCCCCCCCCAATCGATGGAAAGCAACGCGGGTAAGAAAGGCAACAGGAACTGTAATTGTGCAAGTGGTGCTGCTTGCCCAAAGCTTCCCTCTGACGCAGCTTCCTGTTTCCACCTGGGCACATGGTGGGGTGGGGCGGGGCAGGGGGCCCAGTGTACTTGTGTGCCTAGGGGCCCTCAACAAATTAATCCTGCCCTGCTGACATCCCTGTATATCGACCACTAAGCTAAGTATTTATATATTTAATAGCATTATTAAATTTAATAAAAGTAAAAATTAAGTTTAAGTAGGTCCGATGAGGACACTTAAAGCCACGGACTATGAATGTACTGAGTCCTGGTGGTGTCGCTGAGGACTGTTACTGATTGTTACTGAGAAATATATCGGTCACTGTTCAAATATAGAAACAGTTACCTAATAGCAGTTGGTAAGTCAAAAACAGGAGCATAGCCCGAAAACACTCCCATGATCCACTCCCTAACCAAACCCACGTTTAGGTAGGCGCTTTGAACTAGGTGCTTACCACTTTGTGCTATGCGCCTACCAGGTTGTGCACTTAACTTTCAAAGAAGTCCAGTTAATGGCAATTATGAGTTGTTAATTGCCAATTATTGACACTGATTATTGGCATTGATTGGTAAGTGCCAATTATTGGCACTATTAATCAATTAAATAAGGCACCTATATCAGCTAGGTGTGCTAATGTAAGTGACTAACTTTAGGTGAACTTAATAGAATTTGAGGATAATTGCATTACAAATAACATGATTCAGTTTGCACCATCTATCAGGGTGACTTTGGTATATTAACAGTTACATATTAATTTTATAATGGTGCCTATGTGTTGTATGTTCTATAAAGGACGGTAAATACATTATGGTGTCTAAATGCTATTTGGAAATACCCACTTAACTTATATATTACATATTTTCATAGGAGCATGCACAGGGGTGAAACAGGGTAGAACATCGGCTGGGCTCACACTTACATGAATACCGTATTTTCACGCATATAACGTGCGCGTTATACACGATTTTACAAACCGTGCATAACCTTGCGTGTTATACGCATGAGCGCGTTGTACAAATTTTTTTTTACATAGTTCCCCCCCGACGTCCGATTCACCCCCCCTCGCAGGACCGCTTGCACCCCCACCCCGAAGGACCGCTCACACGCACCCGCTAGTTGTTCGGGCCAGGAGGGAGCCCAAACCATCCTGGCCACAGCGACCCCCTACCCCCACCCCGCACTACATTACGGGCAGGAGGGATCCCAGGCCCTCCTGCCCTCGACGCAAACCACCCTCCCCCCAACGACCGCCCCCCCCAAGAACCTCCGACCGCCCCCCCAGCCGACCCGCGACCCTCCTGGTCGACCCCCATGACACCCCCATCCCCTTCCCCGTATCTTTGTGTAGTTGGCCGGACAGACGGGAGCCAAACCCGCCTGTCCGGCAGGCAGCCAACGACGGAATGAGGCCGGATTGGCCCATCCGTCCCAAAGCTCCGCCTACTGGTGGGGCCTAAGGCACCTGGGCCAATCAGAATAGGCCTGGGAGCCTTAGGTCCCTCCTGGGGGCGGGGCCTGAGGCACATGGGCCCAACCCGACCATGTGCCCAAGGCCCCGCCCCCAGGAGGGGCCTAAGGCTCCCGGGCCTATTCTGGGACCGCCGGAAGAGGAAGCAGCGCAGGCGCAGGGCTCACAGAAGGGCCGGGACCGCCAAGGGGAAGCAGCAGGACACCGATAGGAGCTTCTACATGATGGGGGGGGGGTCAGGAGGCTGTGGGGGTGCGAGCGGTCCTTCAGGGTGCGGGTGCGGGTGCGGGAGGGAGTGCGTGCGAGCGGTCCTTCGGGGTGGGGGTGTGGGTGTGTGCGAGCGGTCCTTTGGGGTGGGGGTGCGAGCGGTCCTGCGGGGGGGATGAATCGGACATCAGGGGGGGGGGGGCTTCAAGGGGGAGAGGAGAGTCAGGGCGGGCGAAAGGAGAGTCGGGGTGGCCAGAGGAGAGTCGGGGCGGGCGAAAGGAGAGTCGGGCGGCGACGGGAGAGTCGGGCAGCATGCGCGGTATATGGGTGTGCGCGGTATACAAATTTTTTTTTACATATATTTATTTTTCCCGTGCGCTATACCCATGTGCGCGTTTTACATGGGTGCGCGTTATCTACATGAAAATACGGTAACTTACAGAACATTCTAAGTTACAAATGTTCCTGTCACATTTAGGTGCTCACACTTACACCAGCTCTATGGCCAATATAAGTGCTAACACTTAAATGATAAATGCCCAAATGATACTTGGTTAAACTAATATTCCATAAAGTTCTCTGAAGATGTCCAGTTAAAGAACTGCTCCCTAATAGGTAAATTCTATAAGGAAATACCTACATTTAAGTGCTAGGAAAGTATCTTTTTGAGGCCTATTCTAAAGTAAAAGTAAATGCCTTATTTTTTTATATAGGTATACTAATAACATAATAGCATAAGCCTTGCCATTCTAGGACAGACCAAAGGTCCATTAAGCCCAGTATCATGTTTCTAGCAGTGCTCCATGCATGTCAAAAGAGTAGAAGATTTTATGCTGCTTATCCTAGAAAAGTTTGGGTTTTCCCAAGTCCATGTTAATAATGATTTATGGACTTTTCATTAGGAAATTATCCAAACTTTTTTTTAAAACCCTGCTAAGCTAACTGATTTGAACCACATTTTCTGGCAATGAATTCCAGAGTTTAATTGCATGTTGATCAAAGAAATATTTTTTACAATTTGTTCTTAATGTACTTCTTGCATCATATAGCTATAGTTTGGGTTCATCTTTCCTATATGCATCACTTTGCACTTTGTTCACATTAAATGTCATCTGCTGTTTGATGCCCAGTTTCCCAGGCTCGCATGTCCTCTTGCAATTTTTCACAATTTTCTTGTGATTTAACAACTTTGAATAACTTTGTGCCATCAGCAAATTTAATTACCTCATTAGTTATTCCCATCTCTAGACCATTTATAAATATGATAGAAATGCAAAGTTCTGCATTAGGAGTCATTGCCCAGGAAAACAATTTAGGTGTCATCATTGATGATACGTTGAAAGCCTCAGCTCAATGTGCAGTGGCAGCTAAGAAGGCAAATAGAATATTAGGAATTAATAAGAGTGGAATGGAGAACAAAACTGAGAACACAGGTACAAGATCCTTTATCCAAAATTCCAAAACCAAAAAGCTTTGAAAACTGGATTTTGATGCAGACTGGAAGTACGGTAGTTGATTTTCCTGGGGTGACATACACTGAAATCAATGCAGGTTCATGTGTTTCTTCTGTTCTCCGTGCAATTCAAGTTAGTGTGCTTGAAAAATGGGAAAGAGCTGCAGATTCCACTCAGGGTGGCAATTTTATGATCCTATGGTCTTTTTCTGACTTAAGATTACCATTCCAAAAACTGAAATATGCCTGTCCCAAGGATTTCAGATAAAGGATCTTGTACCTATATTTAGATGTCTTTGTATTGTTCCAAGGTGCAACCACACCTGAAATATTTTGAGAAATTATGGCCACTGCATCTCAAAAAAGATACAGCAGAATTTAAAAATGTGTAGAAAGGGGCAACACGAATGATAAAAGGAAATGAGATGAGGTCACTACGAGGAAAGGCTAAAAACAGGGATTTTCAATTTGTTTACTCTTTCCAAAAAATGTAAGTACTAAGGGGCACTCAATGAAGCTACTACGTAGTAAATTTAAAACAAATCTGAAAAATATTTTTCACCCGGCATGTAATTAAACTTTGGAATTCGTTATCAGAGAATGTAGTAAAAATAGTTAGTTTAGCAGGGGATAAAAAAAGGTTTAGACAAGTTTCTACAAAAAAAGTCTGTAAGCCTTCAAATCATGCACTCAGCACTTGTTGCTCTACCTTAAGGTCTGACGCGATAGAAAGACAACACTCAGGCATTTATCAACTCAGTGTGGAATTTATTAGGCCGCAGCCATAACAGCGAGATTACATTAATTTATCAGCAACTGAACAAGTTCATTAATATCAGCAATTGCTCACAAAAAGACTGAAATTTCACAGTAACAAAATTCAAGTAAGCAGAATATTTCACACTAGTATTAATATCTGAATGTACTACTGCAATGGCATAACTCTATATGAAACAGCATACTGCTAACGTGTGGCTATGAATATTTAAATAATGCACCTTGTAAATTCATAACCTTACCATTAAATGGAAAAAATGCAACTTCAAAGAAAAGAAAAGAAAAACCCCAGCTCTGATATTAAAAGTGCAACGTATTAAACTCCAGGTCCTTCAGCCTGCTATTGAAGGTTCATACTTCAACCACAACACATAAGTCTTGTATGAAAAGTGATAAATACCTGTGATAGTAGTTCCGACAGCTTGATACTACATATATCACAGTAATTCAAAATGAAAACACTATCATTCAATCTACTAGTACCTAACAGACTCCAGGCTATTATTACTTGGTAGATAATATCTCTACAAGTTATTCCTTGAGAAGAATTCCATTTGTTTCACTCTTCTTAAAGCTGAAAAAAACCCCTTTATTCTATACATCTCATAACTGCTTTTATATAGGGAGTCATTAGAAGTTACAAAAAATTAGCTTAAAAAACAATGGATACTAATTTTACAAACAGGATCATGCCACTATGATGTTGTATGTCATTAGGAAGTAATTAGGTTTCACTTCAATATTTGCAAATGTGCGGTTTACAAGAGTAAGCAGAGAAAAAAAAGTTTTTAAAATACTTTGAGCCAGATATTCAAAAGGATTTATTCCTATAGGGACTGGTTCTATAAATGTATATTAATTTTACTAACAGGATCATGCCACTATGCTGTTGTATGTCATTAGGAAGTAATTAGGTTTCACTACAATATTTGCAAATGTGCAAATATTTTGCAAGAGTAAGCAGAGAAAAAAAAAGTTTTTAAAAATACTTTGGGCCAGATATTCAAAAGGATTTATTCATATAGAGACTGATTCTAAAAATGGTGCCTAAATCAGCCTAAATTGGCCCCTTTAAAAACCATGTCCCCGGAGCCCCGCAAAACCTCCCATGAAATATGAATGAGATGTCGAGGACCTCTTCTATCAAACTGTGCTAGCAGTTTTTAGCACAGAGAGCCGCGCTGAATGGCCCACGCTGCTCCCGACACTCAAAGGAACTCTATGAGCAGTGCTGGCAATTCAGCGCGGCTCTCTGTGCTAAAAACTGCTAGCGCAGTTTGATAGAAGAGGCCCCTGAGTGACACTACTTGGCACGCTCATCCTTCTCAGCACCCAATGCTTTGCTGCATTCATCTCAGTCGATCATATGACCATATTGTGGAAACCTCAAGCGTCTGCTTCATCTTTTGTCAACTCCTTTCTGAACAGCCATAATTATTTAAACCCCCATTTTTCAAAACTGTGCTTGCATTTTTTTAGCAACGGCTACGGCGGTAACAGCTCCGATGCTCATAGGAATTCTATGAGTGTCAGAGCTGTTACTGCCATGATCAGCAAAAAAAATGCTAGTGTTGTTTTGTAAATAGGGGGGAGGGGGTAAGCCGAGCAAATCCTACAAAAATTCTATAAGCCCTTAAAAAAATTGGAATAACCGAGGACTCATACTAAATGGCGCTAGAAGTTTTTAGCACAGGCCGGTGAGGTAAATGCTCTGATGTTCATAGAATTCATAGAAACATAGAAGATGACGGCAGAAAAGGGCTATAGCCCATCTAGTCTGCCCACTCTAACAACCCCACCCCCTTGAATTTACCCCCCTAGAGATACCACATGTGTATCCCCTCTACATTTTATTACCTCCCTATGAGCATTGGAGCATTTATCTTGCCCGTCCATGCTATAAACCTCTAGCATCATTTAGTAAAACCTAGCATAAGTAAACCTGGATAAAACAAGGGCTTAACTGCCCCCAAATTGGGGGCACTGTCAAAATGTTTAAAAAATATTGCTTAGAAGCATATGAACAGTATTCGGACTCTTTAATATTCAGATCCCAATTATAGAATATATTTTGAGTGTAAAATCATTCCACTGGTTGTCCTTAGCATTTTAGTTATAAAGCCAAATTATAAGATATATAGAAAATTTCTGGAGGGATGACTTTATGAGGAATACCATGCTTTATACTTCCCTAAAGGAATGGTTCATAGGAAGCTTTTGCTGTAAAAAAGGCTTTTGTGATTTAGCTCCTGCATTTCATGGCCTCACATGAAATGGATGTAGTGAATGATTATCGTTGCTACATGCTGTATCTTCCAAATGAAGATTGATGTAAGGAGCGCAGTCAATGCTGTGGCGTTCTCTTTTCTTACTGTTTTTTGTCTGTTCGTTTGGAAGGTTAGACATCTATTAATTTAGGGTTCCTTTTACCAAGACGTGCTAACTGATTTAGTGCGCACTAACAATTAGCGCACGCTAAATGCTAACATGCCCATTATATTCTATGGGCATGTTAGCATTTAAGCGCGTGCTAAATTGGTTAATGCGCCCCTAAGAACAATCTTAAGGCGGAGAGGGCTTGGTCATGCAGGTGGGCCTTTCAGCTGTGTTTAGGTCAACCATGGTCTCTTAGGAGATAACTTTAGCTCATACAAGACTGATTTACCCTGGGCTGACATAAATTATATGCAGTGCTCAGGGGAAGAGTTTTGATATTATAGATGGAGTTACAATCTGCAGTACACACACTTTATAAACTATGCTCAGCTTTGTGCATTACACATGTGTATATTTATACCTGCTCTTGAGCTGGCACAATGTCCCTAAACTTGACTCCTACAGAATTTATACTAGTATATAAAGAAACATAAATCACTATGGCTTTATATAATAGGCAAAAAATGGTCTTTGGGTGAATGAAATACATCATTTATATTACTCTTGTAGCAGTTAATTTCCTTTGGCTGCTTCCAATATCAAAGATGTACTGGAAGGATAAAAGGATTGTTGTTCCTTTATATGTGGCCTGTGATTGTGAGCCCATCAGTGCATGCCCAAAGGGTTGTAGCCCAAGGGATATTTGGAGCCCCTTCATATCCAGTAAGTAGTCAATGAGTAATGTATGGGAAGCCCAAGATGATCTGCAGCTCTTTCCTGGTTAGATTTGATTTTGGAAGGTTGTTATTGGATTATCCAAGCAGAGAGAGTTGGTGGCTGGTTCAAATCCTTCAACTCCTGGAGACAGTGTAAGGGGAAATAAGGGCAGAGAGGTAGGAAGGGTTACCAGAGTGTAAGTCCTTGTGAGTCAAAGTAAGGATCTCAAAAAGGTACTGAAGCCAGTGATGATGGGCAAAGAGGGAAGAAACATGGTCCGACCTATATGCATGTGAGAGCAATGACAGTGTTTTGACCATTTGGAGACATTTCAGGAAAACTTTCAGACGGCTGGTGTAAACAATCATATATAATAAAACCCTAGCCGCGCATGCACACTCCTACCTGCGTGATCTGTGATCCGTAGGTCCGTGGCTGGCAGGAGTGCGCATGCGCACCTAGCTGTGACATTGGCCGGCAGAGAAACTGTACGCGGGCCTCCCTGCTCTTCAGCTCCTCCAGGCAGTGGCAGACCAAACAGGACCCGATCAGAGACCAGGGTTCTATTAGCTTGGGAGGAAAAATTGTACCACACTCGCGGAACCCAAGGTAATGTTCTGACAGAAGTTATTTTTAAGTTCAGCAGACCCCAAGGTAATGTTCTGACCAAAGTTATTTTTAAGTTCTAAGCCACGGCGGCGGCTCCTCTCATGAGCCGCACCTGCGTCGGAGAACTTAAAAATAATTTCGGCCAGAACTAAAGGAGTCATGGCTCCAAAGGCCCCAATTGTAATGGTCAGCAGCAGAACATTGGGCATTGCTCGCGATCCCAGCCGCTCCTCACACCCACTAGCCTGCAAAACAACTTCCCATGAGGAAATAAGAAAACAGCCCCACACTCACAAACCCCAAGGTGGCAAGGAGACCACGATCACTGTAAGCGAGAATTCGGGGCAGCCGGCATAACAAAAATTATGCAGTCGCAAGGGTCAGTGAAAGGGGATCAGGAGCGACATGCACAACAGGGGCTTAGAGGGCAAGAGAGCTGCAGTTGGAGAGACTGAGGAAGGGAATGTTCAGAACTGAGACTGAAGAAGGAATTAAAAAAAAAAAAGGAAGAGACACCTACAAGGAAACACAGGATCAGGAGCATACAGAGAAAACAGGAGAGCGTAGAGGTTTGCAGGAATCAGGAACATATAGAGAAAGGAGAGCAGAGACCCCTGCAAGAAGAGAAAAAGAGCAAAAGAGACTGGGGATGAGAAAGAGAGCAGAGATGCTTGCAGGGAGAAAAAATGAGGCAGTAATGTTACAGCTGGAGAGGAAGAAAGCAGAGATAGCGCTACACAGGGAAATGGAGGGAGAGAGAGACAGAAAGAAAAAGACAGACAGACATATATTCTAGCACCCGTTAATGTAACGGGCTTAACGACTAGTGTTACAATAATTCAGGTGCTAAGAAATGAATGAACATAGCAGAGTAGTGTAGGAAGAGCTTTCTAGGTAACTACAAAGGGAACAGATGAAGTGGAGGGAATGAAAGTGGGCTATAACTATGGAGGGAATATGAGAGCTGAAGGAAAATCAGGGTTCAAATATAATGCCCAAGTATTTAAGGGACTGAACTAGATAAAAAGGTGTATTTTGAAGGAAGGGGATGAGAAGGACTGACCAGTGATCCAAAGGGCAACTGATATCAAGGGGTTCCAGCCATGAGTCTATTTCAGACAAGTTTGAAGATGACAAGGTCAAAATTAGAGGGTATTTTGGAGAGCAATTAACAAAATGTTGTCAGTATATATGTAGAACTTATTGTAGTGAAGCCATGAGATTTAAGAAAATGTTAAATAGGACTACAGGAACATTTGAGGGATGCTACATTTGAGGGGGACTTGAGGGGGAATATGAGTGAGGAAACAAAGTAGAAGAAGTATACTTGTTCCGAAAAAAAGAAAACTACTGTTCATTGACATATTTGCAGGTTGATAATCAAAGTGATTTAACTGGCCAGAAATATTTCTGGCTGGTTAAATTGCTTGTTCAGGGCTAACGTCTTATTTTAAGTGACATTTAAGCTGCTAGATGCTAACCAGATATTTTTTAGCAGCACTAGCTCAAAACTAGCTATTTTGTGGGCATTTCAGCAGCAGTCAGCAATTTGATGGTTAAGTGTCGATACTCAGCACTTAAACAGCCAAGGCAACTGCATAAATAGGACTGACATTTATGTGTTCCTTTCATGTTATGACAACAAAATGAAGCAGATCAGTGAATTAAAGCTTGAATATAATTTATTCACCACAAGCAGGTAGGTAAATAAATAAATGCATACATACTTAAATAAAACAGTCCTTAGAAGCCCAACACAACCATGTTTATAAGCTCCTAGAATATCTATAATAATAAAATGCTAGCCCGCGCATGTGCACTTGTGACGCGTGTTCCCTGATCCCTGTTCTGTTGCGCTGTGCCAGCTTAATGCGCATGCGCGCATACTACCTCACCAGACATGCGTCGCACGTGCGGGACCGCAGCCAGCCAATGATCGCCTCCACAGCAGAAGGACTGGACCCCAGCGCTGGACATCCTGCTCTCCTGTCGGATCCTCTCAAGAGCCGCACCAGCGTCGGAGAAGGCTTCCGATGCTGGCGGGGATCGAGAGGAGCCACGGCGCACCTCAAGGGGCGGGAAGGGAAGCGCAAAAAAAAAGTCCAGCTGATACTTTCTTCGCGGGCCCCAATCCAAACACCAATTCAAGCAGCGTAAACAGCACTCTCCACATGCTGCTTCGGGGCCTTCTACTGCCCTGATTTGCTCTGCCGCGTCTCTGATGATGTCATCAGGGACGTGCCAGAGTAAATCAGGGCAGTACACGGCCCCTAAGCAGTGTGTGGAGAGTGCTGCACACGAAAAGTCACCGTGCCTCAGAGCGGCCTGCAAGGTTCCTTACAGCCGGTAGGCTGTTTTAAAGAAGAGGAGCCACATGCTGGACAGGGGGAGCAGATACGAGGGTCAGGGGGAGAAAGTAAGGAGTGCTGCTGGACAGGGGAGCAGGTAAGAGGGTCAGGGGGAGAAAGTAAGGAGTGCTGCTGGACAGGGGGAGCAGGGAAGAGGAACAGAGGAGCAGGTAAGAAGTGCTGCAGGACAGGGGGAGCAGGGAAGAGGGACTGGGGAGCAGGGAAGAATTGCTGCTGGACAGGGGGAGCAGGGAAGAAGGACAGGGGGAGCAGGTAAGAGGGTTGGGGGAGAAAGTAAGGAGTGCTGCTGGACAGGGGGAGCAGGGAAGATGAACAGAGGAGCAGGTAAGAAGTGCTGCTGGACAGGGGGAGCAGGGAAAAGGGACTGGGGAGTAGGGAAGAAGTGCTGCTGGACAGGGGGAGCAGGTAAGGAGTGCTGCTGGACAGGGGGAGGTAAAAGGAAGGGAGAAGGCCTACTGCTGGACAGGTGGAACAGGCAAGGGGTGATGGTGGACAGCCGAGTAAAGAGAGAGACAGAAAGCGGCAAAGGAGAGAGAGAAAGAAAGAAAGACACACACATCTATTCTAGCACCTGGCTAAAGAGAGAAAAAGAAATAAAACCACACACACACACACATATATATTCTAGCACCCGTTAATGTAACAAATTAAGTATGAATCTATTTCATATAAGAGACCACACAGATTAAATATAGATAACATATAACTAAAAAAACATATGGATCATGATTCAACAGACAGTAGACAACATATCATAACTGTCAAAAGATAAATAAGAACTTACATCTCAGCAGGTTAAATCCAAGTATAAACCTGTCTAGTGAAAGCTAAAATAACAAATAGACAAACTGTGATTCTTACAGATACAATATAAATGAAAATAAGTTCATTTAACTATTTATAGAATGAATACCCAGCTGAATGCATATAATAAAATTATTTATTCACTAAATGTATTCTGACAAGTACAGCTTCAGTACAAGTAGCAACTGTCTGTAGTGAATCTGCCACAGCTATTCCAAATGTTCTTTTCTTGTCTTGTGAGAGGGGTCAGAGGTCATTAGCTTTTTTTTTAAAAAAAATTCATCATTGTGGCTAGTAATAAATTGTAGCAAAGTATGATGTAAAATGTTTTGACATGTTATTCTGGAACAATAACCTATATATATCCCAGCTTTTCACACCATTCCGGATTATTTTTCTATATATATATATATATATATCTTTTGGCCTCAACCCCATCACTCCACCGCTAATATAAATTTGTAGAGTGAAGAATTATGTGGATCTTCATCATCGGTCATAAATTAATTTGTTATTCATTTTCCTTATCTTAAATATCAATAAATACTCTTTCATAAATTAGATTCTTTTTTATTTATTTATTTATTTATTTATGATTTTAAACATTAATATCAAGCATTATAACTTGTACAGAAAGAAATTAAACCTAGGAACAATTTCCACTAAAGTTTCCACTTTAACAATAAAAGAAAAAGGGAAAGAAAAAGAACATAGTCATAAGTTTAACTTTACTCAAGTCTTCTAATGGGATCCAAGATTTAACAAACAGCGAGAAACATAAGCAAATATTCAAAGTATATCAAAGGCTATAGAGCTGAGAGCTATTGTCTAATTCAGTCTAAAGAGCTGAAGATTTTTATTTCTCCAAACGAGATAGTGACAAAAAGGTAGTTAATTGAAAAGGTTTGAAGAAAACATATTTGATTGCACAGTGATACACAATACACTTACAGTGACGTCTTAAATAGAATGTAGCCCCTAAAGCTATGACACCTGTCTTAAGAAGAAGAAACAACTCATGTCTGCGCTTCTGCGTCTCACATGATAAGCTGGGAAATATCTGTATATTAAAACCATGAATTTTTTCTGCCTATTCTTAAAGAATAATCTCAAAATCCATGCTTTATCTGGTAGAAGAGCTACCATTAAAATTAATGTAGCTGGAATTGCCATTTCTTTATCTGACATCTCAAGCAAAGTTGAAACATCCAATACTTCTTGATTAGTGGTCATTTGATGTTGAACTTGAGTTCTAATAGGCAGGTAGTAAACCTCAGAGAGTGGAGGTAAACATTCCTCCGAAACTCCCAAAATTTCCTGTAAGTAACATAGAAACATAGAAATAGACGGCAGATAAGGGCCACGGCCCATCCAGTCTGCCCACCCCAAAGACCCTCCCCCCTACCTTTCTTTGTGAATAGATCCCACGTGTCTGTCCCATTTGGCCTTAAAATCAGGCACACTGCTGGCCTCAATAACCTGAAGTGGAAGACTATTCCAGCGATCAACCATCCTTTCAGTGAAAAAGAATTTCTTGGTGTCCCCATGCAGTTTTCCGCCCCTAATTTTCCACGGATGCCCCCTTGTTGCCGCTGGACCCTTGAAGAAGAAGATTTCTTCTTCCACCTCGATGTGTCCCATAAGATACTTGAATGTCTCAATCATGTCACCCCTCTCTCTGCGTTCCTCGAGTGAGTACAGCTGCAATTTATCCAGCCGTTCCTCGGATCCTTGAGTCCTGAGACCATCCGGGTGGCCATTCTCTAGACCGACTCCAGTCTCAGCACATCCTTGCGTTAATGCGGCCTCCAGAATTGCACACAGTATTCCAGGTGGGGCCTCACCATGGATCTATACAATGGCATAATGACTTCCGGCTTCCGGCTGACGAAACCCCTCCGTATGCAACCAATGATTTGTCTTGCCTTGGATGAAGCTTGCTCCACTTGATTGGCAGCTTTCATGTCCTCACTGACGATCACCCCTAAGTCTCGTTCTGCTACCGTTCTTGTTAGGATCTCACCATTAAGGGTGTAAGTCTTACATGGATTATGGCCGCCCAGGTGCATAACTTTGCATTTTTTGGCATTGAAGCTGAGTTGCCAGTTCCTAGACCTAGGAGATACTATAGCGACCCTAGGGAAATTAATCAATCTTAAGTTGTTACTATGAGCACTGTTCTCTAAAGATTCAATTTTCTTCCTAAGATTTGTATTATCTTTAATGTCTCTTGAATATGTTTAAAGGATATTAAGTCCTGTTCAACTTTTTCCATAGTAGATTTAGAGAAAGTCATGTCTGTTTTTAAGTTCTTTATCTCTTTTGTATGATCAATTAATTTCCCTTCTATATATTGAAAATAGGGACTTATGGCTTTACCAAAGTTAGCCACAAGATCCTAAAGCGATTCCAGGGTCACTTCAGTGGGCTTGCTTATAAGAATCTGTTCCTGTTTGGTGAAAAAGCGCTCACCATAATGAAGATCTTCTTGCCGCTTTTCCCTCTGGACTCGTCCATCCCCTGGTGATGAAATAGCCTCAGTCTCCATAATGAGGCTCTCTTGCTGAAGTGCCCTAGCTTCCAGGCTCTCCGATGTTACAACACTAGCCTCCAGAGGAGGGAACAATTCAACCTGTGGGGTTTCCTCACTCCGTGGAGAGCTTGTGGTCCAAGGCTGCGAGGGCAGTGCTGTTGCATCTGAGCTAAGGGTTGTATCTGGCCCAAGGAGAGCTGCCACGGTCCCGCCCACTCTCAGCATCTCCAGCAGGCTAACTGCCGATGCTAACAGGACATTTCACATCCTCAGAAGGTCTTCAATATTGCCTGTAGAGATTCCTCCGGTGTGCCACGAGGCAGCAGCAGTGCTCTGACCGCGTCTCTTCAACATTTCAGGTAGGTAAAAACTGCTACCACAAAAATTTCCTTCCAAACTCTGAGGAGCATTACTCAGCACATCCAGCCTAAGGCCATCTTGGATCCTCTATCCTCCTGTCCACTCCCATAAATTAGATTCTTATTGTGTTTAAGGATTAAGACTTTTTTTCAGCCACTTCTCTTAACAGCCGATATGACCCGGGAGAAATTGACTCAACATGTTTTTGCACAAACGTGCTTTTTCAAGGGTCCCTCTATAATGAAAGAAAACATAGAAATCAACTTTTATCCCACGTTTAACTTATTATTTGTGCTCAAGAAATATATTAAATACATTACTCCTACTGTGGCCGGTATTGTCATCCGACTTACAAGCAGTTTAGCAAGTAAGAAAGCGCTGGCGTCTTTTTTTCTTTTTTATATACAAACTTAACAGCTGACTTTCCCTGCATCCTATTGGGTAAGAACTAGCCAATCAATGATGTCCACTATATTTCAGCATTCAAATCCTTTGATTCAAAGGTATCAAGTTTGTAAATAAACTGTTCTTTTTCATTAAGAATTTTCTCAGCATTACCACCCGCCCACCCTTGTTCTATCATATCTATAACACGCCACTGTAATTCTTCAATATTATGGTTTTTTAGCACCCAGTGTTGCACCATGGGGGCTTGTAAGATCTTATTAGTCAACCGTGATTTGTGCTCATTCAATTTAATTTTTACTGCTCTTCTTGTGCGACCCACATATACAAGGTCACACGGGCACACTATAACATAAACCACATGACTGCTATTACAGTCTGTGGAACCACCTGATTTTAGTATTATGTTCCTTTCCGGGACCTTCCATTGAGCCCTTTTGATAGTTTTATTGCACCATTGACATCTTCCACATGTTTTTATGTTGACTCCCATTCTTGACTCTCCTAGTCCCAAATTTTTGGAAATTTAGTGGGGCTGAAGCCAAAGGATATATATAGAAAAATAATCCAGAATAGTGTGAAAAACTGGGATAGTAATAAATTGTGATATATACAGACTGAAGCTGGCTCAAAAACAGTTCTATTGTGCTTAAAATCAATTGCACAATTATAAAAATGCTATACTTTATTTTAAAATGCTAAAAAATTATGTCTTCCAATTTGAAAAATCGAGAAGTTATAATTCAGACGGGCATTCATTTTGGGGGGTTTTTCTTTTACATGCTTGTCCTCCCAGTACCTCAAAATGGAAATATGGAACACAACTCTATATGTGGCCTGTAATCCAATACCTCAGAAAATCAGTTATTTGAAGAAAAATAAAAACATTGAAAATCTGGTCACATTCACACTGTGACCTTTTATCACATCAGATTGCTGTTGATTGGGGAAGTATATTGCTCCTCTTTTTCAAAGCTCTTCAGTTTTTTGACAGATGGTCTTTGACTGGTATATATGATAGCTTATAGAGGAACTATTTACTGAGATAAATGATCATGGAGATGACATTTTCAAAGCACAACAGAAAACATCCTTAACCTGGTCATGAACTTGATTAATAAGGTAAAGATTTCTAATTTTTGAAGAATATTTTCTTCACTTGAATTCTTTAGCACAATGCCCCCTCTTTCCTTGCTTCTTTACAACATGCCCTCCTTACAAGTTTATACATGCCAGCCTAGAGCACAAGCTTCTTCACTGATTCTGTAATAGCTGAATAATGAAGTGTTGGCCTAATTTTTCTGTGCTACAAAATAAACAAGGCTCTGATCTACTAGGATTACTTCCTCTTTTAAACTTCTATTGGGTTCTTCCTAGGTTTTTCACTCATTAATAATAATAATAACTTTATTCTTTTATACTGCCATAACCAAAAGTTCTAGGCAGTTTACACTAAAAAGAGCTGGACAGTCAGCGAAATACAATAATACAGTAAAAAATACAAATATTTGTAAAATAGAATTTCAATAATAAAACTCACTAAGTAATAAACTTATCGAACAAAGTAGTCTTAATTAATTTACGAAAACTGCAATAGGATAATATAGCTTGCTAAATACATTTACCTAACCCAGATTGTTGCCTACCAGCTTGAAATGCTAGGGTCCTATCTAAGATGGTCCCTAGCATTTCAAGAACTACACATCATGTTAACTATTGTATTTCAGAAATCCTTAAGTCTATTAAAGGGATGTTGTGCTTGGACATTTTGGGCAGGATGTCCACAAACCCAGATAAAGAACTTAAAAACGGACATGACTTTCCCTAAATCGACTATATTAAATCTACTATGTTAGCATCCAGTAGTTATTAATACAGACCTGCACTAATGGCTATTGTATGCTAACAAAGGAACAACAAAGTGAAATTTGTAGGAAATCAGGATTCAAAGTCAATTTTAATATATGTAAACAACAGCAAAGTTCAATATAATTCTCTCTTATACAGGTGGAGTGGCATTTTCAAAAAACAAACAAACATCAAAGTCCAAGTTGGATTTTTCAGCTGAATGTCCAAAGTTGGAGGTACAAAAATAGTCATTTTCGAATGTCAAACTGCTGTACGTCCAATATAACATTTTTTGAAAGTCATCTACTTAGACTTCTTGGCCACCAGAACATCTAAATTTATACCCCATTTTTGATCAAAAAACATCCAGGTTGAAAATGTCCTCATCCTGACCATTTGGATGTGGGTTGGGACAGAATAGTAATGGACTGGCCACAAAGTCATCCTGACAGAGCAATGGGACACAGAGTGCACTGCTGTTAACCTCACATAAAGGGTGCCATCTATACATCTCACCATAACCCCCTTGTAATTTAGAGTGAGCTCCCAATCAAACACTTCCAAAACCTACTATACACTCCTGTCTCCCACTCCAATTGCACTTATGGCTGCAGGTGGCACCTATATGGCAGCATTGTAGGTTTTGGATGGGCTCACATGTTCTACAATAATATAGTAGTTAGAGTGACTTAGGGGCCTGGATCCTCCTCTCTATGGTTCATTAACCTACCCAATGACAAAAAATAACTATTTGCAAGCAATTTATCAAAAACTTATATAGCCACCAAAAGATATTCATTAAATAAATCCCCTTACCAGAGACTTTAGTAGAGCAGGTATCAAAAATATGGAGAAAAGACCTCAGTGTTCCCTGAGAAAAAACTCAGGAAACTACTATGACAAATACATAATTGTCATAGAAAACACATCCTTGGTCTAAGAAAAACTCCTTTGTAATTCAATAAACGTGGTTCATAAAAAGAGAAATTTCTAAAATTCTTTAAATAAGATCAACAGCCTTTGTGTCCTCTGCTGTAGGCAAGATCACTGCAGCGCAGTGAAAAATAATCACCCGGTGCTCTTTCTTTCAATCTAGCATCTACCCATCAGGCTACTTAAGACACCTGTGTGCAGCTCTACTAGGCTTCCCCATACCAGATGCCACTGTTTTAAAGACAGGTTTATACTTTTTGTTCTCATTTTTGTATGGTGGAAGGGGGGGGGGTCAGTGAGCACTGGGGGAGTATGCATTTGATGTACTTGATGCATTCAGTGGTCATCTGGTCAGTTTGGGCACCTTTGTAGTACTTAGACCCTTCTAAAACAATCTACTTTCAAATATATGTTCCATCCAGGATGTCTTGCAAAATGTTTGATTATTATCACTGCAAGATGTCCATGTCTAAAGTACCCTTGATACCGCCCAAAGCCCACCCATAACATGCTTCCACCACACCCATCGCATGCTCTGAACATATAGAGGCTGGAACATCTCGCTAGATGTACAGAAAGACAGTTTTGATTATTGTCACTTGGATGTCCTGGCAATTAGGATGTCCAATTGTCGATTTAGGATGCTTCTTGGACATCTATATTTTTTTATTAGCCTGTTTGTCTCACATCTCTCGATGCAGCCGAAGCTATCATACAGGCAGGTATGTACTGTTTCATTCACATCATTTGGTGGTTGGAGGGGGGGTGGTCAGTGACCACTAGGGAAGTGTGAAGAGACCACGTTTACTTCTCTCCAATAGTCTTCTGGTCAGTTTGGATAGCTTTTTGGCACTGATTCATTATTAAAATAAATCTAGCCCCAAATATCCAAATTTGTCCCTTGAACATATTCTTAAATGATTGATTATGGCAGAAAAACATCCAGGTCATAAGTCTGACCTAGTCCCATCCATTCCATGCTCCAACATGCCTTTTTGAGATTTAGACAAATTATTCATCAAAAGCATACGTAAATATCTGTCTAGAACATGTGTTTCAAAAATAGCAAATTGGAAGAGTTTGAAAAGAAAGGTCTATGCTATTTTATGGATATTTTTCTTTCTTGCAAATGAGCCCCTTGGTCTACCATATCCTATCTTCCATCTTATTGTAGCATCCTTTAAAGATACCTTATTCCAAACCATACTGTTTTGAGTGATTGTCAACTTTCCCCGCGTTTCTAGTTTGAAAGATGCTTTATCTTCTTTTTAAATGTTGATGTCAGCAGTTTGGTTCACTGCAGAATAACCCCCCACACACCCCCTTCCCCAGAATATTGCCTAGTTCCTAACCAATCTAAAACTCTCCTCCCTGCACCATCGCCCTATCCAATCATTGAGACTCCAGAGCTTTGCTTGTCTCATGGGTTTTGTGCATTGAATGGAGAACACTTCTAAAAATGCTACCCTGAGGGTTCTGGATTTTAGCTTCCTATCTAAAAACCTAAATTGGGCTTCCAGAACTTTCTACCACATTTCCCTATGTAATTGGTACCCACATGTACCAAGACAGCAGTCCCAGCATTGTCTACAGTTTTATCTAGGTGGTATGTGAGGTCCACCACCGCCGTACCAGACAGGCAAGTGACCAGGCAATCCTCATATCCACCATTCACCCAGCTATCTACAAGCCAAATTATCCCACTTCAATAGCCCTCCTAACATGTACCAAGCTTTAGTAAAAGACCCCAGATATTTAGTAGTATATTCACATTCTGTAAATATAGATTTTTTTGGAAATAAAAAAGTCTTTAAAGGAAAGGTAATTTGTTATAATTTTTTTGGTATTGAGGTTTCAAGTTAATGAAAGCACTGAATTGCTTCCCCCAGATTTTGGTTATTTAGTAATCCAGAATAGACAAGACCACGGCTTGAATAACTATTCTTATGTTGCTCATCCAAATAGTCTCTTATGACTAATTTGATGAAATTGACCATATGTTTTGTTATATTATTCATGTCTACTACTATTACTACTTATTTCTATAACCCTGCCAGATGTATACAGCCACTGTACATTAAACATATATGAGGCAATCCCTTCTTGATAAAAGTTTACAATCTAATCAAAACAAACAGGACAAATAGGATTAAGGAATATTCATATTTTTTCTATCTGTATATAATTTATATTTTATCTTCTAGATTTAGGCCCGGATTCTCTAAACAGTGCTGTTCTCAGTGGCCGACAATCTCATGTCAATCACGTTTAGAGAATTGTACTTTCAGCAAAGGTAGGCACTGGAAGTGTAGGTCAGGGTTTTCAAGGCCTAAATTTCCAGCACTTACCTTTGACATGAATCACACCTCCGGAGCCTACGCCACTTCCAGCTATAGCTACACTATAGTGGCATTAGGCACAGGCAGGCACCTCTGGAGGCACAATTCCATGGATATATTTTTAGGTGCTGATAGGCACCTGGAAAAGCCTTTTAAAATGTCTTTTAAATGGTGTTTATCACTTAATTTTGGTGCCGGTAGGCTTACAGAATATGGGGAGGATAATCAAAACTTTAAAACATCCAAAAACCTACCTAAGTTGGCAATTGGACATCCTAATAGCAGGGACATCAAAGTTCCGATAATCAAAACAAACATTTTGGACATTCAGCAGCTATTTTGAGCCAATCAGAACTGTAGGCTCCTCCCACTGTATCCCAAGAAGCACTGGGAGGGGTAAGGCCCATCATTCACAGCACACAGCTCTGTAGGCAGGAGGGTGTGGGATTCCCTTCTGCTGATTTAGCAGCACAAGGTATGGGAGTGACAGGTGATGTTGGGGGCGCAGTTGCCTAAAGTCGGGTGGTGTCTGCTGATGTGTGGGTTGTTGCCTGAAGAAGGTGGTGTCTGCTTATGTGGGGGGGAGGTTGCCTGAAGTCGGGTGGTGTCTGCTGATGTGTGGGGTGTTGCCTGAAGAAGGTGGTGACTGCTTATATGGGGGGAGGTTGCCTGAAGTTGGGTGGTGTCCGCTGATGTGTTTGTTTGTTTGTTTTTTTTCGGGGGGGGGGGGGTTTGCCTGAAGTCGGGTGGTGTTCGCTGATGTGTGTGTGTATAGGGGTTGTTGCCTAAAGTTGGGTGTGTCTGATGATGAGTGTGGGGTGTTGTCTGATGTTAGGGGTATCCGGTGATAGGGGGCAGGAATATTGGGTTATGGGGGGGTGATGTTAGGGGAGGGAGTGGGGGAGGGGTGTAGGGGAATCCCCTTCATCTGAGCCAGTAGAAGTCCCTGAAACTGGCTCAGCTGTTGGTGATTTCTCTGCTTATTTCAGACAAGGTAGTTGAGTACATCTACAAAACATGCTTTTCTGCATTTTTCACATGAACATTTGTATTTTTAAAAATGGACAAGAAAGGTAGATGTCCTAAGGACCAAAATTTATACCTATACTATCAGCTTTGAAAATGAATATTTTTTTTCCCTGGGTTTGTGGACATCCTGCCCAAAATTTCCAACCTCAGACTTATACGTCCTATCGAAAATGCCCCTCTATGGGCCTAAATATTTTTTTTACCTGCATACTGATATCACTGAAATCTGGAAGACATAAGTGACATAGGACAATGAACGGAGCCATGCCACCTGGTTGTAATTAGTTTAAATTACATGTAATAGAAGTATAGTTAATTTTATAGTTATGGCTTTTAAGATGGAAAAATATTGTCATTATAATAGAGCTATAGAGAATAGTTACTTATGCTCTGATTCATGTTAAGACAAATTATGATTTGTCTCTTTTTTTTTTTTTTGATAGATCATAGGGATTTGAATTGTAGCAAACCGAAAGCTGCATTGAAACATACGATATATCATGACATTAACATAATTATATGATACCAAAGCAACAAGAGGGTAATATTATTATAACAGAGAGCCAAGGGTACCATCTACAGAGGCAACTATGTATAAACAATTTTATGAAAAAAGGTAAGCACTTAGGGCCGGATTCTGTATTAGATGAAGGTTACTGCAGCCGCCTAAAAAGCAGCTGAGAATCGCACACCGAGGCATCCTATATAGAATTGTGTCAGCCCTAAGGGACAGATGCCCAACCCCATAGGAAGGGCTATAGGCACCTGGGTCAACAGGAGTCTTAGGCCACTCCCACTGCATCTTAGAATGCATTGGGATGGAGGCCTAAGACTCTGGTTGGCCCAGGAGCTTAAGGACCCTCCTATGGGAGAGGCCTTAGGCATCTGAGCCAATCAGAATCTTAGACCCCTCCCCTGTATATCCCATAGTGTACCGGGAAGGGGAAGGCCCACCATTTTGGCGTGGTGGAGAGGTCAGTCAGAGGGTGTGAGCATCCCTCCAGTCAGACATTCAACTGAGAAGTATTGGGGGGGGGGGGTTGGTGGTTGGGGCCTGAACCTTGGAGGATGTCAGGGGGTTCGGGTTCAGGGGAGTTTGAGTTATGGAGGTGGCGGCAGGAGGGAGTGGGCATCCATTCTGTCCAGTTTGCTTCAGTGGAAATTCTGGGACAGGAGGGAGTGAGCATTCCTTCTTCCCAGCTTACTTGAGGGGAGGGGGTTCAGGGGTTCTGGTGGGAGGTAATGAGCATCCCCTTTGCTGGCTAACTTCATACAAAAGGGTTTTCTGCCATGGCCGCTCAGCTTATTGCAGCAGGGAGATTTCCTTGCCACAATCAGCTCGGCGGCCATGTCTATTTGAAATGTAGGTCAACATTTTGCTGGCCTACATTTTAGGTATCTATCACAGCCCTAAGAAGACACCTAGAGCTGCTTAAGCTCACCCAAGGCCACTTCTGGGTGAAACCATGCACACACACAGCCTTCGGCAAGCTTAAGTGTCCTGATGCATCTCCCTGCACCAGTGACAGATGTTTAGAGTGTAAGCAGCCTGCCTTGTTTTTGTTTTTTTTAGAAAACATGTGTCTTGATTGGCTGGTTAGACAGTGGTAGGACGCCTACCACTGCATAAAATCATAACACCATTTATAGAATTTGCCCCTTAGGGCCTGATTCTCTATATGACACTGATCTTGGTGGACGCCTAAGAAGCAGATGCCAATCGTGTGTCAATCGCACATCGGCATCTTAAAAAGAATCACGTCTACATCGTTGAACAGCCACCTTAAATGTAGGCAAGCATTTTGCAGACCTAAATTTAAGGTGGCTGTCTCGCACCTATGGAGACACATAAAGATGATTAAGCATCTGCAAATCAGGATGCGCGTTTCAAGAATAAGGCTCTTTCTTTTCTTTACAAATTAGTAGTATAAGTCACTTAGGGAACAATATTTTAACAGAGTTCCTCCATTTAGGCATTCCTAGTGTGTGTGGTAGAAGCCTGTTCTATAACAGAATCTAGACACTTAGGCATGCTTAACATTTTGGCATCTGCACTTATACCAGCCACAATGTTATTTATAAAGGGGTAATGGGATTTAATATACCACCATTTTATGGTACAATCAAAGTGGTTTAAATTAGAGAATGACTGGGACGAAAAAAATTGTCCCCATCCCTGCAAGCAGTTCCTGCAATTATGGTATGGTTATGTGGTCATTCCTACATAATTTGGGCCCTGAAGAGAGCTGAGCAGTCCCATTGGGGCTCTAATTTGGGTCTGGCTCTTTGGTGAGTCTGGATTCATTGGTTGGGGTTGTGGGACAAGATTTGGGATCAGCTGTTATCAACTTTGCTGCAAGCCCTGCATTTTTCAAGGCCAGCACTCCTTCTGATTCACCTTGTAGGGAATGATTTGTGTTATGTTACAGGAGTAGAGCTCATTCATCAAATGAAGTGGACTTTGTTGATTACTCATTGTTATTTTCCTCAAGCCCATTCGATTTGGTCTATGATTGTTCATCATCTGGTTTGACGGGATGCTAAGAAGGTGTGGGCTATTGAAATATTATATACATACATATATTTATTTATTTAATTCATTTTCTAACTCATCCTCCCCTAAGAGCTCAGAACAGGTTACAGGTTAACATATATAATATACAGTTAATAGGTTACAATTTGCCATAATTAAAGTACAAGGGGGTTTTTTGGTACAAGTTTGTATCCTAATTTGACACTATGGATCTAATACCAATATACAGTAAATAATATACAGTTTACAGGTTGCAATTTGCCCTAAAGTGCAAGGTTTTTATCCTAGATCAAAATATAGAGATCTAATATTATTACACATAATATACAGTACAATTTAGTTGATGACGGCAGATAAAGACCTGAATGGTCCATCCAGTCTGCCCAACCTGATTCAATTTAATTTTTTTTTATTTTTTCTTCTTAGCTATTTCTGGGCAAGAATCCAAAGCTTTACCCGGTACTGTGCTTGGGTTCCAACTGCCGAAATCTATGTTAAGACTTACTCCAGCCCATCTACACCCTCCCAGCCATTGAAGCCCTCCCCAGCCCATCCTCCACCAAACGGTCATATACAGACACAGATTAAATATGACATAACTAGCTGATCACCCAGTGTTGCCCAGATATCCCAATCTCAACAGCAAGAATGGCTCTCTCTATGGCCCTCTCTATGTCTCAGCCCTCTCTATATCTCAGCAACCCCAAAACTATGGATTAGACACTTATCTTTCATAGCCTGTAGTCGGGCCTCACGCTGTTGTACTGTCTATGAAGCTCTAGATGTAGCAGCACTCTTTTTCATATCCTGTAGTCAGGCCTTATGATTCAGGACTGTCTCTGAAGCTCTAGATGTAGCTTTAAAAACTTGGCCAGTGAAGGGATCTCAATAAAGGATGCTAAGAGTATTAATGTGTGCTAAATGTTAGAGAATGAGAGGAAAAAAAATTGTCCTTTTCACCGCCCAACCCCGCGACAACTGTCCCTGCCCCATCCCCAAGCCCACAACCACTGTCCCCGCCCCATCCCTGTCCCTGTGACCACTGTCCCCACCCCGTCCCTGTCCCCGTGACCACTATTCCCGCAGCATCCATACAAGCCTCAGTACTGCAATATTTAGCTTATACCTTCCTTATAAATCAAAGTTCTTGCTGCTGAACTAGAGAAAGAGATATTCAGCTGGAAGGGCTTTGTTTATAAATTTTTATCAACACATCTTCTCCTCATTCATTTCCTTCCATCCACTGTCTGCCTTCTCTGTCTCTTCCATATGCTCTGTTACTGTGCCGCTGCTTTCCATCTCTCCCTGGCACCCATTTTCTTCCCTCTGCTCCCCCTATAGTCTGGAATCTCTTCCCCATTTCCCTTCAGCATCTGTTCCTCTCTACCCCACCTTCCCTCCTCTCTCCCTTCCCCAGTTCCTTTCAGGGTCTTCTCCCAACTCTCTCTTCCCCATTTCCCTTCAGCGTCTGTTCCTCTCTACCCCACCTTCCCCCATCTCTCCTTTCCCCAGTTCCCTTCAGCGTCTGTTCCTCTGCACCCCATCTTCCTCAGTTCCCTTCAGCATCTGTTCCTCTCCACCCTACTTTTCGCAATTCCCTTTAGCGTCTGTTCATCCCCCTCCTCCAGTCCATCCTCGCTATTCCAACTCTCAACAGCTGTTGCCACATTCCCCCAGTCTGCACACTTCCTGCCTTTTAACTTCATCCCATGCAAGCTAGCACCTAAGGCTACTCTTCTCTGCAGCTGGCATGTCTGTTGCCTCTTCATTCTGGTTCACATGTGCTGGTGTTCACTGCAGCGCCTCTCCCAGGTGAGCAGGCAGCAACTTCTGCTTTGTCTGAGCAGACTATCACCACCTTTCCCCAGTTCCCTTCAGCATCTGTTCTTCTCCACCCCACTTTTCCTCCCTTTCTCCCTCCCTGCCCCTTACCTTCGTGGCGGGTGATTTCTAAATTTCCTTCCAATGAGCAGCTGGAGCGTTGAAGTTGCGTATGGCTGCAGGAAAGGTTGTCAGAGATGACCTTTACAGCAGCTACACGTGATTTCAACTTTCTGGCTGCTTGTAGGAAGGAAATTTAGAAATTGCCTGCCACGAAGATAAGGGGTAGGGAGGGAGAAAGGGAGATGCTCAGATGGGGCGGTGGCGATCGGGCAGCAGCGATCAGCAAGGAGGGAGGAAGAAAGATGCTTGGATGGGGTGGTGATCGGGCAGTGGCAGCGGCGATCAGTAAGGAGGGAGGGAGCGCGATTGGCCTTCCCTTCCTTAACTGCGGAGAAAAGGCACCACTTCACGTCATTCTCTATTAAATGCACGTGTCATTCTCCACTAAATGCTACAGATGCCCATTATATTCCTATGTACTTAACACTCTTTGATGAATTCCCCTGAGTAGTATTTTATAAACCAGATACAAGAGTCGTGAGGTCATTAACATTAGGTGTGATTTATATAATAGCTTTTACACCCAGAACCTGTGTTTAACTTTAGATACATCCATTTATAGCAATGGAAACATGGTGCAAATCCTCATGTCTAAAGTTAGGCATAGATGTCTCTCATTTTATAAGTGTGTAACTTTGAGAAATGCCCCCCAAACCATCCATGACATCCCAATTCTGCAACCCCCTTTTTGGTTCTACACGTTAATTTTAGGCACGGATCCTGTGCCTAAATTTATATGCATAAATTTAAATAAAAACCAATTAACAATAATAGTATTTTGTAACATAAGAACATAAGCAATGCTTCTGCTGGGTCAGACATGAGGTCCATCGTGCCCAGCAGTCCGCTCACGCGGTGGCCCAACAGGTCCAGGACCTGTGCAGTAATCCTCTATCTATACCCCTCTATCCCTTTTTCCAGCAGGAAATTGTCCAATCCTTTCTTGAACCCCAGTACCGTACTCTGCCCTATTACGCTCTCTGGAAGCGCATTCCAGGTGTCCACCACACGTTGGGTAAAGGAGAACTTCCTAGCATTCGTTTTGAATCTGTTCCCTTTCAACTTTTCTGAATGCCCTCTTGTTCTTTTATTATTCAAAAGTTTGAAGAATCTGTCCCTCTCTACTCTCTCTATGCCCTTCATGATCTTGTAAGTCTCTATCATATCCTCTCTAAGTCTCCTCTTCTCCAGGGAAAAGAGACCCAGTTTCTCCAATCTCTCAGTGTATGAAAGGTTTTCTATCCCCTTTATCAGATTCGTCGCTATCCTCTGAACCCTCTCGAGTAACGCCATGTCCTTCTTAAGGTACGGCGACCAATATTGGACGCAGTACTCCAGATGCGGACTCACCATCGCCCGATACAATGGCAGGATTACTTTTTCGTTCTGGTTGTAATACCCTTCTTGATTATGCCTAGCATTCTGTTTGCCTTCTTAGCGGCCATTGTGCACTGTGCCATCGGCTTCATTGTCATGTCCACCATTATCCCCAAGTCCCTTTCTTGGGTACTCTCATTTAATAGCATCCCTCCCATCGTATAGTTGTGCCTCAGGTTTCTGTTTCCCACATGCAATACTTTACATTTCTCAACGTTAAACTTCATCCGCCATCTCGTCAACGTTAAACTTCATCCGCCATCTCGTCACCCATTCCCCTAGTTTATTCAAGTCCCTTTGCAATTCTTCGCAGTCCTCTTTAGTATGAGCTCCACTAAATAGTTTGGTGTTGTCCGCAAATTTTATTATCTCACACTTCATCCCTGTTTCTAGATCATTTATGAATATATTAAATAGCAGCGGTCCGAGCACCGAGCCCTGCGGGACCCCACTCGTGACCCTCCTCCAATCCGAATAGTGGCCCTTCACTCCTACCTTCTGTTTCCTACCCGCCAACTAGTTTCTGATCCATCTATATATGTCTCCTTCCACCCCATGTTTCTTCAGTTTCTGGAGTAGGTGTTCATGGGGCACCTTGTCAAAGGCTTTTTGGAAATCTAGATATATGATATCTATGGAGTCTCCTTTGTCCATCCATTTGTTAATTCCTTCGAAGAAGTGCAATAAGTTCATTAGGCACGATCTCCCCTTGCAGAAACCATGTTGGCTGGTTATCAGAAGTTCATTCAAAATGTTCATCGATGCT
The DNA here is from genome assembly GCF_902459505.1 of Geotrypetes seraphini. Taxonomy (NCBI): domain Eukaryota; kingdom Metazoa; phylum Chordata; class Amphibia; order Gymnophiona; family Dermophiidae; genus Geotrypetes; species Geotrypetes seraphini. The sequence continues at coordinate 61,103,872 of NC_047088.1, forward strand.
TTCTTTTATCAGTGCTTCCGCCATTTTCCCCAGAACCAAGGTCAGACTCACCGGTCTGTAGTTTCCCGGGTCACCTCTTGATCCCTTTTTAAAGATGGGCGTAACGTTGGCTATCTTCCAGTCCTCCAGGATCATGCCTGTTTTCAGGGATAGATTGCAAATTTGCTGCAGTATTCCGCTATCTCCTCTTTTAATTCCTTCAGAACCCTTGGATGGATTTCGTCCGGACCTGGGGATATGTCCGTTTTTAGTTTTTCTATCTGCCTGCGTACATCTTCAAGGCTCACTTCCATAGATGTTAATTTTTCTGCTTGATTTCCATTGAAGAATTGCTCAGGTTCCGGTATATTGGATGTGTCTTCGTTTGTAAATACAGACGAAAAGAACATGTTAAGTCTTTCTGCCACTTCTTTCTCCTCCTTCACCACTCCCTTCCTGTCTCCGTAGTCCAGCGGTCCCACCTCCTCCCTAGCTGGTTGCTTCCCTTTAACATATCTAAAGAACGGTTTGAAATTTCGTGCTTCCCTGGCTAGCCTCTCTTCATACTCTCTTTTGGCTTTTCAAACCACTCGGTGACATTTTTTTTTATACTTCCTGTGCTCTTTCCAGTTTCCCTCAATTTTGTCCTTTTTCCATTTCCTGAATGAATTTTTCTTATTTCCTATCGCTTCCTTCACTATTTTAGTTATCCACGTCGGGTCTTTTGTTCGACTCTTTTTGCACCCCTTTCTGAATCTGGGGATATACAGATTTTGCACCTCGCTCACCGTGTTCTTGAGAAAAGACCAGGCATGTTCTACCGTTTGCCATTTTTTGGAAGTGTTCCTAAGTTTCTTCCTTACCATTTCTCTCATTGCTTCGTAGTTTCCTTTCCTGAAGTTGAAAGTTGTCGCTATGGTTCTCTTTCCTTTTGGTATTCCTACCTCAGCCTTGAACTTGATCATGTTATGATCGCTGTTTCCCAATGGTCCCACTACCTCTACTTCCTTTGCAGGTCCCCTTAACCCATTTAGTCAATTATCAACACTAACTGGATCATATTCAATTAAGTTGTGTACATAAATTGGAGGCATGCCCAAATTTGCATGCACAACTCAAAGTGCCATATATAGAATTCATGGAATAACAGTCACATTACATGGCTGAAAATTCAGCATTGTATAAATTAAGTACATTTAAATATTAAGCACATAACACACACACACACACACACAAAAAAAAAAAAAAAACCTATGGAGAACTAGTGGATAATTTATATCCTGCAGATGCCATGTTACCTGTTATTACTTGCTGTTGTTGATTTTCCAGAAATAGTCTGAACCAATTTAAAGTAATTGCTGCAATGCCAAGTTCAGTAAGTCTTTCAATCATAATATCATGGTTAATGGTGTGAAATACAGCAGAGATATTAAGTGCCAGCATTATAAAACTTATACATGTGTCAAAGCCATAGTATGTAACATCTAGGCTGGAAAACAACATTTCAGTGCTGAACATTAGAAGAAAAATAGATGTACAGTATAAGGATCCAATGCATTGTTAATATTAATTAACATAATATAGCTATTTTAATATGATCTTTTCAATAATGTTAGCTAAAAATGAAAGGGAAGAAATTGGGTGATAATCAGTGTGTTTTGATGGTTCCATACTCTTTTTTTTTTTAGCACAGAAGTCGCAAGATAGCTGGCGGTATATAAAAATAAAGTTATTATTATTATTATTAACAGATGTTTGCATCTTATTATAAGGTTATGTGTGCTGCAGTAAAATAACAAAGCTTTTGCCGTTTAACACATTAACCCCCTCATTTACAAAACCGCACAAGAGGTTTTTAGTATCAGCTGGCGTGCTGGATGCTTATGCACAGAGCTTTTAGCATTCCGGCCGGCGCTAAAAAACCTCTTGTTGGTTTTGTAAAAAAAAAAAAAGGGGGAGAGTTTAGAGACAAATATGCATAACACTGGAATTCGCATCTCGCTCAGATTGTTCACATAAAATACACAACACATATAAAGTGGCAAAAAATGGGCCGCAACTTTATTGTCATAAAATCAGACTTTAACAAAACAACTTAGAACTTTCCAATACAGTGTAGCTTATTCTCAAAATTCTGGAGCTACTCAGTGTCGAACTAGCTCCTCTTCCAAAATTCACCCCCATTCCCTACTTCTCTTTCGGCAAGACATGCGGTGGTGCAGAGTCCAGCCGCCACCCATGGCGGTATCGCACATGAGCAGTTAACAAAATTTAATCACCCAATAGGTTGCATAGCCACACTGATCCAAAATTGTTTCCCCAACATAGAAATTTTCCGCCAACAAAACTGCGACCAACAAACCCCCCCTCCCCACCCACCAAAAAACACCAAACCGCCCAGAGAGGACCCATAAAGAGGGAAGGGAAGGGCAGGACAAATTTCCCTCACAACTCTAACCTTCCTACACTCCCTCCCAACCCTTAATTCTCCCTTGCCCGCCAATTCTCCTCACAAAAACCCTCCAATCCCAGAGCCCCTTCCCCAGCCAATCTACACTTTCTCTCTCTTACCCTATCCTTGCATCTCTTACTTCCACACTCCTCCCTTTACCTAACTTGCCTAACAACTCACTACCTATTCTCCTACCTTCCTGCTAATATTAATTAACCCTTTCCCCCCAACCCAATCTTCACTAGCTCATCCAGCGTTATAAGCCCGCAGATTAATCTGCAAGCCACTTTATTTCTTTAGTACAAATTTGTAACTACATCCTTAATGTTGTGTTGGTTATTCTTTAAATATGTTAAACCTTCCTAAGAAATAATTTTGACTTTGTTATGATAATATTAATGAAATATTAATCAAAATATGACCCAACTATGGAGCCAGTGAACATGGCAATTCAGAATTCTTGTTCATGCATAGATGTTCATTAAGAAACAGTAAATCTAATGTGTGCAAAACAAACTGTGTAGGATCATGGATAATCTAGTGCCAACCTAATGAAGTTAATGACATCTAAAACTTTCTCACATGGGTCAAATTTAGGAGATTCCTCTACATGGAGATTAAAATCTCTGAGTTTAATGGTATTCATTTTATCAAGTTTCAAGTTTAATAGTTCATTTGATTAATCGCTTAATCGTAATTCTAAGCGATGTACAATTTAAAATACATTCAGAGGGAAACAATACATAACAGACTTTAAATAATAACATAAAATTAAAAAATTGTCCAACATACTTATAACATAAGGCCAAGGCCCTCTTTTACCAAGGTGCACTAAGAGTTTTAGCATGCGTTTAACATGCGCCAAATCAACGCATGCGCTAACAGCTAACGTGTCCATAGGATAATATGCACGTGTTAGTGTTTAGCGCGCTAATATTTATTGCACGCTAAAAAAGCATAGCACACCTTAGTAAAAGAGGGGGCAAGTGTGATTCAACTTTGGTTTCAATCATTGGACCTAAATAACCCGCCCTTCCCCCCCTTTTTGCCAAACCGCAGAAGCAGTTTTTATCACAGACAGGCTGGTGCGCTGAATGCTCTGCACTGTTCCTCACACTAATAGAGTTTCTATGGGTGTTGGGAGCAGCACAGAGCATTCAGCGCATCAGCCTATCTGTGATAAAAACGGCTTCTGCGGTTTTGCAAAAGGGGTGGGGGTGGGTAAACCAAGCATATGGCCCCTTAATAAATGTCTATTGAAATTAACTCAGACTGAGAATTAGATTGGGCAGAGGTACATAACAAATATTTCAGTTCTGCCTTTGCCAAAGAAAATCCTGGAGTTACGACCCATGGCTGATAAAGGTATATCTGAAAACGAAAATGATATTACATCATTTATGGAAGAAAGCAATTTTATGAACAACTTGAAAAACTGAAAGTGAACAAAGCCAGATGGGATCAATCCTAGAATCTGGAGAGTTCTCAGAGAGGTTCTGGCATTCCTCTTAAAGATTGTTTCATAGATCCTCTGAGACAGGAGAGGTTCAACTGAATTGGAAAAGAGTAGATGTGGTCTTTCTTCACAAGAGTGGAGACAGGGAAAAGGCAGGAAATTTATAAGCTGGTAAGCCATACTTTGGTGGTTGAAAAGTGATAGAGGTGCTGCTCAAGGATAGAATAGTGAGTTTCCTGGAATTCAGTGAGATTCAAAATCCAAGGCAATATGGTTTCACGAAAGGAAACAGTACCACAGTGAAGGAAACAAAAAACAATGGAGTAAACGAAAATGGATTTATTGGGTAATTCAAGATGACTAAACACGATTTGTGTTTCGACTGAAAGACCTGTATCAGGAGTCTAAAAACATTAAAAACAAATATGCATGCACATTCTAGTTAAACCTAATGAGCTAAATACTAGAACAAAAGTAGAAAATAAAAAAAATAGGAATAAAGATTTAGGGCTCCTTTTATTCGCGCATGCTAAATGTTAACACATCCATTGACTTATAATGGGCACGTTAGCGTTTGGCACTAAAATGTGTAGCGCACCTTAGTAAAAGGAGCCCTTAAAGTACTGAATAAAAGACAAATTAATATAATAATGACCAATAAAAATAGGTAATGAAAGCATTATCCCCCTTCTTTACAAAGCTGCACTAGCGATTTTAGCACCGGCTCATGCGGTAACAGCTGGCGCTATAAACATTAGTGCGGATTTGTAAAAGAGGGGGTATATGTATCAAAACTCATATTAAATAAAATAAGAAATTCCAGTTTAAATATGCGCTGGTGGCACTTGCTCGATGCCGTAACCCCTGGTGAGCAGTTAACTTCAAACAATTATAGCTGAATTGTTTGAAGTTAAGTGCTCACCAGGGGTTAAGGCATCAAGCAAGTGCCACCAGTGCATATTTAAACTGGAATTTTCTTATTTTATTTGATTTATGTGGATATTTTTTCCAGTTCCTCTATTTTTGTTGTTTTGTTATCAAAACTCATATTATACATATTATAAATAGAGCAAAATTTAAAGGCAGTATATAGCAAATGTTCTATAATAGATAATACCCAGATGATAAATTAAGAAGGGCAACTTTACCAAAGATGTAGGATTGACTGATGAAAAACCAAACTGATTTTTGGACAAGCTAAGACCTATAAAATATAACCCCCTCCTTTACAAATCCACGCTAGTATTTTTAGTGCCTGCCGCCACGGTAACAATTCCAACACTCATAGAATTCCTAAGAGCGCCTGAGCTGTTACCGCCATGGCCGGCGCTAAAAATACTAGCGTGACTTTGTAAAGGAGGGGATAAATGGATATGAAACAAAATGTCACAATTAACAGCATTTTGCATTCATTTTTGGTATTTGTACCATTTCATTTTCATAGTGGATTTTTCAAAATTACCTCTTCACTTTGTAATATTATAAGTTTTATTACACCACATGTTTTAAAAATAATATTATGGCACTTTATCATATTTCACTGTCACATAATCAAGTAGTCTTTATAGTCTTTTGTCTTTGAAGCAATTTCTCAATCTGTATTCACACATTTTTCATTGTGTTAGTTCCTGGGTATTTGATATGGAATATGGATCATTCATTTTGTTTCATATTCATTTACTCCCCCCCCCCTTTTACAAAACTGTGAAATCAGTTTTTAACAGCAACAGCTGCGCTGAATGCTCTGTGCTGTTCCCGTTCCTATGAGGGTCAGGAGCAACGCAGAGCATTCAGCGCACTGGCTTCGCGATTTTGTAAAAGGGGGGGTTAGTTTTTATTGGTCTTTGTCCATAAATCAGTTTGTTTTTTCATCAGTCAATCCTACATCTTTGGAGGGACCCTCTCATTATTTTTCCCATGGGCCACTGATGTTCTAGCTATGCCACTAATCATGGTCATATTGTCAACCAGACATAACGCAAGAAATAAAATGTTTAAATTACATTACATTAGTGATTTCTATTCCGCCATTACCTTGTGGTCCAAGGTGGATTACATAAGGAGTTATTTGGACATTTAGGAATACATAAGGAGTTATCTGGACATTTCCCGTGGTATTATGAAGTGGAGCAGGTTGCTATTGGGGATTGAGATGATTCTTGCTGTGTTAGTTTGTCTTTAAGGATTTCTTGAATAGCCGGGTTTTTATTTCTTTTCTGAAGGTTTTGTAGCCTGGGGTTGTGATCAGTAAATTGGAGAATTGGTAGTCTAGTTTTGCTGCTTGAGTGGCCAGGAGACCATCGTACATTTTTTTTTTTCATTTCACGTTTCTGATTGGAGGGTGCGTGGATGGAGTATGGGTTCTCCTATGTCTGGTTGTGGTTGTTTGGATTAGTTGGTTGTTCACGTAGGCTGGGCAATCTCCGTTTATGGTCTTAAACAGTAGACAGTAGAATTTGAATAGTATTCTTGCTTGTATTGGGAGCCAGTGTGAATCGAGGTAAGCCGCTGTGATGTGGTCGTGTTTCTCAACAAAATCAAATACAATGACTACAAAATCATAAAAACATCCAAAACACCATAAATCATATTACAACATGATCAAGCAAATATACTAAAAAGGACATCCATATCACATTATCCACCTTAGCTATCCAGATAACTTTAAGTAGTCAGCTGTGAATATGATCCTTGGTTGGCTAAAGTTTAAATGCACCCATACCATCTCTTCTTGTCTGGGTAATTCTTGTGCAGGGAACAGTTTGTTCAGGAAAACAAATAAGTGGTACGAGGAGGTTATACCTGTTAATTCTGAAAGTTAACCAGGCAAGCCCTTGAATTTCAACTTTTATAGATCCTCTATTGAAAACATTGCACAAGAGTACTGACATTTGATCCTCACAAATAGGGTGAGAAATAGTGCTTTTACACGTGCAGTGTTCCAAGGGACTGGCTATATAAATGCCAAATATGGTGCAGTTAGATATTTGGTCAGTCATCCCGCAAGCCTCATAGTGTTTTTGTTAGAGGAATATGCAGTTTCATGTTCATGATGGATTATGCTCAACTCTAGGGAAAATGGACAAAATGGAACTGTCAGAGAGGGTATAAAGAACAAAGCAGTTTGGGATATGCACGTTTTGCATACCTAGTCATCACAAGTGTTGGGGCTTTTGTAAAATAAAAATTCACCAAGCTTTTGACATCTAAAATGTTTTAAGATGCTTGTGTGCCTCTGTTTTCCATGGGGGAGAGGATATGAATCATTCTACCCCTTTTGCATGCTGTAGCTTTCACTATCCTGCAGAGCTGCTCTATATAATTGGAAGAATTGTTGTAGGTCAGATATTCAAGGCTGGCTATAAAAGTGCCAGTATTTCAAAAAAAATAGGAAAGACTGCAATTAGAGCAAAAATTGAGGACAGAAAGCTTAATAATATCTGACAGTCCCTCAACGGTCTTTAATCACTACTTTCTCAATGGTATCTGTACCAGTGCAAGTTATTTTGCTACAGGATGTCAGAAGTCACACTATCTTCTGTAATTAGTTTTTGAATAACCAGTTAGTGACTGTGCAAACTACTTCCGATCATGTTAACATCTCTTTTACTTGATCATGTATCATCATAACTTGACAGTGCATTCTGCTAATATATATATATATATAATTTTACATATAGAGGCAGAGGCATATAGAGTAAATGTGAAGAGGAATTCATATGTCCAGGACTTGAGGTGGAGAATTTCCATAGTATTTGTAAAAAGCTTAGTCAAACATATGCAGCACCATTTTAGAACAGTTGTGAATGCCTGCATATAGATGTTTTAGATCAGTGGTCTCAAACATGCGGCCCGGGGGCCACATGTGGCCCACCAGGTACTATTTTGAGGCCCTCGGTATGTTTAGCATAATCACAAAAATAAAATAAAACAGTTTCTTGATCATATGTCTCTTTAGCTATAAATTACAATATTATTATTAAGACTTAGCTAAAAGGAAAGATTTATAAACTATAAAGAGTTTTACCTCATGCAAAATTTTCATTTATTTAATAAGACATTACCTATTTTTTTCTGAGGCCTTTCAAGCACCTCCAAATCCAAAATGTGGCCCTGTAAAGGGTTTGAGTTTGAGACCACTGTTTTAGATACAACTTAGAGCCTGTGATATATTTTACAAATTCAAGACTAAGGGCTCATTTTATCAAGCAGCAGGGGAGCCTTTTACCACGGGCTGGTGAGGTAAATTCTCCAAAGCTCATTCAATTCCTTTAAGCATTGGAGCATTTACCTCGCTGACCCACATTAAAAGGCTCTACCGCTGCTTGATAAAAGGAACCCTAAATGTAGAAGTTTAATGTAATATCACCATGTCCCTGCCCCCAGATCAAGGCACCCTAAAAGCATTTTAAAAATCTGGAGCACATCAACAGCAATATTGCAAAATATGGTACTATATAGTAAAACATCTTTAAAAAACTGTACCCGTGAAGCTGAACATGACTCACAAAAGCTCACACCATCATGCCCTGGTACCATAGGACAAGTGCATAGTGTCTGCAAGGTCCCCACAATATCTCTGGTGTCCCATTCAATGCCTTCAGTGGAAAATGTTTAACACCACTTGTGGTGGCAGTACAAAATGTTTAGCACTACCCTGGGGCACAAAATATTTACAGTATTTGCCGGCGTATAAGACGACTGGGCGTATAAGACAACCCCCCAACTTTTAGTTAAAAAATAGAGTTTTGTGTTATACTCGCCGTATAAGACTACCCCTTCTTCCGCACACCTTCTCTACCGCCCCGGATGCAGCACAGCCGGCCAGGTTCCCTTACTTTTGTGGCACTTCCCCGACCGACCAACAACAGCCCCGGTCCGACAAACCTCCCTGCCCTTAACCGCGAATCTAAATTACCTTCTTACAGCTGCTGTAAGAAGGTATTTAGATTCGTGGCTACAGGGCAGGGAGGATTGTCGGACCCGGGCTGTTATCGGTCGGTCGGGGAAGTGCCACAAAAGTAAGGGAACCTGGCCGGCTGTGCTGCAACCAGGGCGGGGCGGCCGCCCCTCTCTCTTGGTACCGCGAGGCTACTCTCCTTCTCCTTACCTGCCATGCCTGCAGCACAGAGCCGAACGGAAGTCTTCCCGACGTCAGCGCTGACGTCGGAGGGAGGGAGGGCTTTGTTTAAGCCCTCCCTCCCCTCCGACGTCAGCGCTGACGTCGGGAAGACTTCCGTTCGGCTCTGTGCTGCAAGCAGAGAAGGTAGGGAGAAGAAGAGCCGCGTACATCCAGAAGACTGAGCATCCAGCCCCGCAGGAGCCCCGCGACCCTCGGAGGCGTCCCCATGGGATCCCCACGACCCTAGGGGGCGTCCCCACGGGATCCCCGCGACCCTAGGGGCGTCCCCGTGCAGCTCTGTAATGTAAAGTAAGTACATGTAAAACAGTACCCGGCGTATAAGACGACCCCCGACTTTGGGGAGGATTTTAAGGTACTGAAAAGTCGTCTTATACGCCGGCAAATACGGTATTTATATTTTGCTAACACTTTTTTTGAAAGCAGCTCAAACCTTGTCGGGCTTACAATCTAAATTTATATCTGAGACAATGGAGGGTTGAGTGACATGCCCAAGATCACAAAAATCAGCAGTGAGATTTGAATAATACATCCCTAGATGCCAAGCCTGGTATTTTAACCACTAAGGGCTCCTTTTACTAAGGTGCGCTAGCGGTTTTAGCGCACGCGCTAAAAGCTAACGCCTCCATAGAGCTTGCATTCGTATTTTTCATTTAGCGCGCACTAAAAACGCTAGCGCACCTTAGTAAAAGGAGCCCTAAGCTACTCCTCCACTTAATTCTGCAAAAAAAAAAGGTTTCCTTACTCTGGGGTGCAATATATTTTGTGTCTCAAAACAGGGCAATCTTGGAGTTGAGTAGCTCAATGGTTAGCACATCAGGCTTGACATCATAGAAACATAGAGTATGACGGCAGAAAAGGGCCGGCAGCCCAACAAGTCTGCCCACTCAAGAACCCTCCCTCCCTCGAGAATCCATCTTATAAGCATTCCTCTGGATCGACCCCACCTGTCTGTCCGATTGTCCCTTGAAGTCGTGCGTGGTACTGGCCTCGATTACCTGACGTGGAAGACCATTCCATCAATCAATTACCCTTTCAGTGAAGAAATATTTCCTGGTGTCCCCATGAAATCCCCCCCCCCCCTTGAGTTTTAACGGATGCCCTCTCGTCACCGTGGGACCCGTAAGAAAAAAGATTTCTTCCTTCACCTTAATGCGGCCCATGATGTATTTGAATGTTTCTATCATGTCCCCCCCTTTCTCTGCACTCTTCGAGAGAATATAAGCGCAGCCTGCTCAAACATTCTTCATATGGGACGCCTGGCTCAACTCCCTGTCAGAGGGGTGGTAGATTCAGGGGCAATGTTAGGAAATTCTACTTTACGGAGAGGGTGGTGGATGCCTGGAATGCGCTCCCGAGAGAGGTGGTGGAGAGTAAAACTGTGACTGAGTTCAAAGAAGCGTGGGATGAACACAGAAGATTTAGAATCAGAAAATAATATTAAAGATTGAACTAGGCCAGTTACTGGGCAGACTTGTACGGTCTGTGTCTGTGTATGGCCGTTTGGAGGAGGATGGGCAGGGGAGGGCTTCAATGGCTGGGAGGGTGTAGATGGGCTGGAGTAAGTCTTAACAGAGATTTCGGCAGTTGGAACCCAAGCACAGTACCGGGAAAAGCTTTGGATTCTCGCCCAGAAATAGCTAAGAAGAAAAAAAAAAAAAAAATTTAAATTGAATCAGGTTGGGCAGACTGGATGGACCATTCGGGTCTTTATCTGCCGTCATCTACTATGTTACTATGTTACTATGTTACTATATTTAACAGCAGGCTTTCTGTTTGTTTGTTTCTAACCTTTATTCTGCACTGCACATAAATTGAACAAGTTACATATACCATTAAGAAATACAACACAGAGGGCATCAAATCACAAAAAGCAATTGAAAGAAAAAGAATATTGTACCACCCGAATCTTCTATAAACAACTTTTGTTCATGTTTTAATACTGAGCCAGCGAAGCAGCCAGCTATGTGATATGGCAGGCATAGATGCTTTTCAGCCTAAATATTTAGAGCTGCTAATAAATTTCAGAAACTTAGGCCCTCTTTTATAAAGGCGCGCTAAGCGTCTTAGCGCAGATTTAGCGCACGCTAAAACCACACATGCGCTAACCGCTAATGCATCCATAGGATAACATGCAAGCGTTAGCATTTAGCGCGTGTTTAGCGTGCGCTAAAAAGCTTAGCGCACCTTTGTAAAAGAGGGGATTAGCCATAACAAATAATGTATACAGCCCTCCCACCTAGTTGTTTTTAAAAGGCATATAAATGTCATGCTTGGCATTTTACAATCTCTGGCAGAGTTTGCTTGGGAAAGTTCATGTCCCACCAGGGAAACCTCACTTCAGATGGTACAAGGGGCAGAATGATGAACATCCTGAGGAGCAGACAAGATCATAGAAATGACTCACTCCACCCTAGAGAGGGAGGGAAAGGAGACAGGTAAGGGGGGAAAAGGTATTTGGTATAGCATTGGAAGGTAGAGGAGATAAAGGGGTTTCAGATAACAGACCTAGGTAGACAGAGATGTCAGTCTTGCTCAGAGACACCAATGCAATCACAGGGGCGTGCACTGGCAGCACTTATTCATGATTTAGAGGTGGTCTAAGCCCTAATATTCACCTGGAATTGGATGTACATCTGTGTACTACCTGAAATCAGGGATAGATGTCACTGACACAGCATCACTCTTGATACTCCTCACACTCATGGCCAACATGCCCCCAAGAATCCTGTACATTTAGACCTAACTGGCCGCCATCTTGTTGGAATATTCATTTCTATCTCTATCTCTGTCTTTATATTTTTATCTTTACTTTTCATAAATTGTTTCTTCAGGTACTTTAGCTACATTGTGAGCGTTTGGGACAGTTAGGGAATTTCCAAGTATCTAGCTTATTTATTTTTATTTATTGTATCTTTTAATGCATCATTTTTGTAAACTGCTTAGAAACTTCACAGTTATTAGTGGTATATAAGAATTAAATTAAATTAAAATTAAATTAATATATTGTCCTGTCCTTTTGTAAAATACTGGCATATACATTTTGACCACAAAAACTGTATAAATGCTGGGATTGGGACTTTTAAAGCATGAGTAGTGCTTGTAAAATGACTACCTTAGTATCTTGGAAAACTAAATGCAGGTAGTTTTTTTCTCTATGTACAGCTGGAGCAGCAATTTTGCAAAACTACACATAAGGAAAAAATGTGGAAATCTCTCTCACATATGCATGGATAAAGCTTTTCAAAACCACTACTTTGGCATAACCTAGGTCAACAGAATTGTTTCTGCCTCCCCTTGATCATACTTACCAGATTATGATCTTCTCTAGGATGCATCTAGGAAATAAAAACAAGGAATATGAGTACAAGATGTTGGGGGTGAAATTAGTAAAAAGCGAGCAAGAAAGGGATTTGGGGGTACTGATTGACAGTACCCTAAAACCATCGGCACAATGTGCGGCAGCGGGGAAGAAAGCGAACAGGATGTTGGGCATAATTAAGAGGGGGATTACGAGTAGAACGGAAGAGGTCATAATGCCACTTTATAGAACAATGGTCCGACCGCACTTAGAATACTGTGTCCAACACTGGTCTCCATACCTTAAAAAAGATATAACTCTGCTGGAAAAAGTGCAGAGGCGAGCCACAAAACTTATCAAAGGAATGGAAAATTTGACTTACAAAGATCGACTCAGGAAGCTGGGGCTGTTTACCCTTGAGAAGAGAAGACTAAGAGGAGATTTGATAGAGACTTTTAAAATATTAAAAGGATTTGATAGATTAGACCAAAAAGAAGCATTACTGAAATATTCTGATGTGACGAGGACAAGATGACATAGACTGAAACTGAGTGGCAGCAGGTTTAGGACAAATGTCAGGAAATTCTGTTTCACACATCGCGTGGTTGGTGCTTGGAATGCACTCCCAGAGGAGGTTGTAAAGGAGACTGCCTGGTCTGCCTCCTTTCCTCTCTGCCGCTCTCTTTGGCCTGCTGTGCCGTGCTCCATGGATGTCTGCGGCCGCCTCTGCTGTAAGCTGTTTGGGTTTGGGCTTCCTGCTTCGCCCGCATAGAGGAGAGATCTGCAGTCGATGGCCTGACTCTTGCACGGATGCCTCCATGGCCTTGCGCTAAGCAGATCTCAAACTGGACTTAATTGGACTTCATTTGGTTTGTTTTTATTATTTTGGTTTGTGTTCTCACCTGTTTTGGCTTAATTGTATCTATAATAATAAAACGCTAAGCGTGCATGCACAGTCGCACCGCGTGTTCCCTGAGATCTGATCTGTTGGGATGTGGCAGCACAAGTGCACATGCGCGCTTTCAGGACGCGTGGAGTGGCGGCTGCCGGGAGGAGGACTGTCGGTGGAAGGCAGACGCTGAAAAGGGCTAGACCGGCGGGAGCGGCAGGGTCGAAGCACAGTCAGTAGTGCACAGCTGTGGAGAGTGTGCGGTCTGCTGGCCCATGAGTGCACAGTCTGCTCTGGCCCACGTGGCAGCCGGCGCCTCCGTGCGACATGCAGCGGCGCCATGGAGCACGGGTCGAGTATCAATCAGAGGTGCGAGGCAGAGGGAGCGTGTGGTTTCCTTGGCAGCCAGGGTCTGCATCCCTCCTGACAGTGCATGACGGCAGTACTTGGTTGGGAAGCTGTTAGAGGAAGTGGCGCACTGAGCAAGGTTGCAGCTGCCAGCCGTGAGCTCGGTTGGCGCATGGAAGGTAAGGCAGAGAGAGATATAATTAATAGTAGCAGTAGTAGTAGAGAGGCAGAGGGAGGGGAGAAAAAAAGGGTGGGAGGCAACACAACCTAAAACCTAACCAGGCACCATCTTGAAAAAAAAAAAAAAAAAACCTCCCAAACTGCACAGGGAAATGGAGGGGGAGGGGATGCTGCTGCTGCTGCATAGGGGGCAGGGAGAGAGACAGATATAAAGAAAGACAGACAGCGGGAGGGAGACAGAAAGAAAGGAAGAAATACACAGGGGCAGGGACAGAGACAGACAGAAAGAAAGCAGGAGGGAGAGAAACAAAAATAAAAAGACAGGGATAGGGAGAGAGACAGAAATAAAGACAGACAGACATATATTCTAGCACCCGTTAATGTAACGGGCTAAATATATATATTTATATACTTTAAAGATATTTTGATTTAGTTCTCTTGCTTTAGTTTTCATTTTTGTTCTTTTTACATTCTATTATTTGAATAACTGCTGGTTATAACTGTCTACTGGTTTATCCGGCAGTAGGCATTCTACTATGCTACGTGAGATCTAGGCTGCATTAAGGGGTCTGGACTGATATTATTTTTTAATTTATTTTGTTAGGTTAAGTTTTTAAGCACCTAGTGTTGAACGCCTTGATCTGAAAATTAATGTAAAGTAAAGCGGTATATCACATACATACATACCTCTGCCAGCAGCTTCTCCTCACTGCTGCTAACCTATTAATGGAAGAAAATTCCTTCTACCACAGTAGTTTTACTGCCCCCCTCCTTTTTAAAAAAAAAACCTGCAAAATTAATTTTTAGTTCTGGCTGGTGTGCCGAGTGCTATGCAATGCTCCGATGCTCCTAGAGTTCACATGAGCGTAGGAGCAGCACTCAGCATTCAACATGCCAGCTGGTGCTAAAAACCGCTTTTGCAGTTTTGTAAATGGGGAGGGGGTAAATATGAAAATTTCAACTATTCTAAAGGAAGAAATATACAGTAAGGAACATCTGTGAACCATATGTATAAAATCATATTTGCTTCATAAACTTTCAGAACCTAACTCAGAATGCAATGTACGCGTATGTTATACAACTATTAAAATTTCCTCTACATTTAGCCTATCGTACACTACAGTATATTTTATACTGTAACAAATATGTTGATTAACAATTTTCAGCAAAGGATGAAAAGCAGCAGCAATCTGGAAAAGAACATTTCAGGTTGTGAAGTTATAAATTCTTAAAGACATTAATAAATTGCAAAGACTATTTGATAAAGTAGTGGCTTAGGTGTTTATAAATGGAAACTTAGCTTTAATGGGAAAAAAAAAATTTGCTTGCACTGAGAGCACAAAAATGAGAATGTAATTTGTCGGCCAGAGAAACGAAATCTGAGCCTGTTTTTATTTTTATTTTTTTTTTAAAAAAGGACTTGGCTGTAATAATTGGCAACTGCCTAAAAACAGTACTGTATTGTCAGTAAGTAGCTGGCAAGCTATTAGTTATTCCATCTTGTATATAAACGGCAATCACTTTCAGGGACATGATTGTATTATTGTCACTGCATGGGGCCTTGTTACAGTCACACTTGGAATTTGGTGTTCAATTTTGGCCACTGCATTGCCACGGTATAAAAGCAAAGAACACAGCACAGCTTGACTAGACATTCATGGAAGTCTAGCTTGTTTACTATAAAGTAGAATTAAACTCGGAAAAAGTATAGTAGTGACTTTGTACTGAAAACGGGGCAGTTGTCATTCTGCTCATAGATTGCTCACTGCATTCTGTCCACTAAGAAGAATAAGGCCGCCTCCCGTTGATATAATATTCAAGTTTCAATGGCACAGTTTCATATTCCAACTTGAATGCTTTTATTTCATGCTAGGAAGGATATAATTAACTTATAGAATGGTAACACTCTACTGAAGACTTAAGAGTTCCACGAAGCTCTTCAGAACAATGTACCTCTCTTTTACACCATTATAAAAATAACAGATTAGAATACAGAAACAAGATGGAACTGTCTTTCAAAAATACAGTTTTAAAAAAACTGATCTTAAAAGTAGCTTAAGGAAGGGCAAAAACTGAGAATTCTGGTCCAGTAGAACAATATGCTAAGGCTGGCCAGTCAGTATAAGGAAGAAGCAAGTAATGAAAAACTGGTGTAAGAATG
This sequence comes from Geotrypetes seraphini, assembly GCF_902459505.1. Taxonomy (NCBI): domain Eukaryota; kingdom Metazoa; phylum Chordata; class Amphibia; order Gymnophiona; family Dermophiidae; genus Geotrypetes; species Geotrypetes seraphini. The sequence continues at coordinate 61,119,778 of NC_047088.1, forward strand.
GATCTCGGCACTAAACAGAATTTTATCTACAGTACTAGATATGTTTTGGGTTTTTTTTCTGCATAATTCACTGTCAAACTATAAACTGTTCTCTACTGCAGTGGTTCTCAACCCTGTCCTGGAGGACCACCAGCCACTGAGGTTTTCTGGATAGCCCTAATAAATATGCATGAGACAGATTTGCATGCCTGTCACCTCCATTATATGCAAATCTTTATCATGCATATACATTAGGACTTACCCAAAAACCCAACTGGCTGGTGGTCCTCCAAGACAGAGTTGGGAACCACTGCTCTACTGAGAAAGTAGCAAATGAAACAGGCACTGTTGTGATGCAAGTATATCATTATACTAAGTTGCCGATAATATATTCTATATGTTTCCTTTTGCTATGCCTTTGGAAATCATTTATATTTAGATAATAACTTTGAGTAGTTGAGATTCTGGGTGGTCAGTTTAAAACACAGTGTTTGATCATCTATGTACTGTACATTGGATATCAATAATATTTAAGAACTGCACCAATCCTAATTTGCATCATAAATATGGAATTTTTAAATACACTTCTCCCTCCGTATCCATGGGGGTTAGGTGCAGAGCCAGACCGCGAAGTTTGAAAAAACGCAAATAACTTCTCGACCGGCTCTGACCCACCCCGCCTCCCTCCCGCCTTCCTCCCATACTTTAAATACAAACTCTCAGTCAAACAAACCATCCTGGACCTTACCTGGTGGTCTAGCGGACTTTTGGGGCAGGAGCGATCTTCCTACACTCCTGCCCCATGTAGATCACTCATAGGAAATGGCTGTGGGGAGTTCCTGTCGTAGTATCGAGAGACTACCGGAGCTCATGGCAGCCATTTCCTATGAGTGATCTGCACGGGGCAGGAGCGTAGGAAGATCGCTCCTGCCCTGAAAACCCGCTAGACTACCAGGTAAGGCTTAAAAATAGCCCCCAAAATTAAATTCGCCCCTCCCCCCCAAAAAAAAAAATTGCGAATGACCAAATCCGCGGATGCTGAAACCATGGATTCGGAGGGAGAAGTGTAAAGCTGTGTTTTAATTTGATATGATACACATGAATCATTATCATCATAAAGTTAATTGTGACCATTTTCAATTCTGCTCCTTGTGACCTCTGGCAAGTCCTTAACTCTGCATTGCCAGAGGTTGTGGTAAGAGCGGATAGCGTAGCTGGTTTTAAGAAAGGTTTGGACAATTTCCTGAAGAAAAAGTCCATAGTCTGTTATTAAGACATGGGGATCAGTAGCACGGAATGTTGGTACTCTTTGTGGTTCTAGAATCTTTTGTTACTCTTTGGGATTGCCCTAAGTACAAAACTTAGACTGTGAGCCCACTAGGGACAGAAAGAATATCTGCATATAAGCCCTGATTCCATAAAAAGTGCCTAACTTGCAGGTGCCATTGAGTGCAATTGTCAATCATCCGCTAAGCACCATCTAAAGAACTGCACCATGGTGGCTAAGCAGACTTTATGCCAATAGATGCTGAAATCTTAGGCACACTCCCTTTGATGCCAGGGTTTTCTTGGCCTAAATAAGTGTACCTAAATTAAGTCAAATCACACACAAAATCTGCTCACAATTCTCCCCAAACCATGCCTATTTTTCGGTAGACACCTCGGAGTAGGTGCTTACCGAGTTAGGCACTTACCACGTAATACATTTTTTAAAATTGTTTGTTAACTACTTTTTAATGGTGCTTTTCAATTATCATTGCTGATAAAGCCCAATTGAAAAATTAAGTCCCCCTTTTTACTAAGCCACAGTAGAGGTTTCTACCGTGTCCCAGAGCACTAAGGGATAAATTCTCTATAATACGTCTAAACTTAGGCGTGCTTTAGACGTCCATATTAATTGAATAATTACGGTGTTAAGGGTCTTAATAAGCGTTAATTGGAACTTAGACGTAGGTAGACGGCAGGTAGACGTCCAAAAAAAGATAGGCGTGGGATAGACATCTGAAGAAAGCATAGTCGCGTCTATATATGTAGACATGGGCGTGCCGTGGGCGTGGTGATGGGCAGGCACTAGTTAGACGCTACTTAGGCGGCATACCACTTCTAAATATTGTCTATAATGTAGGCGTAAGAAACGCCTAACGTGGATTTTGCTTCATTTCAATGCAGTTTCAACTTTCTTAATCCCGGCTCCCCCTTAGACGCGAGTTAGACGTCCTTGGTGCTTTTGCAACAATAATTCAAATAGTGGGTTTGAATAGGTAATTTTCATCTTTTCTCTGTGTGTTCCCTGCTGAGGACGCGGGCAGGGAGAGAGCTTGCCTGGCTTCCATGTTGAGTGAGGGCGGGAGGAGGGGAGTGGCCGGGGACCCGCGCATGCGCACTCCTGCAAAGCCATGGACCTACATCTCACAGAACAGGGATTACCGATCACGCAGGTCTGAGTGCGCGGCTAGCATTTTATTATTTTAGATAGACCTATCGCTTCTCATTTTCATCTCAAACATATTAGCAATACTATACACAATACATTACAAAGTTGAGCTTGGGTTTGATAAAATAAACAGCATAATTTGACTTTGTATTACATTTATTGAACCATACTTAAGAATATGGGTTTTGCATCCGTGACAGCAGTGCTTTACACCATTGAGCTACCAGTCTTTTGCCTCAACTGATTGTGAGATGATAGATAAGTAGATTATACCTTAGCATATCACTAAGGTATGCTATGACAGGGGAGCCAGAGACACTGGTGTAAAAGGTGCTGTAGCTCAGTGAGTAAAAGCGCTGTATCGATCATCCGGAGGTTGTGAGTTCAACTCCCGGCTTGTCTTTTACTTGTGGCATATCTACCTTCCAGGTGCACCTTGATGATGTCACAATGAGGTCAGCATTGTGCTGCTGGCTACTTCCTCTTCCTTTGAACTAGAAGCCACATTCAGGTCTGATCTGTGTTTTGATTCTGTTTCTAAGTTGGGCCAGTGTAAGTTATGGGATTTACCTTTGTTCTGAAGAATGAGCTGATTGTAGCAATGTTGTAAGACCAGGAGAGTGTAATTTAGAGCAAGATATCATTTCTAAACTATCCTCTCTGAAATAATGTCTCTGGGAAATTCAGAGAAAGCTTATTGGATGACTTAGGGTGCCTTTCCTGCCAGTCTTTGTGGAACTTAAACTAAGTTTATCAGAAGTCTATATGGTGTTCAAAGTCCTATCCTTTCTACTTCTAATAGGAGGTGAGTATGACATTACTGTACAACTTTCTGTGTAGCATACATCTACAGGTTCCCACCTTCCATACTGATAATGTAAGTTCAACACCCACTCAGTACGTTTCATCTTCTAGTTCTCCTTTCAAACATAACATATTTTTTTTACTTTGTATTAATGGTAAACTCTACAATTCTGATATCAAAGAGGAAAAAGATACAACACAGCAGTGTTCTCTGTCTGCCGTTCCCTACCTCACTGATATTCCCAGATCAACTCTCACTAAAACTAATATATTACAGAAAATATATAGTTTACAAAATGGTATACTGTGTTTTGATTATACTTTTCATCATCCTATACTTTGGGTTAATTATGTGAAAGCTTACAATGCTGAATGACTGATAATAAATCAGTAAAGAGTATAAAAAAGTATAATTTAAAAAAACATCGTACAGACGTCTATCTGGCGTCTAAGCACGGCCATTTGGAGACATCTAGATGACGTTTCAGAAACCTGCGTCTACCCTGCGCTCAGCGTCTCTACAGACGTCTACCAGACGCCTAAGTACCGTTTGATTGACACTTGCGTTTTCTGGACGTCTAAAGCACGCCTAAGTTAGACGTAGTATAGAGAATCTAGACCTAAATGCTCAGACGCTGCTCTAACACTCATAGAGGAGTAAACTAATGGTTAGTGTTGTGGGCAGAGAACCTGGGGAACTGGGTTCAATTCCCATCACAGTTCCCTGTGACCCTGGGCATGTCACCTAACCCTCTATTACCCAAGGCACAATTTTTATAAAAATTGAAATTATAAAGTTAAATTCCACAGTTAACCTCAAAACAATATCACATATTTTAAACCAGTCCTATTTACCTGCATATGAAGGAGGATAGTTTCCCCCCCCCCCCCAGATGGCTTCCCTATTTTTAATAACTTCATGTAGCAGCCTGTAAACAGCCAGACATGATCAGCAATAGTGCAGGAAAAATTCTTTATTGACTCAAAAGCAAAACCTCCCTGAATCCTGTTCACAGAATCGGGCATACAGAAAAACAGTCTCTTGATTGACAACAAAAATCCTGAGCTGAGCTTGGAGCTGGTGGTGCCACACCCCAACACACAGACTTCAAAGCAGATAGTGAGGTCTGGTCTTAGCCAGATCTTAGAAAAAGGCTTCCATGTAGTTAGTGCAAAGAATTGGCTTACTACAGCCAAGCAGAATATTTACTTGTTGAAGTCAATGAGTATGCTGGGGCCACTTCTTCCACCTACTCTCCTGGGCTTGCTTAACCTAGCTCTGGCCCTGCCTCTTTTACTTCCTGGTAGCTGCCTCTTTGACTCCTCATTCCCATGTCACTTCCCCTAAAGAGGAGCTCTCAATGTTAAGGTGGTTCTGACATTGTGAGGGAGTATCCAATAGGCCAAATGGTAGTATCCTATAGACTCCCTCACACTCCACATAATTCCTTTTTAGTGCCATATGTATAGGGTGACTATATGTCCTTTTTTTCAACGGGACCAGCCCATTTTTGGACTGGCCGTCCTGTTGTCCTGACCCACTACTTCAGAACGCCGAAATATCCCATTTTCAGGGACAGCGTCCCGAAGCTGTGCACGGGGATAATGGGACCGGCGATTGCTTCCCCTTCCTTCCTGCCACACTGATTCAAACCCCTGGTCTGCCGCCGCTGCTTCTTGCCGCCTAGAAGCCTTCTTCCCGACGTCAATTCTGACATCGGAAAGGAAGTTCCGGGCCAGCCAGGCAGCGATTGGCTGGCCCAGAACTTCCTCTCTGACATCAGAATTGATGTTGGGAAGAAGGCTTCTGGGTGGCAAGAAGAAGGTGCAGCAGCGGCGGGTGGGGGTTTGAATCGGCACAGGAGGGAGGGAAGGAGGGAGGATGGCAGGCAGCAGCAGCAGCGGCAGATGGGGGGTTGAATCGGGCGCTGGAGTCAGGCAGTCTTTGGCGCAGCAGGGAGGGAGGGAGGCAGGCTGGCTGGCTGGCTTTGTGGAAGGGGGTGGGACAAAGGCTGGAAGGCAGTGTGGGGGACATAGGAAGGAGGCACTGAGGACACTAAGGACATGGGAAGGGGCACTAAGGATATAGGAAGGAAGCACTGGGAACACTAAGGGCATAGGAAGGAAGCACTGGGGGCACTAAGGATATAGGAAGGGGCATTAAGGACATAGGAAGGAGGTACTGGGGGCATTAAGGACACAGGAAGGGGCACTAAGGACATAGGAAGGAGGTACTGGGGGCACTAAGGACACAGGAAGGGGCACTAAGGACATAGGAAGGAAGGAGGGAAAGAATAGAAAGGGACAATTGTTGGGCCTGAGTGCAGAAAGACAGAAATGAAAGAAAGGATGCAGTCAGAAGGAAACACAACCAGAGACTCATGAAATCACCAGACAGCAAAGGTTGGAAAAATGATTTTACAGTGGTACCTTGGTTTACGAGCATAATTTGTTCCAGAAGCATGCTCGTAAACCAAAATACTCGTATATCAAAGCGAGTTTCCCCGTAGGAAATAATGGAAACTCGCTTTGATACGTTCCCACCTCCTGAGGCCAGTGACGCTGCGCTATCTCCCCCCCCCCCACGATCCGGCACACCCCCTGCCGCAATCTGGCACCCCCCCCACCGCGATCTGAAGTCCCCCAGACCCACCCGAACCCGCTTCATACTTTCATCTCGGCCTCGGCACCTGCATCGGCCTCCTCTTCTGTGCTGGGCCTTGAGCATCTGCGCATGCTCAAGGCCTGCGAGTTCACACTCTCTCCGAGATTCTCGGAGATCTCGGAGAGAACGTGAACTTGCAGGCCTTGAGCATGCGCAGATGCTCAAGACCCAGCACAGAAGAGGAGACCGATCTTTGGGCACCGGCACCAATGCCGGTGCCAGTGCCGAGGCCGAGATGAAAGTAAGAAGCGGGTTTGGGTGGGTCTGAGGGACTTCAGATCGCGGCGGGGAGGTGCCAGATTATGGCGGGGGGGGTGCCGGATCATGGGGGGGAGGGTGCCGGATCACAGGGGGGGGGGGGTGCTTGTAAATCGAGGCACGCTCGGTTTCCGAGGCGCCGATTTTGCAAAACACTCACAAACTGGTGCACTCGTAAACCGAGGTACCACTGTATTTTCAATTTAGTGATCAAAATGTGTCAGTTTTGAGAATTTATATCTGCTGTCTATATTTTACACTATATTTGCCTATTTTCTATAGCTACTGAGATGACATTGCATATTTTAAAGTCTTCTGCCTTTACATCTTTGAACCCCCCCAAAAAAATATAAATGATAATTAACATTTTCTCTGCATATAGTGTGCTTTGTGGGGTTTTTTAAATTATTATTTTATGGTTCCCATTATGAATTAATAAGATATTATGTGTACATGAAAAATGAATAGAAGAAATTGGGGGCTGTATTGGGTGGTGGGGCTAGGGCGGAATTGGGGACAGGACTGTCAATTAATAGATTTTTCTTTTTGTTGAAAAAAAATAGTCACGTTACATATCCATTGGTCATTGAGATGTAATACAAAAAGTAATCAATTTTTCTTCTTTTCAGCTTTAAAGTTGTCTTAATCTTATTTTAAAGCTCTATTTTTGTACTATTTTGGTAGACTTCTTTTTAACAAAGAAGCAGTGCAAAGACTAGAGAAATCCTTCAATATTTTAAAAATTGCAGGATAATCCCTATGATATACTCATGATTTGCTATAAATAATATTGCATGTACTGTATTTAGACTTGGTGATGAAACTCTTCAAATTACACTGTTAAGAAACACCAGGAATCTGTGTAAGAAACCCATGGATCTACAAAGGCAAATTGTTTTTTAGATTGAATTTATCATGTGGTGAACACGTTACTGATAGGAGGCCATGCCCCTGCAGTAATAGAAGATTATAATGCCTGTGATAATGTCAGGTAGAGATGTGCAGCCTTTCTACCAAGGTAGTGCAAAGAGGTAATGTATGAGGTAGATATGCTCTCCTTGCTGCGCTTATTCATTTCACAAATAACCTTTTTAAAAACTGCAAATCTGGCCTGGCAGCTAAACTGTGCAATCAATCTTTCAGAGAAAGATTCAGTGCATTCCTGGGCAACGTAAGGGGGGCGATTAGATGGCATGGTTTGTGTAATAGAATTGGTGGAACTCCTTCTTCATCATCTGATTTATTTCTCGGCCTATGTTTTGCGTTTAGTATGATTTATACCTTTATTCTTAAGATACCATAGGAACATAAGACCGCTGTAGTTATTTAATGCTGCAAAGATGATTTAAAAGCAGAGGGCTATTTCTTCTAATTTGCAGCTCCTCTATTCAATGGCATAAAAATATAATGCATTATACAGGATGCTGGATTCCACAGTATGCATTTTCAGAGGTGACAGATAGCTTAGAGGGACACGCCTTATGTCTGTTCCAGTAGAGCAATGCAATAAATTCTGATTGTCATATGGTATGGTAGGAGCCATACAAACAGGACTGAAATGACCCATGAACAGTACCACATAATTTATTCAGTATACTCAGCATTAAAGGCATTCTGGATAATGGAATTTCCAGATAACAGGAGTTTTCTGCCAAAATAATTTGGGATAATAAGATTCTCAGGTAATAGCTGAATTGGTTTTTTCCAAAATAATTACAGTCAGGAGTCCAAGATTTTCTTCTTCAAATAATGAGTTTTCCAGTCAATGGATCTTTACTCCAGTTCACAAATTGAAATGGCACATTATGGTATCAGCAACAGAAGCAAATGTAGTTTCTTTGTTGATGATAGTGTTTCTGGTTATGATTACTGCTACTACTACTACTACTACTATTTATCACTTATATAGTACTGCAAGGCGCACTGCACTTTTTGACATTTGATAGATGGTCCCTGCTTGGAAGAGCTTACATTACTGTCTATACTATTGGAATACAGTCAAGATGGGTCTACCTGACTCTGCACTAAGGTTGAGATTCAGTAAATGGCACACAAAGTTATTTATTTAAAAAGCTTATAGCCTGCCCAAACTTAAGCGGGTTCCAAAACATATTGTCTGTCTATTGTTTTTAACAATCCCTGTATGTTTCCCCCATTTTATATTTTATACAATTTGTATGGAAACCGCTTAGGCTCCTTTAATGGTATATCAAATATTATAAAAATTGAAACGACTTTTTAGACTTATCCAGGGACATTTTAGGCCTCTGAATGCTGCTGTGTGCCCAGAGCTAAAAGGGGCGTTTTTGGAGGAGTGGTGATGGCGGAATTTAAGCAGGACGTGGGCCGTCCTAGATTTAGTCATACTGCAGGAATAATCGAAGGTTTTTCGAGACTGCCTGGACGGAACTTTTACGATCTAAAATCAGGAGATCTAAAATCAGATCTAAGTGCCCAGAAGGTATCAAAAGTGACCAGATAACCACTGCACATACAAAGTACAGACCCCCCAAACATTCCCCAGTGATTACTGATCCCTTCACACTTCCATAAAAATCAGAATAAAAATGAACATACCTGTCTCCGGAACATCAGCACCCGCTAAAGGAAAGTCTAATAGAGCTGCACATAGGTCTCTTAAGTAGCCTGGGGGGTAGTCTAGTGAACCATAGAGGACCCAGGTCCATAAGCCACTCTAACTACTACATTCATGGTAGAAAATGTGAACCACCAGCCCCCCCACCAAAAAAAAAATTTAAATCCTATTGTACTGCCATATAGGTGCCACCTGCAGCCATAAGGCTATTGGGGTTGTAGACAGGTGTGTGTAGTGAGTTTGGGGGTGTTTTGGGGGGCTCAAGTTTACTTATATGGCAGTTCTGATGAGATGTTTATGTGGCAGCCTTTTTGTGAAGTTCACAGCAGTGCCCTGTAAGGTGCCCCACTGCTCTGTTGCCATGTCTAGGTGACCAATCCATCACATTGCTGGCCCCTCCCATATCTAAAAGGTCTTGTTCCGGACATTTGGGACTTGGATGAATATTTGGATTAGAATGTGGTATAAAGATAGACTTGGCAATCTGGACGATCAAATGCCTGGACGTACAGATGGACAATTTTCGAAAAAAGTATACTGTAGACGTATTTTTCGAGAATGGACATTTATGCCCTGCCAACTTTGGGTGACTAGCACCCTACATCCAAATCGAACTTAGACGTATGTTTTGATTATGTCCCTCAAAGCCTTTTAAATCTGTGTAAATCATCAATTAGTGTCAATTGTCCAACCAGATTATTCCACAACTTCACCCCTGCTACTGAAATGGCCATAGTTCTAGTATTAGTATATTTCACCTGCTGCATTAGACTCTATAAGTGGCACCTAAAAAAACTGGTGCAGAAGAAGTTAGGCATCGTTTATAGAATAGTGTTTGCTGCTGGGAGCCACGCCTAACTTTAGACATGGCTTTTTATGTCAGCTGAAATGTGGTATAAATCCTCATGCCTAAATTAGGTGTGGATGACCATTATGATACACGCTAAAATTGTATTCTGCAAAATGTCACTTTATATAGACCACCCTTTACAGACTCCTAGCGTAGCACGCGTTTTGCACATAACTTTGGATGCACACTAGAGAATGACATGGTGGCGGTTTACCCGCGGCCACCGCATTTTAGCCGCGGGTCACCCGCCGAAAACAGGGAAGAAAACTAGCAGTCGCTGCGGCGACGGGGACAAGGCCATTCACCGCCCGCGGGGCGGTGAATGGTCTTGTCTCCGCAGTGAGGTATCAAGGATCGCGCGGTCCCCGCAGCCACCGCCCGCCCGCCCGTAGCATTTAGCCAGCTCCCTCCCTCCACCTCACCTTAAATTTCGAGTTTTCCGGCTTCCTTTTTTCCGAGCCGCACGTGTTCAAAAATCCGTGCACGCGCGGCTGCGCGAGTCAATCAATCTTCTCCTCTGACGCAACCGGAAACAGGAAGTTGCAGGAGAGGAGAAGTTTGATTGACTCGCGCAGCCGCGCGTGCACGGATTTTTGAACACGTGCGGCTCGGAAAAAAGGAAGCCGGAAAACTCAAAATTTAAGGTGAGGTGGAGGGAGGGAGCTGGCTAAATGCACGGCTTTTTGAACGCGTGCGGCTAGGGAAAAAGGAAGCCGGCAAACTCGGCTTATATGGATGCTGCGGGGACGGTGACGGGGCAGTGAATGGGATGGCAGTGGCGGTGACGGGGCGGTGAATGGAATGGCGGTGACGGGGCGGTGCAGAGGATGGTGGGCCGGGGACGGGGCGGTGACGGGGACAGATTTTTTCCCCGTGTCATTCTCTAATGCACACACTTATGCCTGCCAAAATCTGTTGTAAAGCAGGAGCCTAGCTTACAGCAATTGAATACATAAATCACATTATTCTATAACATCAAGACTAAATCCCGGGAATGCACCTGACCCACCCATGACCATGCCACCATAATAAACTTTAGGCACGCATTGTTACAGAATGGGACATGAGGCAGATCTGTGCATAATTCCTAATCACTGCCAATTAGCTCCAATTATTGGCAATGCCTCATTAACTAATTAGTTTGTGAATGGATCTGTGAGCCATGCCCAAAGTTGCTCACCCACCTTTGGGCGACCTATATAGAATCTGACATTCAAAATGCAAGTAATAGTGCAAAGTACTAAAGCCCAAGTACTAATGGGGGCAGTAAGAGACAAGCACAAAATGCAATATTACATTCATTACACGACTGCCAATTCACAGCCTTTTTATATAAAATGCACTAAAAATTGTGCACATGAATTTGAGTGTGCTCCTAATTTGCATGTGCAATTTAATTGAATAATGAGCCAATTATCATTGATAATTGAGATGTTATCAAGCATTTATTTATGCTAATTGAAGTTAATTAAAATATATGCATATATGTTGACACAGGATCCACATGTAAATTTTACAGGTGGTTCTAAAAAGGAAGCATAGCCTTTGGAGGGTCAGGCAGCTCACATCCTGGAGATGAATGTGTGGATGGTGTCACTGAGAGTGTTTCAAGTTCCTGGACCATGGGATGATTTTCCAAGAGCTACTGAGCAGAGATGGTGTGCATCTATCTAAATAGACTGGCTAACCTGCTGGGGAGGGCTTTGAACTAGGATCATTAGGACAGGGTGATCAAAGCCCCCAGGTGAGTATAAGCCCTCAGGTATGTGAATCACTAAATACGTCTACACAAAAGGGAAAAGGGAGCAATATATAATACTTTTAACCTAAGTGGTTTACATTCAGATACTCAAGTATTTTCCCCTACGTGGGCTTATGCTCTATCTAATGTACCTGGGGCAATGGGAGATTAAGTGACTTGCCCAGGGTCACAAGGAAGAGCATAGGATTCGAACCCACAAATTCAGGGTGCTGAGGCTGTGGCTCTAACCACTGTTCTAAAGTATGGGAAACAAGGTTCTGGATCTAGAGTCTATGATGGAAGAGGCTGAGGTGGATTTAGTGGCTATCACAGAGACGTGGTTCACCGAGACATGTCATTGTTCTATTTGATTAAGGGCTCCTTTTACCAAGGTGCGCTAAGCATTTTAGCATGCACTAAATATTAGTGCGTGCTAACCATGTGCTAAACACTAATGCGTGCATGTTAGTCTATGGACACGTTAACATTTAGTGCATGCGTAGATTTAGCGCACACTAAACGCATGCTAAAAGGCTTAGCGCACCTTAGTAAAACAGGGGGGTAAGATGTGATTTAATATAAGATATTGTTTTTATGTATTTATATGTTGTTGTACATTATACATCAATTAATGTCATCTTTGTCTCCTTTCTTCAGGCTGGTTATGCTATTTTGTTTGGACTTTTGTAATCTCCTTCTTGCTGATCTTGGACATTACGGGGCTGATTCTGAAAGCGACACCATGGCAGGCGCCTACAAAAGGGGTTCCTACTGCATGGCAATCACAAAGAGGTGCCACGTCCAGAATTGCGGTGAGCAAGGACCCTAGGCACCAGTAATGTTGGCCAAGGTTTAACAGGCCTAAATTACAGCTAGCTCAGCAGTCTCTCTCCTTTTTTTTTTTTTTTGCTCTCTTCGGGGTACTGGATAGGGGTTTCCAGGGTGGGGTGAGGGGTGTGTTTGCATTTGGGAGTGGGTGGGGGGAGATGGGGGTTTCTTTGAAAAACCTGTCTTGTTGTACTCTTGGTATTCTCGATCTTGTTGAACCATTGTTTTGTTTTGTGTAATTGCCGATTGTGCATCAATAAAACATGATTTACATTAACAGGCCTAAATTTATGGTGCCCAGGTTCCTGTCAGAATCATGGCCAAAGTCTGCAATTCTGACAGGACCCTGGATGCAGTATGTGTAGTGATGCCAAAGTTCAGTGCCATCCCTAAACATGCCCACTTCTGGGCATCAGCACATTGGCTACCTATCACTCATCGCCTCACCTATAAAATACTCCTCCTCACCTTTAAAACAAAAAAACTCTAACTAACCGGCGTTCATAGATAAACTTTTGATGCCATGCTCATCATCTAGTGCCCTCCAATCTAATAATCAAAATCTACTTTCCATACTGTCAATATGGGAACTGTTTTATGATATTACTCGCAAATCCATTTTTTCTGTCACCGCCCCCTGTCTGTGGAATGCCCTCCCATTAGACGTTTGATTAGAGAACTCGCTTGAAAAATTTAAAGCCAAACTTAAAACGTTCCTCTTTAAAGATGCTTTTACTCTTTAGTATCAGCATCCACCTCTTAATCCCTTAAATCTTGTGAAGCTTTGAAACATCAAATGCCTCTTCTTAAGTGATTCCCATCCTTTTTTTTCAGTTCAAAAAGTTTTTTATTGAAAATTTTTTTACAAAACACAAAAATGAAATATTCAGTACAAATTTGTTGCGCAGTGATACAACAATCAAAAGGTCAGTGGGATAAAGAAATATGGAGAAATGATCAATTTTGCCACTCCTCATTTACCATCCTTTTTTATTAATTTTACTTCAATGTATTTTAAACAACCTTTCCCTCCCCTACTTTCCTTCTGTTTTATGTACGTTAATCTGAATTTGTCTAGGATTTTTAATATCTGATAAAATATTGCTTTTATTTATTTATTTTAATTGTTTTTTGCAATCTTTTTACATTGTACATCGATAGACGGTATATCAAAAATAAAGAAACTTGAAACTATGCGCCATTAGCTGCCAGGGACCTAGGAGCCATATGTTAGGCACGATCTAGGCACCTGCAGGCATCTAATATAAACTAAACTAAACCTTAAGTTTGTATACCGCATCATCTCCATAAAGATAGAGCTCGGCACGGTTTACTGGTAATTCAATAAATGAGGGAAGGACATAATAAGAAATTAGAGGTTATGAAGAGGATAGATAGTTTTACATTTTAAATAGATAGCTTTACGTTTTGGAGAAAAGCCAGGTTTTCAGATGCTTTCGGAATAATTGGAATGAGCCTAGGTTCTGCAGCGGGGCAGGGAGGTTATTCCAAAGCTCAATGAATATAATATAATATAAGGCGATTTGTTTGTGAATCTGAGCCTTAATTCCTATGGTCATCTTAGCATTTAGCACACAGTCAACACACGCTAAATCCATTAGCACACACTAATGGAGTTAGTGCCCCTTGATGAATTCCCTTCTTAACTCTACTTTATTTGCATCATCATTAGCCTCCAGCTCAGTACAGAATCAACTTTAATGTATTAGCTTTGGTTTATAAAGCCCTCAATGATAGAAATCCACTCCATTTTGCTGCATTAACAATAAATTATACTCCTGTTAGATCTTTGCTTTTTTTTCAGAACATAAATTAGTTATATCTTTTCTCCCCAGGGCAAATTTGGAAATAATATGCAAAGCCACACACTTTTAGTTAGCATTAGCTTTATGAAATAAGTTCCCAGTAACACAGAGATGATTTATCATATAAGCAGTTTGGGGCACATCTGAAGTTTTATTATTAATTTTTGACTTTGAATTAGACTTTTCCCTACCTTTAGCACTTTTCCTCTTTCCTTTTCTCTCTCTCTCTCTCTTTTTTTAAATTTATTACAATGTATTTTCTTCTTTTCCTCTTGGTTTCATGTCAGTTAAATAGTATTTCCTATGTACATTATATTTATTTTTTTATATATAGTTTTAAATTGTTTTATAAGCAATTTTATTGTAAACTGTTTAGATAAGTTTCATAGACGGTATATCAAGAAACTAATAAACTTGAAACTTGAAATCTGGGAAATGTATCGATATTGATATTTGACAGTATGTTTTTAGTAGTATAGTTTTCTTAGGCGTATGTTTGCGCATATGCGTTTCCTTTATTTCCTGTGGGAATGGTTCTGCTTTCCTATCCTGAAAATGGAGTTATTTTCTTTCTCGTTTATTTTTATTTTTTTGTTTTTATCGCCATCTACCATGACCGGTTTTACTTAGGCCATATTGAAAGCTAGAAATAAACAATGGGAATTGCTCTGGGATGTACTTTGTAATTTGAGACTTTTACAGCAACTTCACGTTTTTCATCCCTGGTCATCTAGGGTACTCATTTCACTGATGTACCATGTCACCACTTTCAATGCTATCTGCTTCTTGTCTTGGGAGTGTAATGAGTACCACCAGCCCATCTGTTCATCCATTTCATGATAGCTCGCTGCTGATAATCTGAGGCTGTAAGCTACTGGTATGTCACATCATTCACAAAAAAAGACCCAGGGATGTCAGCCAGGGTCACAGACTTCTCTTCCCTGTTGTTTATGCAAATGATATTCCTTGGTACTACTTAAAAGATAACTCTTCATTTTTCATGCTTATGAGGGTCCACTGAAAAGTTCTCAGCCCAACCAAGAAGAGAATGATGTGGAGTCATGAAACTTGCATGTTCTGATTTCCCAGTGGCAATAAAATAAAATATTACGGGAAGTTTTTGCTATATTGTATGTATCTACACTTTTCTTGGCACTTTTCTTTAAAATGAAACTAATAGAAACAAAAACCAATGAACCCCCTCCAAAAACTGAAGCAAACAACAACAAAAAGTCTGGTTCCTCATGCACACACCTAAACCATTACTGCAGTCACTGAACTTGATTTATAATAGGCTTCTATAACTCCCATGAACTCTCTACCTACCCCAGAACATCCACCCCCTCCATTTATCATGTGCAGTGATGGAGAATGAGTCTCTCCTTTGACTACTGCCTTGCACCTACAGATTGTCAAGATAACACCAAATGAACCAAAGCTGGAAGAACTTTGACTAGAAGCCTCAGAGGGACAGAAGACTTTAGATAGTAAAAGGAGGGTAGGGAAAACCAGTGCAAATAAAGCATATGAAGAAGGCCCAGTGGAGGAGTGGTGGTAAGCTTCAATTTGAAGATCTGTAATGGGAAGAGATGGAATAAATCCTTAAGTGGACAGGATTGTGTTCACCACCTCCTGGGTCATAATACTGTATAGGATCTAAAGAGCATGAGAAAGGGCAAAAGCCTGAACAACCTGACAGAGGGTCCTTAAGGCTGCAAAAATTTAAAGGGCCAGGAGTCTTAAGAACATAAGAACATAAGAACATAAGCAGTGCCTCTGCTGGGTCAGACCAGAGGTCCATCGTGCCCAGCAGTCCGCTCTCGCGGCGGCCCAACAGGTCCAGTACCTGTGCAGTAATCCTCTATCTATACCCCTCTATCCCCTTTTCCAGTAGGTAATTGTCTAATCCTTTCTTAAACCCCATTACTGTACTCTGCCCTATCACGTCCTCTGGAAGCGCATTCCAGGTGTCCACCACACGTTGGGTAAAGAAGAACTTCCTAGCATTCGTTTTGAATCTGTCCCCTTCTATCTTTTCCGAGTGCCCTCTTGTTCTTTTATTTTTTGAAAGTTTGAAGAATCTGTCTCTCTCTACTTTCTCTATGCCCTTTATGATCTTGTAAGTTTCTTTCAAATCCCCTCTAAGTCTCCTCTTCTCCAGAGAAAAGAGACCCAATTTCTCCAATCTCTCAGCGTATGAAAGGTTTTCCATACCTTTTATCAGACGTGTCGCTCTCCTCTGGACCCTCTCGAGTAACGCCATATCCTTCTTAAGGTATGGTGACCAAAATTGGACGCAGTACTCCAGATGCGGGCGCACCATCGCCCGATACAACGGCAGAATAACTTCTTTCGTTCTGGTCGCAATACCCTTCTTGATTATACCAAGCATTCTATTCGCTTTCTTAGCGGCAGCTGCACACTGTGCCATCGGCTTCATTGTTGTGTCCACCATTACCCCCAAGTCCCTTTCCTGTATACTCTCCTTCAATAATATCCCTCCCATCGTATAGTTGTACCTCAAGTTTCTGCTTCCCATATGTAATACTTTACATTTCTCAACGTTGAACTTCTTCTGCCACCTCGTCGCCCATTCCCCTAGCTTGTTCAAGTCCCTTTGCAATTCTTCGCAGTCTTCTATAGTCCGAGCACCACTAAAAAGTTTGGTGTCGTCTGCAAATTTTATTATCTCACACTTTGTCCCTGTTTCTAGATCATTTATGAATATATTAAATAACAGTGGCCCGAGCACCGAGCCCTGCGGTACACCACTCGTGACCCTCCTCCAGTCAGAGTAGTGGCCTTTCACTCCTACCCTTTGCTTTCTACCTTCCAACCAGTTTCTGATCCATCTATGTACATCTCCTTCCACCCCATGGTTCTTCAGCTTCTGGAGTAGACGTTCATGGGGCACCTTGTCAAAGGCTTTTTGGAAATCTAGATATATGATGTCTATGGGGTCTCCTCTGTCCATTTGTTTGTTAACTCCCTCGAAGAAGTGCAGTAAGTTCGTTAGGCACGATCTACCCTTGCAGAAACCATGTTGACTGGTTATCAGTAGTTCGTTCCTTTCGAAATGTTCATCGATGTTTTCTTTTATCAGAGCTTCTGCCATTTTTCCCGGAACCGAGGTCAGACTCACTGGTCTGTAATTTCCAGGGTCTCCTCTTGATCCCTTTTTAAAGATGGGCGTAACGTTGGCTATTTTCCAATCCTCCGGGATCACGCCTGTTTTTAGGGACAGGTTGCAAATTTGCTGTAGTAGTTCCGCTATCTCCTCCTTTAATTCTTTCAGAACCCTTGGATGTATTCCGTCCGGACCCGGGGATTTGTCAGGTTTTAGTTTTCCTATCTGCCTGCGTACGTCTTCAAGGCTCACTTCTATGGATGTTAATTTTTCTGTTTGACTTCCATGAAAGAATTGCTCAGGTTCCGGTATGTTTGAAGTGTCCTCATTTGTAAATACAGACGAAAAAAACATGTTTAGCCTTTCCGCCACTTCTTTCTCCTCTTTCACAGCTCCCTTCCTGTCTTCGTCATCCAGCGGTCCTACCTCCTCCCTAGCCGGCTCCTTCCCTTTAACATATTTAAAGAATGGTTTGAAGATTCGTGCTTCCTTAGCTAGCCTCTCTTCGTACTCTCTTTTGGCTTTTCGAACCACACGGTGACATTCTTTTTGATTTTTCCTGTGCTCTTTCCAATTCTCCTCAGTTTTGTCCTTTTTCCACTTCCTGAATGAATTTTTCTTATTGCCTATTGCTTCTTTCACTATTTTGGTTATCCATGCCGGGTCTTTTGTTCGACTCTTTGTGCACCCCTTTCTGAACCTGGGGATATATGTATTTTGCGCCTCGCTCACCATGCCCTTGAAAAAAGACCAGGCATGTTGTACCGTTTGCCATTTTTTGGACGTGTTCCTAAGTTTCTTTCTTACCATTTCCCTCATTGCCTCGTAGTTTCCTTTCCTGAAGTTTAAAGTTGTCGCTATGGTTCTCTTCCCTTTCAGTATTCCTACTTCAACCTTGAACTTGATCATATTATGATCACTGCTTCCCAACGGTCCCACTATTTCTACTTCCTTTGCAGGTCCCCTTAACCCATTTAGGATTAGATCCAGAGTGGCAAGGAAAGTTAATGCACAGAGGTTCTATTAGTCACCTTATAGAGTGAGAGGAGCTAAGTGGCAGTATGAAAAACAGCATGTGAGCTTGAGTTTACAGAGCTGCTAACATTTTAAAAGTATAAAGCCCTAATGGTTGTTTATGCTTGTGCCTTAATGATGATGAATAGAATCTCATGGGAGAAGTAAAATTAAGGCAGGGCTTAAAGAGATGTCCAAAGGAACATTTTTTTAAAGGACTGTGAGTAAGGTATATGAATTTTCTGTGTGGTGAGCTTCATGAATGGGGTAAATCATCAACAGCTAGTATCACTCCAAACAAATTTTACAAAGCTGTGTTAGCGGTTCTCCTGTAGCAAATGCTCTGAAGGCCATTCAATTCCTCTGGCTTCGTTGCATTTACTGCACTGCCTTGCACTATTCGGCTTGATAAAAGAGGGCATAAGCCACAGTTGGAAACCCAAGCTAGACCCAAGCTAAATAGTAACATCTTAGTGGGAAGAGGGAAAAAAAAAATCAGAATATGATTGCAACAATGGGGAGATGAATGGTGAGTGTCTGACAGAGCACATCTGTAAACTTTGAGGGGAAAAAAAAACATTAAAAAGGGAATTGGAAGTTGAGTAGAAAATGATATGTGATTTAAAAGTAAAACATGGACAGGATACAGTATTAGCCTGTTCTTACTCATATAACTAGAATGAGAGAAACATTTCAGGGAGAAGGAATACAAATTCTGGAAACACTTGAGACCTTGCTGATATAAAAGAAGCTCTGGGAAGAAATTTGCCAGAAAGAGCATAACCAGTTTTAACAAGTAGAGTTACAGAGGAATTAGAAAAGGTACAGAGAAGGGCGACGAGAATGATAAAAGGTTTGGGATGACTTCCCTATGAGGAGAGGCTAAAGCGGCTAGGGCTCTTCAGCTTGGAGAAGAGACGACTCAGGGGTAATATGACAGAGGTCTATAAAATACTGAGTGGAATGGAAACGGTAGATGAGAATCGCTTGTTTACTTTTTCTAAAAATACTAGGACTAGGGGGACATATGATAAAGCTACTAAGGGCTCCTTTTATCAAGCCACGCTAGTGGTTTAACGTGTGTAATAGCGTGCGTTAAACCGCCGGCCGCACTAGCCGCTACCGCCTCCTCTTGAGCAGGCGGTAGTTTTTGGCCAGCGTGGGGGTTAGCGCTTGATAAAAGGAGCCCTAAGTAGTAGATTTAAAACAAACCAGATAAAATATTTCTTTAATCAACATGAAATTAAACTCTGGAATTTGTTGCCGGAGAATGTAGTGAAATAAGTTAGCTTAGCGGGGTTTAAAAAAGCTTGGATAATTTCCTAAAAGAGAAGTCTATAAGCCTAATTATTTAGTTGGATATGGGGAAATTCACTTCTTATTCCTAGGATAAGCAGCATAAAATCTGTTTTACTACCTGGGATCTAGCTAGTTATTTGGGATCTGAACTGGCCACTGTTGGAGACAGGATACTGAGCTTGATGGACCTTTGATCTGTCCCAGTATGGTAATTCTTATGTTTTTATGTATGTTCAGAAATGAATGCTTCCTTTTAGAATCCAAAATAATTGCAGCACTAAGCTTTAAAGTGATGAAAATAATTATACAAACTTAGCCCTGCTATTTGAAGTAAGATTAGGGCCACTTTAACTAAAGTGTGATAGACTGTTAACCCTTTATGCACATTAACAGCTAACACACAAATGGGTTAGCAGTTGATGCTATATATTTAATTGAAGTGTGGTAGTTTGCACATTAAGGCCATTTTTTGGAAGGGCTAGAACAAGGCAGGATATGGATACAGAATGGGTGTGAAAAGTAATTTGCACTGAATGTGCTGTTCTTATTGCATGCTAACTGACTAATGCTCAGGTAGCAGAGGACTATGAGGGGTCACTGAAAAATTCTCAGCCCAGCCAACAAAGTTGGGGCAGTCTCCATTGAGAGTTATACACTTACCCCCTCTTTTACAAAGGTGTGCTAAGCTTTTTAGCACGCGCTAAATGCTAATGTGTACATGTTATCCTATGTACATATTAGCGGTTAGCGCAGGTGTTGATTTAGTGCATGCTAAATCCACGCTAAAACGCTTAGCATGCCTTTGTAAAAGAGGGCCTTAGGGGTCCTTTTACTAAGGCTCGCTAACCGATTTAGTGCATGCTAATCGATTAGCATATGCTAAATGCTAACGCATCCATATAATATAATGGGGTTGTTAGCATTTAGTGCATGCTAATTCTGAGTGTGCGCTAAATCGGCTAGCGTACCCTAGTAAAAGAGGGGTTAGTCCAGTGATTTTCCAGTTTTTTTGTTCCATATTTTTCTGACGGAATGAAAAAAGTAAAAAAATCATTAGATTAATCCCCTGTTTTACTAAGGTGCGCTAACTGATTAGCGCACACTAATCAAATTAGTGCGCACTAAACGCTAACACGTCCATAGACTAACATGCACACGTTAGCGTTTAGCGCGCACTAATCAGTTAGCGCACCTTAGTGTATAGCCTAAGTGTATATCCTAAGGGGCTCATAATCGAAAGAGAAAAACGTCCAAAAACCGGCCTAAGTCTGCACTTGGACGAACGTTTCTCAAAAACGTCCAAGCGCCGATAATAAAACCGGGTTTTGGACGTATTTAAAAATGACCTAGGCCTTCATAGTGCCGCTCAACATCCAAAGCTAAACGGGGCGTTTCGGGAGACGTGTTGAGGGCAGGAGTTGGGCGGGACGTGGGCCGGCTTAGACTTAGTCGTACAGCTTTTATAACCGAAAGTTTAACAACAGAGCCTAGATGGAACTTGGACGTTGTGACTTAGACCATTGATACTTAAACATGTGCACTCTCCTATACACCCCCAAAACCCTTTTGTACTAGCATATAAGTGGCTCCTGCAGCCATAAGGGCTATTGGGGTGGTAGATAAGTGGGTCTAAGGGATTCTGGAGGTGGTTTGGGGGTCTCACTATCAACTATAAGGGAGCTGTAGTGAGGAGAAGCCATGGCACCCTTTTTGTGAAGTTCACAGCGGTGCCCCGTAAGGTACCCCACCATTTAGGTGGCAAGTGTGGGTGTGCAGTCCATCACTTTGCAGACCCCTCCCACATCCAACAGGGCTTGTTCTAGGTGTTTTGGACTTGGACGGAAAGTTGGACGGAAATGTGGTATAAAGATAGACAATTTAGTGGCTTGGACGATCAGATCGGCAGGATGTATAATTAGAAGATTTTTGAAAGTAAAAAAAAGTTGGACGTATCTTTCAAAAATGTGTCTTAGGCTCTTTTTAACTTTGGACGACTTGCGATATGGACGTAAACGGACTTAGTCGTCCTTTTCGATTATGCCCCTCCATGTGTATAGCCCTTGAAGGAGACTGCTCTAACTTTGTTGGTTGGGCTGAGAACTTTTCAGTGGTCCTCATAATATGGGAGGATAAGGCCCAGAAAGAAGCCATATAAGCTTCTATTGGTTCCTTAAGTAAAAAACAAAACAAAAAAAAACTCACTAAAAAAAATTACTGATTGCTTGGCTTCCAGTAGAAAATGAAGCTGGTCTGGATCAAAAAAAAAAATTATCTAATAGAATAAATAACTATTATACATTTACAAGGATATTGAAGCTGAAAAGTGTCATCAAGTGTCTGAACTCACTGGTCTATATGCTAGACATTTCTCTCTCTTTCTTCTCTTGAGTAGTTTTAGTAAGATCTAGAAAAATCCCAAATCTTTTGTCCCATATAATCTAGATTTTCCAGGTATGATTACGGTCCTGAGGAAAAAGTATACAGAGTAATAATTTAATGTGGACAAATGAAAGTATTGCACTTTGGGAACAATAATCCAAATCATAATTGCCAGATGCTAGGTCAATCTTAGGGATCAGCACTGAAGAAAAAAAGGTCTAGATGTCATGGTAGACAATATGCTGAAATCTTCTACCCAATTTGCAGAGGCAGTCAGAAAGGCAAACAGGAGGCTAGGAATTATTTAGAAAAGATAATTAAATTCTGTAAGACCAAGATTATAATACTTCTGTATTACCCCATGGTGCATCCTCACCTCGAGTATTGTGTACAATTCTCCTGCCAGGGATGCTAGCGGGGGATGGGGGTGCCAGCAGGAGGGAGTGGGCATTTCTCCTGCTGGGTAATTTGAGGTCGGGTATAAGGGTTCCCTGCCGCGGCCACTCTCAGCCAATTGCGGCAGTGGAATTTCCCCCTCCAATATCAGCTGAGTGGCAAGGACTCCCAAAAGCCACAATTCTGTAACTAGCAGCCAAGAATCACGGCTTTGAGGAATCACTGCCGCTCTGCAGATGAGGGAGGGGAGAATTCCCCTGCTGTGATTGGCTGCTGCAGTCTAGACAACGATAGGTGGCTGAAATGTAAGCCCAAGTTATCCGGGACTACATTTCAGCCACCTAACTTGTCGTGATTCACAACTGGGTAGCAACTTCAGGTGTTGGCCATGCCTAATTTGGTGTTCCACGGCCTACCTAGCCGCGATTCCAGTGGCCATTTTAGCCACCTTTTACTTAGGCAACGGTAGGCACTTCAACCCTGCTGTTTATGACCATTGGCAGGGTGCCTACCAATGCCTTACCCCCTCTTCTATTAAACTGCATTAGCAGTTTGTAATGTAGAGTGCCACGCTGAATAGCCCGCACTGCTCCCGACACTCATAGGAACTGTATGAGCATCGGGAGCAGCACGGGCCATTCAGTGCGGCTCACCATGCTAAAAACTGCTATCGCAGTTTCATAGAAGAGGGGGTAAATTTAGGCACTGGTTATAGAATTTCCCCCAATGTTTCTAACTGGGATGGATCATAAAATACATATTTCAAATCATCATAAGCCAGGAGTATCCAACCTTTTGGCTTCCCTGGGCCGCTTTGGCCGAATAAAATATTTCTGGGGCTGCGCAAACGCTGCAGCAAGACAGAGGAGGGAGCCGGCAAGACGGAAAACACCGTATGTTGCACACCCCTGTTATAAGCAATTAAACTTCCACAAGGAAATATAAGAACATTACTCCTAAAGTCAGTATCTGAGACACAAATTCCCAAAATTGATTTTTCATCAAGGGGGGGAGTGTAAGATTTTAAGATTCCGATAGTCTCTCACTTAAGGCCTCTTGTACAAAGCCGTGCTAGCAGCTGCCGCGCGGCAACAGCCCCGATGCTCTTTAAATCTCTATGGGCTTTGGGGTCATTAGCGCGGCTTTGTAAAAGAGGCCGTTAGAGTTCAGAGTTACCAGAGATGTTTCCAGAAATTCTGTTAAATCTTAAGATTCCAAGTCTCCAACTTTGTCTGTATTTTCTGGAAATAAGCATAGCAATTAAAAAGAAAAGAAAAAAATATAATGCAATCCATATCCTCCTTTTGCTAAACTTCCTTTAAATATTTTCTCATTAGAAGATCACATAACAACCTGTGAAAGGACAATTTAACAAATATTTTTAGCTCTAGTAATTTCCAAATTATCCAACCAGCCATAAGTCAAGAGGTTGTCCTTAATAGCAAAAGATCTAGCACTCTGCAAGGTCTTAATTTGAGAAGCTACTTGAACTTGATTTCTGCCTAAAGATTGAACTCTTGACTCAGAATACTTCAATTTAATAACCGTTTGTGGAGAGAATTCACATAATTGTGGAATGGAAGATCATAGCCAGTTCTTTATCCTGGTCACAACCTTTCTAGGCTCCATGCTATCTCATTTGAAAAGTATGGGCCCCTTTTGAAAAGCTGCAGTAGTGAGTCCTGCTGTAGCAAATGTGACACAGCGTTTAGGAAGTGAACCATGCAGGAATAGTTGCAGTGGCTTTGTGAAAGGAGCCCTATATATATTGTGCTTCTGTTTCCCTGTACAAGCGGCTGCTGAAAAGTTCTCAGCCCAACCAAGAAGAGAATGATGTGGAGCCATGAAACTTACACGTTACTCCATACTTTTCTTGACACTTCATTTCAGTAAGGCAAATGTATCTAGTAAATGTTCAAAAGTATAGGGAAACCAAGCCATTGTGACATCAGCGATGAGGTTGGCTCTTAGGCATTGGAGGAATAAGGCATTATGACATCACAATACAAGGAGCCCCTGAAAGTTCTCATCCCAACCAAGAGAACGATGATGTGGAGCCATGAAACACACAAGCTATTCCATACTTTTCTTAACACTTTTCATTTCAATGATATGAAATGAAATGAAAAGAGTCAAGAAAAGTGTGGAATAGCATGTAAGTTTCATGGCTCCACATCATTCTCTTCCTGGTTGAGTTGAGAACTTTTCAGCAGCCCCGCATAGATTTTTAATGGCCTATAGAAATGGTCAATAGAAATGAAGCAAAGCATATAGTTTCTTGACCATTTCTTTTCAAAATGAAACAATCTGTTTTTATTCAAAATGAAATAATCTGTTTCTATTTTCTTTTCTTTTTTTCAAACAAATGCACATTCATACTTTTCACTCATTTGGGGGTTATAAAATTACTCTCTTACCACAAATTAACCCTTATTAGCATGTTTTATTGCCTTTGGAACATAAAACACATTTTCAAAAAGAAAAAAATGGAAATAAATAGAAAATAACATATTTTTCGCTCCATAAGACATATTTTTGCCACCCCCAAAAAGGGGATGGAAATGTAAGTTTGTCTTATGAAGCGAAGATATAAATTTGTTAAGCCCGCTGCTGCATCTTTTAACCCCCCTGCCGCTGCTGCAACAAATTTGTTAAGCCCACTGCCGCATCTTTTAACCCCCCTGCCGCCACCAATGCATATTTGTAACACCCCCCGCCGCTGCATTTTTTTTTTTTTTAAACCCGCCACTGTTGTATATTTAAACCCCCTCCCCTGCCACCGCTACATATTTAAAACCCACCCGCCCGCATGCTGCTGTCGTACATGGTGGTCAAGCGTTTTTTCCAGCCACCAGTGACATAGACCAGAAGCACAGAGATCCTGTCTGGGCTCCTGCCTGGGCCTGCACCAATCTACGAATGGCTGCAGTCAGCTCTCGTGGGACTTGCGAGAACTAAACTGCAGCCATTCGGATATCAGCACGTGCACAGGCGGGAGCACGAAGGGCTTGCTCCTGATCTCAGTGCTTCTGACCTTTGGGAAAGATGAGATCTGTCTAAGGAGGGAGGAATTTAAAAAGGTACCGAGGGGGTATGATTAAAGGTACGGGGGAATGATTGAAAAAGGTACTGGGGGTACATTGGGGGATGATTTAAGGTACTGGGGGCATGTGGAGATATGGGGTGATGATTTGAGGTACTAGGGGGCATGTGGGGGATGGGGGATGATTTAAG
This sequence comes from Geotrypetes seraphini, assembly GCF_902459505.1. Classification (NCBI taxonomy): domain Eukaryota; kingdom Metazoa; phylum Chordata; class Amphibia; order Gymnophiona; family Dermophiidae; genus Geotrypetes; species Geotrypetes seraphini. The sequence continues at coordinate 61,145,208 of NC_047088.1, forward strand.
GTACTGGGGGCATGTGGTTGCATGGGGAATGATTTAAGATACTGGGAGGCACGTGGAAGTATGGGGAGATGATTTAAGGTACTGGGGGCATGTGGTTGAATGGGGGATGATTTTAGGTACTGGGGGAACATGGGGGATGATTTAAGGTACTGGGGGCATGTGGGGGATGATATAAGGTAATGGGGGGTACGTGGGAGGTATAGGGCCTGCCTATCACTAGGCCACTAGGCCTGCCTGCTCTGTGCCCTGTCCCAGCCTACAGTAGACCACCAGAAGGGGGATAGGATACAGAGCCTGGCAGGGAGGGGAAACAGGGTGCAGAGCCTGGCAGAGAGAATTTGGTTCAGAATGGTTTTTTTTCTTGTTTTCCTCCTCTAAATCTAGGGTGCGTCTTATAGTCAGGTGCGTCATATGGAGCAAAAAATACAATAAATAAATCTCATATATCCCATCTAACACAGAATCTTCTGTCAAGTCAACATCTAGGAAAGATTGGTGGCATCATTAGAAGTAAATTAAAACAGAATGAGGTAGACGCCCTCTTTTAACAGCATATCAATCTTAATCCAGACACTCCCCACTCCAACAATACTTGCTTCTGTATTGTCATCTACCCTTAGGATCTTCCAAGAATTTTTCCAATTGAACAAAATCACAAACAAATAATTTATTCCCTGAAAACTAATAATACGTTTACGGGGTGATTTCAGGACAAAGTAGTCCCATGTGCTAAGAATTTAAGACTTTCTGTCGCATCTCAGATGAGTGAGCAACATCAAGAAAAATCTGTTATTTAGTCCCAGCAAAAAGGACATCCTTCCTCCTGAAATATGCCTTGAGAATTTACACCTTACCGTTTTCATTCATAAATGTAACCAATAAGATAGTCCTTGATGTTTTATTATCCTATTCATATCAAAAACCTCAAAAAAGAACCCAAAGGCACACTGGCATCCTATATAGAATCATGGCTGTCCAGATGGATAGATGCCTTATCCCGCCTAACCACTCCGATCCTTTAAGCGGTGCCGGTTAGAGAATTGCATTGCCACTGAGCTGATTGTAATCTCCCTGCCACGATCAGCTCAGCATCTGTAGCAGGGAATCCATATCCCCGCTAAGTCGACTGGCAGGAAGGATGCCCACTCCCTCTTGTCGGAACCCCCAAAGCCCCCACCCCCACCCCCGAATGTCTGCATCAGGAGTAGTGCTGAATTTCTCCTGCTGCTACCACCCCAATACATCCCCCCTAAGATCATCGGCAGGATGGATGCCCAGTCCCTCCTGCCAGAACCCCCTCCCTGAAGCATATTCCCCCTCCCTCCCCAAGCCCACTAGTATCTATTTTTGTTGGCCGGCAGAAGGGATGCTTACTCCCTCTAGACCAGGGATCTCAAAGTCCTTCCTTGAGGGCCGCAATCCAGTCGGGTTTTCAGGATTTCCCCAATCAATATGCATTGAAAGCAGTGCATGCACATACATCTCATGCATATTCATTGAGGAAATCTTGAAAACCCGACTGGATTACGGCCCTCAAGAAGGGACTTTGAGACCCCTGCCTAAGGCCCTGATTGGTCCATAGGAGGGGCTTTAGGTACCTGGGCAAACCAGAATGTTAGGCTTCTCTCCCAGTTCATTCTGGGATGCACTTGAAGTGGCCTAAGATTCCGATTGGGGAAGACCCACCATTTTTGGAGATGGGCCTTCCGACTGGAGGAATTAAGCATCCATCTGACCGGCCAATGAAAATAGGTACTGGTGGGATCCGGGTAAGCTTGGGGGGGTGGGGGGGGAGATGTCAGGGTGGGAGCATGCTTCAAGGAGGGGGGTTCCAAAAGGAGGAACTGGGCATACTTCCTGCCGGGGGATGTATCAGGGTGGTAATGGCAGTTGGAATTCAGCCCTCCTCCTGAAGCACACATTTGGGGCAAAGGAGGGCTTCAGGGTTCTGGCAGGAGGGTGTGGGCATCCCTCCTGGGGGTCATGGGGGGGAGAGGACGGGTTCCCTGCCGCTAAATTGATCGTGGCAGAGAGATCACTTGCCGCAAACAGCTCAGCAGCCATGTCTATTTGAATGTAGACCAGTATTTTGCTGGCCTATATTTCAGGCACCTATCATGGCCCTAGGGAGATAACTAGGGCTGCTTAAGCTCACCTAAGTCCATTTCCAGGCAAAACCACACCCACACCTAGCCTTGGGTGAACTTAGGCATCCCTAAGTACCTCCCTAGCCTTGTGAAGACACCTACAATGTTGGCGGCCTGACTCAGGGTGGTTATTTTTTTAAACGTGCATCCCAATTGGCTGGTTAGACAGTGGTAGAACACCTACCGCCACCTGCAATCAGGACACTGTATAGAATTTGCCCCAAAGTGTCCATCTCCTTTGTATTCATAGTCCTCCTCTGCAATGCAATACTTGTATAATAAAAAGATGAAGATGAAATATTTAGAATCTCAGCAAAATATTTTCCTAAAAATATTTCTGGTGTTAACAATGGCCTGTGATAACGCTAATGTGGCTTCATAAAAGCATCTTGAGAAAGTTAGTAAAGTATCTTGAGAAAAATTTACAAGATGATCAACTGTGAAGGAGTAACCTAATACACTTAGCAGTTGGCTGAGAACTAGGGGGGCTGGGTTTGATTCTTAACAGAGCTTCTAGTGACTCTGAGCAAGTCATGTGGAGGGGCATAATCAAAAGGGACGTCTAAGTCCATTTACGTCCATCTCGCAAGTCGTCCAAAGTTAAAAAGAGCCCAAAGACACATTTTCGAAAGATACGTCTAACTTTTTTTTACTTTCAAAAATCGTCTAATTATACATCCTGCCGATCTGATCGTCCAAGCCACTAAATCGTCCATCTTTATACCACATTTCCGTCCAACTTTCCGTCCAAGTCCAAAACACCTAGAACAAGCCCTGTTGGACGTGGGAGGGGTCTGCAAAGTGATGGATTACACACCCAGACATGCCACCTAAATAGCGGGGTACCTTACAGAGCACTGCTGTGAACTTCACAAAAAGAGTGCCATGGCTTCTCCTCACTACAGCTCCCTTATAGGTGATGGTGAGCCCCCCAAACCACCTCCAGATTCCCCTAGACCCATTTATCTACCACCCCAATAGTCCTTTTGGCTGCAGGAGCCACTTATATGCCAGTAAAAAAGAGTTTTGGGGGTGTATAGGGGAGTGCACATGTTTAAGTATCAATGCAGTGATTGCAGGGACTTATGGGCATGGGTCTTCCTCTCCATGGGTCCCTAACCCACCCCTAAGACGACTTAAGCTGCCTCTTGGCTGGACGACTAGGCTTTCCTATGATGGTTTGGAGGCTGAATTTTAAAGTTCTGAATAAAATTTTTATGGGGGTGTGGGGGATCGGTGATCACTGGGGTAGTGTGTGGAGGTCTGTGTTATGTGTTTTCAGTGCTTATCTGGTTAGTTTAAGTGGGTTTTTGTGACTTAGACCATGTTTTACATGGTCTAAATCACAACGTCCAAGTTCTGTCTAGGCTCTGTTGTTAAACTTTCAGTTATACATGCTGTACGACTAAGTCTAAGCCGGCCCATGTCCTGCCCAACTCCCGCCCTTGACACGCCTCCCAAAACGCCCTATTTAGCTTTGAACGTTGAGCGGCACTATGAAGGCCTAGGTCGTTTAGAAATACGTCCAAAACACGTTTTTATTTTCGGCGCTTGGACGTTTTTGAGAAATGTTCGTCCAAGTGCCGACAGGCCAGTTTTTGGACGTTTTTCTCTTTCGATTATGAGCCCCATAAGGTTTAATTGCCCCAGGTGCAAAAACGTAAGTTTGTGAACCCACTAGGGACAGAAGAAATACCTGGATATAATATGTAAACTGCATTGGTTTTACCACATAAAGTTGGAATATCAAATGCATTACTCATTATTGAGCCATAAAATAAATCTCCACTCTCAAAATAGGACCCCCAATGTTGTGTAAAGAAATATCTTTGTCTTCAGAAACAGCCACAACTTTAGCTAATGGCAAAAAGAAACATATGCAGCAAGAGCTGAACTCCCAACTAGGATAGGTGTAACCAGAGAGGAGGCAGAGACTTCAGCTATTGGAAGGGGAGGGGGGGGTACAATTTGCAGAGCTTAAAGACACAGTGGGAATAGAAACTCCTGGTTCAACAGCACAAGGAACAATCTAACTGATATTCAGAAGAGTTTAACAGGGCAGGAGCAGCCCAGCACATAATATTCAGCTGCATTCAAACATTAGTGTTTCTGAATTATCACCACTAACTGACCACCTCCTAACTGGTTAGCTTAGGGGCAAAATGCCTACCTTACAGGTTAGCAGCAACTCATAGTCTGCTAACAGGCAAAGTGACCACATAAAGTTAGGACAGCCTACTTGCTGGGACATAAAGTTAGGACAGCTTATTTGTTAACTAGGCACCAGCCTGAATATCAGTGAGCATCTAATGAACTTCCAGGCGACTGCTGAGACCCAGATATTCAATGATGAGTCATGTATGATTCGACATTGAATATCTAGGTTCAGTTCAGCCTGAGGCTGTGAGCAGCTCAGATGCCACTTACCATGGCAGACTGAATATTGACTGGAACATCTTTGTCCACAGAGCCTTTTACAGCTGTAGCACCACTATATTTGGGCTTCAGAGTGCTCCAAGGGACTCCCAAAGAGCAGGCATGCCTCTTTGAATACATTCTTTCAGATATGTGCCTATGGCCATGCACCACAGCATTCAGCATCTTTAATCCAAAGACATAGTGACCTTGGCGATGTCAGTGGAGCAGTTACTTCCCCTAATCATTTCTAAAGCACTACTATACGCATTATATTAAGGTCCTATCTCTATCCTGAGGCAATGGAGGGTTAAGTGACTTGCCCAGGGTCACAAGGACCTGCAGTTGAAATTGAGCCCAGGTCCCCAGGATCTCGGGCCACTTTCACTAACCATTAGGCTACTCCTCCATTCCAGTTCATGATGGCGCCTGCTGGAAATGCACTGGTATAACACTGCTGCTCACTGTCACACCTGGTAAGCACTCCGCAAACCACCATCTCCCCAATCCTGACAATAACATTAATGCTTTTACTACCCCCCCCTCCCCTTGTATAAAACCGTAGAGTGGTTTTTTAGTGCTGGTGGCGGTGGTAACAGCTCCGATGCTCATAGGAATTCTATGAACATCGGAGCTGTTACTGCCATGGGCGACGCTAAAAAATATGCTACAGTTTTGTAAAAGGGGGAGTAAATTATACAATTCCACATGAAACCCATACTCAGAGTAGTTAACAGATATGTGGCATATCAAGGAATCCTTTCTAGAGAATGACACGGGGACAAATTTTTCCATGTCCCCCTGGGAACTCATTTTCCTGCCCCTGCCCCATTCCTGAAAGCTCCATCCTCATCTGCACAAGCCTCAAACTCTTTAAAATCACAAGTAGCAACATTCTAGAGCTCAGATTGTGATGTCATAATGCCTCATTCCACCAATGCCTAAGCTCCATCCTCATCTGCACAAGCCTCAAACTCTTTAAAATCACAAGTAGCAACATTTCTAGAGCTCAGATTGTGATGTCATAAAGCCTCATTCCACCAATGCCTAAGCTCCGTCCTCATCTGCACAAGCCTCAAACTCTTTAAAATCATGTGTTCGAGGCTGGTGCGGTTAAGGCAGAGCTTACAGGAATGGGGCAGGGACAGGGACAAAACCCGCGGAGACGGAATGGGGAAATTGAATTCTTGCGGGGATTTGTCCCCATGTCATTCTCTAATCCTTTCAAAATTTCATGTGAACCAATATTTTTTTATTTGCTGCAAGGACATAACAGGAACAAGGACAGTCAGAAAATCATACTAGAGGTAGACAATTTTCCATAGAAACAGCAAGTTCTCTGCTTCAGTTTCATATGAGCAGTGCTTCAAGAATGAAATAAGACAGTTAAATCTCTAGCTTGGAAGAATCAGATTCCTTTCACTGGCAGATCACAGCATGGCATAAGGGCACACCGCCATGAAAACTGGATGCATTGTCTCCCAGACTGCTATTTATCTACTTTTCTGCTTTCGTTGACAAGCAAAAACCATGGTTTCTGATGAATTCGGCTTCCTGGAGAATGGTTGATGAAGGCAGGAGCTGCATCTGTATGCATGCTTTATCAGACAGTTATCCTCCTTTAAGCCTCAGTGGTGTCATCCCTCACTTTCCTGCCCTATTTCTGTTTCTCTGACTCATCTGTTGTTGCTCTATGATCCTTCTTTTCATCATACTCAGACCCACCCCTGTCAATCATTTTTAATCAATTTCCCTAACTTACCTTATATTGTCCCTTTACCGGTACCTATCCTACTGATGCTCCTGGATGGCTGCCACTGTTTGTGACCTACCTTCCAAAGGTTGATCTTTTTTTACCATTTTTTTCCATAGAAACAACAAATTTGTTGTTTCAGCTTCAAAAGGATAAAGATAAGGAGAAGGCAGCTAAATCCCTAACCTAGAAGAACGAAATCAGCAGCTGTCTTCTCTTTCACGCCAACTCTTGATATGGTTTGATGAGGATCTGAGTTATCTTCTTGTTTTAAGAGAGAAGAAAGTACAAATGTACATTATTTTGTGCTGGTAATGAGAGAAATCTTAAAAATGGATTTTGTGAACCTGTGTATCAAAACATTGAGGAAGGACTTTGGCTCACTCTTTGAGCTGCTGGTTGTGAGATCAAATCCTGCTCCTTGTGACCCTGGACAAGTCACTTAATCCTCCAGCGCCCACTGATTTGAATGTAAGCTTTGAAATGCCAAAGCCACAAAAAGGCAGTATACAAGTCCCTATTCTGAAAGGATAAAAAAAAGAATACTTTTAGGGCAGTTCTATAATTTGGCACCTACAATTGCATGCATCAAAGGTGCTAAAATTGGCAGCTATTTGTTTGTTTAATATATTGTCTAATTCCTGTGAGCAGGTCAAGGTAGTTTACCAGTTTAAAACACAGAGAAAAGGAGCACCAAATAGAAGAGCAAACTTCATTCACACAGGAGGACACAAACCACTCAACTGAGTGCAAGTGCTCAATGCCAGACTGAATAAAGGGAAAGGGATTGGGATTTTTATACCATCCTTTTGTAGTTTTAAAACCACATTCAAAGCAGTTTACATACAGATACTTCAAGCTTTTTCCCTGTTTGTCCTGGTGGGCTCACAATCTATCTAACATACCTGGAGCAATGGAGGAGTAACTTGCCTAGGGTCACAAGGAGCAGCACAGGGTTTGAACCCACAACCTCAGGGTACTGAAAATAAATAAAGGTACTTAGGCTGTAGCTCTAACCACTGTGCCGCAGTCTCCTCTGATACAGGAGCAGTAGTGAGTCAAGTATAGAACAATGAAGCCATTGTGACATCACTGATGAGGTTGGCTCTTAGGCAATGGTAGAATGAGGCATTAAGACATTAGGGAAAGGGATTGGGACTTGTATACCGCCTTTTCCTAGTTATACAACCACATTCAAAGCAGTTTGCATACAGGTATTTCAAGCATTTTCCCTTATTTATTTTCAGTGGACCCACTTGTACTACATGTAGTGCCTGGTATCACCGAGTGCCCTTTGTGTTAAATGTGCACCCCCTGCATTTAGCACACAGGCTTTTCTCTTATGTTCTTGGATAGGCACGTGGGATCTCTTGGAGAGAGAAAGAGATAATGTTACTGCGGATAGGCAGAATAGATGGGCCATTTGGCCTTTATCTGCCATCATGTTTCTAGTATCTTTATTATTACCTATTAAGATGTTTTGTTGTGTACTGTGTTGCCAAAGTAAGTAGCATACTATGCCAATTTATATACTGTCGTTTGTATATTTTTTTTTTTTTATTGATGCAATTGTGTGTTAGCTTATTCTTACTGTACAAAGCCATGGGTGAATTTCTCAAAAAGGCAGTAAATACATCCTAATAAATAAATACATTACAATTCTTTGTTCACTGGTGTTCTAGTAAATGCAAGTAAACTGATCTTATTGTACCGATTTTGATGAAGTTTCACTGGCTTCCAGGCTGTCAGCTGGCCAAATTTAAGTTACTGTTGTTTGTTGTGAAGGTTCTTCTTGGAACTTGGATCTTTCTGTGTATTAGTCCTTCTGCTCATTGCATTATGTCTCAGCAGGCCTAGCTGGCAGCACCTTCTGTGAAACTGGCCACGAAACATGTTATCTGATCAGCTTTTATCTTGGTAATGGTAAGCTGTATTGTGCCATTCTTAGCCAGACATTCTGTGGCATGAGTCTGATAACCGTTATTTAAGAGGAAGTTGAAGATGTTCTGTTTGGGGAAGCATTTACATTTCATGAGTAATATTCTACTGTATATACTTTATTACATATTTCTATTCTTAATTAGTAGCCTGCTTAGAAGATTAATTTGATACCCCCCCCCCCCACCGCAACGATCGCGGCAGGAGAGATTGGGCATCTCTCCTGCCGTGGTTTGCGGCAGTTTGGGGGGGATTGCGATCGTGGCAGGGGAGGTGAGGTATCTCTCCTGCCGCAATCATTGCCGGGGGGGAGAGGGGAGGGATTCTATAACTGGTGTTGTTTTTGACAGACGCCGGTTACAGAATCCAGCTTTTAGGCTAAGGACTGGCCCCTCCTTCACCTATAAGGTCTTGTTTTGGGCGTTTGGGACATGGACAATTTTTTTGGTTGATAATGTGTTTTAAGTAGTGGTGGTCTGGGTGATTAAACTGCTGAACATAAAGGTAGGCCATTCAAACAAAAACCAAAAACCCTCATTTTGGACATTTTTTTTTTTTTAGAATGGACATTTTCCCTGCTGCTACTTTCACCATTTAGGGCCTTAGGCCAAAAGGGGACTTAGATGTTTTTTTTATTATTATTATGTCCCTCCATGTGTGCTACAAAAAAAAAGATCTTCCTGAAAAATGGACTTTGAGGGATGTAAGAAGGAAGTTATCAACATGGGCTACTATTAAGATGAACTGCGTATTTTACTATTGACTTGTGTTATTAGTAACTGGGACTCATTGCATAAAATGAAACTTGTGCTACAGTAGCACAAGTTGTGCTGAAATAACCTTTCTCCTAGGACAAGCAGGATGAGTCAGCCACATATGGGTGTTGTCCCAACAGCTCCTAATTTGCGGATAAGCTCTCCAATAGCTCAGAGAGATTTTTTTTTTTTCTCTGAGCACGTGCAGTGCCCAGGCCCCACTGGGCATGCCCGAGCCCTACCTATTTCCCCCTACTTCCCCCTAATCCCCAGTCTTTAATTTCCGCCCGTTCCCATCGGTCGGATTTTCTACAGTTCTCCATTACAACTTTTCTACTCATCACCTTGAAGATGCCTAAATCATCTAAAGAAACGACTGGGATGCAGAAGAAGGATGAAAACACTGGATCCTCATGAATTGTGCGCCCACTGATTGGATCCGGCGCTCGAGGTTTCCGTGTTGCTTGCATTGTGCGCACATGTCACCACGTGCACGCAAGGTAAGAAAGAGGGCACTGAGAGACTTCATGAAGAGAAGTGAGGCCCGAGAATCTTCCTCCAGCAGTGGCTGACTATCCTGCTGTCCACGGAGAACCTACGTTACAGGTAAGTATCTACACTTTCGCCAACATTGATAATTCCCCGCCCCTCCCCCCACCCACCCACACACATCTTTAGAGGCACCATTAAGACATCCAGTCAATGTTCAACTAGCCACAGTCAGCATGTGCTTTAAACACTGACTGTTACCAGCTAAGTTAGATACAGATATTGAATTCCAAACCATGTCCAGGATCTGGCATTGAATATCAGGGTCTGACCAGACTGCTGCTGGCTACCCAAATATATGCTGGTCCCAGCTGATATTGAACCAGGACTTGCAAACTATATTTATAAATACCTGTTAAATTTTTCACACAGTTCATCCCTTTGATGCAGCTCTCCCCTCGCAAACAGGTCCTCCAATCAAGATCCCCCTGAGCAAGCCTGACCCTGAGGAAGCCACCCCAGACAAGCCCCTCCCCCCTCAAGGAAGTGCACTCCTTGAGCAAACTTCCCATACATGACCCAATTCCTAAGCAACCCCTCCCTATATCCCTGGTGGTCCAGTAAGAGGTATCCTGGGTAGCTAACAACTGCCTGAGTTAAACTGGCTACTGTCAACTGCTGCTAGAGTTAAACAAAAGAGAAAGGGAGTTAAATAAACATCACCTGAAAACCCTCCCCACCCATGTCCTACCAACATAAACCTTGCATTTACACAGCCTATAAGGGGCTCTTTTACTTTATATTCTAATGTAGGACTTTTCCACCCATTTACTGTGACCATTCCACAGATTTACTGTGGCATTAAAGCTGGCCTTTTTTTTTTTGTAAGTCTTGCGCTGTTATTTGCAAAAAAAAAAAACAAAAAAAAAAAACCCATGCAAACACTTACCTGAGTTACCTAACTATAACTATTTATTATTTCTAAAGCGATGAAAGGCGTATGCAGCGCTGTACATTTTAACATACAATAGATGGTCCCTGCTCAGAAGAGCTTACAATCTAATTTAGACAGGAAATCTTGGGGTTGGGGAGATTATGGTAAAGGAAATGATATCGTAGGTATAGGTATCTGACAGCAGTGAGTGGGAGTTAGGAGTTGAAAACAGATTCAAAAAAGTGGTCTTTTAGCTTAGATTTGAACGCTGCTAGGGAGGGAGTATGACGTATTGATTCAGGCAGCCTGTTCCAGGCATACGGCGCTGCAAGAAAGAAGGGACAGAGTCTGGAGTTGGCAGTGGAAGAGAAGGGTACAGAGAGGGGCTTGCCCAACGAACGGAGATCACGGGGATGAGCATAGGGGGAGATAAGTGAAGAGAGATGGGGAGGGGGGCTTCAGAGCGAATACAATTGTAAGTCATCAAGGGGAGTTTAAACTGTATTCAGAGATGGATGGGAAGCCAATGAAGCGACTTGAGGAGAGGGGTAATGTGAGAATAGTGGCTCTCACGAAATACGAATCGCGCAGCAGCATTTTGAACGGATTGAAGAGGCGGGCATGCGGGAGGCCCGAGAGAAGTACGTTGCAGTAGTCTTAAGCGCGAGGTGATGAGAGCGTGGACAAGGGTTTTGGTCGTGTGTTCAGAGAGGACGGATTTTGGTAATATTATAGAGGAGGAAGCGACAGGATTTGTGGTAAAAGAACCTCTCTTAATAGTAGCCCCTTTTGATAACGTCCCCCCTCCGTTCCTATTTCAACATTCTATCTAAAATGAAACTTCATATGAAAAGCTTTCTCAAAGCCTTGACACATATTTCCTTTGCAACTTGTCCCTTGACGTCAAAATAATTTTCCTTCAATTGAACCCTGAGTGTTCAACTCAGACCTTGTGCATATATTGTGCATAGATGGAAAATATGCAATAGGAAAGCTAGATGGGCCATCAATGTGTCAGAATCATATTTTGACATATATTTTCATTCTGTGCAGAAGACACAAATAAGCTTCCAGGCTTTGAATCGTGCCCTAAGGGAAGTAATTATATGCTATTATGATACATTTGGAAATAAAAATATGTATTACTTTACTGTATAATTCCTCTAATGTTCTGATTGTTCTATTGCTGTAATAAAACCATAATACTTTTTTAAGAGATTTATTTTGCTTTCACGTGCCACAAACCACTCAAAATATTCAGGCATGTAATTTGCACTCAGATGCTACTTATGTCTGTTCCTTACTCTCGCCCCCTCCCCTCCCAATAAAAACTACAACATGCATATTTCAAAAGAAAATTGTTCTTTACATTGCATGGTTATGGCTGCAGAATACATTACCAACCCCCTACAAAATGATATACACACATGAAGTCCTATTTTGCATAGAACATCTAGGTAGAAAGTGGGACATCCATGTTGGGCTGTTCAGAATTCCCTGAGCTCTTACCAAAGGCTCTGCTGAACACAGAACATTTGGTTGAAAATACAAATTCATCTGCTGGCACATACTTGTAAATAGTAGCACTGTAAAATCTGCATTTACATTTATATGCAATCTAAACATGCAAATGCTGGCATTTATACATATAATTGCTACATGAGGCTTCTAAAATAGCCTCCAATAAATACTTTGCATAGGAAATTGTCAGTGGTATATTTGCTAAACTTCCTTAAGGTGGGCTAGGTCCTACTTATTCACACAAAACCTGACAATATCAACACTTTATTCCAATTTATGAGCACAATTTAATTGACATAACATAGATTCTAATATACCGCAGCTACCTCACGGTTTTGTGCAGTTCACAAACCAAGAAATACCAACCAATCAAATTAATCAAAATATTTGCCAAACAAATATGTTTTCAACATTTTTCTGAAGGCCATATAAGAAGTAGAAAGTGATATATGAGTACTAACTTGTTTCTCCCACATAGCCGCCTAGTATGCTAATATTTTACCAAAGAATCGTCTATAAACACATCCCTTTACTGACGGAAAGTCAAAGAATCGTACTTTACGCAAATGTTTTCTGTTTACATATTTTAAATGGTCAAGAAGATAACTGGGTAAAAGTCCATTCAAAGCTTTAAAGCAGGGGTGTCCAACCTGCGGCCAATGGGCCGCATTCGGCCCCATGAAGTATTTTGTGTGGCCCCGGTCGAGGGTGATGCAGTGTTTTCCTCTGCTGCCCCCGGGTGTTTACCGTCTTGCCTGCTCCCTCCTCTTTCTTGCTGCAGCGTTTGCGCCTTTGTTCGGCCCCAGAAACATTTTTTTCGGCCAATGCGGCCCAGGGAAGCCAAAAGGTTGGACACCCCCGCTTTAAAGCATATACAACCAAACTTGAAAATTACTGGTGCTAATTGGCATGAATTTAAATTTATGTGTGCATCTTTAGGTGCCCAATCTGTGCATAAATTTTACACAGAGATTGGAAAAGTGAGGCAGAGCCAAGGGAGTGGATCTGGGCTGTTCCTAATTTAAGTGTGAGAACGTATACCAGGTTTTAATTGGTGTAAATCCTCATGTTCCAAATTAGGCATAGATCAGTTATAGCACCCCAGCATTGGAACAATCTATCTATTTATATTCGTAATGAATCATCTTTAGACAAATTCAAGAGTTCCTTAAAAAGTTGTTTGTTCAAGGACGTTTTTGAAAAATAGACAACACAATTTTATAAATCACTGAACTTCTTAGATCTAAACTAGATTACTGTATAGATTACAGATACATCCTTTTTCTTTCTTTCCCCTTTTTTGTGTTACCTACCAAATATGCTCCCCGCTAAATGTTTTCTTTCTCTCTTTAAAAATTTGTAGTTCATCCCCTTTACCTTCCGTACCAGTTATGTATTAGAATGGATAGAATTTGACTGTAACTATGTAAAAGAGTTTTGTTCTGCCCCCCCCCCCCCCATTTTTAAAATGTTATATGCTTTGAAGCTTTTGATATTGCGTACATAACAAAACTTTAATAAACTTGAAACTTAAACTTGAAACAAACACAGGAGAAAATTCCTTCTCAGAACAGAGAATCAAAGAAAGAACAGCGCAGTTGCCCTATGTGTTCTACAATTTTATTTACTTGAAGACTCGACACGTGCGTGTTTCGGCCTGGTTCACAAACTTTTAGATGTGTATTTATTTGATGTTTTTTACACTGCAGGCTCCTGATGCAGGCTGCTTAGGCCGAAACATGTACGTGGTGAGTCTTCAAGTAAATAAAATTGTAGAACACAGAGGTCACCTTCGCTATTCTTTCTTTAATCCAACACTGAGTGTCATATATAGGAAAGTACTTAGCACTAATATTTTTGGCACCCAAATTTGGTCACCATTTGAATAATTTTATCCTATGCATACTATAGCTATCAACCTTGTAATCTCCCTGGGAATGCCCAGGCTAAGTTCTTGTTGTAAACTGCCTAGAACTGAAAGGTATTGGTGGGATATAAGACATCAATGTAATGTAATGTAATGATAGTAGGTATGAACTCGAATACCCATCTTTTCAGTTTGTTTCTAGTTATTTCAACTACTGCTTGAGAATCTGTATATGTCATGCTCTGCTGGGGGGTAATGTGCTCATGTTGTTTCTACTATTTCTAATTTCTAAAGTTCTACCAGATTTACAAAATGCTGCATAGCCTCACATACTAAAGATGGTCTTTGCTCTACATTGCTTACAAGCCAGTTAAGAGAAATATACATGACAAATAAGAATGCTTAAGTGAAAGTATTTATTAGAGAAGTCAATACGCAAAAAGAATTTCAACCATGAGAGTTTTTAGTCCGAATCTGAATATCATTATTGAAGAAGCATGATGCAGAAAACAAGGAAGTCTGTTCCAGGCAAACACTGCAGCAAGGTTGGAAAAGTTGTTTCAGATATTAGCAATAGCAAAGAATGACACAGACAAGAATGACTTGCAAGATGAATAGAGTTCACAAGGAAGGAATAGAAAGAGAGAAGAAATGAGGAGAGGCAAAGTAAATACTTGTAGGAGAGCAATAGAAGATGAACTGTATAGGGAGACAGATGGAGAGAAAATGAAAAAAATGTGAGGACAGATTACTTGGTCACAGTGATAGTTAAAAAAGAGAAGGCAGAGGAGTCACTGTGCAAGTGTCAGTAAGAACTGATGCATATGTACATATTTTATGAAATGTGTCTATGTGTAATATTACACCTGTTCTGCCCATTCTCCAGCACCATAAATGCCTAGGAATATATCACACAAAATAGGCTCCTTGCTTTCTTATCACCTGGTTTTAGGTGTGCATTCCTGGGGCAATTTTATAAACAACTATGTGAGCATGCAAAATGCTGTTCTGGATAATCAATTCACTTTTGAAATTAATTAACCCCATTGTGAGGACATGGATGGTAAATGGATGAGCACTTCTTCACCGAGGTCACAGCTGGTCCTGAGTCAGAGGGGGCGGGGCTCAGAGGGAAAGAAGTTTAAAAGCCCTGAGAGAGTGTAAAACCAGAGATGTCCCTAAGCAAGAAACTTCCCAAGCAATGGGGTCTCTGGAAGGGGACATTTTGAGGGCAAGGATCCTCCCAGCATGTCTTATTGGCTTGCAGTACCTGGGGAAGGTCTGAAGTGGTGTTCAGTAGACATTGCTACCCTGGAGTCTGTGTGAAGAAAAAGGTTCCAGGAAAGTAGGAGAAGTTCTTGGAACCTAAGCTAAGAGTCTCTGAGAAGGAAAACGGTATACTGTACAGTGAAGTGTGAAACCTGTCAGCCACAGAGTATAAGGATTATGTTTGAGAAATGTTGTTGAGAGTGCAGAACCTGTGAAGAAACAAGCCTGTTAACTTTATTTCTGCAAGAAAAAAATATTCATTTTGACCTTTTTACTATCCACTGCTTGTTTTTTAAGAGTTCAGGCCCTCTGGTCTCACCATGCAATCACACCCATTATTTATGTTATTTTTTTTATTTCCTTTCCTGGACTGAGTTGGCCTCACACTTTTTCCCTCTGAACAAACAACAAAAAAAGTGCCTCCTTGGAAGTCCGTAGGATTGTCCAGTAGAAACAGAAAATGTTAAACTCTGTCATGTTTGTAAATATACTGATGCTATTTTTTTTCTCGGTATGTGAAAGGGTGACAAATAGGGTGAAAGGAAATTGTATACTACCTTTGTGATTACATATTCAAAGCAGTTTAAATATATACAGGTACTTATTTTGTACCTGAAACAATAGATGATTAAGTGACTTGCTCAGGGTCATAGGGAACAGTGCTGTGATTTGATCCCACAACTTCAGGGTGCTGAGGCAGCAGCTACTACTACTACTTATCACTTATATTGTGCTGAAAGGCATACGCAGAACTTTACGTTTTGACAATTATAGACGGTCCCTGCTTGGAAGAGCTTACAATCTAACTTGGACTGACAGACATGACCTATAGGGTTGGGGATGCAGAACCCGAGGTGAGAGGAGCTGGTAGTCGAAAGCACTCTCAAAGAGGTGGACTCTACCACTAAGCCACTCCTCACCTCAACAGGTGAACATCAAATTATAACAAATACTAAATAATTTTTTTAAGGGAAAACTTTCAAAATAGTCCACAATTCAAGAGAGCCAAGATGAACAGATAGGGCTTGATTCTGTATTGGATGTCCAGTCTAAGCAGCCACCTAAGCGGCTTTTGAGAATCATACATGGGTGCCCGTTAACCTTGCCTAACCAACCCAATTCTCTAACTGGCATCCATGTCACAGGCGCCATTTAGAGAATCGCATTACCGCTGAGCTGATCACAGCAGGGGAATCTCCCTGCTGTGATCAGCTGAGTGGCAGCGGTAGGGAACCCCCGAACCCCACTGCAAGTCAACCGGCAGGATGGATGCCACTTCCTTCCGCTGCCATTCCTGAACCCCACTACACTGTCCACAGCAGAAGAGATGCCCAATCCTTCCTTCTGCAAACTCCAAAACAATCCCCTGCAGGAGGGTTGCCCACTCCCTCCTGCTGGCACCCCCTCACCCCAACATCCCCATTTTATACCTATCGACTTTTTAGCATTTAGTGTAGACTAAGTGTATGCTAAGCTTCAGTAAAAGAGCCCCTAAGGGACCTACATACTAGTAGGTGCCTGCAGTCTGGCCATCGGTCCAACGGTCAGCTCGGGGGCCCGTTCCAGTGGGGCACCCGACACTGTCTTCGCTCCTCCCCCATTCCAGCAGGGGAGAGCCGACGGAGGAGGGCTGCAGTCCGGCCATCGGACCAACGGTTGGCTCGGGGGTCCGTTCAAGCTGGACTTCAGTTTTGACTGTTTTGATTTTATTTTCAATTCTTTTTAGTTTATGATATATTTTTTAATCTCACTTATTGTTTTACCACTTATTTTGTTTTATTTTATCATTCTAATTTCATTTAAATTTCCCCAGAATTCTATTGCTTCAACGGTTCTCCCTCTGCATCTATTCTTATCTCCCCTCTTTTTTCAACCTTTCAAAGTCCTTTAGATCATTGTAGTCTTATTAGAATGTTTATTTTCTTATTTTTCTCATCTATTCTCTATTTTATTTCTTCATTACTCTACTAATTGTCATTTTTCCAGGTACTTTAGTTAGATTGTGAGCCTTCGGGACAGTAAGGGAATTTCTAAGTAACTATTTTACTTATAATTTTAATGCACCCTATTGTCTATTTTTCTGTAAACCACTTAGAATCCTAACGGAGTTTAGCGATATATAAGAAATAAATTACATTACATTACATTACAGTATGACGCAGGACCTACTCCTGCTGGAGCATTGGTCAAAGACTTGGCAATTAAGTTTCAATGCCAAAAAATGCAAGGTCATGCACCTTGGGGGCAAAAATCCATGCAGGACTTACACCCTAAATGGTGAGATCCTAGCAAGGACTGTAACAGAATGTGACTTGGGGGTGATCATTAGTGAAGACATGAAGACTGCCAATCAAGTGGAGAAAGCTTCATCCAGGGCTAGACAAATCATGGGCTGTATCCGTAGAAGTTTCATCAGCCGTAAGCCCGAGGTCATAATGCCGTTGTATAGATCCATGGTGAGACCCCATCTGGAATACTGTGTACAATTCTGGAGGTCGCATTATCAAAAAGATGTGCGGAGAGTTGAGTCGGTTCAGCGAATGGCCACCAGGTCTCAAGGATCTCCCGTATGAGGAACGCCTGGTAAGTTGCAGCTGTACTCACTCGAAGAACACAGAGAGAGGGAAGACATGATCGAGACGTTCAAATATGTCACAGGCCGTATCGAGGTGAAAGAGGATCTCTTTTTCCTTAAAGGACCCACGGCAAATCAGGGGTGGGAAATTTCATAGCGACACCAGAAAATATTTCTTCACCGAAAGGGTGGTTCATCGCTGGTAATTAAGGCCAGCAGCGTGCCAGATTTTAAGAAAAGATGGGATTGGCATGTGGGATTTCTTCATGGAGGTAGTTAGGGGGTGGGCCATTAGTGTGGGCAGACTAGATGGGCCGTGGCCCTTTTCTGCCGTCATGTTCTATGTTTCTATGTAACATGGGATGTTCTCAGATGTTTTGCAGTATGTATTCTACCCATGCTAAAAATGCTTTCTTTTCTTCTTTTTTTTTTTTTTTTTTTTGAGGAAGCATGTCAGGAGCAAAGAGTTAGCACATCTAAAGCACTTCATGCTAACTGGTTAGTGTAGGGATACTGTGCAAGACCCTGGGGCCCAATTCCATACATAGTGCCTAAAAGTTAGGTACCAACTAGTGCTAACACAATTCTATAAAAGTTAGGCACCATTAAAAGAAGAAGAAAAAAAAAAAAATCAGCCATTTTACTGCT
Source organism: Geotrypetes seraphini (assembly GCF_902459505.1). NCBI lineage: Eukaryota > Metazoa > Chordata > Amphibia > Gymnophiona > Dermophiidae > Geotrypetes > Geotrypetes seraphini. The sequence continues at coordinate 61,163,519 of NC_047088.1, forward strand.
GTGATAAAATTGGCCTTAGCACATCAGAAAAATCCAAATAAGGGTGCACTAAAGCAACTTTTTACTACAGCTTAGTAAAAGGACCCCTAAGGTATTTCCCTATTCTTTGCCCGAATATATCAAACATAGACTTGTTTATAACAGTGAACTTCACATGTAAAACATGGTCTAAGTCACAAAAACCCACCTAAAGTCACCAGAGATGCACTGCAAACACATAAAACACCCAGTGATCGCCAACCCCCTCCCCATAAAAATATTAATCTCACTTTAAAATTCAGCCTCCAGCCTGGCATAGGAAAGCCTAGTCGTCCAGCACAGAAGAGGCTTAAGCCGTCTTGGGGGTGGGTTAGGGACTCATGGAGAGGAGGACCCATCCCCATAAGCCCCTGTAATCACTGCATTGATACTGAAACATGTGCACTCCCCTATACACCCCAAAACCCTTTTGTACTGGCATATAGGTGGCTTCTGCAGCCATAAGGGCTATTGGGGTGGTAGATACATGGGTATAGGGAATTCTGGAGGTGGTTTGGGGGGCTCACCATGACCTATAAGGGAGCTGTAGTGAGGAGAAGACATGGCACCCTTTTTGTGAAGTTCACAGCAGTGCCATGTAAGGTACCCCACTATTTAGGTGGCATGTCTTGGTGTTCAGTCCATCACTTTGCAGACCCCTCCCACATCCAACAGGGCTTGTTCTAGGCATTTTGGACGTGGACGAAAAGTTAGATGAAAATGTGGTATAAAGATGGACGCTTTAGCGACTTGGACGATCAGACCGGCAGGACGTATTGTTAGACGATTTTCGAAACAAGAAAAATTTTGGACGTATTTTTCGAAAATGTGTCCTAGGCTAATTTTTACTTTGGACGACTTGCGACTTAGACAAAAACGGACTTAGATGTCCATTTCGATTATGCCCCTCCAAGCTTTTATTGAATGTTTCCATTATGTAAAAGGAAAAATAATTGCCTTTTCTGTACGAGGGGATGATGAAAAGTTTTCAGCCCAACCAAGAAGAGAATGATGTGGATATTTATTTATTTATTTTAAAAATTTCTTACCCGCATATTCCTAGGTTGTTTACAAGACACAGTCATAAAATGCAAGTACATACAATAATTTTGTACAAACACACAATAAAGACATCAGTTTCTTTAGAAAATAATTATCTGACATTGGCACCCACATATCAATGGAAATATTCTGCATGGACTAGAAATAAGCAATCATTTAAATGCCTCCTTGAAAAAGGTGTTTTTTTAATACCTTCTTAAATTTTTGAAAATCCAAGAGGACTCTTAATGGTCCAGTTAGATTGTTCCATAAGTTCACTCCTACTAAAGAGAAAACAGATGTTCTTGTGCTTTCATAACCTGAGCGGTTGGTAGAGTATTGTTGCCTGTGTCAAGTTCCAAGGAATGCCCTGATAAATAACCTTAAATACCAACACTATTGTTTTGAAAATAATTCGAGATCTTACAGGCACCCTATTAAGTTTTTTTAACCATGGTGTGATACGGTCAAACTTTCTCACACCACAGATTTTTTTCTGCAAATTGTCAGTTAACTGTGCTACAGGGTGGTGGTAAAAGCTCCAACGCTCATAGGAATTCCATAAGCATCGGAACTGTTACCACCGTGGCTGGTGCTAAAAACTACGCTATGATTTTTGTAAAAAAAAAAGGGAGGGGGGGGGTTAATGAAATAAGATAACACTCTTTTCAGCTACAGTGGCACAATAGTCCTTAGGATTTAGGAAGTTGGTTGGTTGGGCTGAGAACTTTTCAGCACCCCATCACATAGCCACACTTTGGTATAAATTTTCAAATACAGAAGTATTTTTAGTGATATAGCACTCTTATTTTTGGCCTTTAAATTTTAATAATCATGAAATCTAGCTTTAAAATGCAAGAGAATGGCTTGATTTTTTTAAAATCAGTGAGAAAATGAAAATTGAACAGCCTTTTCGTCCAGAAAACTTTATTCTCAAAGGTAAACAGTAAAAAGAAGTAGGCTTTGAATTTAATAAACGGCCTGCAGTATTAAGAGAGTTGCCATGTCAGTGGATGTATTTTTAATGTAAATAAAGGAAGACAAAGTTAATAAAGTGGGAAATGTATGAGAGAATTTTAGAAGCTCTGATAAATTTAAGCCCTGAAGCAAGCCTCATCCCATAAACACAACAGAGATATGAGAAAGATGTATGAAAGTTTTGAACAGCCAACACCTGACTTGAATTCTGATAACCACCTGCTGTACCACTTAAATGGAAGCTGTACCTGCAGGATCCCCTAAGAATACACGACTGTGATTTTTAACTAACCAACATCTGGATGCTCCACAGAAATGCAACTAAAAGGGCACTTTTTTGGCAGTTACAAGAGAAATGCAGTTTTGAGAACTACAGCTTCAAGCAGCTCATTATATCCCTATTAAAAACGCAACATGTTTTTCCATTCCAAGATTTTTTTTTTTTGACTCGCGACAGTTCAGTCCCCAAAAATTTATCGGTCTTATTTTTCAAAACTGTTTTTACATAAATATTAGAAGATTAATTAGTTTACAAAGAAATGAAGATATTTTAAATCTAAACATATAAGTCTCCCCTCCCCCATTTATGATGCTGCATTTTTATTTTTTTTTATCGCCAGTCGTGGTGAGAAAAGCTCCAATGCTCATAGGAACTCTATGAGCGTTGGGAGTAGCGTGGGCCATTCAGTGCGGCTCACCACGCTACAAACTGTTAGCGCAGTTTGATAGAAGAGGCCCCCAAGTGATGTGAAAATCAGATATATTTATTGAAGAATAGGTAGCAAAACTTATTTTTAGGTGAAACGCAGCTAGGTTGAGAAAAGGTTTTAATTATTTATATTTCATTCCTGATAAACTAGATCAGAGATTGTCCAGGAAGTCTGATATCATGTTTCCTTCATCTAAAGCTGTTTGTTTTAAGAAAATGTTAGAACAGGCTTTTTCTTATTAAGTTACAGCTATTTGGAAAGGTCTCCCGAATAAGATTAGCATTATTGATTTTTTATGTTCTGTTTCAATATATTCTTAAGTCATTCCTCCCATCGGAGCAGCACACAGCATTCAGCGCGCCGGCCGGTAATAAAAAAAAAAATGCTTTTGTGGTTTTATAAAAGGGGGGGGGGGGGTTACAGATCTTTGTCCTGGATCAGTTCTTCTATTTTATTGCGCTGTTCTGTAATTTTACTAACATGTGTTCCTTTTAAAGTTGTAAATGACTTTGGGACCTAATTCTAGGGTAGAATGTGGTATAAAAGTTTAACAAATAGAATATGAGGGTGTGCTGAAAAGTTCTCAGCCCAACCAAGCACTGAATGACGTGGAGCCATGAAACTTAAAAGTTATTCCACATATTCACCCTCTACGTTCAACACACTTGCCATATCATGTCTGAAGTTTCTGAAGCCTTTCCCACAAAATACTTTGATGTCTGGTCTGTATACTTTGGAGGAAAAGTGGGAGAGGGGAGATATGATAGAGACATTTAAAACCTACATAATGTAAATGCACATGAGTCAAGTCTCTTTAATTTGAAAGGAAGCTCTGGAATGGGAGGGCATGGGATGAAGTTAAGAGGTGTAAAAAAGTATTTCCTTAGATTACTCCTGAGTCTAGGTGATAGGCTCAGGAGTAATCTAAGGAAATACTTTTTTTACAGAAAGGGTGGTAGATGCATGGAACAGTCTCCCAGAAGAGGTGGTGGAGACAGAGACTGTGTATGAATTCAAAAGAGCCTGAGATAGACACGTGGGATCTCTCAGAGAGAAAATGGTTACTGCGGATGGGCAGACTAGATGGGCCATTTGGCCTTTATCTGCCATCATGTTTCTATGGACACTGAAATACTGCACCGCAGCTGCAATCACCTCTGAATCACTTGAAAACTATCAAACTCTTTAAGGTTTGAAAATAGATGGAGGAAGATCTGGTGAGTAGGATGGATGGTCTATGCACTGAAACCCCAATTGTGTCAAAGCATCCACCTTGTAAGCAGGTGCATTTTCTTACAAAAAGATAACTCCTTTCCACAGCTTTCCTCTCCATTTTTTTCCCTTTCAATGCCTGCTTTGATTGACACAGTAAGTTACAGTAATATTCTGTATTAATTGTTTGGCCCCTTGGAAGATAGTCATTACAAAACCATCTTGATTCCAAAACACTGTGGCCATGAGCTTTCTTGATTACTCATGGATTTAGAATTCCCTTTGCCTTGGAAAACCTGAGTGATGCCATTACATAGACTGTTTTGTTTATCTCAGGATCATAGTGGTGTAACCATGTTTTCATAGATTTTATAAAAACTGTAGTCAGAAGAGAGTCTTAAGATGAACTGACAGTGTATCCCATGCTTTTTGCAGCCTTATGTGCAAAAGAAATAAAATACTTCTTGGATGTTATTCCCTTAAGATTCAGGAAATGCAATTTTGGTTTATTATATAATGAAAAAATTAGGTGAAAAAATGAATTAATTGTAGATAAAAAAGGCACAACAACATGTATATCTTAAATATAATACAATAAAGCAGTAGTTTCCAGACCTGGTCCTGGAGGAACCCCAGCCAGTTAGGTTTACAGAATGAAAATCTCTCTCATGAATATTCATTGTGAATATCCTGAAAACCTAATTGATTGGGATGTCTTCAGGACCAGGTTTAAGAACCACTGCTTATAAGTTTAAACAGGACCCATGCCTTTATTGGTAACCAATAGCAATGAAGATATAGAGAAGACACACGCTCATATTTGTTAATAGAAAATGTTAAGCTAATAGGGGTTTATAGCTTTTTGCATATATTTGGGACAAGTTAGGTACCTGTAGAAGATGTTGCAATAATGTAGTTATAACAGTAATAAGGCCTAGCCAACCAGTGTAAATTGTTCCAATCAAAAATATTTATGCATTCCCCATAGCTTCCAGAGTAACAGAAATTATTTAGTTATCAAATAATTTGCTTATGTTTCAAGCCATCAAATCGAGGGTGAAATACTCACGTGGATTAAAAACTGGCTGGCAGATAGGAAATAGAGTGGGGGTAAATAGACAATACTCAGACTGGAAAAGCGTCACGAGTGAAGTGCCGCAGGGTTCGGTGCTTTGACTCTTCAACATATTTATAAACGATCTGGAAATTGGTACAATGAGTGAGATGATTAAATTTGCAGATGACACAAAGTTATTAAGAGTAGTGAAGACACAGGATTGCGAAGACCTATAACATGACATAAACATGCTCAAGAAATGGGCCGTGATATATTAAATGAGGTTCAACATGGATAAGTGTAAGGTGATGCAAGTTGGTAACAAAACTCTTATACACGAATACAGGATGTCTGGTGCAGTACTTAGAGAGACCCCCCCCTAAGAAAAATACTTGGGATTACTGGTCGACAAGTCAATGAAGCCATCCACGTAATGCGCGGCGGCAGCGAAAATGGCGAACAAAATCCTAGAAATGATTAAGAAGGGGATCACGAACAGACTGGAGAAGGTTATCATGCCACTGTACTGGGCCATGGTACACCCTCACCTGGAATGCTGCGTCCAGCACTGGTCGCCGTACATGAAGAAGGACACAGTATTACTCAAAAGGGTTCAGAGAAGAGTGACTAAAATGATTAAGGGACTGAAGGAGTTGCCATTCAGCGAGAGATTAGAGAAACTGGGCTTCTTCTCCCTTGAAAAGAGGAGACTGAGAGGGGACATTCAAGATAATGAAGGGAATAGAATTTGAAGATAAAGACAGGTTGTTTACCCTCTCCAAGGTAGAGAGAACAAGAGGACACTCTAAAGCTAAAAGGGGATAGATTCCGTACAAACATAAGGAAGTTCTTCTTCACCCAGAGAGTGGTAGAAAATTGGAACGCTCTTCCGGAGGCTGTTATAGGGGAAAACACCCTCTAGAGAATCAAGACAAAGTTAGACAAGTTCCTGCTGAACCGGAACGTACGCAGATAAGGCTAATCTCAGTTAGGGCACTGGTCTTTGACCTAAGGGCTGCCGCATGAGCGGACTGCTGGGCACGATGGACCACTGGTCTGACCCAGCAGTGGCAATTCTTATGTTCTTAAATGTTATATATAAGATTCTCAGTTTTGATAAAAAAATGTATATGCCACATCTTTTATAGTAATTGAGGAATTATAACACTGGCCAACGCTCATTTTGGTGCCTCAAATGTTAGGCCAGTTTCTAGGTATATTTAACCTGCTGATTCCAAAAATGGCACCAGTTTTCTCCTATCAGCTCTAGTTTTTGAGGTACAGAACATGTGCCATATACCACTCTTCACTCTACTCGCCCTTTAAAAATCAATGATTCTAAGCTTATTCAGGAGAGTTTTCCAAATAGCTGCAGCTTAACAAGAAAAAGACTGTTCTAAAAATTTCTTAAAACAAATAGCTTTAGATAAAGGAAACATTAAATCAAACTTCTTGGACAATCTCTGATTTAGTTTATCAGGAAAGAAATATAAACAATTAAAACCTATGCTCAACTTAGCCGCGTTTCACTTAAAAATAGGTTTTAATACCTATTCTTCAATAAACATCCCTGATTTTCACATCACTTGGTATGTCTGGTCTGCTCCTTTTCTGCACTACTTTGACATGTCTGGCCATACCCGCTTGGGCATGGTCGCACCCGCTGACAATATGCTCTCTTTTCCTGACACCATTTTTTGGACAGTTGCCATTTTAAAGCTGACTCTCCTATATTCAACTTGAATAATAGTTTCTCATGGCAACATGCTCTGCTACTGAATAACACAACTTAAAATCGGCAGAACTCTGACTTGCTTTTCTAGTTGATGCCGCACCAGCTTGTTAAACCCATATGTATAGACTAAAATCCAACAAGTATATTTTTATGAGCAAAAAAACAAACAAACATTTACTCATCTAAGATGTCCTTATCTATTGCCCATATAATAGTGCGTTATAAACAATAAAATAATAAGCCTACATCTCTAATAATTTTGTTTAAACTACAGCCAAGAGGTATTAAGCATGGTGGATATAATTACCTAATATTAAAACAGTCTGCATTAGTTATGTACAGTTCTTATGCATTATGCAAAAGATAATTAGCAAACCAACATAGATTATAGTAAGAGGATAAAAAAAAAAAAAGCCAAGAAGGACTAAAAGACATCTGAACTTCCAAATCAAATGGAAAGTTAAAATATAGGGGTTCTTTTACTAAAATGCAGTACAATTTGCAAACACTGTGGCTTAATATGGAATTTTAGCCTGCAGTAGCTGCAGGTTGTAATGTGATAACCAATGGAGGCATTACCACTATTTTGTATTTGAGGTCACGTGTCGTCATGCAGATTAACATGCAAAACCTGCTTCCAGTTAATGCAGAAACACTTACCTCGAAATTCTATAAAGTCTGCCTAAAGCTAGGTGCCTACCCATCAGTGTGCCTAGCTGATGTAGGCGCCTAACTTAATTGATTAATAGACTTAATAGGCATTGATATTTGGCACTTTTAACCCCTAATTCATGTTAATTGGACTTGACTAAAAGTTAGGCGCACAACTCAGAAAGTGTGATTCTATAAAAGTATGAGCCTAGTCCAAAGCACCTACCTAAAAGTAGGTGTTAGGGAATGAATCGTGGGCATATTTTTGAGTTAGGTGCCTGTTTTTTACTTAGCCAATGTGGTGTACTTAAGTTAGGTGCAGGCAATTAAGCCAAGGAAGCCCCTTAACACAGCTCTATGCTAGCAGTTAATATGGCATAAACCAAGTATTAAGGGTGGATTCAGTAAATGGTGTTGAAAAAATAGACCTGCAAACCAAGCAAAATCTGTACAACTCATTTAGATATCATTCAGTGAAGTGAGTGGTGAACCTCAAACACCCAGACACTGATAACAATCAAGTGTCCTTACTGGGCGTAATGATTATTATCATCGGTTCCCATTTACTCACTGGAAACTACTGCCTTAAATCTTTAATTCAAAAACAGATTTTTAAAAATATAAAACATTTAACTTTATCCCAAGCCAGAATTGCATCTGATAGAAGCCCAAGAAAATAGCAGCAATGTGATGATAGGACTTATTCAACGATATGATGTATGGAAACTGCATTGAAATATGAAAGCAACTTGTTTAAACACTAACATTAACTTCTGGTAGAAAGTGTGTGCCCATCAAATCCTTTTTGTACTGTCATGTAGGTGCCACCTACATTGGGGTGGTAGACAAGTACTGTAGGTTCAGTGGGTTTGGAGGACTCCCCATACAATTTAAAGGGGTTGTGGTGAGATGTGTACCTCATAAGGAAGTCATTCCAAACCTTTTATCATTTTCGTTGCCCTTCTCTGTACTTCTTTCTAATTCTGCTATATATTTTTTGAGATACAGTGACCAGAACTGCACACAGTATTCAAGTTGCAGCTATAGCATAGGGCAATACAAAGGGCATTATAACATTTTCATCTTTGTTTTCCATTCATTTCTTGATAATTCCTAACATTCTATTTGCTTTCTTAGCTGCCACTGCACATTGAGCTGAGGGTTTCAATGTATCCTCAACAATGACACCTAGATCCTTTGCTTGGGCAGTGACTCCTAACATAAAACCCAGCATAACGTAGTTATAGTTTGGGTTCCTCTTTCCCACATGCATCACTTTGCACTTGTCCACATTAAACGTCATCTGCCATTTTGACGCCCAGTCTTCCAGTCTCACAAGGCTCTCTTGTTACTTATTCCTTCCAGCAATGCTAGTAGGAAAAGATGTCAGGCTCTAAAATAACAAGAGAGGCAGCAGAAGAGAACTGCTGTGGCCTTTGACCACTGGGATCTATGATCTATATTTCTAGTAGGTCCCACATAGGTGGGAGATGGGGTTGAGGGTAGATGAAGGTAGGGCTTGGGAGTGACTTGTTTGTTTTATCTGGGGCTGGGTTTGGTGTTGGAAGAATTGAAATTCAGTTGGGGGGGACAAGAGGGGGATCAGAACTGGGGTTGGAAGAATTAGAACCCAGGATGAGGATTGGGAGAAGGCTGAACACACTGGGGGTTTGGGGAAAGTTTCAGAACTTTTGCTGGGAGGTGGGACAGGACTTTGGACCTGCCAGAGGGATGAACAGAAGGGGGGACATGGGTTTTGGATGTACACCACCAACTCTCTGCTTGTACCACATTGTGCTTATCTTGTGCTATGTTTACAATAAACAAGGGGTAGGTACAGTTACTGACCCTTCCAACAAAGGTCCCCTGAGTGTTTCTGATAGTAGCTACCTTTATGAACGTGGACATTCTATCCTCTTCTACAATGGAGAAAGAATGTCCATATTTTTAGTCCAATTAAGTTCCATCTTGGGGAGGAGCCAGTAGTCTTGTGGGCACCAGTGATATTCAGTGCCAGTGCATGTGAATGACTAGCTAGCTAGGTATGTAGAACTGCACAAATGACAGTCTTAACTTTGCCTGATTCACTATGTGGGTACAACACCTAACAATGTCCATACCTCCATAACATATGGTCACTGGTGCTACCAAAGACTCAGATATTCAGTGCAGGTGCCTGGATAGGATCAGCACTAAATATCTGGATCTAAATTAACTCTATCGTCATCTGAATATTGACCAGAAAACATCTAAATAAAAAATAAAATTAGAGCTATAGTTTAGTTCAGGGGTTGGCAATTCCGGTCCTTGATTGAGGCAGGTCAGGATTTCAGGATATCCACAATAAATATGCATGAGATAGATTTGCATCTCAAGGAGGCTATGCATGCAAATTCATCTCATATATATTCATTGTGAATATCCTGAAAACCTGACCTGCCTGTGGCTCTTGAGGACCATAATTGCCTACCCCTGGTTTAATTGAAATCTCCAATTCTTATCTTTTATTAAGCCAATGATGGAAATCATTTAGGGCTCCTTTTACTAAGCATCTTACCTTGGGCCGGTGAGATAAATGCTCCGACGCTCCTTGAATTCCTATGAGCGTTGGAGCGTTTACCTTGCCGGTCCACGGTAAAATGCAATTATGCTGCTTAATACTGGATACTACTATTAAGCTAAGTCTATGATATGAATAAATGAATTTACATATTAAAAAAGGAATACAAAAAGCGAAAAAGTTAAAAAATTCATAAAAATAAACAAGTTGTTGATCCAAGGAAGATCGGGTTCTGTGATCTGTTTCACATGAACCATTGGGGTTGTATAGCCCTCTGAGGATCATGAATATTTTGAAATATTAAATGTCTGGTCTTAATTGGCCACTATTGGTTCTAAAGACTGGAAGTTGTCTATGCTTAGTAAAACCCAGCATTATTTTTTTTTCCATCTCACCTTTCCAAATAATAAATATATATTATCAATGTAGTGCTTCCAGAAGACAATATTTTCTTCAAATAGTGTATTTTATGAAATGTACCTTCATATTCAGACTGAAGTCATCATCACTCCCATGGCTGTGTCCTTAATCTGTTTGTAGAGCACTCCATCAAACCAAAAGAAATGTCCTGCCAGGTCTATCTCTGCTAGTTGCACAATGAACTCTGTAGGGACTCCTAATGTTTCCTTTCTCAGAAGGAGTGTTTTTTGGACAACCTCAATAGTTTTTCTCAGAGGGATGTTAGTGGCTAAGGTCACCAGAAGGACATGATCATCAACTAAATGGATAATGTCTAATAATTGAATTATATGTGAAGAGTCAAAAGAAGTAAAAAAGGAAGGGCTGAGCAGGACCAAAGGGAGCAGAACTCGATAATAATAGAAAGAGATCTCAAAATAATAATACTGCCAAAAAGAAGATAAAATAAAGAGATCGTCAAGGGTGTGGTAGACCAACAGATTCAAATGTCATATAAATGCCAACCATCTTCCAAGAATTTATATATTTCATATTTATGGACTGCAATGTCCTATTATACTCAAAGTAGTGAAAAAGCCATTTTGGATATATAGAAAAATAAAACAAAATGAAACATGATATCAACAACATTATCTGACACTGCAAAATCCAGTGCAGGTATTACAGTATATGCATTCTATCAAGCTATAAGCTTCAAATTTATTCTTACCTCTCCAACTTCATCACATATCTTTTCTACTTCTTTTTCCAGGTTGTTTCTGGTTATCTACTACTACTGCTACTAGTATTTATTATTTCTATAGTGCTTCCAGACACACACAGTACTGTACATTAAACACACAAGAGATGGTCCCCGTTCAAAAGAGCTTATAATCTAAATTATGACAGACATGAAGGGTTAAAGAGGTAGAGAGGGTAGGGGCTACAGAGGGAATGAGAAACAGATATAGTGTTTTACAAGTTGGAAGCATTAGAACCTAAACGCAGCTTTGAGAAAGTAGACTTTGAGCCTAGATTTGAATACCGCCAGAGACGTAGCCTGGCTTACTGATTCAGGCAATTTGTCCCAGGCATAAGGCACAGCAATGCAGAAGGGACAGAGTCAGGAGTTGGCTGTAGAGGAGAAGGGTACGGACAAGAGAGACTTACCCGAAGATCGAAGTTCCCAGGGTGGGGTGTAGTGAGAAATAAGACAGGAGAGATATTGAGTGGTTACACTTGAAGGTCAGTAAGAGGAGTTTGAGCTGTATGCGGAAACAGCCAGGGAGCCAATGAAGCCATTTGAGGAGAGGGGTAATATGAGCACAGCAACCTTAGCAGACGCAAGATGCATAGCAGAATTCTGAACAGATTGAAGGGGGAGAGATAGGTTAGTGGGAGATCCGCGAGAAGCATATTGCAGTAATCCAGGCGAGGGGTGATGAGGGTGTGGATAATAGTCTTGGCAGTATGCTCAGAAAGGAAAATCTGGATTTTAGTGAGATTGTATAGAAAGAAGCAACAAGTTTTGGCGGTTTGATATGTGAAGAGAAGTCAAAGATGACCCCGAGGTTGTGAGCCAATGAGACAGGGAATAAACTTAGTAGATAAAGACAGGTTGTTCATCCTCTCCAAGACAGAGAGAACAAGAGGGCACTCTCTGAAGTTAAAAGGGGATAGATTCCGTATGAACGTAAGGAAGTTCTTCTTCACCCAGAGAGTGTTGGAGAACTGGAATGCTCTTCCGGAGTCTGTTATAAGGGAAAACACACTCCAGGGATTCAAGACAAGGTTGGAAAAGTTCCTGCTGAACTGGAACGAACACAGGTAGGGCTGATCTCAGTTAGGGCACAGGTCTTTGACCTGGGGGCCACCGCGTGAGCGGACTGCTGGGCGCGATGGACCACTGGTCTGACCCAGCCGCAGCAATTCTTATGTTCTTATGTGTTATCCACCAAAATAGAGAATGTAAGGAGAGGAGAGGCAAGTTTAGGAAGAAAGATAAGGAGTTCCGTCTTGGCCATGTTTAACTTTAGATGGTGGTGAGACATCCATATAGCAATGTCAGATAAGCAGGTTAAGATTTGGGCCTGGATTGCACTGAGAGGGTCCTATTTCCCTGAGCCATAAGCCCCTCTCAGTGCATTTTGGGATGCATTGGAAGTGGACTCAGACCTCGATTGGTTTAAGGTCTCAGGTCCTTCTAAGCGTATCCCAAAATGCACTGGGAGAGGAAAGGACCACCATTTTGAAGAGGCAACCCTATCAGCAGAAGGGAGTGGGCATCCCTCCTACCAATGTTTCATTGAAGGTAAGGGATGTGTGTGTATATCAGGAAGGGGGATGGGGGATGTTGTGGAGTGTGGAGTATGGGGTGGCAGGCATGGCAGGAGGGGGCTCTCTTTTGAGGGGGACTGGGGGATCGGTGGGTAGGAGAGAGGGAGAGAGAGAGAAAATGGGGATCTCCATGCCAGCTCAGCTGATCGGAGTTCCCCTGCCATGATCAGCTGAACCAACAAGCTGTGCACTATTTTCATGTTCCCCCAGCAAACATAGGCATCTATCGATGAATGAATTGTGCCTATGAAGGTGCTTTAGGCTGCCTAACACCACTTCTGGTGTTGGCCATGCTTACTTTGGCATTTGGCAGCCCATGGCCCCTACGTAGGCGTGGTTCCAGCACTTTTTATTTAAGTACTGGTAAGTGCTTTATTCATACTGGGGTTTTATTGCCATTTTAAACGTTGTTTCTCAATTAACTTAGATGCCGGTAGGGTGCCTATGTTTTAGCACCATTTATAGAATTCCCCCCCTCCCCCCTTGGTGCATTTTAATTTTTTTCTGTCCATGCTTCCAAGTGCAAAAACAGTGTGCTTTAGTAAACAATGCTTTGTTGTTGGCTTATCTAACAATAAAATATAAACACATGCGAAGCGCAGAAAGGGACAGAGTAGACCAGATTTAATACCACGTATCACTATCAAGATGTGATAATTTTATCCTCTATAATAAAACCCTAAGCGCGCATGCGCACTTACAACACCGTGTTCCCTGACAGTGTGATGTGTGTCTCTGTGCCGAATTCGATTGGAGGCACGTGGGGCGGTTTGTGGCACATGCAGCGATTTCAGCGGCGGTGGCAGTTTGACTCCTGTGCTGTCGCTGCCGGGATGCCTCTTCTCACTCCCGGAACAGCAAACACAGCAGCCGCGGGGCATTTGCTAGGCCGGCCCACTTTGATAATGCGAGGTGGATCAGCCCAGCAAAAGCCCTGAGGCTGCCCGGGCTAATGGATGCTGGACAGGGGGAGCAGGGAAAGGAGAAGGCCTACTGCTGGACAGGGGGATCAGGTAAGAGATGCTGCTGGACAGGGGGGAGGTAAAAGGAAGGAAGAAGACCTACTGCTGGACAGGGGGAGCAGGGAAGAGGTGCTGCTGGACAGGGGGAGCAGGGAAGGGGTGCTGCTGGACACAGGGGAGATAAAAGGAAGGGAGAAGGGCTACTGCTGGACAGGGGAAGCAGGCAAGGGGTGGTGGTGGACAGCCGAGGAAAGAGAGAGATAGAAAGAAAGAAAGACACATCTGTTCTAGCACCCGTTAATATAACGGGCTTAAAGACTAGTGTTTGAATAAATCCTTTGTTGTATTAAGCTTCCCAGTATTGGAGCTTCAGATACTTGCATACTTTCTTCTTTCCTAGATGTTTGCAAGATTGACAGTGTTCCAAGGCTCTATCCTTGCTATTTGAGATTTCATGGAGAGAAAATGACCCAGTGTGTCATTTTTTTTTTCCTTTTGACTTCTTACAGGTGACAGTTTAAACAAGTCAGACAGGTACAATTAGT